>NC_086455.1:109882994-111082994 GCF_028390025.1 Pseudophryne corroboree
ACATTACCACCCAGAAAACATCTCCAGGTGAGAAAAGACATCCCGACCTCACTATTATACAAGAGGCCGAGCCGCGCATAAGCGCCTGCCACACTCCTGACAAAACCACCACTGGTGCTATAAATTATAAGGCCAAATACAATGTCAGGACCTGGATACAGAGCAAGCTGGGGAGGAGATGTAAGAAGGAAGACACTGAGAATGCCTACAGCACAGAGAAAACATCCAAGAGAAATGTCTTCCAGTGGATAAGAGCAAAGCTGGGCAGAAAACCAAAGAGATCTGACTAACCCGCTTACAGCGAGATACTTACATCAGCTCACCATCTTCCAGATGTAAGTAACAACGGACTTATTATTTACCATCCTCATATACCAACTGTTTAACATCAAAGAATAACATCTATAAATTGTACTATACTATATTGTACTATAACAACATCTAAATACAACTATAATATAACAACTTATAACATCTATATACAACTATAATATAACAACAATAAACTAAAATAACAACTACAATCGTGTTTGAGTGTTTATGCTTTGTGACTGTTACTACCATGTATGCTGGTATAGGCTCCAATTGCCACTATGTTATTTGGGTATAAATACAGGAGTCTGGTAAGGTGACAGGGTGATGGGTATGTGAGGGGCATGGTACAATTGGGTGGTCTTCAGTATGCCGGCTGTCGGGATCCCGGCGCACAGTATACCGGCGCCGGGATCCCGACAGCCGGCATACTGACACTTATTCTCCCCAATGCAGTTATATAGCACCAGCATGCACTGTTGCCCTGTACAACTCTCACCATCCTGGTGCTCCAGTTCCGCTAACTTCCCTCCATTTTCACTAAGGCCACAGCCCCCTACTCTAGTTCGCTCATTCTCCTCCCTTATAATTTCAGACCACATATTGTACCCAGACAGCTCTCCCTTCCACCCGCAATCACCCCCATTCCCCTCCTTCTAACAACCCCACTACCAATCACCTCACCCTCCATTATCGCCAGTTTGCCTCCTTCATCCACCCACCCTCTATTACCCCAACTTTCATTACTTTTACACTTCTGTCCCCTGTACTAACCACTCCACTACACCTCCCATCCTTCTATTATCTCTTCATCCTTTATTACCTTCATTCCTGTTCCAGACACCTCTCCCATACCCTAAGGAAACCATCATCCGCCTTACTCTATTACCCCAATGTACTCCCCTCTGATACTGCCATGGCTCCATTCTTACCACCTATGTCCCGCTGTCTCAATTTCCCTTATTCATCTTTCATAAAATCCAAGACCCATTCTCTAGTTCCTCCATTACCCTTCCCTGAAGTTACAGAGCCCAATTCCCTTCTACTACTGCTCCAATCCCATTTACCCCACACCTATTATATCATTCTCCCTCCATTACCCCTCTAATACCACACTGCGCTTTCTGCTGTTTCAATCCCATTTACCCCACAACTATTATATCATTCTCCCCCCTTTACCCCTATAATACCCCACTGCTCTTTCTGCTGCTCCAATCCCATTTTCCCCACACCACACCACCTCATCTCATCTTCTCTCCATTACCACCTCAATTACAGTTTAATGCCAAAAAAATGCAAAATCATGCACTTGGGGTCTCAAATATCCAAAGGCTAAATATAGTATTAATGGCATTATACTGGGAACTACTGAGGAGGAAAGGGATCTAGGAGTCACTATCTCAGGTAACAAAGGCTAAATATAGTATTAATGGCATTATACTGGGAACTACTGAGGAGGAAAGGGATCTAGGAGTCACTATCTCAGGTGACATAAAGGATAAATATAGTATTAATGGCACTATACTGGGAACTACTGAGGAGGAAAGGGATCTAGGAGTCACTATCTCAGGTGACATAAAGGATAAATATAGTATTAACTAGGTGCTTCATCGCGCCCTTCACACCGTCGAAAGGGGCTACGCCCCCTTAACCCCTGCACGCCTTGCTGCGGTTCAATATTTGTATGAGTGGATAGAGGGGATAGAGAGACGCGGGCCGGTAGGGACGGGATAGATAGAAGGGGGGCGGTAGGGAGGGGATAGAGAGACGCAGGGCGGCAGGGAGGGGATAGAGAGACGTGGGCGGTAGGGAGGGGATAGACAGACGCGGGCGGTAGGGAGGAGATACAGAGACGCGGGGCGGTAGGGAGGGGATAGAGAGACGTGGGGCGGTAGGGAGGGGATACAGAGATGCAGGGTGTTAGGGAGGGGATGCAGAGAGGCGGGGCGGCTGGGAGGGGATAGAGAGACGCGGGGCGGCTGGGAGGGGATAGAGAGACGCGGGGCGGTAGGGAGGGGATAGAGAGACCCGGGGCGATAGGGAGGGGATACAGAGAGGCGGGGCGGCTGGGAGGGGATAGAGAGACGCCGGGCGGTAGGGAGGGGATACAGAGACGCGGGGCGGTAGGAGGGGATACAGAGACACGGGGCGGTAGGGAGGGGATAGAGAGACGCGGGCGGCTGGGAGGGGATAGAGAGACGCGGGGCGGTAGGGAGGGGATAGAGAGACGCGAGGCGGTAGGGAGAGGATAGAGAGACGCGGGGCGGTAGGGAGGGGATATAGAGACGCGGGGCGGTAGGGAGGGGATAGAGAGACGCGGGGTGGTAGGGAGGGGATATAGAGACGCGGGTCGGCGGGGAGGGTCCCCAGTGAGGAAGCTGATGAAGAGAGGTGGGAAAGTAGTGGAGGGGGAGGGCACCAGAAGAGGAGACTTGTGTAAAGTGGCGAGCAGACATAGAAACAGTGGGTAGGATGGCCGGAGGGACTCACCGTTGGGGCTGTGGGCGGCTGCTGCAGGCTGGTAAACAGTACAGTGTCCAGAGGCGTCACTGGGTCAGCATTTCAGCATTACTGTTACACACATCTCCTCCCCCCCGCGGCCGAAAAGGGGGCGTGGCCTGCTGTGAAAGGGGCGTGGCCTCACAGGTCTGTTCTCTCTCGCTCCGGGGGTGTTTCCAGCTTGCCTGTAGATGCTGGCAGCCCCCGGAGACTGGAGAGTGTGTGGCGGCTGTGTGACAGGAGGAGAGTGCTGCAGGAGATGACGTCACTGCAGCACTCGCCTCCTGTCACAGCAGGAGAGCGGACAGCGGGATGTGTGTGGAGGAGGCGGCGGGTGTGTGTACGCGGGGCAGGGAGGGCTATGAGAGCCTTCTCCTGCACCTCCCGTCCCTCCTAATGTGTATGCCGGGGGGCGGCATCAGCCGTTGTTGTTGGGCTGGCGCCGCAGCCGGGAAATCAGAGCTGCTGATGGGTGGGGGGAGGGGAGAGAGAGAGATGGACAGGCAGCAGGAGCAGAGACGTGCTGACTCCGCCCACCGCTGTGACTCCACCCAGCGTTACGGGCACAGAGTCACAGATTTAGACAAATATATAGGAGATGGCACTATACTGGGAACTACTGAGGAGGAAAGGGATCTAGGAGTCACTATCTCAGGTGACATAAAGGCAGGTAAGCAACGTAACTAATTTGACTAGAAGATTTCCGGCGCCAGGCAGCCAATACGGAAGGAGAGGGGGATGCTGCAGCGGCGCTTACTACCAATGACATAGCGCTGCTGCGGCTCCCTGCTCCCCCTCCCTCCTCCTCCTTCCCACCTGCCTGCACAGAGAGGGAGCTGCATGAGGAGCCTGTCAGCGGAGAGAAGGTAAGTATGTGTCTCTCTCTCTTTCTCTCTCTCTCTCTCTCTCTCTCTCTCTCCCTCTCTCTCTCTTAGGGGGACACCGTCTGCCGCAATGTGTAAAAAGGGGTCCTGGCTGCCGCAATGTGTAAAAAGGGGTCCTGGCTGCCGCAATGTGTAAAAAGGGGTCCTGGCTGCTGCAATGTGTAAAAAGGGGGCCTGGCTGCCGCAATGTTTAAAAAGGGGTCCTGGCTGCCGCAATGTGTAAAAAGGGGATTGGCTGCCGCAATGTGTAAAAAGGGGTCCTGGCTGCTGCAATGTGTAAAAAGGGGTCCTGCCTGCCGCAATGTGTAAAAAGGGGATTGGCTGCCACAATGTGTAAAAAGGGGGACTGGCTGCCGCAATGTGTAAAAAGGGGGACTGGCTTGCGCAATGTGTAAAAAGGGGGACTGGCTGCCGCAATGTGTAAAAAGGGGTCCTGGCTGCCGCTACGTGTAAAAAGGGGTCCTGGCTGCCGCAATGTGTAAAAAGGGGATTGGCTGCCACAATGTGTAAAAAGGGGGTCTGGCTGCCGCAATGTGTAAAAAGGGGGACTGGCTGCTGCAATGTGTAAAAAGGGGGACAGGCTGCCGCAATGTGTAAAAAGTGGGACTGGCTGCCGCAATGTGTAAAAAGGGGTCCTGGCTGCCGCTACGTGTAAAAAGGGGATTGGCTGCCGCAATGTGTAAAAAGGGGTCCTGGCTGCCGCAATGTGTAAAAAGGTGGACTGGCTGCCGCAATGTGTAAAAAGGGGATTGGCTGCCGTAATGTGTAAAAAGGGGGACTGGCTGCTGCAATGTGTAAAAAGGGGGCCTGGCTGCCGCAATGTGTAAAAAGGGGGACTGGCTGCCGCAATGTGTATAAAGGGGGACACCGTCTGCCATAATGTGTAAAAACGGGGACGCTGTCTGCTGTAAGGTGTAAAAAGGGGGCGCTGTCTGCCGTAATGTTAAAAAAGGGGACACTGTCTGCTGTAATGTGTAAAAAAAGGGACGTTGTCTGCCGCAATGTGTAAAGAGGGGGACTGGCTGCCGCAATGTGTTAAAAGGGGGACTGGCTGCTGTAATGTGTAAAAAGGGGGACGCTGTCTGCTGTAATGTATAAAAGGGGCTCTACCTGCCTTAGTGGCGCTACTGTGCAGCGTAATTTGAATAATGTAGACTACTGTGTACCGTAGTATGAATTGCTATTATTTTGTGGCCACGCCCCTTCCCCATGAAGCCACGCCCCTATAAATTTTTCGCACGCATGCGGCGCGCACTGCCCCTGTCTTACATGGGGGGGGGGCGCCACTGTCGTTTCTTGCACACAGCGCTAAAATGCCTAGTTACGGCACTGCGGTCTCTATTGGTCCGGCACTCAGGTGGTGGAGGGGGTGTAAACAGAAGCCGGGTGACGATGGTAAATACCTCCAATGATTGTATGATTGTAAGGGCTGCCCCTATGTGGTACTATGGGTGGGGGGCCTGTTAGCAGCAGTTAAGATATAAGAACTCCGGACACACTGACCTCACCGGGGTCCGGGTATGATCAGGATGACACTGCGTGACAAGCTCCCTAATGATCCCCAGGATTCAGTGACAGTATTAGGAGAGGAGAGGGGGGAGGGGGGGGAGTCAACAGCTTCGAGGCCTGTGAAGGACGGTCCGCCAGGCTTGTCTCCTCTCCTTACGGAGTTTTACCTGTTCCTACGCTCTGTGTGTCTCAGCGTCCACCTGCTTCTGTTCTCCTCGCGTCTCCTACAGCTGTTGCTGTTTCTTGGTGGCTTCTGGTTAAGGCTTCTTAGCATGTGGTCGCCGCTGCTGCTGCTCCACGCTCTCCTCGTACACCGGTGTTTCTGAGGGAACCTGAAAGAAGTTTGGAAAGAGCTCTGATTAGTGGTGATTCTGCTTGCATGCAGAGGCTGGTTCTCCTACGCGTATCCACCCATTGGGGTCTTTGTCAGGGAGTCTGTAATGGCCATCTTGATAAAGACCCCATCTTGACCGGGAATTCTGGGGATCATTAGGGCGCTTGTAACGGAGCGTCATACTGATCATACATGGACCCCGGTGAGGACAGTGTGTCTGGAGTTCTTATATCTGAACCTCTGCTAACAGTCCCCACGCCCATAGTACAACATAGGGGCACCCCTTACAATCATTGGAGGTATTTACCATCGTCACCCGGCTTCTGTTTACACCCCCTCCACCACCTGAGTGTCGGACCAATAGAGACCGTAACACGTTTTGGAACTATTAAGGCGCTCCCTTCATTACACAAGACACTTCATACACAGAGAGGTGGGGCGCCATCATCTAGTGGACATAAGACTAATCACACTCCCTTTATTAGGGACACTACAAGTACCAGCATTTCTTTTTCTCATTCAATTCTTTCTATTGAAATTTCCCTATTTCTTTTATCAAGAGCCAACTGTGATTGTTGTTATGTGATTTGTGACATCTAGAATTATTGTCTGTCTATAACGAACTTAGTCAATCATTTATTTATTTTCTTTTACAAGTCTTTCAAGCACATCCATATATTCATTGCCTGACAGGTTCAGTTACAATCCATTTCACTGTAAGCAATGTAACACAGCAATGAGGAAGGCTAGTCAGATGCTTGGTGCATAGGGAGAGGAATCAGCAGCAGAGAGAAGTAATAATGCCACTGTAAAAGTCACTGGTGCGGTATCATCTAGAATACTGTGTCTAGTTCTGGAGGACATATCTTCAGAAGGATATTATTACATTAGAGACTGTACAAAGAAGGGCAACTAGTATGGTGCATGGCCTACATCACACAACATACCCAGAAAGACTAAAACATCTCACTATGGGGGTCATTCCGAGTTGATCGCTCGCTAGCAACTTTTTGCAGTACTGCGATAAGGTTAAATCTCGGCAAAACTGCGCATGCATAAGCACCGCAACGCGCAGGCGGGTCGTACGGGTACAAAGAGGATCGGTGATGGGTGATGGATTTAACGAAGAATCCATTCGCACAGCGGAACGTAAGGTGATTTGACAGAAAAAGGGCGTTTGTGGGTGTTAACGGACCATTTTCTGTGAATGTTTGGAAAAATGCAGCCGTGTCCAAGCGTTTGCAGGGCGGGTATCTGACGTCAATTTCGGGACCAAAAAGACTGAAGTGATCGCAGCGGCTGAGTAAGTCCAGAGCTACTCAGAAACTGAAAAAAAAAAGTTTTTGGGCCGTCGGCTGCAAAAGTGTTCGCACACTTGCAAAGCTAAAATACACTCCCCCATAGGCGGCGACTATCTGAAAAAAGTTGCCAGCGAGCGATCAACTCGGAATGACCCCCTATGTGCAGTGTGAAGCAGAGAAGGGAAAGGGGGGCCATGTTAGAGATTGTCACATATATCAGGGGTAAAACAAGGTCCAAAAGGGAAACATTCTCCAAATGAAGAGAAGTAATAGGACACGAGGACATGCACTGACACTGGAGGAAGGGAGGTTCAGGGGAAATTTAAGGAAAAATTACTTCACAGAAAGGGTAGTGGATAAGTGGAATAGCCCCCATCAGAGGTGGTAGATGCTAAGACAGTAGAGCAATATAAACATGAATGGGATAGACATAAGGATACCCTTACACAGAAATAAGGATCAAATAGGTCACCTGGTCACCCTGCCAGCTCCATACGTGCAGTGATATTGCAGTGTTACATCGCATCAGCAGTCCCGATCACCCTGCCAGCACCATATGTGCAGTGAGATAGCAGTGTTACATCATATCAGCGCTCCCGGTCACCCTGCCAACTCCATACGTTCAGTGATATAGCATAGTTACATCACATCAGCACTCCCGGTCACCCAGCCAGCTCCATACGTGCAGTGATATAGCCGTATTACATCACATCAGTGCTCCTGGTCACCCAGCCAGCTCCATACGTGGAAGTGATATAGCCGTATTACATCACATCAGCTCTCCTGGTCACCCTACCAGCTCCACACATGCAGTGATATAGCTGTATTACAATACATTAGCGCTCCCAGTCACCCTGCCAGCTCCATAAAGTGCAGTGAAATAGAAGTATTACCTCCCTCTCTCCCCGCTCCCCCGGCTGCAGCTAGCGCTGTGTGCGCCCGCTGCAGCCGGCGTCGCTAACTGACGCTAGAGGTCAAAATTGACCCTAGTGTCAGTGCGGCGCTGCTATGGGAGAGATGTCATGACGTCTCTCCCATAGAGAGGAGCCGGCTCCCGGAGACAGCGGCAGCAGCTGTCCAGAAGCAGGAGCGAGGCTGGTAAGTATGGCGTATTTTTTTTGTTTAGGGTTTCAAAGCGGCTACAGGGGGCACAGCTACAAGAGGCACAGCTACTGGGGGCAGATCTACAGGGGGCACAACTACACGAGGCACAGCTACTGGGGGCAGATCTACTGGGGGCACTGGTACAGGGGGAACAGCTACTGGGGGCAAATCAACTGAGGGCACAGCTACTGGGGGCACTACTACAGGGGGCACAACTACAGGGGGCAAATTAACTGGTGGCACAGCTGCTGGGGACACAACTACAGGGGGATAACTGAGGGTTCACCCCTTCCCTATGAAGAAGCCATGCCTCACGGCGTGCACCAACCTCTGTCTGTGCAGCAGCTATTTATCCCGGCTTTACTTAGCAATCAGCACCAGCCAGATAACTCAGTCACGATCTCCCGGGCTGTCTTCCAGAAGCTAAGCTTGACTGCTGCCAAGGGCAGATTGGGATGGAAAACCAGCTGAGGAAACCTCTGTAAGCAGCCCCAGTGGAGGCGGGGTTTGCTGAGGGGGGCAGGATCCAGGGCTGGTTCTAGACCTTATGGCACCCAGGGTGTACGATTCCTTTGGTGCCCCACTTTTCCCCATTTAAAACAGGGACAGTGCTCGCTGATGACGTGTGCAAATAATGTAGGGGAGGGGCTTCATTGGGGAAGGGGCATGGCCACATAATAGTACCAATTCACATTATACCACGCCGTAGTCTCCATCAGTCACATTACACCACACAGTAGTACCCCTTATACACGCCAGGTAGAGCCCCTTATACACAATACGCCAGGTAGAGCCCCTTTTATACATGTTGCACTAGGTAGAGCATGTTATACAAACTGCACCAGGTAGCCCCTTATACACATTTGCACCAGGTAGCACATTATACCCATTGCACCAGGTAGCACATTATACACATTGCGCCAGGTAGCCCCTTATACACATTGCACCAGGTAGCCCCTTATACACATTACACCAGGTAGCCCCTTATACACATTGCGCCAGGTAGCCCATTATACACATTGCGCCAGGTAGCCCATTATACACATTGCGCCAGGTATCACATTACACACATTGCGCCAGGTAGCCCATTATACACATTGCGCCAGGTAGCCCATTATACACATTGCGCCAGGTATCACATTACACACATTGCACCAGGTAGCCCATTATACACAGTGCGCCAGGTAGCCCCTTATACACATAGCGCCAGGTAGCCCGTTATACACAGTGCGCCAGGTAGCCCATTATACAGAGTGTGCCAAGTAGCCCATTATACACATTGCGCCAAGTAGCGCCTTATACAAATTGCACCAGCAAGTCGTCACTCACCATTTGGCACCTGTGGTCCTCCAGCTCTATGTTCTTGTCATACTTCCACGGTGGGGTACGGGCAGCGTGAAGTGGCCAGGATGGTAGGCGGCCGGCCGGAGTAGGAAGTGACGAGGAGCATTTTGGTGCAGGCAGCAGATGGGTGCTGATGGCGCTGGCGGAATGACTGCGGCCTCAGGCTGCAGCGTCTCGGGTGCCCGCCCTGATAGCCCGCACCTAAAACCACCACTGGCAGGTTCCCCTGAGCTGGACGAACAGTGACCCTCCACGCCCCCACCCCAGCAGTCAACAGTCCAACACTGCTAACAAAGTTCCTCCCAGTGCACGTAGGGGGGTCATTCCGAAATGATCGTAGCTGTGCTAAATTTAGCACAGCTACGATCATTCACACCGACATGCGGGGGGACGGCCAGCACAAAGCTAGTACGTCCCGCATGTCAGTGCCGCCCCCCCCGCAGAAGTGCAAAGGCATCGCACAACGGCGATGTCTTTGCACTTCAAGAGTAGCTCCCGACCAGCGCAGCTTTAGCGTGGCCCGGAGCTACTCATCGCTCCACGGCCCGCAGTGGCTGTGTGTGACGTCACACAGCCACTGCGGCCCACCCCCCGTTCGGTCCTGCCAGGCCTGCATTGGCTGGACCTCGCCCACGAAACGGCGGCCAAACGCCGCCGTTCCACCCCCTACCCCCCCACCCAGTGACTGCCTCTGCCTGTCAATCAGGCAGAGGCAATCGTAAGGGTTCCGATGCCCTTCGGTCGCCTGGCATGCGCCAGCGTACTGCGGTGCCGGCGCATGCACAGTTCTGACTTGATCGCACCACTGCGATAAACTGCTGCGTGTGATCGGGTCAGAATGACCACCATAGTGCAGCAGAATGCACAAGGACCGAGCGTCCACAGACGTGCAGATCGCCCTCCTGAGCATAGCCTCCAATGTGACCAACCCAGAGTCTGTGCACGCAACTATTCCCAGCAACATGCCCATCTTACCACACACACAAAGCCTGCCCCCACTCCCTACACACACAGCCTGTTTCCCTGTCCCCACACACACACAGCCTGTCCCTCCTCCCCCCACCCCCACCTCCACCCCTACACAGCCTGCCCCTCCAGTCACCATACACACACACTCACCTTGTTCCCTACACACACCTGTCTGTCCTTTCAACACACATACCCTGTTTCCCACAGCCCTCCCACTCTCCCCTGTTTCCCCCAATCACTCATCACTGGGCTTTGCGGACACAGCAGGAGCAGACTGGCAGATCCGGAAAAGGAGGGGGCATGGCCTAATCACGGACCCGTGACCACGCCCCATTTGGAAGAAAAAAAACCTACCATTAAGTAAGCAGTAAGCACCACTAGCTGGCTCGTCAGAGGGGTCACGGGATTGAAACAGCGGCTAAGTCGCTGTCACCATGCGTCCCTGGAGGCAAGTACACTGCTGGCTGCTGCTGTGGTGCACAGGAGAGGGGAGGCGCCTGTGGCATGTCTCACAAAGGGTGAGGTCACGGCGCAGGGGAGGAAAAAACACATTTTTCAGCGCAGAGAGGGCTTCTGAGGCTTCTCTGGTGCTGCTGACTTGCTGTGATAGGAAAAATATTTTTTCCTGTTTCCAGCAGCAGGGGATGCTGTGGGCCTATTTTCATGGGGTGGCCTGGAGCTGCAGCTCCATCCGCCCCATTGTTAATCCGGCCCTGGGCTGAGTCCAGTCACGAATGGCAGAAAGCTTTTCCGGATCCATGCGAAGCTCCGTCCCCGAGATGATATAACCGAGGAACGGAATTGATGTTACTTCAAAGGTACATTTGGAAAGCTTAGCATAGAGATGATTCTCTCGTAAACGGTGGAGCACTTCTTTGACTTGAGTCCTGTGTTCAACAAGATTCTTGGAAAAGATCAGTATGTCGTCCAAATATACCACAACACTCTGATATAACATGTCACGAAAGATTTAGTTGACGAATCCCTGGAAAACAGCAGGAGCATTACTGAGACCGAACGGCATCACCAAGTATTCGTAATGCCCATCTCGGGTATTGAAGGCAGTCTTCCATTCATCCCCTTCTCGGATGCGTATAAGATTATAAGCTCCCCTCAAGTCGAGTTTGGAGAAAACGCGGGCACCACGAACCCTATCAAATAACTCTGTGATTAGTGGCAAGGGGTATTTATTCTTGATAGTAATATCGTTCAAGCCGCGGTAGTCGATGCATGGTCTCAACTCCCCGTCCTTCTTCTTCACGAAAAAGAAGCCCGCTCCAGCAGGGGAGGAAGAGGGGCGAATAAATCCCTTGAGCAGATTGGACTTAATATACTCCGACATAGCTTGAGTCTCGGGAAGTGACAGAGGATATGTGCGACCACGAGGTGGCGTCTTCCCTGGGACAAGGTCAATAGGGCAGTCCCAAGGCCTATGAGGTGGTAACAGATCAGCTGATTGTTCCGAAAATACATCCTTGTACCCTTGATACGCCTCCGGAATATGCTCTTCATCCGTCTTGGAGGAGACACGGAGCGGACAAACAGGAGTGAGACAATTAGCGTGACAAAAGGAACTCCAGGACAGAATTTGTGAAGACTTCCAGTCAATGTGGGGATTATGGGGGTAATTCCAAGTTGATCGCAGCAGGAAATTTTTTAGCAGTTGGGCAAAACCATGTGCACTGCAGGGGGGCAGATATAACATTTGCAGAGAGAGTTAGATTTGGGTGGGTTATATTGTTTCTGTGCAGGGTAAACACTGGCTGCTTTATTTTTACACTGCAATTTAGATTGCAGATTGAACACACCCCACCAAAATCTACCTCTCTCTGCACATGTTATATCTGCCTCCCCTGCAGTGCACATGGTTTTGCCCAATTGCTAACAAACTTGAAGCTGCGATCAACTCAGAATTACCCCCTATGAATTTTTAGCCAAGGCATTCCAAGGACCAGATCATGGTGCATTTCTGGGATCACCAAGAGTTCCAGACCTTCCTGATGTAGAGCCCCGACCTGCAGCTTAACTGGCCCCGTGCGCCACATTATGAGACCCATGGAAATTCTAGTCCCGTTGATAGCCGTCAACGAAATTGGCCGCTCGATAGGCCGTAACTTTAAACCCATGCTTTGGGCACAGGAGGAAGAAACGAAGTTCCCCGCAGCCCCGGAATCCAACAGGGCTTCACAAGACTTGGAGGCTGAATCGGTGACTAGAGTTACAGGAAGCAAACAGTCCAAAGTTGGAGAAGCTTTTGTCGTAACCCCCAGCTTGACTCCTCCGGAACAAGCTAGGCCTGCCCGTTTCCCGGACGGGATTTACACCACAGAATACATGACCACACTTGCTCCGCAGCAGCCCTTACTACACACATAGCAGCAGCAGCCCTTACTACAATTACATGGCAAAACCCCTTACTATATTCACATAGCAGAACTCCTTACTGCACTCACACAACAGCACCCCTTACTACACACACACACGGCAGCACCCATTATTACTACGCACACTTGCACCCGATACCAAACTCACACCACAGAACCCATTATCACACTCACTCCGCAGCACTCCTTACTACACACACATGGCACAACCCCTTACTACAATCACACACAGCAGCACCCCTTACTACACTCACACGGCAGCACCCGATACTACACACACACACAGCAGCACCCCTTACAACACACAGCAGCACCCATTAACTACCCCCACCTAGCACTCATAAGCCATTCATTGATGATTTTCAACATCCCAGTACCCACTAACTCATTTACCTCCCCACACAACCACATATACACGCACACAGTACACACACACACAAAGTCCACCCACCCATATGTACTCACACTAGACACATATAGTACACCCACCCACCACATACAGTATAGACCAGAGGTTCCCAAACGCAGTCCTCAAGGCACCCCAATGGTCCTGGTTTTAAATGTATCCATGCTTGGCCACAGGTGACCTAATTAGCACCTTAGTCAATTTGATTTAACCATCTGTGCTGAGCCATGGCTATACCTAAAACCTGGACTGTTGGGGTGCCTTGAGGACAGCATTTGGGAACCTCTGGTATAGACACACAGTACACATATAAAAGTACACACACCCCCACCACTACATATACACACTCAGTACACACACACACAAAGTACACATACCACCACATCTACACTAGAGATGAGCGGGTTCGGTTTCTTTGAATCCGAACCCGCACGAACTTCACTTTTTTTTCCACGGGTCCGAGCGACTCGGATCTTCCCGCCTTGCTCGGTTAACCCGAGCGCGCCCGAACGTCATCATGACGCTGTCGGATTCTCGCGAGGCTCGGATTCTATCGCGAGACTCGGATTCTATATAAGGAGCCGCGCGTCGCCGCCATTTTCACTCGTGCATTGAGATTGATAGGGAGAGGACGTGTCTGGCGTCCTCTCCATTAGAATAGAGATAGATAGATTAGATAGAGAGAGATTGTGCAGAGTCGCAGACAGAGTTAGTTTACCACAGTCAGTGACCAGTGCAGTTGCTAGTTAACTTTTATTTAATATAATATATCCGTTCACTTCTCTCTGCTATATCCGTTCTCTGCCTGAAAAAAAAAACGATACACAGCACAGTCAGTCACACAGTGTGACTCAGTCTGTGTGCACTCAGCTCAGCCCAGTGTGCTGCACAGTCATCAATGTATAAATTAAAAGCTTATAATTAATTGTGGGGGAGACTGGGGAGCACTGCAGGTTGTTAGCAGGAGCCAGGAGTACAATTATATTAATTAACAGTGCACACTTTTGCTGCAGGAGTGGTGACCAGTGCCTGACCACCAGTATAGTATTGTTGTATACTACTAATATCTCTTTAAATATCAACCAGTCTATATTAGCAGCAGACACAGTACAGTGCGGTAGTTCACGGCTGTGGCTACCTCTGTGTCGGCACACGGCAGGCAGTCCGTCCGACCAGAATTGTATTATTTATTATTATATACCTACCACCTAACCGTGGTTTTTTTTTCATTCTTTATACCGTCATAGTGTCATCCTAATTGTTACGAGTATACTACTATCTCTTTATCAACCAGTGTACAGTGCGGTAGTTCACGGCTGTGGCTACCTCTGTGTCGGCACACGGCAGGCAGTCCGTCCGACCAGAATTGTATTATTTATTATTATATACCTACCACCTAACCGTGGTTTTTTTTTCATTCTTTATACCGTCATAGTGTCATCCTAATTGTTACGAGTATACTACTATCTCTTTATCAACCAGTGTACAGTGCGGTAGTTCACGGCTGTGGCTACCTCTGTGTCGGCAGTCGGCAGGCAGTCCGTCCATCCATAATTGTATTATAATATATACCACCTAACCGTGGTTTTTTTTTCATTCTTTATACCGTCATAGTGTCATACTAGTTGTTACGAGTATACTACTATCTCTTTATCAACCAGTGTACAGTGCGGTAGTTCACGGCTGTGGCTACCTCTGTGTCGGCAGTCGGCAGGCAGTCCGTCCATCCATAATTGTATTATAATATATACCACCTAACCGTGGTTTTTTTTTCATTCTTTATACCGTCATAGTCAGTCATACTAGTTGTTACGAGTATACTACTATCTCTTTATCAACCAGTGTACAGTGCGGTAGTTCACGGCTGTGGCTACCTCTGTGTCGGAACTCGGCAGGCAGTCCGTCCATCCATAATTGTATTATTATAATATATACCACCTAACCGTGGTTTTTTTTTCATTCTTTATACCGTCATAGTCAGTCATACTAGTTGTTACGAGTATACTACTATCTCTTTATCAACCAGTGTACAGTGCGGTAGTTCACGGCTGTGGCTACCTCTGTGTCGGAACTCGGCAGGCAGTCCGTCCATCCATAATTGTATTATAATATATACCACCTAACCGTGTTTTTTTTTTCGTTCTTTATACCGTCGTCATACTAGTTGTTACGAGTATACTACTATCTCTTTATCAACCAGTGTACAGTGCGGTAGTTCACGGCTGTGGCTACCTCTGTGTCGGAACTCGGCAGGCAGTCCGTCCATCCATAATTGTATTATAATATATACCACCTAACCGTGGTTTTTTTTTCGTTCTTTATACCGTCGTCATACTAGTTGTTACGAGTATACTACTATCTCTTTATCAACCAGTGTACAGTGCGGTAGTTCACGGCTGTGGCTACCTCTGTGTCGGCACTCGGCAGGCAATCCGTCCAACCATAATTGTATTATATACCACCTAACCGTGGTTTTTTTTTCATTCTTTATACCGTCGTCATACTAGTTGTTACGAGTATACTACTATCTCTTTATCAACCAGTGTACAGTGCGGTAGTTCACGGCTGTGGCTACCTCTGTGTCGGCACTCGGCAGGCAGTCCGTCCAACCATAATTGTATTATATACCACCTAACCGTGGTTTTTTTTTCATTCTTTATACCGTCGTCATACTAGTTGTTACGAGTATACTACTATCTCTTTATCAACCAGTGTACAGTGCGGTAGTTCACGGCTGTGGCTACCTCTGTGTCGGCACTCGGCAGCCCGTCCATAATTGTATATACCAGTGACCTAACCGTGGTTTTTTTTTCATTCTTTATACATACATACTAGTTACGAGTATACTATCTCTTTATCAACCAGTCTATATATTAGCAGCAGACACAGTACAGTGCGGTAGTTCACGGCTGTGGCTACCTCTGTGTCGGCACTCGGCAGCCCGTCCATAATTGTATATACCACCTAACCGTGGTTTTTTTTTCTTTCTTTATACATACATACTGCAGTGCCACTCCTAGATGGGCCCGGTGTTTGTGTCGGCCACTAGGGTCGCTAATCTTACTCACACAGTCAGCTACCTCATTGCGCCTCTTTTTTTCTTTGCGTCATGTGCTGTTTGGGGAGGGTTTTTTGGAAGGGCCATCCTGCGTGACACTGCAGTGCCACTCCTAGATGGGCCAGGTGTTTGTGTCGGCCACTAGGGTCGCTTATCTTACTCACACAGCTACCTCATTGCGCCTCTTTTTTTCTTCTTTGCGTCATGTGCTGTTTGGGGAGTGTTTTTTGGAAGGGCCATCCTGCGTGACACTGCAGTGCCACTCCAAGATGGGCCAGGTGTTTGTGTCGGCCACTAGGGTCGCTTAGCTTACTCACACAGCTACCTCATTGCGCCTCTTTTTTTCTTCTTTGCGTCATGTGCTGTTTGGGGAGTGTTTTTTGGAAGGGCCATCCTGCGTGACACTGCAGTGCCACTCCTAGATGGGCCAGGTGTTTGTGTCGGCCACTAGGGTCGCTTAGCTTAGTCATTCAGCGACCTCTGTGCAAATTTTAGGACTAAAAATAATATTGTGAGGTATTCAGAATAGACTGAAAATGAGTGTAAATTATGGTTTTTGAGGTTAATAATACTTTGGGATCAAAATGACCCCCAAATTCTATGATTTAAGCTGTTTTTTAGTGTTTTTTGAAAAAAACACCCGAATCCAAAACACACCCGAATCCGACAAAAATAATTCGGTGAGGTTTTGCCAAAACGCGTTCGAACCCAAAACACGGCCGCAGAACCGAACCCAAAACCAAAACACAAAACCCGAAAAATTTCAGGCGCTCATCTCTAATCTACACACGCATGAAGTACACACACACCTCCACCACCACACATACACACACAGTACACATTACATACACACACATAAAGTACAGGCGAACTCCCCCACCACCACATCATACCTCCCAACATTTGGATTCCTGAAGCAGGGGAGAAAGGGGGCGTGGCTTCGCGTAGATGACTCAATCGCAAGCCACACCTTCAATTTCCGTCATAGTGGGGGCATGGTTAGTGCTCTGTGAGCTGCTGGCCATGCCCCCAGTCCCTCTGCCACACTGGAATAGACGCTGTGGGCATGCGCATAGTGTCTGGTCACCACTGCTCTGCTCTGAACTGAGCAGCGACTGATAGGGAGCCTCCCAACTGGTAAAAAGAGGGAAAAATGTATTCCTTAGGATGTATGGGGGGACGGTCACTCGATTTTCTGGGGCCTCCCAGCCATTCCGGGAGAGTAGGCAAGTATGATTTTAAATGTTTCTTGTTTTTTGTCATGTACTGTCTATGTATACCGGTATTAGGACCACCAGCATTATATAAACCATGTAAACTGTAAATAATATTGTGTTTTTATGCTTTAAAACAGGCCTGGCCAACCTGTGGCTCTCCAGATGTTGTGAAACTACACATACCAGCATACACTGCTGCAGATTTAGCATGGCCTAAAAGTAATACTGTGGCAGGGCATGCTGGGATTTGTAGTTCCTCAACAGCTGGAGAGCCACCGGTTGGCCAGGCCTGCTTTAAAACATAATAAATTGGATTATACCAGATTCTAAAAGTAGACTGAATATGTGATATTATTCATTTAGGATAAACCCTGGGAGTTATATATGCTAAGTATCCAATTTCTAAGGGCTAGTGGAACCCCTTCCCTCCTCAGCTGCTACTCATATAACAAATAGATATTAGTGCAGCCCTCCCAAACATAGCATATACACACAAACCTCCATCACCACATATATACACACACACTACACACCACATATACACACACACAATACAAACTACACACACTGTATACCCCCACATATATACACACACCAGCACATATACACACACATGCCCCCACCACCACATATACACACACAAATCCCCACCATCACATATACACACACACCCTCACCACCACATATACACACACACACACACATCTCCACCACCACATATACACACACAAAGTACACACAAACACCCCCTCCACCAGATATACACAGTATACACTTTACACACACAGTACACACCACACACACACACACACAAAGTACACACATCAACCACCACATATACCCACACTCCCACCACCACATATATAAACACACGCACACACAGTACACACACCACCACATATATACATGCACACACAGTACACACTATACACACACACACACACACACACACACACACCACTACATAGTACACATAGTACCCACACCACACACAGTACACACCACCACATATACATACAGTACACACACATTCAGTACACACACCACACAAACAGTATACACACATTAATCAAGAAAACACTTGCCAAGCTTCCTGCAGCAGCAGCTCCCCGTACAGTCTGGGGGCGGAGCTTAGCTAAGTGGCAGCAGGACCCCCAGTGAAGGACAGACTGGAGGACGGGCAGCCAGCAGACTGCCTGCACGCACCATGATATGTCAGGTGACAGTGCTGGAGGCAGAGGCATGGGAGAGAGGAGGCTGCTGGCAGTTTTTTTTGTGTCAATGCTGTCAGTTTGCTGTGGGCCTATTTTCAATGGGGGGCCTGCAGCTGCAGATCCATCCGCCCCATTGTTAATCCGGGTCTGCCCACTCTAAATTTTTGAGGGTTTGTAGAGTTACAAGTGATGTACAGGAAATGAAGAGACAGATATTATGATGGAGAACATTATATGGAAAGGGAAACCCTAGAAACCAGCTATTAACCACTTGCCTGGCATGGTGGCATCATATGCGACCACACCAGCACGTGCTTTATCTGACCTGGTGGCACAGGATGCGACCAGTCAGACAGACAGTGTTAGCAGCTGCAGGGAAGAGAAACTTCATGTTTTACACATAATTCACTCATAAAAACCCGACAATCTCTGAGCGTCTTTTTTGGGGAAAAAGTGACAGTTAAGGGCTAAAGGCTCAGTACACAAATGGTTCAAAGCAAGTGCATATATATATATATATATATTCATGAGTGTGCTGGTTTAAAGAGAGTGTATGTGTGTGTGTGTATATAGATAGATAGATAGATAGATAGATAGATAGATACACACACACATATATATCTACATATCTACTGTATGTATAGGCCACCATACACCACACAACTCTTTAAACCAGGAAGCTCATGAAGTGTGTGTGTGTGTGTGTGTGTGTGTGTGTGTGTGTGTGTGTGTGTGTGTGTGTGTGTGTGTGTGTATATATATATATATATATATATATATATTTGTATACTTAATTGTTCTTAAAACTGGGTTTATGTGGTTTTGTTTGAATCTCCCAGAAGGATATGATGCAGGAAGGTTGTATGTAATTGTACATCAACACGGATACCTGCACCTGTATGGACTGATGAAATAAACAAGCTGGACATTTCTCCAGGCTGGTGCTGATGGCTGGTGATGATGTCAGTCAGCCAGTACACTGTGACATCACAGACATGGTATAATCGGCTGCTGCTGCCTCTGGAACCTCACTTCTCAATACGAGTTGCTTGGTGAAGGAGCTTTGAAGAGAGAGAGAGAAATTCAATATAGCGAATTATCAGCCTGAGACTGAAGATGTCTCTAGGTGAGAGAAGACCGCCCGGCCTCACTCTAATAAAAGAGGCGGACATGAATGATGACCTTTACTTACAAATGGTCACTTACCACGCTGTGACGTTCGGCACAATTGTAACATCGTATGTCAGTGCTGAAATGGAAGATGCCCCAAAAGTGGTATACTACAATGGGGAGGAAGAAGAGGAGGAAGAAGAGGATGATGTCACCAGTGAGACGTGCTCCGATAGTTATTATTATCCAACCGTCTATACTGGTGATGATGATAATGATGAGGATGATGAAGATGATGGCAGAGAGGCAGATACACCTGATGGGGATACAGATGACACCAGTGCAGAAGAAGACATCTGCAATACTGAGACCCTTGACACTGTTATCATACTCGATGACAGCGATGAGGAAGACATCATTGAGGCAGATTATTACTACCCTAAGGTGACATTTTATGTGTGGGATGGATGGCTGAATAACACCAACAAGAGAACATCTCCAGCCAAGAAAATACCTCCCGGCCTCACTCACATAAAAGACACTGAGCCACAAATAAATGATTGGCATGACGTTCTGGACAACACCACCCAGAAAACGTCTCTAGGTTGGAGAAGGCCTTCCAGCCTTAATCTCATCTGCCATGAATGTCCTTACATTACCACCCAGAAAACATCTCCAGCTGAGAAAAGACATCCCGGCCTCACTATTATACAAGAGGCCGAGCCGCGCACAAGCGCCTGCCACACTCCTGACAAAACCACCACTGGTGCTATAAATTATAAGGCCAAATACAATGTCAGGACCTGGATACAGAGCAAGCTGGGGAGGAGATGTAAGAAGGAAGACACTGAGAATGCCTACAGCACAGAGAAAACATCCAAGAGAAATGTCTTCCAGTGGATAAGAGCAAAGCTGGGCAGAAAACCAAAGAGATCTGACTAACCCGCTTACAGCGAGATACTTACATCAGCTCACCATCTTCCAGATGTAAGTAACAACGGACTTATTATTTACCATCCTCATATACCAACTGTTTAACATCAAAGAATAACATCTATAAGTTGTACTATACTATATTGTACTATAACAACATCTAAATACAACTATAATATAACAACTTATAACATCTATATACAACTATAATATAACAACAATAAACTAAAATAACAACTACAATCGTGTTTGAGTGTTTATGCTTTGTGACTGTTACTACCATGTATGCTGGTATAGGCTCCAATTGCCACTATGTTATTTGGGTATAAATACAGGAGTCTGGTAAGGTGACAGGGTGATGGGTATGTGAGGGGCATGGTACAATGGGGTGGTCTTCAGTATGCCGGCTGTCGGGATCCCGGCGCACAGTATATCGGCGCCGGGATCCCGACAGCCGGCATACTGACACTTATTCTCCCTCGTGGGGGTCCATGACCCCCCTGGAGGGAGAATAAAATAGTGTGGCGCGCGTAGCGCGGCGAGCCCGCAAGGGGCCCGTTTGCGCTCGCCACACTGTCGGTAAGCCGGCGGTCGGGCTCCCGGCGCCGGTATGCTGGGCGCCGGGAGCCCGACCGCCGGCATATCGTAGTGAACCCGGTACAATGATATGGGCGATTGCTGGGATTACAGGTAACGCTTATCACCCCTTTACAAAAAGTACAAGGTAAACTTCAAATGGTTAGAACTCTCCAGCTTGGAATTCTCTATCTTTCTATGCAAGGGCAGATAGCTCAATGAATAGTGTGTCCGACTGCAATGTCATAGGCAATGGGATTGTATCCTGGGCACATCAGCATCCTGAAATGTAATGAAGGACAGTGCGACTGAACAACAAGGAGCTCTCAAGTCAAGTCCATAAATGCTGTATAGGTATTAGCGACAATAGGGGTGGGGATAGGAGACAGGGCGGTCAGTAGATGCTGGGCTTCAAAAAGGGAGGAAACTGCATGTGAAATTAATTAGATAATTTATAATTGACAAGTGCTGTCAACAGCGCCCCCTACCCTGCAGCGCTATGTGCGGAGCACACTCCTAGTTACAGCCCTGGGTACAGGTGTATTCTCACTGACACATATTGGAGCCTTGTGTATGTGAGGGGCACGGTACAATGATATGGGAGATTACTGGGATTACAGGTAACGCACTGTGGACAGCACCGTGTAGGATATACAGGTACGTGGGACACATGTCAGGGTGGTGTAGGTGTATTCTCATGAACACATATTGGAGAATTTGGTAACTGGAATAAGCAGGTAACTGAAGCATTCCCCCTGATTTATGCTATAACACGGTCACAGCACCTATGGTGCTACGGAGAACACCTCTATAATGACATAAAGCAGCCAATCTGAAGAGGGAAAGGCCTGCAGAGAGGGAGGTATGATGGACAGGAAGATACAGAGTAATGGACAAGCCTACACACCCAGATAGTGGATGGTCCCAATCTTCTGGATGGAACTGGTCAGTCACCGATCCCTTTACTTTCCACTGGGACTCCTCCATACCCCCGGTTCTCCACACCTGAGCATTAGACTTGCATTGTTTCCACTCTGAGCTCTTCATCTGCATGCCTGGAAGAGAGACACCAGCCGTCAGGACATCACATCATATAAGCCCCACAGAGAGCAGCATGGACATAGTATGGAAGAGGTAATACATATATCACAGAATTGCTGGGGCTTTTCAGATGGACAC
This sequence comes from Pseudophryne corroboree, assembly GCF_028390025.1. Taxonomy (NCBI): domain Eukaryota; kingdom Metazoa; phylum Chordata; class Amphibia; order Anura; family Myobatrachidae; genus Pseudophryne; species Pseudophryne corroboree. The sequence continues at coordinate 109,905,328 of NC_086455.1, forward strand.
GGACAGTGCACCCACTATTCAGCAGAAAAACCCTCCCCCACAACTAATTGAGATAGAGGGGCCACATGCCCAGACCCCCAATGCAGTTATATAGCACCAGCATGCACTGTTGCCCTGTACAACTCTCACCATCCTCGTGCTCCAGTTCCGCTAACTTCCCTCCATTTTCACTAAGGTCACAGCCCCCTACTCTAGTTCGCTCATTCTCCTCCCTAATAATTTCAGACCACCTATTGTACCCAGACAGCTCTCCCTTCCACCCGCAATCACCCCCATTCCCCTCCTTCTAACAACCCCACTACCAATCACCTCACCCTCCATTATCGCCAGTTTGCCTCCTTCATCCACCCACCCTCTATTACCCCAACTTTCATTACTTTTACACTTCTGTCCCCTGTACTAACCACTCCACTACACCTCCCATCCTTCTATTATCTCTTCATCCTTTATTACCTCCATTCCTGTTCCAGACACCTCTCCCATACCCTAAGGAAACCATCATCCGCCTTACTCTATTACCCCAATGTACTCCCCTCTGATACTCCCATGGCTACATTCTTACCACCTATGTCCCGCTGTCTCAATTTCCCTTATTCATCTTTCATAAAATCCAAGACCCATTCTCTAGTTCCTTCATTACCCTTCCCTGAAGTTACAGAGCCCAATTCCCTTCTACTACTGCTCCAATCCCATTTACCCCACACCTATTATATCATTCTCCCTCCATTACCCCTCTAATACCACACTGCGCTTTCTGCTGTTTCAATCCCATTTACCCCACAACTATTATATCATTCTCCCCCCTTTACCCCTATAATACCCCACTGCTCTTTCTGCTGCTCCAATCCCATTTACCCCACACCACACCACCTCATCTCATCCTCTCTCCATTGCCACCTCAATTACAGTTTAATGCCAAAAAAATGCAAAATCATGCACTTGGGGTCTCAAATATCCAAAGGCTAAATATAGTATTAATGGCATTATACTGGGAACTACTTAGGAGGAAAGGGATCTAGGAGTTACTATCTCAGATAACAAAGGCTAAATATAGTATTAATGGCATTATACTGGGAACTACTGAGGAGGAAAGGGATCTAGGAGTCACTATCTCAGGTGACAAAGGATAAATATAGTATTAATGGCACTATACTGGGAACTACTGAGGAGGAAAGGGATCTAGGAGTCACTATCTCAGGTGACATAAAGGATAAATATAGTATTAATGACACTATACTGGGAACTACTGAGGAGGAAAGGGATCTAGGAGTCACTATATCAGGTGACATAAAGGCAGGTAAGCAACGTAACTAATTTGACTAGAAGATTTCACTTCGCGCTCACCGATACGGGCATATTGTTGTGGGCAGCAAGATTGTAAGATAGGGCTTCCCCAAAACCTCCCTATAAAATACTAACAGTGAAATGGATTGTAACTGCGCCTGTCAGGCAATGAATATATGGATGTGCTTGAAAGACTTGTAAGAGAGGGAAAAAAAATATTTACTAAGTTCGTTATCGACACACAATTCTAGATGTCACAAATCACATAACAATCACAGTTGGCTCTTGATAAAAGAAATAGGGAAATTGCAATAGAAAGAACTAAATGAGAAAAAGAAAAGATGGGGGGTTGCTGGTACTTGTAGTGTCCCTATAGAGGGAGTGTGATTAGTCTTATGTCTACTAGAGGATGGCGCCCCTCCTCTCTGTGTATGAAGTATCTTGTGTAATTAAGGGAGCCCCTAAATAGTCCCAAAACGTGTTACGGTCTCTATTGGTCCGGCACTCAGGTGGTGGAGGGGGGGGTGTAAACAGAAGCCGGGTGACGATGGTAAATACCTCCAATGATTATAAGGGCTGCCCCTATGTGGTACTATGGGTGGGGGGCCTGTTAGCAGCGGTTCAGATATAAGAACTCCGGACACACTGTCCTCACCGGGGTCCGGGTATGATCAGGATGACACTGCGTGACAAGCGCCCTAATGATCCCCAGGATTCAGTGCCAGTATTAGGAGAGGGGAGGGGGGGGGGGGAGGTGGAGAGTCAACAGCTTCGAGGCCTGTGAAGGACGGTCCGCCAGGCTTGTCTCCTCTCCTTACGGAGTCTTACCTGTTCCTACGCTCTGTGTGTCTCAGCATCCACCTGCTTCTGTTCTCCTCGCGTCTCCTACAGCTGTTGCTGTTTCCTGGTGGCTTCTGGTTAAGGCTTCTTAGCATGTGGTCGCCGCTGCTGCGGCTCCGCGCTCTCCTCGTACACCGGTGTTTCTGAGGGAACCTGAAATAAGTTTGGATAGAGCTCTGATTAGTGGTGATTCTGCTTGCATGCAGGGGCTGGTTCTCCTACGCGTATCCACCCATTGGGGTCTTTGTCAGGGAGTCTGTAATGGCCATCTTGATAAAGACCCCATCTTGACCGGGAATTCTGGGGATCATTAGGGTGCTTGTAACGGAGCGTCATACTGATCATACATGGACCCCGGTGAGGACAGTGTGTCCGGAGTTCTTATATCTGAACCTCTGCTAACAGTCCCCACGCCCATAGTACAACATAGGGGCACCCCTTACAATCATTGGAGGTATATACCATCGACACCCGGCTTCTGTTTACACCCCCTCCACCACCTGAGTGTCGGACCAATAGAGACCGTAACACGTTTTGGAACTATTAAGGCGCTCCCTTCATTACACAAGACACTTCATACACAGAGAGGTGGGGCGCCATCATCTAGTGGACATAAGACTAATCACACTCCCTTTATTAGGGACACTACAAGTACCAGCATTTATTTTTCTCATTCAATTCTTTCTATTGAAATTTCCCTATTTCTTTTATCAAGAGCCAACTGTGATTGTTGTTATGTGATTTGTGACATCTAGAATTATTGTCTGTCTATAACGAACTTAGTCAATCATTTATTTTTTCTCCTTTACAAGTCTTTCAAGCACATCCATATATTCATTGCCTGACAGGTTCAGTTACAATCCATTTCACTGTAAGCAATGTAACACAGCAATGAGGAAGGCTAGTCAGATGCTTGGTGCATAGGGAGAGGAATCAGCAGCAGAGAGAAGTAATAATGCCACTGTAAAAGTCACTGGTGCGGTATCATCTAGAATACTGTGTCTAGTTCTGGAGGACATATCTTCAGAAGGATATTATTACATTAGAGACTGTACAAAGAAGGGCAACTAGTATGGTGCATGGCCTACATCACACAACATACCCAGAAAGACTAAAACATCTCACTATGGGGGTCATTCCGAGTTGATCGCTCGCTAGCAACTTTTTGCAGTACTGCGATAAGGTTAAATCTCGGCAAAACTGCGCATGCATAAGCACCGCAACGCGCAGGCGGGTCGTACGGGTACAAAGAGGATCGGTGATGGGTGATGGATTTAACGAAGAATCCATTCGCACAGCGGAACGTAAGGTGATTTGACAGAAAAAGGGCGTTTGTGGGTGTTAACGGACCATTTTCTGTGAATGTTTGGAAAAATGCAGCCGTGTCCAAGCGTTTGCAGGGCGGGTATCTGACGTCAATTTCGGGACCAAAAAGACTGAAGTGATCGCAGCGGCTGAGTAAGTCCAGAGCTACTCAGAAACTGAAAAAAAAAAGTTTTTGTGCCGTCGGCTGCAAAAGTGTTCGCACACTTGCAAAGCTAAAATACACTCCCCCATAGGCGGCGACTATCTGAAAAAAGTTGCCAGCGAGCGATCAACTCGGAATGACCCCCTATGTGCAGTGTGAAGCAGAGAAGGGAAAGGGGGGCCATGTTAGAGATTGTCACATATATCAGGGGTAAAACAAGGTCCAAAAGGGAAACATTCTCCAAATGAAGAGAAGTAATAGGACACGAGGACATGCACTGACACTGGAGGAAGGGAGGTTCAGGGGAAATTTAAGGAAAAATTACTTCACAGAAAGGGTAGTGGATAAGTGGAATAGCCCCCATCAGAGGTGGTAGATGCTAAGACAGTAGAGCAATATAAACATGAATGGGATAGACATAAGGATACCCTTACACAGAAATAAGGATCAAATAGGTCACCTGGTCACCCTGCCAGCTCCATACGTGCAGTGATATTGCAGTGTTACATCGCATCAGCAGTCCCGATCACCCTGCCAGCACCATATGTGCAGTGAGATAGCAGTGTTACATCATATCAGCGCTCCCGGTCACCCTGCCAACTCCATACGTTCAGTGATATAGCATAGTTACATCACATCAGCACTCCCGGTCACCCAGCCAGCTCCATACGTGCAGTGATATAGCCGTATTACATCACATCAGTGCTCCTGGTCACCCAGCCAGCTCCATACGTGGAAGTGATATAGCCGTATTACATCACATCAGCTCTCCTGGTCACCCTACCAGCTCCACACATGCAGTGATATAGCTGTATTACAATACATTAGCGCTCCCAGTCACCCTGCCAGCTCCATAACGTGCAGTGAAATAGAAGTATTACCTCCCTCTCTCCCCGCTCCCCCGGCTGCAGCTAGCGCTGTGTGCGCCCGCTGCAGCCGGCGTCGCTAACTGACGCTAGAGGTCAAAATTGACCCTAGTGTCAGTGCGGCGCTGCTATGGGAGAGATGTCATGACGTCTCTCCCATAGAGAGGAGCCGGCTCCCGGAGACAGCGGCAGCAGCTGTCCAGAAGCAGGAGCGAGGCTGGTAAGTATGGCGTATTTTTTTTGTTTAGGGTTTCAAAGCGGCTACAGGGGGCACAGCTACAAGAGGCACAGCTACTGGGGGCAGATCTACAGGGGGCACAACTACACGAGGCACAGCTACTGGGGGCAGATCTACTGGGGGCACTGGTACAGGGGGAACAGCTACTGGGGGCAAATCAACTGAGGGCACAGCTACTGGGGGCACTACTACAGGGGGCACAACTACAGGGGGCAAATTAACTGGTGGCACAGCTGCTGGGGACACAACTACAGGGGGATAACTGAGGGTTCACCCCTTCCCTATGAAGAAGCCATGCCTCACGGCGTGCACCAACCTCTGTCTGTGCAGCAGCTATTTATCCCGGCTTTACTTAGCAATCAGCACCAGCCAGATAACTCAGTCACGATCTCCCGGGCTGTCTTCCAGAAGCTAAGCTTGACTGCTGCCAAGGGCAGATTGGGATGGAAAACCAGCTGAGGAAACCTCTGTAAGCAGCCCCAGTGGAGGCGGGGTTTGCTGAGGGGGGCAGGATCCAGGGCTGGTTCTAGACCTTATGGCACCCAGGGTGTACGATTCCTTTGGTGCCCCACTTTTCCCCATTTAAAACAGGGACAGTGCTCGCTGATGACGTGTGCAAATAATGTAGGGGAGGGGCTTCATTGGGGAAGGGGCATGGCCACATAATAGTACCAATTCACATTATACCACGCCGTAGTCTCCATCAGTCACATTACACCACACAGTAGTACCCCTTATACACGCCAGGTAGAGCCCCTTATACACAATACGCCAGGTAGAGCCCCTTTTATACATGTTGCACTAGGTAGAGCATGTTATACAAACTGCACCAGGTAGCCCCTTATACACATTTGCACCAGGTAGCACATTATACCCATTGCACCAGGTAGCACATTATACACATTGCGCCAGGTAGCCCCTTATACACATTGCACCAGGTAGCCCCTTATACACATTACACCAGGTAGCCCCTTATACACATTGCGCCAGGTAGCCCATTATACACATTGGCCAGGTAGCCCATTATACACATTGCGCCAGGTATCACATTACACACATTGCACCAGGTAGCCCATTATACACAGTGCGCCAAGTAGCCCCTTATACACACTGCGCCAGGTAGCCCCTTATACACATAGCGCCAGGTAGCCCGTTATACACAGTGCGCCAGGTAGCCCATTATACAGAGTGTGCCAAGTAGCCCATTATACACATTGCGCCAAGTAGCGCCTTATACAAATTGCACCAGCAAGTCGTCACTCACCATTTGGCACCTGTGGTCCTCCAGCTCTATGTTCTTGTCATACTTCCACGGTGGGGTACGGGCAGCGTGAAGTGGCCAGGATGGTAGGCGGCCGGCCGGAGTAGGAAGTGACGAGGAGCATTTTGGTGCAGGCAGCAGATGGGTGCTGATGGCGCTGGCGGAATGACTGCGGCCTCAGGCTGCAGCGTCTCGGGTGCCCGCCCTGATAGCCCGCACCTAAAACCACCACTGGCAGGTTCCCCTGAGCTGGACGAACAGTGACCCTCCACGCCCCCACCCCAGCAGTCAACAGTCCAACACTGCTAACAAAGTTCCTCCCAGTGCACGTAGGGGGGTCATTCCGAAATGATCGTAGCTGTGCTAAATTTAGCACAGCTACGATCATTCACACCGACATGCGGGGGGACGGCCAGCACAAAGCTAGTACGTCCCGCATGTCAGTGCCGCCCCCCCCGCAGAAGTGCAAAGGCATCGCACAACGGCGATGTCTTTGCACTTCAAGAGTAGCTCCCGACCAGCGCAGCTTTAGCGTGGCCCGGAGCTACTCATCGCTCCACGGCCCGCAGTGGCTGTGTGTGACGTCACACAGCCACTGCGGCCCACCCCCCGTTCGGTCCTGCCAGGCCTGCATTGGCTGGACCTCGCCCACGAAACGGCGGCCAAACGCCGCCGTTCCACCCCCTACCCCCCCACCCAGTGACTGCCTCTGCCTGTCAATCAGGCAGAGGCAATCGTAAGGGTTCCGATGCCCTTCGGTCGCCTGGCATGCGCCAGCGTACTGCGGTGCCGGCGCATGCACAGTTCTGACTTGATCGCACCACTGCGATAAACTGCTGCGTGTGATCGGGTCAGAATGACCACCATAGTGCAGCAGAATGCACAAGGACCGAGCGTCCACAGACGTGCAGATCGCCCTCCTGAGCATAGCCTCCAATGTGACCAACCCAGAGTCTGTGCACGCAACTATTCCCAGCAACATGCCCATCTTACCACACACACAAAGCCTGCCCCCACTCCCTACACACACAGCCTGTTTCCCTGTCCCCACACACACACAGCCTGTCCCTCCTCCCCCCACCCCCACCTCCACCCCTACACAGCCTGCCCCTCCAGTCACCATACACACACACTCACCTTGTTCCCTACACACACCTGTCTGTCCTTTCAACACACATACCCTGTTTCCCACAGCCCTCCCACTCTCCCCTGTTTCCCCCAATCACTCATCACTGGGCTTTGCGGACACAGCAGGAGCAGACTGGCAGATCCGGAAAAGGAGGGGGCATGGCCTAATCACGGACCCGTGACCACGCCCCATTTGGAAGAAAAAAAACCTACCATTAAGTAAGCAGTAAGCACCACTAGCTGGCTCGTCAGAGGGGTCACGGGATTGAAACAGCGGCTAAGTCGCTGTCACCATGCGTCCCTGGAGGCAAGTACACTGCTGGCTGCTGCTGTGGTGCACAGGAGAGGGGAGGCGCCTGTGGCATGTCTCACAAAGGGTGAGGTCACGGCGCAGGGGAGGAAAAAACACATTTTTCAGCGCAGAGAGGGCTTCTGAGGCTTCTCTGGTGCTGCTGACTTGCTGTGATAGGAAAAATATTTTTTCCTGTTTCCAGCAGCAGGGGATGCTGTGGGCCTATTTTCATGGGGTGGCCTGGAGCTGCAGCTCCATCCGCCCCATTGTTAATCCGGCCCTGGGCTGAGTCCAGTCACGAATGGCAGAAAGCTTTTCCGGATCCATGCGAAGCTCCGTCCCCGAGATGATATAACCGAGGAACGGAATTGATGTTACTTCAAAGGTACATTTGGAAAGCTTAGCATAGAGATGATTCTCTCGTAAACGGTGGAGCACTTCTTTGACTTGAGTCCTGTGTTCAACAAGATTCTTGGAAAAGATCAGTATGTCGTCCAAATATACCACAACACTCTGATATAACATGTCACGAAAGATTTAGTTGACGAATCCCTGGAAAACAGCAGGAGCATTACTGAGACCGAACGGCATCACCAAGTATTCGTAATGCCCATCTCGGGTATTGAAGGCAGTCTTCCATTCATCCCCTTCTCGGATGCGTATAAGATTATAAGCTCCCCTCAAGTCGAGTTTGGAGAAAACGCGGGCACCACGAACCCTATCAAATAACTCTGTGATTAGTGGCAAGGGGTATTTATTCTTGATAGTAATATCGTTCAAGCCGCGGTAGTCGATGCATGGTCTCAACTCCCCGTCCTTCTTCTTCACGAAAAAGAAGCCCGCTCCAGCAGGGGAGGAAGAGGGGCGAATAAATCCCTTGAGCAGATTGGACTTAATATACTCCGACATAGCTTGAGTCTCGGGAAGTGACAGAGGATATGTGCGACCACGAGGTGGCGTCTTCCCTGGGACAAGGTCAATAGGGCAGTCCCAAGGCCTATGAGGTGGTAACAGATCAGCTGATTGTTCCGAAAATACATCCTTGTACCCTTGATACGCCTCCGGAATATGCTCTTCATCCGTCTTGGAGGAGACACGGAGCGGACAAACAGGAGTGAGACAATTAGCGTGACAAAAGGAACTCCAGGACAGAATTTGTGAAGACTTCCAGTCAATGTGGGGATTATGGGGGTAATTCCAAGTTGATCGCAGCAGGAAATTTTTTAGCAGTTGGGCAAAACCATGTGCACTGCAGGGGGGCAGATATAACATTTGCAGAGAGAGTTAGATTTGGGTGGGTTATATTGTTTCTGTGCAGGGTAAACACTGGCTGCTTTATTTTTACACTGCAATTTAGATTGCAGATTGAACACACCCCACCAAAATCTACCTCTCTCTGCACATGTTATATCTGCCTCCCCTGCAGTGCACATGGTTTTGCCCAATTGCTAACAAACTTGAAGCTGCGATCAACTCAGAATTACCCCCTATGAATTTTTAGCCAAGGCATTCCAAGGACCAGATCATGGTGCATTTCTGGGATCACCAAGAGTTCCAGACCTTCCTGATGTAGAGCCCCGACCTGCAGCTTAACTGGCCCCGTGCGCCACATTATGAGACCCATGGAAATTCTAGTCCCGTTGATAGCCGTCAACGAAATTGGCCGCTCGATAGGCCGTAACTTTAAACCCATGCTTTGGGCACAGGAGGAAGAAACGAAGTTCCCCGCAGCCCCGGAATCCAACAGGGCTTCACAAGACTTGGAGGCTGAATCGGTGACTAGAGTTACAGGAAGCAAACAGTCCAAAGTTGGAGAAGCTTTTGTCGTAACCCCCAGCTTGACTCCTCCGGAACAAGCTAGGCCTGCCCGTTTCCCGGACGGGATTTACACCACAGAATACATGACCACACTTGCTCCGCAGCAGCCCTTACTACACACATAGCAGCAGCAGCCCTTACTACAATTACATGGCAAAACCCCTTACTATATTCACATAGCAGAACTCCTTACTGCACTCACACAACAGCACCCCTTACTACACACACACACGGCAGCACCCATTATTACTACGCACACTTGCACCCGATACCAAACTCACACCACAGAACCCATTATCACACTCACTCCGCAGCACTCCTTACTACACACACATGGCACAACCCCTTACTACAATCACACACAGCAGCACCCCTTACTACACTCACACGGCAGCACCCGATACTACACACACACACAGCAGCACCCCTTACAACACACAGCAGCACCCATTAACTACCCCCACCTAGCACTCATAAGCCATTCATTGATGATTTTCAACATCCCAGTACCCACTAACTCATTTACCTCCCCACACAACCACATATACACGCACACAGTACACACACACACAAAGTCCACCCACCCATATGTACTCACACTAGACACATATAGTACACCCACCCACCACATACAGTATAGACCAGAGGTTCCCAAACGCAGTCCTCAAGGCACCCCAATGGTCCTGGTTTTAAATGTATCCATGCTTGGCCACAGGTGACCTAATTAGCACCTTAGTCAATTTGATTTAACCATCTGTGCTGAGCCATGGCTATACCTAAAACCTGGACTGTTGGGGTGCCTTGAGGACAGCATTTGGGAACCTCTGGTATAGACACACAGTACACATATAAAAGTACACACACCCCCACCACTACATATACACACTCAGTACACACACACACAAAGTACACATACCACCACATCTACACACGCATGAAGTACACACACACCTCCACCACCACACATACACACACAGTACACATTACATACACACACATAAAGTACAGGCGAACTCCCCCACCACCACATCATACCTCCCAACATTTGGATTCCTGAAGCAGGGGAGAAAGGGGGCGTGGCTTCGCGTAGATGACTCAATCGCAAGCCACACCTTCAATTTCCGTCATAGTGGGGGCATGGTTAGTGCTCTGTGAGCTGCTGGCCATGCCCCCAGTCCCTCTGCCACACTGGAATAGACGCTGTGGGCATGCGCATAGTTTCTGGTCACCACTGCTCTGCTCTGAACTGAGCAGCGACTGATAGGGAGCCTCCCAACTGGTAAAAAGAGGGAAAAATGTATTCCTTAGGATGTATGGGGGGACGGTCACTCGATTTTCTGGGGCCTCCCAGCCATTCCGGGAGAGTAGGCAAGTATGATTTTAAATGTTTCTTGTTTTTTGTCATGTACTGTCTATGTATACCGGTATTAGGACCACCAGCATTATATAAACCATGTAAACTGTAAATAATATTGTGTTTTTATGCTTTAAAACAGGCCTGGCCAACCTGTGGCTCTCCAGATGTTGTGAAACTACACATACCAGCATACACTGCTGCAGATTTAGCATGGCCTAAAAGTAATACTGTGGCAGGGCATGCTGGGATTTGTAGTTCCTCAACAGCTGGAGAGCCACCGGTTGGCCAGGCCTGCTTTAAAACATAATAAATTGGATTATACCAGATTCTAAAAGTAGACTGAATATGTGATATTATTCATTTAGGATAAACCCTGGGAGTTATATATGCTAAGTATCCAATTTCTAAGGGCTAGTGGAACCCCTTCCCTCCTCAGCTGCTACTCATATAACAAATAGATTTTAGTGCAGCCCTCCCAAACATAGCATATACACACAAACCTCCATCACCACATATATACACACACACTACACACCACATATACACACACACAATACAAACTACACACACTGTATACCCCCACATATATACACACACCAGCACATATACACACACATGCCCCCACCACCACATATACACACACAAATCCCCACCATCACATATACACACACACCCTCACCACCACATATACACACACACACACACACACACACACATCTCCACCACCACATATACACACACAAAGTACACACAAACACCCCCTCCACCAGATATACACAGTATACACTTTACACACACAGTACACACCACACACACACAAAGTACACACATCAACCACCACATATACCCACACTCCCACCACCACATATATAAACACACGCACACACAGTACACACACCACCACATATATACATGCACACACAGTACACACTATACACACACACACACACACACACACACACACACACACACACACACACACACACACACACCACTACATAGTACACATAGTACCCACACCACACACAGTACACACCACCACATATACATACAGTACACACACATTCAGTACACACACCACACAAACAGTATACACACATTAATCAAGAAAACACTTGCCAAGCTTCCTGCAGCAGCAGCTCCCCGTACAGTCTGGGGGCGGAGCTTAGCTAAGTGGCAGCAGGACCCCCAGTGAAGGACAGACTGGAGGACGGGCAGCCAGCAGACTGCCTGCACGCACCATGATATGTCAGGTGACAGTGCTGGAGGCAGAGGCATGGGAGAGAGGAGGCTGCTGGCAGTTTTTTTTGTGTCAATGCTGTCAGTTTGCTGTGGGCCTATTTTCAATGGGGGGCCTGCAGCTGCAGATCCATCCGCCCCATTGTTAATCCGGGTCTGCCCACTCTAAATTTTTGAGGGTTTGTAGAGTTACAAGTGATGTACAGGAAATGAAGAGACAGATATTATGATGGAGAACATTATATGGAAAGGGAAACCCTAGAAACCAGCTATTAACCACTTGCCTGGCATGGTGGCATCATATGCGACCACACCAGCACGTGCTTTATCTGACCTGGTGGCACAGGATGCGACCAGTCAGACAGACAGTGTTAGCAGCTGCAGGGAAGAGAAACTTCATGTTTTACACATAATTCACTCATAAAAACCCGACAATCTCTGAGCGTCTTTTTTGGGGAAAAAGTGACAGTTAAGGGCTAAAGGCTCAGTACACAAATGGTTCAAAGCAAGTGCATATATATATATATATATATTCATGAGTGTGCTGGTTTAAAGAGAGTGTATGTGTGTGTGTGTATATAGATAGATAGATAGATAGATAGATAGATACACACACACATATATATCTACATATCTACTGTATGTATAGGCCACCATACACCACACAACTCTTTAAACCAGGAAGCTCATGAAGTGTGTGTGTGTGTGTGTGTGTATATATATATATATATATATATATATATATTTATTTGTATACTTAATTGTTCTTAAAACTGGGTTTATGTGGTTTTGTTTGAATCTCCCAGAAGGATATGATGCAGGAAGGTTGTATGTAATTGTACATCAACACGGATACCTGCACCTGTATGGACTGATGAAATAAACAAGCTGGACATTTCTCCAGGCTGGTGCTGATGGCTGGTGATGATGTCAGTCAGCCAGTACACTGTGACATCACAGACATGGTATAATCGGCTGCTGCTGCCTCTGGAACCTCACTTCTCAATACGAGTTGCTTGGTGAAGGAGCTTTGAAGAGAGAGAGAGAAATTCAATATAGCGAATTATCAGCCTGAGACTGAAGATGTCTCTAGGTGAGAGAAGACCGCCCGGCCTCACTCTAATAAAAGAGGCGGACATGAATGATGACCTTTACTTACAAATGGTCACTTACCACGCTGTGACGTTCGGCACAATTGTAACATCGTATGTCAGTGCTGAAATGGAAGATGCCCCAAAAGTGGTATACTACAATGGGGAGGAAGAAGAGGAGGAAGAAGAGGATGATGTCACCAGTGAGACGTGCTCCGATAGTTATTATTATCCAACCGTCTATACTGGTGATGATGATAATGATGAGGATGATGAAGATGATGGCAGAGAGGCAGATACACCTGATGGGGATACAGATGACACCAGTGCAGAAGAAGACATCTGCAATACTGAGACCCTTGACACTGTTATCATACTCGATGACAGCGATGAGGAAGACATCATTGAGGCAGATTATTACTACCCTAAGGTGACATTTTATGTGTGGGATGGATGGCTGAATAACACCAACAAGAGAACATCTCCAGCCAAGAAAATACCTCCCGGCCTCACTCACATAAAAGACACTGAGCCACAAATAAATGATTGGCATGACGTTCTGGACAACACCACCCAGAAAACGTCTCTAGGTTGGAGAAGGCCTTCCAGCCTTAATCTCATCTGCCATGAATGTCCTTACATTACCACCCAGAAAACATCTCCAGCTGAGAAAAGACATCCCGGCCTCACTATTATACAAGAGGCCGAGCCGCGCACAAGCGCCTGCCACACTCCTGACAAAACCACCACTGGTGCTATAAATTATAAGGCCAAATACAATGTCAGGACCTGGATACAGAGCAAGCTGGGGAGGAGATGTAAGAAGGAAGACACTGAGAATGCCTACAGCACAGAGAAAACATCCAAGAGAAATGTCTTCCAGTGGATAAGAGCAAAGCTGGGCAGAAAACCAAAGAGATCTGACTAACCCGCTTACAGCGAGATACTTACATCAGCTCACCATCTTCCAGATGTAAGTAACAACGGACTTATTATTTACCATCCTCATATACCAACTGTTTAACATCAAAGAATAACATCTATAAGTTGTACTATACTATATTGTACTATAACAACATCTAAATACAACTATAATATAACAACTTATAACATCTATATACAACTATAATATAACAACAATAAACTAAAATAACAACTACAATCGTGTTTGAGTGTTTATGCTTTGTGACTGTTACTACCATGTATGCTGGTATAGGCTCCAATTGCCACTATGTTATTTGGGTATAAATACAGGAGTCTGGTAAGGTGACAGGGTGATGGGTATGTGAGGGGCATGGTACAATGGGGTGGTCTTCAGTATGCCGGCTGTCGGGATCCCGGCGCACAGTATATCGGCGCCGGGATCCCGACAGCCGGCATACTGACACTTATTCTCCCTCGTGGGGGTCCATGACCCCCCTGGAGGGAGAATAAAATAGTGTGGCGCGCGTAGCGCGGCGAGCCCGCAAGGGGCCCGTTTGCGCTCGCCACACTGTCGGTAAGCCGGCGGTCGGGCTCCCGGCGCCGGTATGCTGGGCGCCGGGAGCCCGACCGCCGGCATATCGTAGTGAACCCGGTACAATGATATGGGCGATTGCTGGGATTACAGGTAACGCTTATCACCCCTTTACAAAAAGTACAAGGTAAACTTCAAATGGTTAGAACTCTCCAGCTTGGAATTCTCTATCTTTCTATGCAAGGGCAGATAGCTCAATGAATAGTGTGTCCGACTGCAATGTCATAGGCAATGGGATTGTATCCTGGGCACATCAGCATCCTGAAATGTAATGAAGGACAGTGCGACTGAACAACAAGGAGCTCTCAAGTCAAGTCCATAAATGCTGTATAGGTATTAGCGACAATAGGGGTGGGGATAGGAGACAGGGCGGTCAGTAGATGCTGGGCTTCAAAAAGGGAGGAAACTGCATGTGAAATTAATTAGATAATTTATAATTGACAAGTGCTGTCAACAGCGCCCCCTACCCTGCAGCGCTATGTGCGGAGCACACTCCTAGTTACAGCCCTGGGTACAGGTGTATTCTCACTGACACATATTGGAGCCTTGTGTATGTGAGGGGCACGGTACAATGATATGGGAGATTACTGGGATTACAGGTAACGCACTGTGGACAGCACCGTGTAGGATATACAGGTACGTGGGACACATGTCAGGGTGGTGTAGGTGTATTCTCATGAACACATATTGGAGAATTTGGTAACTGGAATAAGCAGGTAACTGAAGCATTCCCCCTGATTTATGCTATAACACGGTCACAGCACCTATGGTGCTACGGAGAACACCTCTATAATGACATAAAGCAGCCAATCTGAAGAGGGAAAGGCCTGCAGAGAGGGAGGTATGATGGACAGGAAGATACAGAGTAATGGACAAGCCTACACACCCAGATAGTGGATGGTCCCAATCTTCTGGATGGAACTGGTCAGTCACCGATCCCTTTACTTTCCACTGGGACTCCTCCATACCCCCGGTTCTCCACACCTGAGCATTAGACTTGCATTGTTTCCACTCTGAGCTCTTCATCTGCATGCCTGGAAGAGAGACACCAGCCGTCAGGACATCACATCATATAAGCCCCACAGAGAGCAGCATGGACATAGTATGGAAGAGGTAATACATATATCACAGAATTGCTGGGGCTTTTCAGATGGACACGGACAGTGCACCCACTATTCAGCAGAAAAACCCTCCCCCACAACTAATTGAGATAGAGGGGCCACATGCCCAGACCCCCAATGCAGTTATATAGCACCAGCATGCACTGTTGCCCTGTACAACTCTCACCATCCTCGTGCTCCAGTTCCGCTAACTTCCCTCCATTTTCACTAAGGTCACAGCCCCCTACTCTAGTTCGCTCATTCTCCTCCCTAATAATTTCAGACCACCTATTGTACCCAGACAGCTCTCCCTTCCACCCGCAATCACCCCCATTCCCCTCCTTCTAACAACCCCACTACCAATCACCTCACCCTCCATTATCGCCAGTTTGCCTCCTTCATCCACCCACCCTCTATTACCCCAACTTTCATTACTTTTACACTTCTGTCCCCTGTACTAACCACTCCACTACACCTCCCATCCTTCTATTATCTCTTCATCCTTTATTACCTCCATTCCTGTTCCAGACACCTCTCCCATACCCTAAGGAAACCATCATCCGCCTTACTCTATTACCCCAATGTACTCCCCTCTGATACTCCCATGGCTACATTCTTACCACCTATGTCCCGCTGTCTCAATTTCCCTTATTCATCTTTCATAAAATCCAAGACCCATTCTCTAGTTCCTTCATTACCCTTCCCTGAAGTTACAGAGCCCAATTCCCTTCTACTACTGCTCCAATCCCATTTACCCCACACCTATTATATCATTCTCCCTCCATTACCCCTCTAATACCACACTGCGCTTTCTGCTGTTTCAATCCCATTTACCCCACAACTATTATATCATTCTCCCCCCTTTACCCCTATAATACCCCACTGCTCTTTCTGCTGCTCCAATCCCATTTACCCCACACCACACCACCTCATCTCATCCTCTCTCCATTGCCACCTCAATTACAGTTTAATGCCAAAAAAATGCAAAATCATGCACTTGGGGTCTCAAATATCCAAAGGCTAAATATAGTATTAATGGCATTATACTGGGAACTACTTAGGAGGAAAGGGATCTAGGAGTTACTATCTCAGATAACAAAGGCTAAATATAGTATTAATGGCATTATACTGGGAACTACTGAGGAGGAAAGGGATCTAGGAGTCACTATCTCAGGTGACAAAGGATAAATATAGTATTAATGGCACTATACTGGGAACTACTGAGGAGGAAAGGGATCTAGGAGTCACTATCTCAGGTGACATAAAGGATAAATATAGTATTAATGACACTATACTGGGAACTACTGAGGAGGAAAGGGATCTAGGAGTCACTATATCAGGTGACATAAAGGCAGGTAAGCAACGTAACTAATTTGACTAGAAGATTTCACTTCGCGCTCACCGATACGGGCATATTGTTGTGGGCAGCAAGATTGTAAGATAGGGCTTCCCCAAAACCTCCCTATAAAATACTAACAGTGAAATGGATTGTAACTGCGCCTGTCAGGCAATGAATATATGGATGTGCTTGAAAGACTTGTAAGAGAGGGAAAAAAAATATTTACTAAGTTCGTTATCGACACACAATTCTAGATGTCACAAATCACATAACAATCACAGTTGGCTCTTGATAAAAGAAATAGGGAAATTGCAATAGAAAGAACTAAATGAGAAAAAGAAAAGATGGGGGGTTGCTGGTACTTGTAGTGTCCCTATAGAGGGAGTGTGATTAGTCTTATGTCTACTAGAGGATGGCGCCCCTCCTCTCTGTGTATGAAGTATCTTGTGTAATTAAGGGAGCCCCTAAATAGTCCCAAAACGTGTTACGGTCTCTATTGGTCCGGCACTCAGGTGGTGGAGGGGGGGGTGTAAACAGAAGCCGGGTGACGATGGTAAATACCTCCAATGATTATAAGGGCTGCCCCTATGTGGTACTATGGGTGGGGGGCCTGTTAGCAGCGGTTCAGATATAAGAACTCCGGACACACTGTCCTCACCGGGGTCCGGGTATGATCAGGATGACACTGCGTGACAAGCGCCCTAATGATCCCCAGGATTCAGTGCCAGTATTAGGAGAGGGGAGGGGGGGGGGGAGGTGGAGAGTCAACAGCTTCGAGGCCTGTGAAGGACGGTCCGCCAGGCTTGTCTCCTCTCCTTACGGAGTCTTACCTGTTCCTACGCTCTGTGTGTCTCAGCATCCACCTGCTTCTGTTCTCCTCGCGTCTCCTACAGCTGTTGCTGTTTCCTGGTGGCTTCTGGTTAAGGCTTCTTAGCATGTGGTCGCCGCTGCTGCGGCTCCGCGCTCTCCTCGTACACCGGTGTTTCTGAGGGAACCTGAAATAAGTTTGGATAGAGCTCTGATTAGTGGTGATTCTGCTTGCATGCAGGGGCTGGTTCTCCTACGCGTATCCACCCATTGGGGTCTTTGTCAGGGAGTCTGTAATGGCCATCTTGATAAAGACCCCATCTTGACCGGGAATTCTGGGGATCATTAGGGCGCTTGTAACGGAGCGTCATACTGATCATACATGGACCCCGGTGAGGACAGTGTGTCCGGAGTTCTTATATCTGAACCTCTGCTAACAGTCCCCACGCCCATAGTACAACATAGGGGCACCCCTTACAATCATTGGAGGTATATACCATCGACACCCGGCTTCTGTTTACACCCCCTCCACCACCTGAGTGTCGGACCAATAGAGACCGTAACACGTTTTGGAACTATTAAGGCGCTCCCTTCATTACACAAGACACTTCATACACAGAGAGGTGGGGCGCCATCATCTAGTGGACATAAGACTAATCACACTCCCTTTATTAGGGACACTACAAGTACCAGCATTTATTTTTCTCATTCAATTCTTTCTATTGAAATTTCCCTATTTCTTTTATCAAGAGCCAACTGTGATTGTTGTTATGTGATTTGTGACATCTAGAATTATTGTCTGTCTATAACGAACTTAGTCAATCATTTATTTTTTCTCCTTTACAAGTCTTTCAAGCACATCCATATATTCATTGCCTGACAGGTTCAGTTACAATCCATTTCACTGTAAGCAATGTAACACAGCAATGAGGAAGGCTAGTCAGATGCTTGGTGCATAGGGAGAGGAATCAGCAGCAGAGAGAAGTAATAATGCCACTGTATAGGTCACTGGTGCGGTATCATCTAGATTACTGTGTCTAGTTCTGGAGGACATATCTTCAGAAGGATATTATTACATTAGAGACTGTACAAAGAAGGGCAACTAGTATGGTGCATGGCCTACATCACACAACATACCCAGAAAGACTAAAACATCTCACTATGGGGGTCATTCCGAGTTGATCGCTCGCTAGCAACTTTTTGCAGTACTGCGATAAGGTTAAATCTCGGCAAAACTGCGCATGCATAAGCACCGCAACGCACAGGCGGGTCGTACGGGTACAAAGAGGATCGGTGAGGGGTGATGGATTTAACGAAGAATCCATTCGCACAGCGGAACGTAAGGTGATTTGACAGAAAGAGGGCGTTTGTGGGTGTTAACGGACCGTTTTCTGTGAATGTTTGGAAAAATGCAGCCGTGTCCAAGCGTTTGCAGGGCGGGTATCTGACGTCAATTTCGGGACCAAAAAGACTGAAGTGATCGCAGCGGCTGAGAAAGTCCAGAGCTACTCAGAAACTGAAAAAAAAAAGTTTTTGTGCCGTCGGCTGCAAAAGTGTTCGCACACTTGCAAAGCTAAAATACACTCCCCCATAGGCGGCGACTATCTGAAAAAAATTGCCAGCGGGCGATCAACTCGGAATGACCCCCTATGTGCAGTGTGAAGTAGAGAAGGGAAAGGGGGGCCATGATAGAGATTGTCACATATATCAGGGGTAAAACAAGGTCCAAAAGGGAAACATTCTCCAAATGAAGAGAAGTAATAGGACACGAGGACATGCACTGACACTGGAGGAAGGGAGGTTCAGGGGAAATTTGAGGAAAAATGACTTCACAGAAAGGGTAGTGGATAAGTGGAATAGCCCCCATCAGAGGTGGTAGATGCTAAGACAGTAGAGCAATATAAACATGAATGGGATAGACATAAGGATACCCTTACACAGAAATAAGGATCAAATAGGTCACCTGGTCACCCTGCCAGCTCCATACGTGCAGTGATATAGCAGTGTTACATCGCATCAGCAGTCCCGATCACCCTGCCAGCACCATATGTGCAGTGAGATAGCAGTGTTACATCATATCAGCGCTCCTGGTCACCCTGCCAACTCCATACGTTCAGTGATATAGCATAGTTACATCACATCAGCACTCCCGGTCACCCAGCCAGCTCCATACGTGCAGTGATATAGCCGTATTACATCACATCAGTGCTCCTGGTCACCCAGCCAGCTCCATACGTGCAGTGATATAGCCGTATTACATCACATCAGCTCTCCTGGTCACCCTACCAGCTCCACACATGCAGTGATATAGCTGTATTACAATACATTAGCGCTCCCAGTCACCCTGCCAGCTCCATAACGTGCAGTGAAATAGAAGTATTACCTCCCTCTCTCCCCGCTCCCCCGGCTGCAGCGAGCGCTGTGTGCGCCCGCTGCAGCCGGCGTCGCTAACTGACGCTAGAGGTCAAAATTGACCCTAGTGTCAGTGCGGCGCTGCTATGGGAGAGATGTCTCGACGTCTCTCCCATAGAGAGGAGCCGGCTCCCGGAGGCAGCGGCAGCAGCTGTCCAGAAGCAGGAGCGAGGCTGGTAAGTATGGTGTATTTTTTTTGTTTAGGGTTTCAAAGCGGCTACAGGGGGCACAACTACACGAGGCACAGCTACTGGGGGCAGATCTACTGGGGGCACTGGTACAGGGGGAACAGCTACTGGGGGCAAATCAACTGAGGGCACTACTACAGGGGGCACAACTACAGGGGGCAAATTAACTGGTGGCACAGCTGCTGGGGACACAACTACAGGGGGATAACTGAGGGTTCTCCCCTTCCCTATGAAGAAGTCATGCCTCACGGCGTGCACCAACCTCTGTCTGTGCAGCAGCTATTTATCCCGGCTTTACTTAGCAATCAGCACCAGCCAGATAACTCAGTCACGATCTCCCGGGCTGTCTTCCAGAAGCTAAGCTTGACTGCTGCCAAGGGCAGATTGGGATGGAAAACCAGCTGAGGAAACCTCTGTAAGCAGCCCCAGTGGAGGCGGGGTTTGCTGAGGGGGGCAGGATCCAGGGCTGGTTCTAGACCTTATGGCACCCAGGGTGTACGATTCCTTTGGTGCCCCACTTTTCCCCATTTAAAACAGGGACAGTGCTCGCTGATGACGTGTGCAAATAATGTAGGGGAGGGGCTTCATTGGGGAAGGGGCATGGCCACATAATAGTACCACATCACATTACACCACACCGTAGTTTCCATCAGTCACATTACACCACACAGTAGTACCCCTTATACACGCCAGGTAGAGCCCCTTATACACAATACGCCAGGTAGAGCCCCTTTTATACATGTTGCACTAGGTAGAGCATGTTATACAAACTGCACCAGGTAGCCCCTTATACACATTTGCACCAGGTAGCACATTATACCCATTGCACCAGGTAGCACTTTATACACATTGCGCCAGGTAGCCCCTTATACACATTGCACCAGGTAGCCCCTTATACACATTACACCAGGTTGCCCCTTATACACATTGCGCCAGGTAGCCCATTATACACATTGCGCCAGGTAGCCCATTATACAGATTGCGCCAGGTATCACATTACACACATTGCACCAGGTAGCCCATTATACACAGTGCGCCAAGTAGCCCCTTATACACACTGCGCCAGGCAGCCCCTTATACACATTGCGCCAGGTAGCCCCTTATACACATTGCGCCAGGTAGCCCCTTATACACATTGCGCCAGGTAGCCCGTTATACACAGTGCGCCAGGTAGCCCATTATACACAGTGTGCCAAGTAGCCCATTATACACATTGCGCCAGGTAGCGCCTTATACAAATTGCACCAGCAAGTCGTCACTCACCATTTGGCACCTGTGGTCCTCCAGCTCTATGTTCTTGTCATACTTCCACGGTGGGGTACGGGCAGCGTGAAGTGGCCAGGATGGTAGGCGGCCGGCCAGAGCAGGAAGTGACGAGGAGCATTTTGGTGCAGGCAGCAGATGGGTGCTGATGGCGCTGGCGGAATGACTGCGGCCTCAGGCTGCAGCGTCTCGGGTGCCCGCCCTGATAGCCCGCACCTAAAACCACCACTGGCAGGTTCCCCTGAGCTGGACGAACAGTGACCCTCCACGCCCCCACCCCAGCAGTCAACAGTCCAACACTGCTAACAAAGTTCCTCCCAGTGCACGTAGGGGGGTCATTCCGAAATGATCGTAGCTGTGCTAAATTTAGCACAGCTACGATCATTCACACCGACATGCAGGGGGACGGCCAGCACAGAGCTAGTACGTCCCGCATGTCAGTGCCGCCCCCCCCGCAGAAGTGCAAAGGCATCACACAACGGCGATGTCTTTGCACTTCAAGAGTAGCTCCCGACCAGCGCAGCTTTAGCGTGGCCGGGAGCTACTCATCGCTCCACGGCCCGCAGTGGCTGTGTGTGACGTCACACAGCCACTGCGGCCCGCCCCCCGTTCGGTCCTGCCACGCCTGCGTTGGCTGGACCTCGCCCACGAAACGGCGGCCAAACGCCGCCGTTCCACCCCCTACCCCCCCACCCAGTGACCGCCTCTGCCTGTCAATCAGGCAGAGGCAATCGTAGCGGTCCGACACCCTTCGGCCGCCTGGCATGTGCCAGCGTACTGCGGTGCCGGCGCATGCACAGTTCTGACTTGATCGCACCACTGCGATAAACTGCTGCGTGTGATCGGGTCAGAATGACCCCCATAGTGCAGCAGAATGCACAAGGACCGAGCGTCCACAGACGTGCAGATTGCCCTCCTGAGCATAGCCTCCAATGTGACCAACCCAGAGTCTGTGCACGCAACTATTCCCAGCAACATGCCCATCTTACCACACACACAAAGCCTGTCCCCACTCCCTACACACACAGCCTGTTTCCCTGTCCCCACACACACACAGCCTGTCCCTCCCCCCCCCACCCCCACCTCCACCCCTACACAGCCTGCCCCTCCAGTCACCATACACACACACTCACCTTGCTCCCTACACACACCTGTCTGTCCTTTCAACTAGAGATGAGCGGGTTCGGTTCCTCGGAATCCGAATCCCCCCGAACTTCAGCCTTTTTACACGGGTCCGAGGCAGACTCGGATCTTCCTGCCTTGCTCGGCTAACCCGAGCGCGCCCGAACGTCATCATCCCGCTGTCGGATTCTCGCGAGGCTCGAATTCTATCGTGAGACTCGGATTCTATATAAGGAGCCGCGCGTCGCCGCCATTTTCACACGTGCATTGAGATTGATAGGGAGAGGACGTGGCTGGCGTCCTCTCCGTTTATAGTTACTGTTAGTAGTTAGTTGATCTGATTGCTGCTTAGCTTATTGTGGGGAGGATTGGGGAGAGCAGTTAGGAGGAGTACAGTCAGTGCAGAGTTTTGCTAGTTTTTTTTAATCCGTTCTCTGCCTGAAAAAAACGCTCCATACCATATCTGTGCTCAGCCTCAGTGTGCTGCATGATATATCTATGTATATCTGACTGTGCTGAGTGCTCACTGCTCACACAGCTGAATTGTGGGGGAGACTGGGGTGCAGTTATAGCAGGAGTACAGTGCACACTTTTGCTGCCAGTGTGACTGACCAGTGACCACCAGTATATTGTCTGCCTGAAAAAGTTAAACACTCCTGTGGTGTTTTTTTTTTTTATTCTATAAACGCATTCTGCTGACAGTGTCCAGCAGGTCCGTCATTCATTATATTATATAAATATTTACCTGCAGTAGTGTTATATTTTTTTTGTTCATCTCTATCATCTTTATCATCTCTATATTAGCAGACGCAGTACGGTAGTCCACGGCTGTGGCTACCTCTGTGTCGTCAGTGCTCGTCCATAATTGTATACCTACCTGTGGTGGGTTTTTTTTTTCTATCTTCTTCATACTAGTAGTTTAGGAGTCTGCTGACAGTGTCCAGCAGGTCCGTCATTATAATATATATGAATGTATTGGGGGTATACCGCACTGGAAAATTAATTGCAGCATTTTTTGCACTCTTATTGGTATTCAACTTCAGATGATTATTTTATTTTATAATATTATTCATCAAAGCTGTTTTATGCAAGCACCCGCTTTACAGGCAGTCGGCACTGAGCGGCATTATACCGTTACCATTTAGGATATTGTTAAACCTTTGATGTTCAGTTATTAAACTGACATATTCCTTTGGCTGAGTAACCTATCATCATTTTTTGTATCTTTATATTTTTCTAGCATTTCTATAGCTCTGTATACAGCGGAACATAATTAATCCCAACATCATCTCTATCATCTTTATCATCTCTATATTAGCAGACGCAGTACGGTAGTCCACGGCTGTGGCTACCTCTGTGTCGTCAGTGCTCGTCCATAATTGTATACCTACCTGTGGTGGGTTTTTTTTTTCTATCTTCTTCATACTAGTAGTTTAGGAGTCTGCTGACAGTGTCCAGCAGGTCCGTCATTATATTATATATACCTGCAGTAGTGATATATATATATTTTTTATATCATTATCATCTCTATACTAGCAGACGCAGTACGGTAGTCCACGGCTGTAGCTACCTCTGTGTCGTCAGTGCTCGTCCATAATTGTATACCTACCTGTGGTGGGGTTTTTTTTTCTATCTTCTTCATACTAGTAGTTTAGGAGTCTGCTGACAGTGTCCAGCAGGTCCGTCATTATATTATATATACCTGCAGTAGTGATATATATATATTTTTTATATAATTATCATCTCTATACTAGCAGACGCAGTACGGTAGTCCACGGCTGTAGCTACCTCTGTGTCGTCAGTGCTCGTCCATAATTGTATACCTACCTGTGGTGGGGTTTATTTTTCTATCTTCTTCATACTAGTAGTTTAGGAGTCTGCTGACAGTGTCCAGCAGGTCCGTCATTATATTAAATATACCTGCAGTAGTGATATATATATTTTTTTTTATATCATTATCATCTCTATACTAGCAGACGCAGTACGGTAGTCCACGGCTGTAGCTACCTCTGTGTCGTCAGTGCTCGTCCATAATTGTATACCTACCTGTGGTGGGGTTTTTTTTTCTATCTTCTTCATACTAGTAGTTTAGGAGTCTGCTGACAGTGTCCAGCAGGTCCGTCATTATATTATATATACCTGCAGTAGTGATATATATATATTTTTTATATCATTATCATCTCTATACTAGCAGACGCAGTACGGTAGTCCACGGCTGTAGCTACCTCTGTGTCGTCAGTCACTCGTCATCCATAAGTATACTAGTATCCATCCATCTCCATTGTTTACCTGAGGTGCCTTTTAGTTGTGCCTATTAAAATATGGAGAACAAAAATGTTGAGGTTCCAAAAATAGGGAAAGATCAAGATCCACTTCCACCTCGTGCTGAAGCTGAAAAAGACAATGGGAGGCGCAGATTTAATCTGTTTGCAGATTTTATTATATGATTATTATATATTAAAAGACAAATTCATACCGGCCGGTATGCGTAAATTACATATATTTAAACATCTCAATAAAATTAATATCCTTAAAACCCCCACAGTATATATTCCTCTCAAACCTATATACAATTAGATGTGCTTCAGGTGATACTTTATATTGCCTCACTAGTAGCTCACTTGCTACCTAGTGGATAAATACCATGGTAACAATTAGAAGTGCACTTCAGCAACTCTTTATTGTGTATTTAATATGAATCTGTGATTTAAATACTGCAGTTGAATATCTTGTTTGTCAAACAGTGCCAATGTTCCATGCAATAATAGTATGTATTCCTGTATGTCCATACAATGTGTTTATGGAAAGTTCAGAGCTCTTGTGCACACATCCAAATCACAGCGTGATATTACTTATTTGGCAAACCTGTCACGACTCCCAGCAGGGTAAGCTATTTGTCCTCCCAGCTATTGGTCTCACATACAGCCTTGTCTGGAGTTCATGGAACAACTCACTTCAGATGTTGTCCCTCCCGGCTGTTTGTGTAGCCTCAGCCTTATCCGGAGTATATGTACCCTTCTGCTCCTCTAATCACTGTTTAGCAATGGGTCACTCATCAGCCGGCCGGCTAGTAGTTATGCAGCACTCGATCCCGTCAGTGGGAGAAAAACACAGACGCGTTTCCCTGCCTTCCAACCTCGGCAGCTTCCTCAGTGTGCCGGCCGGTATGAATTTGTCTTTTAATATATAATAATCATATAATAAAATCTGCAAACAGATTAAATCTGCGCCTCCCATTGTCTTTTTCTATTTTTTCTTGGTTTAAAAAAGGGGTGTTTAAACCAATTACCCCTGGGAAGGCTGCTAGGTTTTCTCTGGGCAATAAAGGCGCCAGGATTTTGCTGTTCGTGCTGAAGCTGCTGCCACTAGTCATGGCCG
Source organism: Pseudophryne corroboree (assembly GCF_028390025.1). Classification (NCBI taxonomy): domain Eukaryota; kingdom Metazoa; phylum Chordata; class Amphibia; order Anura; family Myobatrachidae; genus Pseudophryne; species Pseudophryne corroboree. The sequence goes on from NC_086455.1 coordinate 109,931,335, forward strand.
AGACGATGAAATTCCATCAACGTCGTCTGCCAAGGCCGATGCCCAATGTCATAGTACAGAGCATGTAAAATCCAAAACACCAAATATCAGTAAAAAAAGGACTCAAAAATCTAAAATAAAATCGTCGGAGGAGAAGCGTAAACTTGCCAATATGCCATTTACCACACGGAGTGGCAAGGAACGGCTGAGGCCCTGGCCTATGTTCATGGCTAGTGGTTCAGCTTCACATGAGGATGGAAGCACTCATCCTCTCGCTACAAAGATGAAAAGACTTAAGCTGGCAAAAGCACAGCAAAGAACTGTGCGTTCTTCGAAATCACAAATCCACAAGGAGAGTCCAATTGTGTCGGTTGCGATGCCTGACCTTCCCAACACTGGACGTGAAGAGCATGCGCCTTCCACCATTTGCACGCCCCCTGCAAGTGCTGGAAGGAGCACCCGCAGTCCAGTTCCTGATAGTCAGATTAAAGATGTCAGTGTTGAAGTACACCAGGATGAGGAGGATATGGGTGTTGCTGGCGCTGGGGAGGAAATTGACAAGGAGGATTCTGATGGTGAGGTGGTTTGTTTAAGTCAGGCACCCGGGGAGACACCTGTTGTCCGAGGGAGGAATATGACCATTGACATGCCTGGTGAAAATACCAAAAAAATCAGCTCTTCGGTGTGGAAGTATTTCAACAGAAATGCGGACAACAGGTGTCAAGCCGTGTGTTGCCTTTGTCAAGCTGTAATAAGTAGGGGTAAGGACGTTTACCACCTCGGAACATCCTCCCTTATACGTCACCTGCAGCGCATTCATCATAAGTCAGTGACAAGTTCAAAAACTTTGGGCGACAGCGGAAGCAGTCCACTGACCAGTAAATCCCTTCCTCTTGTAACCAAGCTCACGCAAACCACCCCACCAACTCCCTCAGTGTCAATTTCCTCCTTCCCCAGGAATGCCAATAGTCCTGCAGGCCATGTCACTGGCAATTCTGATGAGTCCTCTCCTGCCTGGGATTCCTCCGATGCATCCTTGAGTGTAATGCCTACTGCTGCTGGCGCTGCTGTTGTTGCTGCTGGGAGTCGATGGTCATCCCAGAGGGGAAGTCGTAAGACCACTTTTACTACTTCCACCAAGCAATTGACTGTCCAACAGTCCTTTGCGAGGAAGATGAAATATCACAGCAGTCATCCTGCTGCAAAGCGGATAACTGAGGCCTTGGCATCCTGGGCGGTGAGAAACGTGCGTCCGGTATCCATCATTACTGCAGAGCCAACTATAGACTTGATTGAGGTACTGTGTCCCCGGTACCAAATACCATCTAGGTTCCATTTCTCTAGGCAGGCGATACCGAAAATGTACACAGACCTCAGAAAAAGACTCACCAGTGTCCTAAAAAATGCAGTTGTACCCAATGTCCACTTAACCACGGACATGTGGACAAGTGGAGCAGGGCAGACTCAGGACTATATGACTGTGACAGCCCACTGGGTAGATATATTGACTCCCGCCGCAAGAACAGCAGCGGCGGCACCAGTAGCAGCATCTCGCAAACGCCAACTCTTTCCTAGGCAGGCTACGCTTTGTATCACCGCTTTCCAGAATACGCACACAGCTAAAAACCTCTTACGGCAACTGAGGAAGATCATCGCAGAATGGCTTACCCCAATTGGACTCTCCTGTGGATTTGTGGCATCGGACAACGCCAGCAATATTGTGTGTGCATTAAATATGGGCAAATTCCAGCACGTCCCATGTTTTGCACATACCTTGAATTTGGCGGTGCAGAATTATTTAAAAAACGAGAGGGGCGTGCAAGAGATGCTGTCGGTGGCCAGAAGAATTGCGGGAAACTTTCGGCGTACAGGCACCACGTACAGAAGACTGGAGCAACACCTGCCCTGCCATCATCTGAAGCAAGAAGTGGTAACGAGGTGGAATTCAACCCTCTATATGCTTCAGAGGTTGGAGGAGCAGCAAAAGGCCATTCAAGCCTATACAACTGACCACGATATAGGAGGTGGAATGCACCTGTCTCAAGAGCAGTGGAGAATGATTTCAACGTTGTGCAAGGTTCTGCTACCTTTTGAACTTGCCACACATGAAGTCAGTTCAGACACTGCCAGCCTGAGTCAGGTCATTCCCCTCATCAGGCTTTTGCAGAAGAAGCTGGAGACATTGAAGGAGGAGCTAACACTGAGCGATTCCGCTAGGCATGTGGGACTTGTGGATGGAGCCCTTAATTCGCTTAACAAGGATTCACGGGTGGTCAATCTGTTGAAATCAGAGCACTACATTTTGGCCACCGTGCTCGATCCTAGATTTAAAACCTACGTTGTATCTCTCTTTCCGGCAGACACAAGTCTGCAGGGGTTCAAAGAACTGCTGGTGAGAAAATTGTCAAGTCAAGCGGAACGCGACCTGTCAACATCTCCTCCTTCACATTCTCCCGCAACTGGGGGTGCGAGGAAAAGGCTCAGAATTCCGAGCCCACCCGCTGGCGGTGATGCAGGGCAGTCTGGAGCGACTGCTGATGCTGACATCTGGTCCGGACTGAAGGACCTGACAACGATTACGGACATGTCGTCTACTGTCACTGCATATGATTCTCTCACCATTGAAAGAATGGTGGAGGATTATATGAGTGACCGCATCCAAGTAGGCACGTCAGACAGTCCGTACGTATACTGGCAGGAAAAAGAGGCAATTTAGAGGCCCTTGCACAAACTGGCTTTATTCTACCTAAGTTGCCCTCCCACAAGTGTGTACTCCGAAAGAGTGTTTAGTGCCGCCGCTCACCTTGTCAGCAATCGGCGTACGAGGTTACTTCCAGAAAATGTGGAGAAGATGATGTTCATTAAAATGAATTATAATCAATTCCTCCATGGAGACATTCACCAACAGCAATTGCCTCCACAAAGTACACAGGGAGCTGTGATGGTGGATTCCAGTGGGGACGAATTGATAATCTGTGAGGAGGGGGATGTACACGGTGATGAATCGGAGGATGATGATGAGGTGGACATCTTGCCTCTGTAGAGCCAGTTTGTGCAAGGAGAGATTAATTGCTTCTTTTTTGGTGGGGGTCCAAACCAACCCGTCATTTCAGTCACAGTCGTGTGGCAGACCCTGTCACTGAAATGATGGGTTGGTTAAAGTGTGCATGTCCTGTTTATACAACATAAGGGTGGGTGAGAGGGCCCAAGGACAATTCCATCTTGCACCTCTTTTTTCTTTAATTTTTCTTTGCGTCATGTGCTGTTTGGGGAGTGTTTTTTGGAAGGGCCATACTGCGTGACACTACAGTGCCACTCCTAGATGGGCCAGGTGTTTGTGTCGGCCACTAGGGTCACTTATCTTAGTCACACAGCTACCTCATTGCGCCTCTTTTTTTTCTTCTTTGCGTCATGTGCTGTTTGGGGAGTATTTTTTGGAAGGGCCATCCGGCCTGACACTGCAGTGCCACTCCTAGATGGGCCAGGTGTTTGTGTCGGCCACTAGGGTCGCTTAGCTTACTCACACAGCTACCTCATTGCGCCTCTTTTTTTCTTTGCGTCATGTGCTGTTTGGGGAGTATTTTTTGGAAGGGCCATCCTGCGTGACACTGCAGTGCCACTCCTAGATGGGCCAGGTGTTTGTGTCGGCCACTAGGGTCGCTGAACTTAGTCACACAGCTACCTCATTGCACCTCTTTTTTTTCTTCTTTGCGTCATGTGCTGTTTGGGGAGTATTTTTTGGAAGGGCCATCCGGCCTGACACTGCAGTGCCACTCCTAGATGGGCCAGGTGTTTGTGTCGGCCACTAGGGTCGCTTAGCTTACTCACACAGCTACCTCATTGCGCCTCTTTTTTTCTTTGCGTCATGTGCTGTTTGGGGAGTATTTTTTGGAAGGGCCATCCTGCGTGACACTGCAGTGCCACTCCTAGATGGGCCAGGTGTTTGTGTCGGCCACTTGGGTCGCTGAGCTTAGTCATCCAGCGACCTCGGTGCAAATTTTAGGACTAAAAATAATATTGTGAGGTGTGAGGTGTTCAGAATAGACTGAAAATGAGTGGAAATTATGGTTATTGAGGTTAATAATACTTTGGGATCAAAATGACCCCCAAATTCTATGATTTAAGCTGTTTTTTAGGGTTTTTTGAAAAAAACACCCGAATCCCAAACACACCCGAATCCGACAAAAAAAATTCGGTGAGGTTTTGCCAAAACGCGTTCGAACCCAAAACACGGCCACGGAACCGAACCCAAAACCAAAACACAAAACCCGAAAAATTTCCGGTGCACATCTCTACTTTCAACACACATACCCTGTTTCCCACAGCCCTCCCACTCTCCCCTGTTTCCCCCAATCACTCATCACTGGGCTTTGCGGACACAGCAGGAGCAGACTGGCAGATCCGGAAAAGGTGGGGGCGTGGCCTAATCACGGACCCGTGACCACGCCCCATTTGGAAGAAAAAAAACCTACCATTAAGTAAGCAGTAAGCACCACTAGCTGGCTCGTCAGAGGGGTCACGGGATTGAAACAGCGGCTAAGTCGCTGTCACCATGCGTCCCTGGAGGCAAGTACACTGCTGGCTGCTGCTGTGGTGCACAGGAGAGGGGAGGCGCCTGTGGCATGTCTCACAAAGGGTGAGGTCACGGCGCAGGGGAGGAAAAAACACATTTTTCAGCGCAGAGAGGGCTTCTGAGGCTTCTCTGGTGCTGCTTACTTGCTGTGATAGGAAAAATATTTTTTCCTGTTTCCAGCAGCAGGGAATGCTGTGGGCCTATTTTCATGGGGTGGCCTGGAGCTGCAGCTCCATCCGCCCCATTGTTAATCCGGCCCTGGGCTGAGTCCAGTCACGAATGGCAGAAAGCTTTTCCGGATCCATGCGAAGCTCCGTCCCCGAGATGATATAACCGAGGAACGGAATTGATGTTACTTCAAAGGTACATTTGGAAAGCTTAGCATAGAGATGATTCTCTCGTAAACGGTGGAGCACTTCTTTGACTTGAGTCCTGTGTTCAACAAGATTCTTGGAAAAGATCAGTATGTCGTCCAAATATACCACAACACTCTGATATAACATGTCACGAAAGATTTAGTTGACGAATCCCTGGAAAACAGCAGGAGCATTACTGAGACCGAACGGCATCACCAAGTATTCGTAATGCCCATCTCGGGTATTGAAGGCAGTCTTCCATTCATCCCCTTCTCGGATGCGTATAAGATTATAAGCTCCCCTCAAGTCGAGTTTGGAGAAAACGCGGGCACCACGAACCCTATCAAATAACTCTGTGATTAGTGGCAAGGGGTATTTATTCTTGATAGTAATATCGTTCAAGCCGCGGTAGTCGATGCATGGTCTCAACTCCCCGTCCTTCTTCTGCACGAAAAAGAAGCCCGCTCCAGCAGGGGAGGAAGAGGGGCGAATAAATCCCTTGAGCAGATTGGACTTAATGTACTCCGACATAGCTTGAGTCTCGGGAAGTGACAGAGGATATGTGCGACCACGAGGTGGCGTCTTCCCTGGGACAAGGTCAATAGGGCAGTCCCAAGGCCTATGAGGTGGTAACAGATCAGCTGCTTGTTCCGAAAATACATCCTTGTACCCTTGATACGCCTCCGGAATATGCTCTTCATCCGTCTTGGAGGAGACACGGAGCGGACAAACAGGAGTGAGACAATTAGCGTGACAAAAGGAACTCCAGGACAGAATTTGTGAAGACTTCCAGTCAATGTGGGGATTATGAATTTTTAGCCAAGGCATTCCAAGGACCAGATCATGGTGCATTTCTGGGATCACCAAGAGTTCCAGACCTTCCTGATGTAGAGCCCCGATCTGCAGCTTAACTGGCCCCGTGCGCCACATTATGAGACCCTTGGAAATTCTAGTCCCGTTGATAGCCGTCAACGAAATTGGCTGCTCGATATGCCGTAACTTTAAACCCATGCTTTGGGCACAGGAGGAAGAAACAAAGTTCCCCGCAGCCCCGGAATCCAACAGGGCTTCACAAGACTTGGAGGCTGAATTGGTGACTAGAGTTACAGGAAGCAAACAGTCCGAAGTTGGAGAAGCTTTTGTCGTAACCCCCAGCTTGACTCCTCCAGAACAAGCTAGGCCTGCCCATTTCCCGGACGGGATTTACACCACAGAATACATGACCACACTCGCTCCGCAGCAGCCCTTACTACACACATAGCAGCAGCAGCCCTTACTACAATTACATGGCAAAACCCCTTACTATATTCACATAGCAGAACTCCTTACTGCACTCACACAACAGCACCCCTTACTACACACACACACGGCAGCACCCATTATTACTACTTGCACCAGATACCAAACTCACACCACAGAACCCATTATCACACTCACTCCGCAGCACTCCTTACTACACACACATGGCACAACCCCTTACTACAATCACACACAGCAGCACCCCTTACTACACTCACACGGCAGCACCCGATACTACACACATACAGCAGCACCCCTTACAACACACAGCAGCACCCATTAACTACCCCCACCTAGCACTCATAAGCCATTCATTGATGAATTTCAACATCCCAGTACCCACTAACTCATTTACCTCCCCACACAACCACATATACACGCACACAGTACACACACACACAAAGTCCACCCACCCATATGTACTCACACTAGACACATAAAGTACACCCACCCACCACATACAGTATAGACCAGAGGTTCCCAAACGCAGTCCTCAAGGCACCCCAATGGTCCTGGTTTTAAATGTATCCATGCTTGGCCACAGGTGACCTAATTAGCACCTTAGTCAATTTGATTTAACCATCTGTGCTGAACCATGGCTATACCTAAAACCTGGACTGTTGGGGTGCCTTGAGGACAGCGTTTGGGAACCTCTGGTATAGACACACAGTACACATATAAAAGTACACACACCCCCACCACTACATATACACACTCAGTACACACACACACAAAGTACACATACCACCACATCTACACACACATGAAGTACACACACACCTCCACCACCACACATACACACACAGTACACATTACATACACACACATAAAGTACAGACGAACTCCCCCACCACCACATCATACCTCCCAACATTTGGATTCCTGAAGCAGGGGAGAAAGGGGGCGTGGCTTCGCGTGGATGACTCAATCGCAAGCCACACCTTCAATTTCCGTCATAGTGGGGGCATGGTTAGTGCTCTGTGAGCTGCTGGCCATGCCCCCAGTCCCTCTGCCACACTGGAATAGACGCTGTGGGCATGCGCATAGTGTCTGGTCACCACTGCTCTGCTCTGAACTTAGCAGCGACTGATAGGGAGCCTCCCAACTGGTAAAAAGAGGGAAAAATGTATTCCTTAGGATGTATGGGGGGACGGTCACTCGATTTTCTGGGGCCTCCCAGCCATTCCGGGAGAGTAGGCAAGTATGATTTTAAATGTTTCTTGTTTTTTGTCATGTACTGTGTATGTATACCGGTATTAGGACCACCAGCATTATATAAACCATGTAAACTGTAAATAATATTGTGTTTTTATGCTTTAAAACATAATAAATTGGATTATACCAGATTCTAAAAGTAGACTGAATATGTGATATTATTCATTTAGGATAAACCCTGGGAGTTATATATGCTAAGTATCCAATTTCTAAGGGCTAGTGGAACCCCTTCCCTCCTCAGCTGCTACTCATATAACAAATAGATATTAGTGCAGCCCTCCCAAACATAGCATATACACACAAACCTCCATCACCACATATATACACACACTACGCACCACATATACACACACACACACAATACAAACTACACACACTGTATACCCCCACATATATACACACACCAGCACATATACACACACATGCCCCCACCACCACATATACACACACAAATCCCCACCATCACATATACACACACACCCTCACCACCACATATACACACACACACACACACACACACATCTCCACCACCACATATACACACACAAAGTACACACAAACACCCCCTCCACCACATATACACAGTATACACTTTACACACACAGTACACACCACACACACACACACACACAAAGTACACACATCAACCACAACATATACCCACACTCCCACCACCACATATATAAACACACGCACACACAGTACACACACCACCACATATATACATGCACATGCACACACAGTACACACTATACACACACACACACACACACCACTACATAGTACACATAGTACCCACACCACACACAGTACACACCACCACATATACATACAGTACACACACATTCAGTACACACACCACACAAACAGTATACACACATTAATCAAGAAAACACTTGCCAAGCTTCCTGCAGCAGCAGCTCCCCGTACAGTCTGGGGGCGGAGCTTAGCTAAGTGGCAGCAGGACCCCCAGTGAAGGACAGACTGGAGGACGGGCAGCCAGCAGACTGCCTGCACGCACCATGATATGTCAGGTGACAGTGCTGGAGGCAGAGGCATGGGAGAGAGGAGGCTGCTGGCAGTTTTTTTTGTGTCAATGCTGTCAGTTTGCTGTGGGCCTATTTTCAATGGGGGGCCTGCAGCTGCAGATCCATCCGCCCCATTGTTAATCCGGGTCTGCCCACTCTAAATTTTTGAGTGTTTGTAGAGTTACAAGTGATGTACAGGAAATGAAGAGACAGATATTATGATGGAGAACATTATATGGAAAGGGAAACCCTAGAAACCAGCTATTAACCACTTGCCTGGCATGGTGGCATCATATGCGACCACACCAGCACGTGCTTTATCTGACCTGGTGGCACAGGATGCGACCAGTCAGACAGACAGTGTTAGCAGCTGCAGGGAAGAGAAACTTCATGTTTTACACCTAATTCACTCATAAAAACCCGACAATCTCTGAGCGTCTTTTTTGGGGAAAAAGTGACAGTTAAGGGCTAAAGGCTCAGTACACAAATGGTTCAAAGCAAGTGCATATATATATATATATATTCATGAGTGTGCTGGTTTAAAGAGAGTGTATGTGTGTGTATATATATACAGATAGATAGATAGATAGATACACACACACATATATATCTACATATCTACTGTATGTATAGGCCACCATACACCATACAACTCTTTAAACCAGGAAGCTCATGAAGTGTGTGTGTGTGTGTGTGTGTATGTATATATATATATATATATATATATATATTTGTATACTTAATTGTTCTTAAAACTGGGTTTATGTGGTTTTGTTTGAATCTCCCAGAAGGATATGATGCAGGAAGGTTGTATGTAATTGTGCATCAACACGGATACCTGCACCTGTATGGACTGATGAAATAAACAAGCTGGACATTTCTCAAGGCTGGTGCTGATGGCTGGTGATGATGTCAGTCAGCCAGTACACTGTGACATCACAGACATGGTATAATCGGCTGCTGCTGCCTCTGGAACCTCACTTCTCAATACGAGTTGCTTGGTGAAGGAGCTTTGAAGAGAGAGAGAGAGAGAAATTCAATATAGCGAATTATCAGCCTGAGACTGAAGATGTCTCTAGGTGAGAGGAGACCGCCCGGCCTCACTCTAATAAAAGAGGCGGACATGAACGATGACCTTTACTTACAAATGGTCACTTACCACGCTGTGACGTTCGGCACAATTGTAACATCGTATGTCAGTGCTGAAATGGAAGATGCCCCAAAAGTGGTATACTACAATGAAGAGGAAGAAGAGGAGGAAGAAGAGGATGATGTCACCAGTGAGACGTGCTCCGATAGTTATTATTATCCAACCGTCTATACTGGTGATGATGATAATGATGAGGATGATGAAGATGATGGCAGAGAGGCAGATACACCTGATGGGGATACAGATGACACCAGTGCAGAAGAAGACATCTGCAATACTGAGACCCTTGACACTGTTATCATACTCGATGACAGCGATGAGGAAGACATCATTGAGGCAGATTATTACTACCCTAAGGTGACATTTTATGTGTGGGATGGATGGCTGAATAACACCAACAAGAGAACATCTCCAGCCAAGAAAATACCTCCCGGCCTCACTCACATAAAAGACACTGAGCCACAAATAAATGATTGGCATGACGTTCTGGAGAACACCAGCCAGAAAACGTCTCTAGGTTGGAGAAGGCCTTCCAGCCTTAATCTCATCTGCCATGAATGTCCTTACATTACCACCCAGAAAACATCTCCAGGTGAGAAAAGACATCCCGGCCTCACTATTATACAAGAGGCCGAGCCGCGCACAAGCGCCTGCCACACTCCTGACAAAACCACCACTGGTGCTATAAATTATAAGGCCAAATACAATGTCAGGACCTGGATACAGAGCAAGCTGGGGAGGAGATTTAAGAAGGAAGACTCTGAGAATGCCTACAGCACAGAGAAAACATCCAAGAGAAATGTCTTCCAGTGGATAAGAGCAAAGCTGGGCAGAAAACCAAAGAGATCTGACTAACCCGCTTACAGCGAGATACTTACATCAGCTCACCATCTTCCAGATGTAAGTAACAACGGACTTATTATTTACCATCCTCATATACCAACTGTTTAACATCAAAGAATAACATCTATAAGTTGTACTATACTATATTGTACTATAACAACATCTAAATACAACTATAATATAACAACTTATAACATCTATATACAACTATAATATAACAACAATAAACTAAAATAACAACTACAATCGTGTTTGAGTGTTTATGCTTTGTGACTGTTACTACCATGTATGCTGGTATAGGCTCCAATTGCCACTATGTTATTTGGGTATAAATACAGGAGTCTGGTAAGGTGACAGGGTGATGGGTATGTGAGGGGCATGGTACAATGGGGTGGTCTTCAGCATGCCGGTTGTCGGGATCCCGGCGCACAGTATACCGGCGCCGGGATCCCGACAGCCGGCATACTGACACTTATTCTCCCTCGTGGGGGTCCATGACCCCCCTGGAGGGAGAATAAAATAGTGTGGCGCGCGTAGCGCGGCGAGCCCGCAAAGGGCTCATTTGCGCTCGCCACACTGTCGGTAAGCCGGCGGTCGGGCTCCCGGCACCGGTATGCTGGGCGCCGGGAGCCCGACCGCCGGCATATCGTAGTGAACCCGGTACAATGATATGGGCGATTGCTGGGATTACAGGTAACGCTTATCACCCCTTTACAAAAAGTACAAGGTAAACGTCAAATGGTTAGAACTCTCCAGCTTGGAATTCTCTATCTTTCTATGCAAGGGCAGATAGCTCAATGAATAGTGTGTCCGACTGCAATGTCATAGGCAATGGGTTTGTATCCTGGGCACATCAGCATCCTGAAATGTAATGAAGGACAGTGCGACTGAACAACAAGGAGCTCTCAAGTCAAGTCCATAAATGCTGTATAGGTATTAGCGACAATAGGGGTGGGGATAGGAGACAGGGCGGTCAGTAGATGGTGGGCTTCAAAAAGGGGGAAACTGCAAGTGAAATTAATTAGATCATTTATAATTGACAAGTGCTGTCAACAGCGCCCCCTACCCTGCAGCGCTATGTGCGGAGCACACACCTAGTTACGGCCCTGGGTACAGGTGTATTCTCACTGACACATATTGGAGCCTTGTGTATGTGAGGGGCACGGTACAATGATATGGGAGATTGCTGGGATTACAGGTAACGCACTGTGGACAGCACCGTGCAGGATATACAGGTACGTGGGACACATGTTAGGGTGGTGTAGGTTTATTCTCATGAACACATATTGGAGAATTTGGTAACTGGAATAAGCAGGTAACTGAAGCATTCCCCCTGATTTATGCTATAACACGGTCACAGCACCTATGGTGCTACGGAGAACAGCTCTATAATGACATAAAGCAGCCAATCTGAAGAGGGAAAGGCCTGCAGAGAGGGAGGTATGATGGACAGGAAGATACAGAGTAATGGACAAGCCTACACACCCAGATAGTGGATGGTCCCAATCTTCTGGATGGAACTGGTCAGTCACCGATCCCTTTTCTTTCCACTGGGACTCCTCCATACCCCGGTTCTCCACACCTGAGCATTAGACTTGCATTGTTTCCACTCTGAGCTCTTCATCTGCATGCCTGGAAGAGAGACACCAGCCGTCATGACATCACATCATATAAGCCCCACAGAGAGCAGCATGGACATAGTATGGAAGAGGTAATACATATATCACAGAATTGCTGGGGCTTTTCAGATGGACACGGACAATGCACCCACTATTCAGCAGAACAACCCTCCCCCACAACTAATTGAGATAGAGGGGCCACATGCCCAGACCCCCAATGCAGTTATATAGCACCAGCATGCACTGTTGCCCTGTACAACTCTCACCATCCTGGTGCTGCAGTTCCGCTAACTTCCCTCCATTTTCACTAAGGCCACAGCCCCCTACTCTAGTTCGCTCATTCTCCTCCCTTATAATTTCAGACCACCTATTGTACCCAGACAGCTCTCCCTTCCACCCGCAATCACCCCCATTCCCCTCCTTCTAACAACCCCACTACCAATCACCTCACCCTCCATTATCGCCAGTTTGCCTCCTTCATCCACCCACCCTCTATTACCCCAACTTTCATTACTTTTACACTTCTGTCCCCTGTACTAACTACTCCGCTACACCTCCCATCCTTCTATTATCTCTTCATCCTTTATTACCTCCATTCCTGTTCCAGACACCTCTCCCATACCCTAAGGAAACCATCATCCGCCTTACTCTATTACCCCAATGTACTCCCCTCTGATACTCCCATGGCTCCATTCTTACCACCTATGTCCCGCTGTCTCAATTTCCCTTATTCATCTTTCATAAAATCCAAGACCCATTCTCTAGTTCCTCCATTACCCTTCCCTGAAGTTACAGAGCCCAATTCTCTTCTACTACTGCTCCAATCCCATTTACCCCACACCTATTATATCATTGTCCCTCCATTACCCCTCTAATACCACACTGCGCTTTCTGCTGTTTCAATCCCATTTACCCCACAACTATTATATCATTCTCCCCCCTTTACCCCTATAATACCCCACTGCTCTTTCTGCTACTCCAATCCCATTTACCCCACACCACCTCATCTCATCCTCTCTCCATTACCACCTCAATTACAGTTTAATGCCAAAAAAATGCAAAATCATGCACTTGGGGTCTCAAATATCCAAAGGCTAAATATAGTATTAATGGCATTATACAGGGAACTACTGAGGAGGAAAGGGATCTAGGAGTCACTATCTCAGGTGACATAAAGGATAAATATAGTATTAATGGCACTATACTGGGAACTACTGAGGAGGAAAGGGATCTAGGAGTCACTATCTCAGGTGACATAAAGGCATGTAAGCAACGTAACTAATTTGACTAGAAGATTTCACTTCGTGCTCACCGATACGGGCATATGGTTGTGGGCAGCAAGATTGTAAGATAGGGCTTCCCCAAAACCTCCCTATAAAATACTAACAGTGAAATGGATTGTAACTGCGCCTGTCAGGCAATGAATATATGGATGTGCTTGAAAGACTTGTAAGAGAGGGAAAAAAAATGATTTACTAAGTTCGTTATCGACAGACAATTCTAGATGTCACAAATCACATAACAATCACAGTTGGCTCTTGATAAAAGAAATAGGGAAATTGCAATAGAAAGAACTAAATGAGAAAAAGAAAAGATGGGGGGTTGCTGGTACTTGTAGTGTCCCTATAGAGGGAGTGTGATTAGTCTTATGTCTACTAGAGGATGGCGCCCCTCCTCTCTGTGTATGAAGTGTCTTGTGTAATGAAGGGAGCCCCTAAATAGTCCCAAAACGTGTTACGGTCTCTATTGGTCCGGCACTCAGGTGGTGGAGGGGGGGGGGGGGGTGTAAACAGAAGCCGGATGACGATGGTAAATACCTCCAATGATTGTAAGGGCTGCCCCTATGTGGTACTATGGGTGGGGGGACTGTTAGCAGCGGTTCAGATATAAGAACTCCGGACACACTGTCCTCACCGGGGTCCGGGTATGATCAGGATGACACTGCGTGACAAGCGCCCTAATGATCCCCAGGATTCAGAGCCAGTATTAGGAGAGGAGGGGGGGGGGGGGGGAAATCAAAAGCATCGAGGCCTGTGAAGGACGGTCCGCCAGGCTTGTCTCCTCTCCTTACGGAGTCTTACCTGTTCCTACGCTCTGTGTGTCTCAGCGTCCACCTGCTTCTGTTCTCTTCGCGTCTCCTACAGCTGTTGCTGTTTCCTGGTGGCTTCTGGTTAAGGCTTCTTAGTATGTGGTCGCCGCTGCTGCGGCTCCGCGCTCTCCTCGTACACCGGTGTTTCTGAGGGAACCTGAAAGAAGTTTGGATAGAGCTCTGATTAGTGGTGATTCTGCTTGCATGCAGGGGCTGGTTCTCCTACGCGTATCCACCCATTGGGGTCTTTGTCAGGGAGTCTGTAATGGCCATCTTGATAAAGACCCCATCTTGACCGGGAATTCTGGGGATCATTAGGGCGCTTGTAACGGAGCGTCATACTGATCATAAATGGACACCAGTGAGGACTGTGTGTCCGGAGTTCTTATATCTGAACCTCTGCTAACAGTCCCTACGCCCATAGTACAACATAGGGGCACCCCTTACAATCATTGGAGGTATTTACCATCGTCACCCGGCTTCTGTTTACACCCCCTCCACCACCTGAGTGTCGGACCAATAGAGACCGTAACACGTTTTGGAACTATTAAGGCGCTCCCTTCATTACACAAGACACTTCATACACAGAGAGGTGGGGCGCCATCATCTAGTGGACATAAGACTAATCACACTCCCTTTATTAGGGACACTACAAGTACCAGCATTTCTTTTTCTCATTCAATTCTTTCTATTGAAATTTCCCTATTTCTTTTATCAAGAGCCAACTGTGATTGTTGTTATGTGATTTGTGACATCTAGAATTATTGTCTGTCTATAACGAACTTAGTCAATCATTTATTTTTTCTCTTTTACAAGTCTTTCAAGCACATCCATATATTCATTGCCTGACAGGTTCAGTTACAATCCATTTCACTGTAAGCAATGTAACACAGCAATGAGGAAGGCTAGTCAGATGCTTGGTGCATAGGGAGAGGAATCAGCAGCAGAGAGAAGTAATAATGCCACTGTATAGGTCACTGGTGCGGTATCATCTAGAATACTGTGTCTAGTTCTGGAGGACATATCTTCCGAAGGATATTATTACATTAGAGACTGTACAAAGAAGGGCAACTAGTATAGTGCATGGCCTACATCACACAACATACCCAGAAAGACTAAAACATCTCAATATGGGGGTCATTCCGAGTTGATCGCTCGCTAGCAACTTTTTGCAGTACTGCAATAAGGTTAAATCTCGGCAAAACTGCGCATGCATAAGCACCGCAACGCGCAGGCGGGTCGTACGGGTACAAAGAGGATCGTGATGGGTGATGGATTTAACGAAGAATCCATTCGCACAGCGGAACGTAAGGTGATTTGACAGAAAGAGGGCGTTTGTGGGTGTTAACGGACCGTTTTCTGTGAATGTTTGGAAAAATGCAGCCGTGTCCAAGCGTTTGCAGGGCGGGTATCTGACGTCAATTTCGGGACCAAAAAGACTGAAGTGATCGCAGCGGCTGAGTAAGTCCAGAGCTACTCAGAAACTGAAAAAAAAAAGTTTTTGTGCCGTCGGCTGCAAAAGTGTTCGCACACTTGCAAAGCTAAAATACACTCCCCCATAGGCGGCGACTATCTGAAAAAAGTTGCCAGCGAGCGATCAACTCGGAATGACCCCCTATGTGCAGTGTGGAGCAGAGAAGGGAAAGGGGGGCCATGTTAGAGATTGTCACATATATCAGGGGTAAAACAAGGTCCAAAAGGGAAACATTCTCCAAATGAAGAGAAGTAATAGGACACGAGGACATGCACTGACACTGGAGGAAGGGAGGTTCAGGGGAAATTTGAGGAAAAATGAGTTCACAGAAAGGGTAGTGGATAAGTGGACTAGCCCCCATCAGAGGTGGTAGATGCTAAGACAGTAGAGCAATATAAACATGAATGGGATAGACATAAGGATACCCTTACACAGAAATAAGGATCAAATAGGTCACCTGGTCACCCTGCCAGCTCCATACGTGCAGTGATATAGCAGTGTTACATCGCATCAGCAGTCCCGATCACCCTGCCAGCACCATATGTGCAGTGATATAGCAGTGTTACATCATATCAGCGCTCCCGGTCACCCTGCCAACTCCATACGTTCAGTGATATAGCATAGTTACATCACATCAGCACTCCCGGTCACCCAGCCAGCTCCAAAATTGACCCTAGTGTCAGTACGGCGCGGCTATGGGAGAGATGTCATGACGTCTCTCCCATAGAGAGGAGCCGGCTCCTGGACAGCTGCTGCCGCTGCCTCCGGAAGCATAAGCGAGGCTGGTAAGTATGGTGTATTTTTTTGGTTTAGGGTTTCAAAGCGGCTACAGGGGGCACAGCTACAAGAGGCACAGCTACTGAGGGCAGATCTACAGGGGGCACAACTACACGAGGCACAGCTACTGGGGGCAGATCTACTGGGGGCACTGGTACAGGGGGAACAGCTACTGGGGGCAAATCAACTGAGGGCACAGCTACTGGGGGCACTACTACAGGGGGCACAACTACGGGGGGCAAATTAACTGGTGGCACAGCTGCTGGGGACACAACTACAGGGGGATAACTGAGGGTTCTCCCCTTCCCTATGAAGAAGCCATGCCTCACGGCGTGCACCAACCTCTGTCTGTGCAGCAGCTATTTATCCCGGCTTTACTTAGCAATCAGCACCAGCCAGATAACTCAGTCACAATCTCCCGGGCTGTCTTCCAGAAGCTAAGCTTGACTGCTGCCAAGGGCAGATTGGGATGGAAAACCAGCTGAGGAAACCTCTGTAAGCAGCCCCAGTGGAGGCGGGGTTTGCTGAGGGGGGCAGGATCCAGGGCTGGTTCTAGACCTTATGGCACCCAGGGTGTACGATTCCTTTGGTGCCCCACTTTTCCCCATTTAAAACAGGGACAGTGCTCGCTGATGACGTGTGCAAATAATGTAGGGGAGGGGCTTCATTGGGGAAGGGGCATGGCCACATAATAGTACCAATTCACATTATACCACACCGTAGTCTCCATCAGTCACATTACACCACACAGTAGTACCCCTTATACACGCCAGGTAGAGCCCCTTATACACAATACGCCAGGTAGAGCCCCTTTTATACATGTTGCACTAGGTAGAGCATGTTATACAAACTGCACCAGGTAGCCCCTTATACACATTTGCACCAGGTAGCGCATTATACCCATTGCACCAGGTAGCACATTATACACATTGCGCCAGGTAGCCCCTTATACACATTGCACCAGGTAGCCCCTTATACACATTACACCAGGTAGCCCCTTATACACATTGCGCCAGGTAGCCCATTATACACATTGCGCCAGGTAGCCCATTATACACATTGCGCCAGGTATCACATTACACACATTGCACCAGGTAGCCCATTATACACAGTGCGCCAAGTAGCCCCTTATACACACTGCGCCAGGTAGCCCCTTATACACATTGCGCCAGGTAGCCCCTTATACACATTGCGCCAGGTAGCCCCTTATACACATTGCGCCAGGTAGCCCGTTATACAGTGCGCCAGGTAGCCCATTATACACAGTGCGCCAGGTAGCGCCTTATACAAATTGCACCAGCAAGTCGTCACTCACCATTTGGCACCTGTGGTCCTCCAGCTCTATGTTCTTGTCATACTTCCACGGTGGGGTACGGGCAGCGTGAAGTGGCCAGGATGGTAGGCGGCCGGCCGGAGCAGGAAGTGACGAGGGGCATTTTGGTGCAGGCAGCAGATGGGTGCTGATGGCGCTGGCGGAATGACTGCGGCCTCAGGCTGCAGCGTCTCGGGTGCCCGCCCTGATAGCCTGCGCCTATAACCACCACTGGCAGGATCCCCTGAGCTGGACGAACAGTGACCCTCCACGCCCCCACCCCAGCAGTCAACAGTCCAACACTGCTAGCAAAGTTCCTCCCAGTGCACGTAGGGGGGTCATTCCGAAATGATCGTAGCTGTGCTAAATTTAGCACAGCTACGATCATTCACACCGACATGCGGGGGGACGGCCAGCACAGAGCTAGTACGTCCCGCATGTCAGTGCTGCCCCCCCCCCCCCGCAGAAGTGCAAAGGCATCGCACAACGGCGATGTCTTTGCACTTCAAGATTAGCTCCCGACCAGCGCAGCTTTAGCGTGGCCGGGAGCTACTCATCGCTCCACGGCCCGCAGCGGCTGTGTGTGACGTCACACAGCCACTGCGGCCCGCCCCCCTTCGGTCCTGCCACGCCTGCGTTGGCTGGACCTCGCCCACGAAACGGCGGCTAAACGCCGCCGTTCCAACCCCTACCCTCCCACCCAGTGACCGCCTCTGCCTGTCAATCAGGCAGAGGCAATCGTAGCGGGCCGACGCCCTTCGGCCGCCTGGCATGCGCCAGCGTACTGCGGTGCCGGCGCATGCACAGTTCTGACTTGATCGCACCACCGCGATAAACTGCTGCGTGTGATCGGGTCAGAATGACCACCATAGTGCCGCAGAATGCACAAGGACCGAGCGTCCACAGACGTGCAGATTGCCCTCCTGAGCATAGCCTCCAATGTGACCAACCCAGAGTCTGTGCACGCAACTATTCCCAGCAACATGCCCATCTTACCACACACACAAAGCCTGTCCCCACTCCCTACACACACAGCCCGTTTCCCTGTCCCCACACACACACAGCCTGTCCCTCCACCCCTACACAGCCTGCCCCTCCAGTCACCATACACAAACACTCACCTTGTTCCCTACACACACCTGTCTGTCCTTTCAACACACATACCCTGTTTCCCACAGCCCTTCCACTCTCCCCTGTTTCCCCCAATCACTCATCACTGGGCTTTGCGGACACAGCAGGAGCAGACTGGCAGATCCGGAAAAGGTGGGGGCGTGGCCTAATCACGGACCCGTGACCACGCCCCCTTTGGAAGAAAAAAAAACTACCATTAAGTAAGCAGTAAGCACCACTAGCTGGCTCGTCAGAGGGGTCACGGGATTGAAACAGCGGCTAAGTCGCTGTCACCATGCGTCCCTGGAGGTAAGTACACTGCTGGCTGCTGCTGTGGTGCACAGGAGAGGGGAGGCGCCTGTGGCATGTCTCACAAAGGGTGAGGTCACGGCGCAGGGGAGGAAAAAACACATTTTTCAGCGCAGGGAGGGCTTCTGAGGCTTCTCTGGTGCTGCTGACTTGCTGTGATAGGAAAAATATTTTTTCCTGTTTCCAGCAGCAGGGGATGCTGTGGGCCTATTTTCATGGGGTGGCCTGGAGCTGCAGCTCCATCCGCCATCCATCCATTGTTAATCCGGCCCTGGGCTGAGTCCAGTCACGAATGGCAGAAAGCTTTTCCGGATCCATGCGAAGCTCCGTCCCCGAGATGATATAACCGAGGAACGGAATTGATGTTACTTCAAAGGTACATTTGGAAAGCTTAGCATAGAGATGATTCTCTCGTAAACGGTGGAGCACTTCTTTGACTTGAGTCCTGTGTTCAACAAGATTCTTGGAAAAGATCAGTATATCGTCCAAATATACCACAACACTCTGATATAACATGTCACGAAAGATTTAGTTGACGAATCCCTGGAAAACAGCAAGAGCATTACTGAGACCGAACGGCATCACCAAGTATTCGTAATGCCCATCTCGGGTATTGAAGGCAGTCTTCCATTCATCCCCTTCTCGGATGCGTATAAGATTATAAGCTCCCCTCAAGTCGAGTTTGGAGAAAACGCGGGCACCACGAACCCTATCAAATAACTCTGTGATTAGTGGCAAGGGGTATTTATTCTTGATAGTAATATCGTTCAAGCCGCGGTAGTCGATGCATGGTCTCAACTCCCCGTCCTTCTTCTTCACGAAAAAGAAGCCCGCTCCAGCAGGGGAGGAAGAGGGGCGAATAAATCCCTTGAGCAGATTGGACTTAATATACTCCGACATAGCTTGAGTCTCGGGAAGTGACAGAGGATATGTGCGACCACGAGGTGGCGTCTTCCCTGGGACAAGGTCAATAGGGCAGTCCCAAGGCCTATGAGGTGGTAACAGATCAGCTGATTGTTCCGAAAATACATCCTTGTACCCTTGATACGCCTCCGGAATATGCTCTTCATCCGTCTTGGAGGAGACACGGAGCGGACAAACAGGAGTGAGACAATTAGCGTGACAAAAGGAACTCCAGGACAGAATTTGTGAAGACTTCCAGTCAATGTGGGGATTATGAATTTTTAGCCAAGGCATTCCAAGGACCAGATCATGGTGCATTTCTGGGATCACCAAGAGTTCCAGACCTTCCTGATGTAGAGCCCCGACCTGCAGCTTAACTGGCCCCGTGCGCCACATTATGAGACCCTTGGAAATTCTAGTCTCGTTGATAGCCGTCAACGAAATTGGCCGCTCGATAGGCCGTCACTCTAAACCCATGCTTTGGGCACAGGAAGAAGAAACGAAGTTCCCCGCAGCCCCGGAATCCAACAGGGCTTCACAAGACTTGGAGGCTGAATCGGTGACTAGAGTTACAGGAAGCAAACAGTCCGAAGTTGGAGAAGCTTTTGTCGTAACCCCCAGCTTGACTCCTCCGGAACAAGCTAGGCCTGCCCGTTTCCCGGACGGGATTTACAAAATTTAAGAAAGTGATCTGCGACTCCACAGTAAAGGCAAAGTTTACCCTCATGACGACGCTGTCATTCTTCCGGAGACAGTCGGGATCGGTTAATTTGCATGGGCTCGTCCGAGCTAGGCAAGGCCTCCGGTCTAGGAGTAGGATTCCGGAACCTGGAACGATCTGAACGGCTACATTCTCTTCCACGATCCTGCATCCGAAGATCCACCTTGACGCAAAGGGAAATCAATTCTTCTAATGGATCCGGCAGATCCCTTGTAACCAGCTCATCTTTCAGCCAGTCGGAGAGACCGTTCCAGAAGTCAGCTCTCAGGGCATCGTTATTCCAGCGTAATTCAGAGGCAATGGTCTGGAAATGAACCACGTACTGACCCACGGAACGGGAGCATGAACCACGTACTGACCCACGGAACGGGAGCCCTGACGAACACGGAGCAAGTCGGAAGAAGCAGTGGTCATCCTGCCGGGTTCGTCGAAAATTCTTCGAAAGGACGTGATGAAGTCAGTATAGTTGGAAACCACGGGATCAGATCGTTCCCATAATGGAGACACCCAATCCAAGGCAGACCCTTCCAGCAGAGAAATAATATATGCTACCTTGGACCGGTCTGTAGGAAAGTTGTGTGCAAGTAGCTCGAAATGTACCTCGCATTGGTTTAAGAAACCATGACAATTTTTGGGATTCCCATTATAGCGGGACGGAGTAGGCAGCTGAAGGCGCGGGGTGGTACCGGCCGATGGTTGGACATTGCTGGCAACGGCAACTGGTGCAACTACTGGAACAGGTGCCGGAATTACAGAGGCTAAAGACGCCTGAATCTGATCCAGACGCCCGGACAACTGCTGGAGGTACTGCATCACCTGACCTTGTGCCGCTTCCTGACTTTGTACTTGGGATGCCAGGTTCTGGATGGCACTTGAGTCCGTGTTCCGATTCCCCGGGTCCATGAGGCCTGAGTATACTATCACTGACCTGATTTGGGAGTGTTGTGGACTCGGGGCTTCTTCCGATGACCGGGAAGAGGAACCGCTACTGAGTCGCAGTAGAGATGGCCGGATGTAGGTCTTCCTCATGCAGGATTAAGACGGCAGGCAGGAAGCACGGAAGAATACTTGAAGGTTTCCTGAAAGACAAGACTTGTAAAGATACTGAATGCTGAGGCACGGAGGTACTGAGGTGCTGAAGACACCGGTATTGAGGCACGGAGGTGCTGGTGGCACAGAGATCCTGAGGCACTGAGGTGCTGGAGGCACGGGTATTGAGGCACGGAGGTGCCGGAGGCACAGAGATGCTGAGTGCTGAGGCACTGAGGTGCTGGAGGCACAGGTATTGAGGCACAGAGGTGCCGGAGGCACAGTGATGCTGAGTGCTGGGGCACTGTGATGCTGGAGGCACTGAGGTGCTGGAGGTACAGGTATTGAGGCACGGAGGTGCCGGAGGCACAGTGATGCTGAGTGCTGAGGCACTGTGGTGCTGGAGGCACTGTGGTGCTGGAGGTACAGGTATTGAGGCACAGAGGTGCATGGGGGCGCGTGAGCGCTTGGAAGCACGGAGGTCCTTGGAGGCACGGAAACGCTCGGAGGCACGGAGATGCTTGGAGGCACGGAAGTGCTTGGAGGCACGGAGATGCTTGGAGGCACGGAAGTGCTTGGAGGCACGGAGATGCTTGAAGTGCTTGGAGGCACGGAGATGCTTGGAGGCACGGAAGTGCTTGGAGGCACGGAGATGCTTGGAGGCACGGAGATGCTTGGAGGCACGGAGATGCAGACACGGAGACCACAGGAACGTGGGAGCTCTGGAAATCACAGCTTCTGAGGCAGAATCGATGATACTCAGGCACCGGATCTCTGCCTGGCGTCTGGCTTTGAATTCCCCACCCTTGCCTGATTGGCGCAGCAGGCAGGTGACGTCAGTCCTGCTCCGCCTCCCTGACCACACTCACGATGGCGGCGCCCTAGCTCCAGGAAGCCACCGGAGGAACGCACCGACCCGCCGCCGGGACCCGGAGACCGCCGAGGGGAGAGAGGCGCCGGGCAGTCCAAGTCACCCGCAGGGACAAGCGCGGCCGCCGCTGCCTGCGATGTGTGACATGGTGTTCCTTACACACAATGTTTCCAGTATAGTGCCAGCTACACATAATGTCTACAGTAGTGCAGTGCCAGATAGAAATTATATGCCGCCCAGCAGTGTCAGATAGACATGACATGCCCCGCAGCAGTGCCAGCTACACATGACATGCCCCCCAGCAGTGCCAGCTACATATGACATGCCCCCCAGCAGTGCCAGCTACACATAACATGCCCCCCAGCAGTGCCATCTACACATGACATGCCCCCAGCAGTGCCAGCTACACATGACATGCCCCCCAGCAGTGCCATCTAAATATGACATGCCCCCCAGCAGTGCCAGCTACACACATGATATGCCCCCCAGCAGTGCCAGCTACACATGATATCTTCCCCCCCCCCAGCAGTGTCAGATACACATGATATTCCCCCCAGCCGGGCCAGCTACACATGATATGCCCCCCAGCAGTGCCAGCTACACATGATAGTGTTCACTCTAGGATTTTTTTAGGGCAGGGTGCTGATCACGGGAAGGGCACATTTTGCATTCGAGAGGGAACATTTTTAAGTTAGAAGGGCAAAATTCTGTACATACCGTAATGCTTGGTGCTCCCCTTCCCACATGCTAAATCACGGACAGTGTGCGCCGAAGGCACGCATCAAAAATGTAGGGGCGTTGCTTCGTGGGGAAGGGGCGTGGCAATTTGCATTACACCACACAGTAGTGCAGCTAATACACATTTCACCAGGTAGAACCTGCTATACACCATACCTCCCAACTGTCCCGATTTTCGCGGGACAGTCCCGTTTTTTGGGGACTGTCCCGCTGTCCCACCCGCGGGCCACAGTGTCCCGCGGTGGGGGGGGGTCAGTTGGGAGGTTCTGTCAATTGCGGTGAATAGAGGCTGTGCGCATGCGCACAGCGTCTATTCAGTGGAGTCAGAGGGAGAGGGAGCATGCCAGCGGCTCACAGAGCGCTGGGCATGCCCCCTCAGTGACGAAAACGGAGGCGCGGCTCGCGATCGCGGGTCCTCCCGTGAAGCCACGCCCCTTTCCATAGGTCACGCCCCCTTTTCGGGAACGCGCGCGGCTACGCCGCGCAAGTGTCCCGCTCCGCAAAGAAGCAAAGTTGGGAGGTATGATACACACTGCGACAGGTAGAGCACATTATACACTTTGCACCAGGCAGAGAACGTTATACACTTACGCCAGGCAGAGCACGTTATACACTTTGCGCCAGGCAGAGCACGTTATACACTTTGTGCCAGGTAGAGCACTGAGACACATTGCACCAGGTATTGCACTAAGACACGGGAACACTACATTATATGCCCCCCCAGCCGTGCAAGCTACATATGATATGCCCCCCAGCAGTGCCAGCTACACATGATATACCTCCCAACAGTGCCAGATAGACATGACATGCACCCCAGCAGTGCCAGATGCACATGACATACCCCCCAGCAGTGCCATATGCACATGACATGCCCCCCAGCAGTGCCAGATGCACGTGACATGCCCCCCAGCAGTACAAGATGCACATGATATGCTCCCCAGCAGTGACAGATACATAAATGCCCCAACAGTGCCAGATATATTAATGCCCCTCACAGTGCCAGATATGCCCCCACAGTGCCAGATACATAAATGCCCCCACAGTGCCAGATACATAATTGCCCCCACAGTTCCAGATACATAAATGCACCCACAGTTCCAGATACATAAATGCCCACACAGTGCCAGATACATTAATGCCCCCCACAGTGTCAGATATGCTCCCACAGTGCCAGATACATAAATGACCCCACAGTGCCAGATACATAAATGCCCCCACAGTTCCAGATACATAAATGCCCACACAGTGCCAGATATGACCCCACAGTGCCAGATACATTCATGACCCCACAGTGCCAGATATGCCCCCACAGTGCCAGGAATGCCCCTACAGTGCCAGCTACATTAATGCCCCCACAGTACCATATACATAAATGCCCCACAGCACCTGCTGTGAGGAGGGAGTGGGGAGTGCTGAGGGCCAAGGGACAGACTCTTCCTAAACTATGCAGTGCGCGCTATGCGGCGCCGGCATCTGACGTCAGACGCCGGCGCCGCATAGCGCGCATAGCGCGCATAGCGCGTACGAGTGATTTTGCACCGAGTGCTGGCTGGGAGTGGGGCTGGGACAGGGGCTGGGAGCATAGTTACCGACATTCTGGCTGCTCTCTGCGGGAGAGAGCAGCCAGGTTGGCACAGAGGGCGGGCAGGGGAGGCTGTGATGAAGAGGAGGGGGTGGGCCGGAGGTGGGACGGGGGCGGAGCAAGGGTGGGATGGGGGCGGAGCCACAATGACACCCGTTTTAAGCCCCGCCCCGCTCTGTAATGCCGCGATCACCGGCATTACACTGCAGGGGGCGTGGCTATGATGACGCGATTCTGCAAGAATCGCGTCATCGACTGCCCGGACTGCCCACTTTACACACTAAGTGGGCGGATGGGCAGGGGGGACCCGCAAATCGGGAGACTTGCCTGCTCTTCCGTGGGGCCGGGAGGGTCACCCGATTTTCGGGAGCCTCCCGGCCATTCCGGGAGAGTAGGCAAGTATGGCTGGGAGGCGGGGCGGGGACGGACCAGACGGATGCTGCAGTGCTGGATCCTGAAGGCACACACACAGGACCAGGCTCCTGGCACGAATATGGCGGCGCCAGCGTGCGGCACCCATTAAGGGTGGCGCCCCGCGCAGCCGCTCAATTCGAACATGCCTGGAGCCGGCCCTGCCGTATGCTGAGTACGTAAGGTGGTCTGTGGAAAATTGTCAGACGCAAATCAGCAAAACTACATTCCAGGTAAGAGCAGTGAAAAGTGGCAAAAGTTCCTCACATTGATGACAGTTCAGAAAATTTTTACCAGTCTCTAGCTCAAAAAACTGTCCCAGCTACTGGTATCTACAGATTACTTACTGTTTACCCAGATCTTGGATTATTGGGGATTTGTTCAGAAGACAAATAAATTCTATCCATCTCCAGGAAGGCTGAGCAATGACAGAACACTCTAGGACAGGGGTGGGCAATTATTTCAGCTGAGGGGCCATTTCACATTTCCTGTCAGTACCCGAGGGCCACAAACAAGATAGCATCTCCCCCCACTTGACAAAAATATAGGGACGTGGCTTCATGTGGAAGAGGTGTGGGCAAAAAATAATACAGATTCATATAAGGCTGCACAATAGTCTCCATTATTCAAATTGCGCCACACAGCGCCACTTACACACATTACAGCAGGTAAAGCCCCCTTTTACACACATTACGGCAGGTAGAGCCCCCTTTTACACACATTACGGCAGGTAGAGCCCCCTTTTACACACATTACGGCAGGTAGAGTCCCCTTTTACACACATTACGGCAGGTAGAGTCCCCTTTTACACACATTACGGCAGGTAGAGCCCCCTTTTACACACATTACGGCAGGTAGAGTCCCCTTTTACACACATTACGGCAGGTAGAGCCCCCTTTTACACATTACAGCAGGTAGAGCCCCATTTTACACATTAACATTTTATTTAAGATAATTATTGCGCAGCAAGCAAATTATCCAGTGTCTTATAGCCCCTGGGGAAAGGTGTGACACATTGATAGAACACGGGGGGTGTGACACAGTGACAGAACATGGTGGAGGAGACACAGTGACAGAACACGGGGGGTGTGACACAGTGACAGAACACGGTGGGGGTGACACAGTGACAGAACACGGTGGGGGTGACACAGTGACAGGACATGGGGGGTGACACCAGTGGTGTCAGAAGGCGGGTGCGACCGGCAATCGGGTGTCCCCCTCGGACGGGGTGACAACAAAGTGCCAGCTCTTCTGCTGTGACAGGAGCTGAATGCTGCAGTGAGATAATCTCCTGCAGCACTCGGCTCTGTCACAGATAAGAGCCAGCACACACACAGTCCAGTCTCCGGGGTCAGCTAGCATCTTTGGGGAAGCTGGACATGCCCCCCGGAGCGAAAGAGAAAAGACCCGCCAGGCCACGGCCGTTCAAAATTAAGTCACACCCCCTTTTCGGGCGCCACGCGGCCCAAGTGGGGGGAGGGGGGGGGGGGTAATAGCACAGAGTGCGCTCCGGGTGATGCCTCTGGGCGACACGGTGACAGAACACGGTGGGGTTGACAGTGACAGAACACGGCGGGGGGTGACAGTGACAGAACACGGGGTGTGTGACACAGTGACAGAACATGGGGGGAGTGACAGTGACAGAACACGGGGGGTGTGACACTGTGACAGAACACGGGGGTGACACGGTGACAGAACATGGGGGGGTGACACGTGACAGAACACGGGGGTGACATGGTGACAAAACACAGGAGGGGATGGTACAGCGAGAGCTAAAGTCCTCTCCCCGCAACCTAAAAAAAGTCTGACACCACTGCCCGCACACACAAATATACACACACTATCACACACACACTCTCTCACACACACACATACACACACACACACACACACAGGCACACACATACACTTTCTTTCACTTTTCCCATTTACTTACTGATCTGGCTGGCAGTGGCAGGAAGGATGGATCTGTACCAGTCTGCCTCTTGTCCCGTGTAGCTCTGCTCCCTGAGGTCCCGTGTAGCTCTGCCCCCTCACCAGCACATAGCTCCACCCCCTTTTTTGCTGAACACAGCCTTTGTCACTGTGGACGGGAGGAGGAGGCTGCTACAACGCAGCAGGGAAGAGAGGCACCGCCGGCAGCTAGGCGGTACTGCAGTGCAGAGCAATGACAAGCAGCTCAGCCGGCCGGGCTGCTTGTCATTACTAGCTGGTGGGAGGCAGTGGGCCGGGCAGGATCGGTTTGCGGAACGCATCCGGCCCGCGGGCCGTATTTCGCTAGAACATGTGAACAACCACAACGGCTTTGTACCCGTACGTCACGCATGCGCATGGCGCATGTGCAGAAATCCTGTTTTTTCACCTGATCGCTGCGAAAATCAGTGATCAACTCGGAATGACCCCCTCAGTGTACGGATCTGATTCATGCAGCAAAGCCTGCAGGAGGTCATACGTGCACGCAGGGGGGGGGGGGGGTCCGAGTACCTGGAAACCCCCCCCCCCCCCCGCCCACCGATCCATCTGCACAGCTGAGCGATGTGTCTTTTTTATTTGTATACACTCCTCGAGCTGTCTATAACACTGCAGCAGCCTCCGTCCTTTTACTTAAACTGAGAGGCTGGCTGAATGTACAGTAGGGGGAGCCGGAGAGCGCAGCGCCTCTCAGGCAGTCTCCGTGCGGCTTTGTGAAAGAGAGCTGGCCCGCTGAGGCAGTGACTGTCATTCTACTGACTGCAACAAGCAGTAGGTGTGTGTCTCACTGTTCTCACATGTGTGTAGGGGGGAGCGGTGTATCTTTTATAAATGACGGTGGTTGGGTCAGCACTTACATTACAGGTGTGTGTCTGACTTGCATTGGGGGGGCGGTCGTTTTTAATGATGGTGGCTTATTTACACAACTTGCTGTAAAAAATTATGTCTGTGTATTATTTTAATGTGAAAGGTGTGTTTTTTTGTGTATATATATATATATATATATATATATATATATATTGTGACAAGAACACTGGGATAGTGTTTGAGGGCAGGTATATTTGTCCCAGGTTCTTGTCTTACATGTTTTAGAAAATGTTAACTTCTAGGAAAAATGCTTTTTGTTTTGTCTGAACCTTTTCAGTTTGCTGTAAAAGCTGGGTAAAGGCTCTGAGAGAGAGATAAGGCGAGTTCTAGACATTGGGCCCAGTTCGGGTCTTTGGCCTCACAGAGGGCTAATCAGGGTTTCAGCTGTGTAAGAGTGATATAGTGCTTCTAACCTGATTAGTATGGGCAGACTGCCTGGGAAGGCTGCAGGATCTGTGTGTGAGAGACACGCTTTCTGATGCAAGTAAGCTATACAGTATGTACTGAAGAACTCTGTGTTTTGTTTAGTGACAGTTAGGAACATCTTATGTTTAGTTAGTGCCGGACAGGCAAGGTATTTTTATTTTGGGGTTTGTTTTATTTTCTGTTTCAATAAAACTGGCCGGGGTCAGTTGTACCAGAAACTGGACTTGTGTTGTTCCTCAGCTGCTGCGTGCCGCCATATTCCCCAGGAAAAGGCACCTTGCACCCCTACAGTGTTACAACTTGGTGGAGTATGCGAGCAGGCCGTTCTGCGCATAAGTGAAAGCAGCAGCTTTGTGAGGCCTGCAGAAAACGGTGGTTTATGCAGATACAGCCCAGTGTGAAGTTACTGAGACTCACCCCTGAGGGTTTGATATATGTCCTGGGTGAAAGCAGCTGCAAAGCCGCCTGAAAAATCTGTTGACATGGAGGATCTGCTTAAAGCCTTGCTGCAAGCTACAGCGGCTCAGCAGGAGGCCAACCGACAGCAGCAGGTGGCAATGGAGGAAAATTGGAGACTACAGCAGGTGGCAATGGAGGAAAATAAGAGACAACAGCAGGCAGTTGTTGATGAACTTTACAGGCAACAGCGTCAGGATAGAGAGGCCTTAGCAGAAGTGGTGCAGAGACTTGCAGCTCGGGTTGGAGATGTGGCCGTCAGTGCTCCAACCAGCTCTAGTTCTATACGGGCCAGTCACTTCCTGCAGAAAATGACAGAGGCTGATGATGTGGAGGCCTATCTGACCACGTTTGAAAGGACTGCCGAGCGTGAGAACTGGCCGAAAGCACAGTGGGCCAGTCTGCTGGCACCTTTCCTGTCAGGTGAGCCCCAAAAAGCTTACTTTGATTTAAGCCCTGCTGAGGCTCGGGACTATGATAAACTAAAGACTGAGATCCTGACCCGCCTGGGAGTCACGCTGTCAGTACGAGCACAACGGGTGCACCGTTGGCTGTACGCCATGGAGAAGCCTCCGCGCTCCCAGATGCACGACCTTATTCAGCTAACAAAAAAATGGCTGCAGCCAGAGACATTAACTGGTCCCCAGATGGTGGAAAGAGTCGTCATGGACCGCTACTTGAGATCTTTGCCCATGGTCCTGCGCAAGTGGGTGAGCCATGGAAACCCGGGTACTGCTGACCAATTAGTGGACATGGTAGAGAGGTATTTGGCAGCAGAGGAACTACTGATGACCACCCAGCAACCCATAGATCCTCGACAGCGCCCTTCAGTAAAGACTGGTAAGACTGTTCCGTGGGAAAACATTGCTGGGCGGTTAAGAGAACGCAAGGCTGGAGAGACTGTAAACACTGGCCCTGGAAACAGGCCAATGGGGCTAGAACGGTCTATGCTGCCCAAACGGGTTGATAATCGTGTGGTTAAATGTTTTAGGTGTGGTATGCCAGGTCATGTTATTGCCAATTGCCCAGTCACGCAAGAACCCATGCAATGTGATGCTGCCTTTGAATGTCGCAGAATGTCTTTCTTTGCTAGGTTAGCCTGTACTGTGGTACCTTCACCTGAGCTGGAAAAACAAATGTGTGATGTGTTCTTAGAAGGTAACCGGGTAGAGGCCTTGCTAGATTCAGGAAGTTTAGTTACCCTCGTGAAAGCTGGGTTAGTGAACCCCTTAAAGGTCCAGCAAATACCTATTGGGGTAACTTGCATACATGGGGATACCCAACATTATGCCACTGCTGAGGTGAATATAGAAACGTGTTGTGGGTCAGCAATGGTTAAAGTGGGACTGGTCCCTACCTTGGTGCATGAGGCCATAATAGGGAGGGATTTTCCTCATTTTTGGAAACTGTGGGAATCACGGTTATCAACAGATGTGAGAAGTAAAAAGCCAGTTGATAATACCGGTGATTTTATGGATGTACGTGGGTCTTCGGAACTTTCTGGCCCTTTGCCTTTTGCTAGTTTGGCTGGGGAAGTGACAGATGGGGAGTCCAGTGAGGACCCTCTTGCCGGGAACAGAGACATAGTAGTTAGAACTGAAAGCGTGCCTGACCTGGAGGTAAAGAAGGATCTGTTTGCGTCTGAACAGTTAAAGGATCCTACCTTAATAAAGGCTAGAGAGAATGTTAAGATTGTTAATGGGGAACCTGTGGTACCAGGTGACAGGGTTACGTATCCCCACATGGCCATCTGTAATGAGCTCTTGTACCACATTGTCAAAAGGGGTGAGGATGTGGTGGAACAGCTGGTAGTTCCCCAGCCTTATCGGAGAACGGTACTAGATTTAGCTCATAGTCACGTTACCGCAGGACATTTAGGGGCAGAAAAAACCACTGAAAGAGTTTTACAAAGGTTCTTTTGGCCAGGGGTTTATAAAGAAGTGTCTGAATATTGTTCTTCCTGTCCTGAATGCCAGTATCATGCCCCTAGACCCCATTTCAGGAGCCCACTAGTTCCCATGCCTATTATAGAGGTCCCGTTTGACAGAATAGCCATGGATCTCGTGGGGCCCTTGTTAAAGTCTGCTCGGGGCCATCAGTATATCCTGGTAATTATGGACTATGCCACTCGATATCCTGAGGCTGTCCCTTTACGCACTATCACAACCAAGGCGATAGCTAGGGAGCTGGTGCAGGTATTTAGTAGAGTGGGAATACCAAAAGAAATTTTGACTGACCAAGGTACTCCATTTATGTCAAGGATCATGAAACAATTGTGCAAGTTATTTAAGGTCACTCACCTCAGGACGTCCATCTACCATCCCCAAACTGACGGGTTGGTGGAAAGGTTTAATAAAACATTAAAAAGTATGTTAAAAAAGGTTGTTGAGAGAGATGGGAAAAACTGGGATTGTTTGTTGCCCTACTTGTTAATGGCCATCAGAGAAGTTCCTCAGTCCTCTACGGGGTTTTCTCCATTTGATTTGTTGTATGGTAGACACCCCAGAGGGCTGTTGGATGTTGCCAAAGAGACGTGGGAAGGACAGCCCACTCCTTATAGAAGCGTTATTGAGCATGTAACACAAATGCAGGATAGGATTGCAGCCGTGGTACCTGTTGTCAGAGAGCACATGGAACAGGCCCAAAGTGCTCAACAGAGGGTCTATAACCGGAGTGCCAAGATACGGGAATTTGCTCCTGGAGATAGAGTTCTTGTTTTGGTACCCACTGTGGAAAGCAAATTCCTAGCTAAGTGGCAGGGTCCATTTGAGATTAGGGAAAAAGTGAATGAGGTTAATTACAAAGTATACCAGCCGGGAAAGAGAAAACCCGAACAGATCTACCATGTTAACTTAATCAAACCCTGGAAAGATAGGTTGTCTCTGTCAGCGGAGCCTTGCCCTTCGGTGTCTTCACCCCGGTTGCTTCCCGCAGTGAAGGTGTCAGAGACATTATCAGCTGATCAGAACAATCAGGTTAAAGAATTTCTCATCCAAAATAGGGAGGTATTTTCAGAGCTGCCTGGCCGAACGACCATAATAAAACATGACATTGTCACAGAACCAGGGGTCAGGGTTCATTTAAAGCCATATAGGATTCCTGAAGCTCAGCGAGAAGCTATTTCTAAGGAAGTTAAAACCATGTTAGAACTTGGAGTCATAGAGGAGTCTAACAGTGAGTGGTCCAGTCCCATAGTGCTCATCCCGAAGCCCGACGGTAGCATACGCTTCTGTAATGACTTTCGTAAGTTAAATGAGGTGTCCAAGTTTGACGCATACCCCATGCCCCGTGTGGATGAGCTTGTAGAAAGGCTGGGAACAGCCAGGTTTCTCACCACATTGGACCTGACCAAAGGTTACTGGCAAATACCTTTATCTGATAGCGCCAAAGAAAAAACAGCCTTTTCGGTTCCGGAGGGGCTGTACCAGTATAAGATGTTACCCTTTGGGTTGCATGGGGCTCCAGCAACCTTTCAACGGGCGATGGATAAAATTTTGAGGCCCCATAGAAAATATGCAGCTGCCTATTTGGATGATGTGGTAATTCACAGTACAGACTGGGGGTCACATTTGGTTAAAGTACAAGCAGTACTGGACTCAATCAGAGAGGCAGGGTTAACTGCTAACCCAAAGAAGTGCTGCCTCGCAATGGAGGAGGTCAAATACTTGGGCTTCACCATAGGCAGAGGTCTGATTAGGCCCCAATTGAATAAAGTTGATGCTATTCAAAACTGGCCTCGTCCAGTGAATAAAAAACAGGTAAGGGCTTTTTTGGGAATTACTGGGTACTATAGACGGTTTATTCCTAATTTTGCGACCACAGCGGTGCCGTTGTCAGACCTTACCAAAGGGAAGCAGTCAAATGTGGTGAAATGGAACCCTGATGCAGAAAAGGCGTTCCAAGCGTTAAAAGTGGCTTTGTGTTCACAACCGGTGTTGATAACACCAGATTTTTCAAAAGAATTTGTGGTACAGACAGATGCCTCAGAGGTAGGGATAGGTGCTGTGCTGTCCCAAACCAGAGATGGGGACGAACACCCTATCATTTATTTGAGTAGGAAACTCAATGAGCATGAAAAAAGGTATGCCATTGTGGAAAAGGAGGCTTTGGCCATTAAGTGGGCACTAGATACCTTGAGATATTACCTCTTGGGTAGACAATTCAGACTAGTGACAGACCATGCCCCTTTAAAATGGATGTATGTAAATAGAGGCAAGAATGCTCGTGTAACTAGATGGTTTCTAGCGTTGCAGGACTTTAAGTTTACTGTCGAACATAGACCGGGAACACAATTGGCCAACGCAGATGCATTGTCTCGCATCTTCTGTTTGGGGGCTACAAGTGTTCCGGCCCCTAGGTCGAAACAGGGGAGGGGGATATGTGACAAGAACACTGGGATAGTGTTTGAGGGCAGGTATATTTGTCCCAGGTTCTTGTCTTACATGTTTTAGAAAATGTTAACTTCTAGGAAAAATGCTTTTTGTTTTGTCTGAACCTTTTCAGTTTGCTGTAAAAGCTGGGTAAAGGCTCTGAGAGAGAGATAAGGCGAGTTCTAGACATTGGGCCCAGTTCGGGTCTTTGGCCTCACAGAGGGCTAATCAGGGTTTCAGCTGTGTAAGAGTGATATAGTGCTTCTAACCTGATTAGTATGGGCAGACTGCCTGGGAAGGCTGCAGGATCTGTGTGTGAGAGACACGCTTTCTGATGCAAGTAAGCTATACAGTATGTACTGAAGAACTCTGTGTTTTGTTTAGTGACAGTTAGGAACATCTTATGTTTAGTTAGTGCCGGACAGGCAAGGTATTTTTATTTTGGGGTTTGTTTTATTTTCTGTTTCAATAAAACTGGCCGGGGTCAGTTGTACCAGAAACTGGACTTGTGTTGTTCCTCAGCTGCTGCGTGCCGCCATATTCCCCAGGAAAAGGCACCTTGCACCCCTACAGTGTTACAATATATATAGCTGTGTGTTTGTGACATACATGTTTGCTACAGTGTGTGTATATATACACACAGCATGTGTGTGTGTGGTGTGTAGCTATGTGTGTGTGTGTTTGTGACATAGATATAGCCCTGTGTTTGTGACATACAGTACATGTGTATAGCTGTTTGTGTGTATGTGTGTATAATTATATATATATATATATATACATACATACACACACACAGACACACAGAGGAGTGCCAACATTACTGTGCGTATAAATTTGTGCATGTGTATATGTGTATATATAGTATGTATGTGTATATATATATATATATATATATACACGCACCAAATCTGAGGGCGCTAATGACTTATTGATCTATTACAGACAGTCACAATAAAAATAAAAAATGTATTCAGAAAACACAATGTTATCTCCATTTCATAGTGTCAATAACATTATCACCATACAGGATGGATATTCAATCTGACATCTATAGATTCCAATATACACCAATTAGGTTTGATCAGATGCAGAACCCAATTCCAATATACACCAATTAGGTTTGATGTAGAACCCGATGCGTTTCGTCCCCTAGGACTTCCTCAGGGGTATTAGATCTGAACGAACAGAAAAATACAGTGACTTAATAAAATCACAATACATAATTAAATGAAACCATCCAGACCCATTGGTTAGATACAACATGTTAAAAGTACAAATCCATAATTTGGACTAAAATATAAATTATATAGTGACTAATTTAATAGTGCCAGTATATAGTGAAGATGAAGCAGGTACCGTGGAATATAATATTATTTGATATACATACCAATATATGTCTGAGGCTAATAACTCCAGACGAAATCCATATTTATAAGATCAAGATAAGCCTACACCAATATATTTATTGTATGTGGGAATTTTTCAGAATGAATCACCCATGTGGTAAAAATATAAACAATATACATACCAATCAGACTTATAGACTGATATCGAGGTGACAATTCCTTTGACAATTATTTATAAAAATGGTCAAAAAGAATGGAGTAGGTCTATAAATTTATACCAGACCTACAATAGAAAAAATTATATTCAAGTAGGGAACCCACCAAGAATTAGAACCACCATTGTGAAAATAAATGTTTAAATACATACCCATGTACTGTGTGTTTATACGCAACACTGGATAGATATAAAATTGTTGGCCTCAAATTATGTAGTTTGAGTGCCTAAAAACATTATAAATTCATAATTAAAATTCTGAATTCATAATATATTGCAAATTATTTTGTATAAAAAAAAACAATAGGTTGAATTTACAATATATACATAGATTTAATCCATTTCAACTACATATGTTCCCCTAATTATATAGAAGTATAGAACCCATAGAGCAGTATAACTTACTTCAATGCTGCCACCTCTCTCAAAATCCAGTGAATGACTGAGAGTGGTGCTATGTCCACTTATTTATACCCCCTTGTTGCTGACCTCATTTCCTCTCACTGCAGATTGGTTAATAATAAGCTACCTATAAACCTCTATTAGGTACTTATATGAAGGACCTCACTATACCCTCCGTGTGCTAAATAAACACCATATATGAATTGCAAAACCCCGGCACTCACACAATCCGTTGCAGGATGATCTTGCGCCGGTGCCCTCCACAGGCCAGCTGGCCTAACATATGTAGCTCAATGAGAGGCGGCACTCAGTGACTTTTCAAATATCAAAAAATGTGTATTAGTGCCGGTGATACATCAACGTTTCGGGGACCCCCGTCCCCTTCATCAGGATAACCAAACATAACAAGTCACAGTGTTTAAATAGATCACACTCACCCCCCATCACGCTGTCCCTCTGCATACACCGCTGGCCACGTTGCTCCGGCTTCCTGTCTGGCGTCTCGGCGCACATCCTGTGACGCGGAACTGCCGTCTTGGTTGCCAGGCGGGTGGTCATGACGACGCTGTAAACAATCAGACTGCGGATTAGCATGAAAAAAAACAATATCTTGTGACAAACTTCTCATGTGCAAAACAGACAGTGTAATCAACGTTACATATTCAATCTCCAACACACATATTTAAAGTGAACAACCTAAGACATTTCAGTATGTGACTATCGAATATAAAACTTATACATAAAAATGGACAACCCAAAAATATTTGCTTACTCCTTTACTATAAAATCGGAATCTGTACAAGAGTTCCGGAGTGTATTGTTAATATTAATTCTGTGACCATAAGCTCTTAACTGCTTCTACCTAGTAATCTCCCCGTGCTCTACCATGTTATATCGGGGGCTCGTTGTCAAAATCTGGTCCTGCCACCTCCAAAAGATTATACAACTATGACCTGACTCAGTGCTCACTTGTCGCCTTTTATTAATTCTGTCACTTTAATCATGATCTCTTTATTTAATCGTACTTTGCGATTGGGTTCTTGTACCAACCCTTTATATTCTGGACATGCCCGGCCACCTTTTTACTCTATAACTTAATTATCTACACAGGGTTTGAACAATTGCTCCCTTAAACCTGGCGATATTACCTAACCTTTTCCTTACCCTCCTCTATCTATAGAGGGTCATCATAGGAAGTTTATCAGCCCCAAGTTATCATTGAACCCCCCTGGTCTAAGGGTGTTCAGTTTGTGAATCCATCTGGACTCTAGCGGTAACAGCTGTTTTCCCCTGTTGCCCCCCCTCAATGATTCCGGGACATGGTCTATAATTCGATGTTTTAGAGTGGCCATGGTGTGTTTGGCTTCCAGGAAATGGCGGGCCACTGGCTGGTCGCCTCTTCCCATCAGAAGTGCACTTCTGATGGCCTGCCTATGTTGGGCCATCCTGATTTTAAATTGGCACTCTGTCTTTCCCACATAGAGCCTATCAAAGGGGCAAATTATCACATAGACCACAAATTTTGTAGTACACGTGAGGGGCCATTTGATGGGGAATTTCTTACCCGAATTGGGTTGTGAGATGAAATCAGCGTGTGACATGTGTGAACACGTTGTACACCCGGTACACTTAAAGCAACCATTCTTTCTTGACATGAAATTTTTGGGGTTGTCTTCAGCACAAGAATCTAGTGACCATACCTCTTTCTTGCTGCACTGTGATACACATGATACACTCAGCTTCTCGGATTTGGAAGCTGAGGCTTTACTGCATAAAGAACCTGCCTTTCTGGATACATCTGTGACCACACATGACGAAGCCTTCAGAGAATTATTAAGATTGAAGAAAAGAAAGCTTGACTATCTATACCACAGTCGCACTTTATCAGACTATTACAGGGCAAAACAATTGCCCCGGGGGTTTAGAGTGCACAATGTTCCCACCATTGGCCGACATAACATGGAGTTTTGCAAAAAATGGATCTCTGTGCTGAATAAATGTGCAATGGATTTAATACTGCTGGTGGTGGATGAGTCCACCAAGGAGCATGATAGGACCAGAGAACAAATTGACAAATTTGAGACAGATCACGCGGCTCTATTGACCCTAGAGGATGCTAAACCCATGCTCAAGAAATTACAGGAGCAGGTGGAACGATGCAAGGTCCATCTGCTCAAGTTTAAGAAAGAAAAGTTACAAAAGGTCCAGCTTGATTACACACATCTAGGAAACTTCACGACACCCTTTCAAAAGAACAGGCTAGGAAACTCCACGACACCCTTTCAAAAGAACAGATTTCAACGTTCAAGGGTCGATAGGAGTAGTTACCGGGGAGGATATCAACAAGCGCATTCATCAGTCAGTGATTCAGATGACACAACTAGACCTTCATCCACCTCTTCGCATCAAGAAACCCCTTTAGGGGTCAAGACCCGGGCTGTGGCAGCAGCACGGGGAAGAAAAACAGCCACAAGATGAGGGGAGCAAAACCAGAGGCAGTGGAAAGGCCAAATCTAGCAAGAACAAGAAATGTTGATTTTCAATCTCTCTGCCACCCCGCTTTCCCCCGCTGAAGTGAGAGTTCTTAATAAGGGACTGTCATTTGTGCCCACTAATTATGGTGACACGTTTAAACATAAGGTCAATTTATTCAAGTTAGATCGAACCCTTAAGATTCAGGAATTTTTCGGCAAACAGCCACCCCAACCGGGAAGAATTTTGTTGCCCCCAAGAATACAGAGATTGGGTCTGAAATCACGATTTGACCCCACGACCAACAATGCATCCCTTAAAACCTTTAACAGGATGCTTGAGAATGCTAGTGAGGAAGAGGGCGGCAAACGATTTCACAACCTGCGGACGGATGAACGAGACGCACTCAAAGCCCTCAGTCAGAGGAAGGATATCGTAATCCGCAACGCAGATAAGGGGGGATCCATTGTTGTCCAGGGGATCACTGAACACATTGATGAATGTCACCGATTACTTAATGATAAGGACACTTACAGCGTATTGACCAAAGATCCCACACCTGAATTTGAAAAAGAGCTCAAATCAATTCTACAGCGGGCCAGGGAGGAAGAGATTATCACCGTAGAAGTTTCAGAATAACTAGCACCTGACCACCCCATTGTGCCTATATTTTACACAATCCCCAAAATACACAAGGACACACGGAGACCCCCGGGTAGACCTATCATCTCAGCCCGGGGGTCTCTGTGTGAACCAGTGGCGATTTATCTGGACACATACTTACAACCGTGTATACAAGACACATTCACCCATCTTAAAGACTCAAGTACTTTGTTACACAAGTTCTTATCTTTGGGGGTTGTTCCGCCTGAAACCACATTGGCCACGATTGACGTGACGAGCCTCTACACATGCATACCCCACAAAATGGGGTTGCAGGCGGTGAGACAGCTCATCACGGGCAATGCGGCCTATGTGGGACCGGACATTGATTTCTTTTTAGAATTGTTAGAGTATACTCTCACGCATAATTTTTTCATGTTTGACAACAATTTCTACAGGCAGCGAACGGGGTGTGCCATGGGTTCTTCAGTGGCACCCTCGTTCGCTAATGCAGTTATGTGGGAGATTGAGCGTACATTGTTTTTTGCGAGGCCAGAGA
Organism: Pseudophryne corroboree; assembly: GCF_028390025.1. Lineage (NCBI taxonomy): Eukaryota > Metazoa > Chordata > Amphibia > Anura > Myobatrachidae > Pseudophryne > Pseudophryne corroboree. The sequence goes on from NC_086455.1 coordinate 109,970,409, forward strand.
TAGCCCAAAGGTCATTCCTGTACTATAGATACATAGACGACCTATTGATATTCTGGCGGGGGGCAATACAGGATTTGGAGGAACTAATAGATGAACATAATTCATCTAACAGTCCCGTTAAGTTCACCATGAATCATAACAAAGATGACATCTGTTTCTTGGATATCTGTATCAGACTAAGGGAGGGGATAGTGCACACCAGTCTTTATAAAAAGCCAACAGACTGAAATACAGTACTCAGACACGACAGCTTCCATCCCGCAGCCACCATCACAGGACTACCATACTTGCAATTCTTGAGGGTATGTAGGACCTGTGATGAAGAACAGGTACTGATCCGACAATTAGACGAAGTGGAATTGAGACTAAGTGAGAGAGGCTACCCACAGAAATTGTTACGGACAGCCAGGAAAAAAGCATTAGGTCATAAACGGGAGGATTTGCTCAGGTCCCGCACTGGCAAGGATATGACTAACGTAATCCCATGGGTCAGAGAGTTTGATGTTGATAATGTCGATATTATCTTAAACCATAAAGCTATACCTTTAAACACACTTTTATAATGGAGCTGCTGCGGCCGCTAGACTTAATACACACGCTACGCACTCTGTACGCTATTTGCGTACAGAGTCCCGTATCGTGTATGGACTTAGCGTACAAACGCCGCACTGGGGGTACAAAGTACACACAGCGCGCGCACACACTCTTGATAAACTTTAAACCTTATTCGTAATGCAATGTGATGATATTATTACACTCTAAACCTTATGCAACAAAGCACTGCAATGATGTTACACCTTAAACCTTATGCAGCGCTGACGGTATAAAGTACCCGCAGTGCGTACACACCTTATCAATACACTCTTAAACCTTATACAGTTAGGTAATGTAATACGCTTTAAACCCTAGCAGGGAAAAGAGGACACAACACCAATTTGTAGTTAAAGACTGGGTTCCGAAAACTCAGCATATATATCTGGAAGGGGATAATAATACAATTTATACACTACAAAATACAACAGAGTAAAATAGCTACAGTCAATGTACATACGTGAGAATATTCGCTTGTGCAACCTGGTCCAGTCCTCCGCTAATCAGGTAGATAGCGTTCAGAGTCTTCTGACCGGCCAGGCAGCAACAGGCTTTTTATACACTTCTTCCAAAAACAATACAATGGATACTGTAATCCCTTTGTCCATTGGACACAGAGATGCATCTTTACATTACAGGAGAGGTCATAGGTTGATTTGAAAAGGTGGGCGATGTCTTTCTCAACTGCTCTTGTGGGTGGTCTCCTCTGGATTCCCGCCGCATACATAATATACAGTAAATACAGTTTATATCTATATTCTACTTCTGCACATAACTATACGCAGGAACATGCGATCTTCCTCTAACCAACACCGGAATGTTACCCTTAAAATACCCTACAGCTGGATACTAGACCTCACCTTATAACCTTAGTCTGTCCCTTCCTATCATGCAAAGGCGAATCCCTTAGTCCTAGAATCATTTAAACTGTTGATACTTGCTGATGTGGTGCAGGGGGGCTATGTGTACAATGTGCACTATTTGGGTTAAATATGTCATGTTTTGATAACCCTCTATGCGCTCACAAACTCCACCGTAAATACCAATACCACGCGCAGGACCGCGGGAGCGATCATACGCAAATTGCAGATATGTGCACGCACGGCGGAACAAGTGCACGCGCAGCGGGCATGTGTGTGTGGTTAGTACGTGCTATGTGTACTACAATATTTTTCCACTTTGACAGTCCACCCTTTGGCAGTCAACAATAACTGCCACTATCTAAACACTAAACAGAAAAATATACATTACAATATCTACAGATGATTGGATGGTAGGAGGAGAGGTGTAGGCGGGAAATGTATGAGCTAGTGGGATAGTAAAAGCATGTATGTATGAATCCATGTCTGAGGGGCATGTATCATCGTGCCATATATGTTCTAGATAAGCTTTGAGGTATTGCGAAGTATACATTAATTCCTTCTCATCCCGTATTAAGGGTCTGTAAGTGGGCCAACAAACACACTACAGAGCTCTTTTCGGCTCCTTGTTCCAACAAATAGGGTGCACATTTAGTTGATGATACATGGAGGGGGAACATATGTGAGTGCTAATATATGTGGATATCACCTGTCGACTATGTGTGTCACTAACTGAAGGTTGTAGAGATGAAGATAAGACACATATCTAAAATACATTCTCATAACATTTTCATAAACATTCTTGGGTGTAGTCGATGTCTTTTCCGGATCGATGTATCTGGGCAAAGGGGGAGACAAAGGAAAAACGGGTGAAAGAAATGGGCCATGGAATTCCTTTGCAATCCTTATCATAACATTGGTGGTCATTCCGAGTTGTTCGCTCGTTATTTTTTTCTCGCAACGGAGCGATTAGTCGGTAATGCGCATGCGCAATGTCCGCAGTGCGACTGCGCCAAGTAAATTTGCTATGCAGTTAGGTATTTTACTCACGGCATTACAAGGTTTTTTCTTCGTTCTGGTGATCGTAATGTGATTGACAGGAAGTGGGTGTTTCTGGGCGGAAACAGGCCGTTTTATGGGTGTGTGCGAAAAAACGCTACCGTTTCTGGGAAAAACGCGGGAGTGGCTGGAGAAATGGAGGAGTGTCTGGGCGAACGCTGGGTGTGTTTGTGACGTCAAACCAGGAACGACAAGCACTGAACTGATCGCAGATGCCGAGTAAGTCTGGAGCTACTCAGAAACTGCTAAGAAGTGTCTATTTGCAATTCTGCTAATCTTTCGTTCGCAATTTTGATAAGCTAAGATTCACTCCCAGTAGGCGGCGGCTTAGCGTGTGCAATGCTGCTAAAAGCAGCTTGCGAGCGAACAACTCGGAATGACCACCATTGTCTCTATGGATGGGTCGTTAATTAAATCTGCTGCGGGAACAATGCCCCCGCTCCTTAAACTCATCAATTTTGTGCCGTGCTTGCGCCGCATTAGAATTCGAACACACCTAAATATCAAACCAATAATTATGACAACTCCTAGGATACAAAGGGGAAACTTTCCTACACATAATAACATTTTAAGCCCATTCTCCTAAACCTGAGAACCAATTGCGTGGGTTCAACCGTGAGACCGAGAAGGTCAGTTCATTACTCACAGCAGTCAGGGTAAGGTTGTGTATCCTTCGGATCTCCCACTTCAACTGCAAGATATCGTCCATCTTTTGATCGATGATCTCGGTTGGGTCATCAGTGCTGTTTGTAATATACGTGCAGCACTTCACACCATATTGAGTTACCAAAGTGACACAGTACCCACCCGTCACGGCTGTGATATAATTAAGGACCATCCTGTGCTGGATCAGTTCCGTTTTGTAAGCTTGCAACTCCCTACCCGTATACCTGAAGGTGTCGTCATACATCTCAGTGATATTATCTATCAAGTTCGCTAGCGCATGGATGTACCTATAATTTATCATTCCTCTGGCAGTACGGGTGATGTCTAATGCGAGAAGGAATTGAATCCCGGTGGATTTGTGGATCAAATCAGAGGCTACGTGCTCTGTCCTATCTATTAGATGTCTCTTAACGATGTGTTCATAATGAGTATGAGTATAAGGAGCCTGAGTACTGCGGTGAACGTCTTTCATCTTATCATGGGTTATGGTCATGACCTCTGGCAACATTCTTCCAATGTAACACAATCCCTCTGAGTTTGGGGCAAGCCACTTATACGCCTTCCTCCCACATATGAAATAGGCATCATCAGGGAGAACATATGGGACAGAATATGACATTACCATATTACAAACTTTCCAAGTGAAAAACCCACTCCCTAGTTCTCTCATCTGTTCAGTACAAGTACCAGGCTGGATGATATGAGCACAGTACCCTGGTGATACTTCTCCAACCCGCATGGTCTTGCTTCCTTGAGTATACCTATACCGAAAATACGTTCCACTGTTGGCTACTTGGCGTATAAGTTCAGTGTCTACAGGTATCCTATCAGCTCTATAAGAAAATGCCATGGTTTGAGTATTCCATGTCACCTCCCAATTTCCTGGTTTTCGGGAATTGGAAATGTTGAAACATAACAAGGATCTATCTACATGATACTGGTGGAGCTTTAAACTAGGGGGCCTAGAAATATTAAATTTCTTGTCCACCGGGTCTCCCACCCCATAATTCGAGTACCTCCTCTATTGCTAAAGGGTACGGTACTAATCCTGACTTGCTCTGACCTTGAGGTACTTGTGAGCACACCCAGCATTCTGTCTGGTTTTAGACCTTACCCACTAGTGAGTGGTAATCACTCAATGGATGACGGTCCATGTTGATATTAAGGCTGGACTGACATCTCTGGATGCACCCATCCTCAACTATGTTCTCACAATTTTTACAAATGCAATTTTCCTCAGCCAATAACCCTTCACAGTGACTCGTAGTTCCCTGACTACCAGGTCGTTTTCTGATACTCGCCTTTGCTCAAGTGATGTGTTGCTCTTGGAATTCTACAAATCCGTGCTCGCCATCAGAACCCATTCCAGATCCTTTCTCGACCTCTCTGGGACTCTCACCAAAACAGACTATTCTGGTCAACAACAGGGTTAACATGAAAACCCGGAACGCAGTCTCTTGGGGTAAGTCCATCTTGTTAAGGGAAGAGAAAGGAAACAAGAAGGGGGAGGAAAGGGGAAGGAGAGAAGGAGGGTAGTGGGAGATGGAGAAAATAATAATAAAAAAGAAAAACTGGTGCGACAAACGCCTCTGGTCTTGTTGTTCTCCGCGCTCAGGTGCCGTGGCAACAGTCCTGCCTCTCAATCTTCCTTGAACAGACACTCCAGTGATACGATATTCTCTCCGGGTCAGCGACCGGTAGCTGTGACCTCACCAGTTCTTTAATTGGGGATTACTGTTACTGCTCTACCTGGTTGGACAGGTCCCACCTGAGTTTCCTGAAACATGACTGCTTGGAGGAGAGCTGCGATTTGGCTGAATACTTCATCTCCCTGTGACCTAAAACCTTGGAGAGACTTCAAAACAGGATACATTTTGCAAAAGTTAGGGTTAATACATTGTTCTTTCATATTACTATAATTTACGGATGTATCATTGACTGTAGCCTCCTGTTCCCCTTCGACCTGTGTCGACAATGGTGTGTTTGTTTTCTCATTCCCGCTAGGTTTGGAACCTGTTGCATATGTTAATTTCCCTTGCATATCGCCCTCTTGCTGCCATAAGTTTAAACAGTTTGTGTGTCTGACCCTTTGCTTTTGGGATTTTATCAGACATATCCTAACCCTAAAATTCTGTAATACCTCTGGTTCAAAACTGCCTACCTTAGGGAATGGTTCCCTATCTTCCGCAGTCATACGTTCCCATTCATTGCACAAAATTTCTGTGTGTGGTCCATGCTTCTCACACATTATGTACCTCGTCGAACCCCTGGGCCACGGAATGTCAACCTGAACCCTGGTTGAACGTCCCTTACTTGAGCAACTGGCCCCCATATTTTGCAGGTATTGCCGTCCCGGCTAATCCTACAAAAAAACAAAATACTCAATATAAGGCAACGGTGAAAGTTCTCCGAGTGCTTTCACCCACTCACTGTCCACGTTGGCCAATACTACCAAACACTGGCCCTCATTCCGAGTTGATCGGTCGCATTGCGAATTTAGCAGAGTTACACACGCTAAGCCGCCGCCTACTGGGAGTGAATCTTAGCTTCTTAAAATTGCGACCGATGTATTCGCAATATTGCGATTACTAACTACTTAGCAGTTTCTGAGTAGCTCCAGACTTACTCTGCCTGTGCGATCATTTCAGTGCTTGTCGTTCCTGGTTGACGTCACAAACACACCCAGCGTTCGCCCAGGCACTCCCACCGTTTCCCCGGCCACTCCTGCGTTTTTTCCGGAAACGGTAGCGTTTTCAGCCACACGCCCCTGAAACGCCGTGTTTCCGCCCAGTAACACCCATTTCCTGTCAATCACATTACGATCGCCGGAGCGAAGAAAAAGCCGTGAGTAAAATTACTTTCTTCATAGTAAAGTTACTTGGCGCAGTCGCAGTGCGAACATTGCGCATGCGTACTAAGCGGATTTTCACTGCGATGCGATGAAAAATACCGAGCGAACAACTCGGAATGAGGGCCACTGTCATTAGCGAAGGTACGTACCCAACCTAGGGCCCCTATGTAACCTCTATTTACTGGAAGTATCTGGGAGTGACTTACCCTTTCCAGTAAATATTGTTTGTTGGAGATTTCCTGAGTGACCAGCGAAACCTCCCTTAACCTTTATTATACACAAATCACGCTTGCGTTTGCTATATCCAGCGCTAATGATCCTGCGATTTTACGCAAAGCTCGTAAAAAGGGTATCACGTTGCGCTAAGTATTGCACCCACGAACGCGCGGTCCAATCGCACAGCGTATAGGTAACTGTTACTTATCCGCCGTACGACCAATGGAATCGATTTTTCAGGCTGCGATACCTCAGCCGGAGCGTATCAATCAAAAACTAAATGGGTATCTTCGCTAACCCCCTAGGCTGCTGTACTCTAAACAAAAACCTTGCTGACCTTTGGTCTGCGGTACTCTAAACCTTCGCTGACCTTCTGGCCTGCGGTACTCTGATAACTTGCTCCTTTGTACTTCAATTTATATTAACATGAGCCAGCTAATTCTCATGCCACCAAGTCTCCACTCACCTGGTGTACCACCTCTATGGGATCCCGAATTCCCTGGGTCCACAAAACCTTTATTATGTTTGCACACTCACGTTCATTCACTCAAATACACTTTTTTGTTTTATTTTCTGTACAGAAAATTAACTTTCATTCAGATAAACAGCCTTAGCACCAGAGGGAATACAGTAAAAAAGGTTTTATTTAAACTAAATCTTGAAAACTGAGCAATTTGTGCTATTGTCGCGTGGCTGCCGTCCCGCGCCTAAACTAAACAATGCTATTGTGTAATTTGTACTTAGCGGCCGTACCCTTATGCACGTTGCGTAAACACGCGACCGTGCGTATGTCTTTACGTTGCGTACGCAGTCCCTTACTTTGTCCGAGACACGTGTACAAAGACCGTACGTCCGCAATAGCACAAATCCCACACTTCTATAAATGTAATCGATATTACCTATAATCGTTTACTTAACACAACACAGTTTCTTTCTGTATAAACCTGTTTAACTAGGCCAGACTGTATTTGTGTTTTACGTTTACTTCCTTAATATTTAGTCTATGTTTTAACTAAATAGCAACAAATTTCTCAGCACAGGTCAAAATGAATCTAATAATCAATACTTATGGCAACAATGCGAGCAGGTATACAAATACAAAGTACAGGTGTATGCTTGTGTTGTGTGCGCATTTGGCGCCAAACAGAAATTCACAGACTTTTAAAATAGCTTTGCGTATTTACCTTACGGATCCCACCAGCATCCCTACAAACCATGCAGAGCAGACGTCATCTTATCAGCAATGAGATAGGGTTTACCAGTGTATCCACCAACCAGGAGAAGGCTTACGTGGGATACCTGTCCGCCCTTTGCCGATAGATAAAGTCTGCTTTAACCTGCTAGGTTGTGGGTATGAGGAAAAACCGGACGATGCCCCCAATTGATAATGTCGATATTATCTTAAACCATAAAGCTATACCTTTAAACACACTTTTATAATGGAGCCGCTGCGGCCGCTAAACTTAATACACACGCTACACACTCTGTACGCTATTTGCGTACAGAGTCCCGTACCATGTACGGAGTTAGCGTACAAACGGCGCACTGGGGGTACAAAGTACACACAGCGCGCGCACACACTCTTGATAAACTTTAAACCTTATTCGTAATGCAATGCGATGATAAAATTACACTATAAACCTTATGCAGCAAAGTACTGCAATGATGTTACACCTTAAACCTTATGCAGCGCTGACGGTATAAAGTACCTTATCAATACATTCTTAAACCTTATACAGTTAGGTAATGTAATACGCTTTAAACTCTAGCAGGGAAAAGAGGACACAACACCGATTTGTAGTTAAAGACTGGGTTCCGAAACCTCAGCGTATATATCTGGAAGGGGATAACAATACAATTTATACACTACAAAATACAACAGAGTAAAATGGCTACAGTCAATGTACATACGTGAGAATATTCGCTTGTGCAACCTGGTCCAGTCCTCCGCTAATCAGGTAGATAGCGTTCAGAGTCTTCTGACCGGCCAGGCAGCAACAGGCTTTTTATACACTTCTTCCAAAAACAATACAATGGATACTGTAATCCCTTTGTCCATTGGACACAGAGATGCATCTTTACATTACAGGAGAGGTCATAGGTTGATTTGAAAAGGTGGGCGATGTCTTTCTCAACTGCTCTTGTGGGTGGTCTCCTCTGGATTCCCGCCGCATACATAATATACAGTAAATACAGTTTATATCTATATTCTACTTCTGCACATAACTATACGCAGGAACATGCGATCTTCCTCTAACCAACACCGGAATGTTACCCTTAAAATACCCTACAGCTGGATACTAGACCTCACCTTATAACCTTAGTCTGTCCCTTCCTATCATGCAAAGGCGAATCCCTTAGTCCTGGAATCATTTAAACTGTTGATACTTGCTGATGTGGTGCAGGGGGGCTATGTGTACAATGTGCACTATTTGGGTTAAATATGTCATGTTTTGATAACCCTCTATGCGCTCACAACTCCACCGTAAATACTCATACCACGCGCAGGACCGCGGGAGTGATCATACGCAAATTGCGGATATGTGCACGCACGGCGGAACAAGTGTACGCGCAGCGGGCATGTGTGTGTGGTTAGTACGTGCTATGTGTACTACAATATTTTTCGACTTTGACAATGTGAAAAGCAAATCCATGAAAAAAAGCATGAGGTCTTTGTGGCCGATTGTCTCCACAGACCCTGAATTGCAAATGTTTAAATACAAACGCATTTTACCAAGCTATGCGAGGGGGAGAAGCCTTAAGAGCATTTTAGTAAAAACTGATATGTCCAAGTTTAAAGACAACCCCAAAAATTTCATGACAAGAAAGAATGGTTGCTTTAAGTTTACCGGGTGTACAACGTGTTCACACATGTCACCCGCTGATTTCATCTCACACCCCTATTCGGGTAAGAAATTCCCCATCAGATGGCCCCTCACGTGTACTACAAAATTTGTGGTCTTTGTGATAATTTGCCCCTGTGGTAGGCTCTATGTGGGAAAGACAGAGTGCCAATTTAAAATCAGGATGGCCCAACATAGGCAGGCCATCAGAAGTGCACTTCTGACGAGAAGGGGCAACCAGCCGGTGGCCCGCCATTTCCTAGAAGCCAAACACACCATGGCCACTCTAAAACATCGAATTATAGACCATGTCCCGGAATCATTGAGGGGGGGCAACAGGGGAAACAGCTGTCACAGCTGGAGTCCAGATGGATTCACAAACTGAACACCCTTAGACCAGGTGGGTTCAATGATAATTTGGGGCTGATTAACTTCCTATGATGACCCTCTATAGATAGAGGAGGGTAAGGAAAAGGTTAGGTAATATCGCCAGGTTTAAGGGAGCAATTGTTCAAACCCTGTATAGATAATTAAGTTATAGAGTAAAAAGGTGGCCGGGCATGTCCAGAATAAAAAGGGTTGGTACAAGAACCCAATCGCAATGTACGATTAAATAAAGAGATCATGATTAAAGTGACAGAATTAATAAAAGGCGACAAGTGAGCACTGAGTCAGGTCATAGTTGTATAATCTTTTGGAGGTGGCAGGACCAGATTTTGACAACGAGCCCCCGATATAACATGGTAGAGCACGGGGAGATTACTAGGTAGAAGCAGTTAAGAGCTTATGGTCACAGAATTAATATTAACAATACACTCCGGAACTCTTGTACAGATTCCGATTTTATAGTAAAGGAGTAAGCAAATATTTTAGAGTTGTTCATTTTTATGTATAAGTTTTATATTCGATAGTCACATACTGAAATGTCTTAGGTTGTTCACTTTAAATATGTGTGTTGGAGATTGAATATGTAATGTTGATTACACTGTCTGTTTTGCACATGAGAAGTTTGTCCCAAGATATTTTTTTTTTCATGCTAATCTGCAGTCTGATTGTTTACAGCGTCGTCATGACCACCCGCGTGGCAACCAAGACGGCAGTTCCGCGTCACAGGATGTGCGCCAGGACGCCAGACAGGAAGCCGGAGCAGCGTGGCAGCGGCGTATGCAGAGGGACAGAGTGATGGGGGGGGGGGGGTGAGTGTGATCTATTTAAACACTGTCACTTGTTATGTTTGGTTATCCTGATGAAGGGGACGGGGGTCCCCGAAACGTTGATGTATCACCGGCACTAATACACATTTTTTTATATTTGAAAAGTCACCGAGTGCCGCCTCTCATTGAGCTATATATATATGTATAATGGAGACCCCCCGGAAAAATCCTGCGTTTGCCCCTGGAGGTGGAGCCCCTGCGGTACAGTGCTCTCAGCTCAGTGCTTACTGTTCCTGCTCAATGTGATTGTGACTGAATGCAGGGGTGTATCTAGGGGTCCGATCGCCCCTGGCAAAGTCAGGGGCAGGCCCCCCCCCCCACACACATACACATATATATAAGGGAGGTGTGTAAAAAAAGGAATGTGGCCTTGTGGGGAAGGAACATGCGCGCACAATAGTATTTCCAATTCCAATTATGCCACACAGTATCACATTACACCGCACAGTAGTGTCCATTACTCACATTACAATGCACAGTAGTGTCCCTTATTCACGTTACGCCACACAGTCATACCCCTATAGAAAACACAGTCTATATAGGGCATATGGGGAATGCAAATAGAAAATGGAAATGTGGACCAGTGCTAATAAATATATTCCTAATTTTATATGGGGAATGCGGTCAAACCACATTTGCCATTAGTATATCTGATCCTGCCCATAGGCACAGACATATACACTTACATACATGGTCACAAACAAAACACATACATATGATATACAGTCCAGTCACACATGCAGTATATACAAATACAGTCACATAAATACTGTACATAGTTACACACTTATTCACATACATAGTCACACACTAAAACACACATAAATACAGTAGATACTTATACACACACAAACATACATTCATACATTGGTGGTCATTCCGAGTTGTTCGCTCGCTAGCAGTTTTTAGCAGCCGTGCAAACGCTATGCCTCCTCCCACTGGGGAGTGTATTTTAGCTTAGCAGAAGTGCGAACGAAAGGATCGCAGAGTGGCTACAAAAATAAATTGTGCAGTTTCAGAGTAGCTCCAGACCTACTCAGCGCTTGCGATCACTTCAGACTGTTCAGTTCCTGTTTTGACGTCACAAACACGCCCTGCGTTCCTCCAGCCACGCCTGCGTTTTTCCTGGCACACCTGCGTTTTTCCGAACACTCCCTGAAAACGGTCAGATAATACCCAGGGACGCCCTCTTCCTGTCAATCACTTTGCGGCCAGCAGTGCGACAGAAAAGCCTCGCTAGACCTTGTGTAAAACTGCATCATCTGTTGTGAAAGTACGTGGCGTGTGCGCATTGCGCTGCATATGCATGCGCAGAAGTGCCGTTTTTTTTTGCTTCATCGCTGCGCAGTGAACATTTTCTGCTAGCGATCAAATCGGAATGACCACCATAGTCACACACATACATAAATTCAGTCACAGACACACATACAGACAGACTATATAGTATCCCCCCCACCCCCCACATTACATACAGGGTACGGTGACTGCATGTACTTTAGTAGCTCATTGTCCTCTCTCCCTCTCCTCCATGCTGTTGGGCTGCCTGGCAGTGAGTGTCATGTAATCCCACCCCCGTGCTTCCACTCCTTCCACGGCCGGTGCAAGTGTCCAGCGGCACAGCTCAGCACTAGTGATCAATTAGACTCAAAGTAAACTACAGCTCCTAGCAGCCCTTGGTGCCGGGAGTTCTCAGCAACAACGGCTGCTGGGAGCTGTAGCTTATGTTGAGTCTGATTACAAGCGAGATGCAGTGCGCTGCTGCCGGACACTGGCGCAGGCACTAACAGACAGTCACCAAGTCTAACAGTACCACTTGGTTCTACACCCTGGCCATGGATGGCACACCCGGATGGCGCCCCCTCCTTGCCTGGCGCCCCTGGCGAGTGCCATCCTGGCCGATAGGTAGATACACCCCTGACTGAATGATATGTGTTTCATGGCTTTTAAGCTTTCTCTCCTCAGCCAGAAGTAATGTGCATATTCAGTAGTGGTGAGCGGGTTCGGTTTCTCGGAAACCGAACCCCCCCCGAACTTCACCCTTTTTACACGGGTCCGAGCCATACTCGGATTCTCCCGTATTGCTGGGGTAACCCGAGCGCGCCCAAACGTCATCATCCCGCTGTCGGATTCTCGCGAGATTCGGATTCTATATAAGCAGCCGCGCGTCGCCGCCATTTTCATTCGTTCATTGGAAATGTTAAAGAGAGGACGTGGCTGGCGTCCTCTCCGTTATTGTGAATTTGATTGTGCTTATTGCTTAATTCATTGTGGGGAGGACTGGAGAGCAGCTGTATAATATAGGAGGAGTACAGTGCAGAGTTTTGCTGATCAGTGACCACCAGTTATCCGTTCTCTGCCTGAAAAAAATGCTCCATATCTGTGCTCAGTGTGCTGCATATATCTGTGCTCACACTGCTTAATTGTGGGGACTGGGGAGCAGCTATAATATAGCAGGAGTACAGTGCAGAGTTTTGCTGACAGTGACCACCAGTATACGTTCTCTGCCTGAAAAACACTCCATATCTGTGCTCAGTGTGCTGCTTTATTGTGGGGACTGGGGACCACCAGTATAATTAATATTATATAGGAGGAGTACAGTGCAGAGTTTTGCTGACAGTGACCACCATTATACGTTGTCTGCCTGAAAAACACTCCATATCTGTGCTCAGTGTGCTGCTTTATTGTGGGGACTGGGGAGTCGGTACCACCAGTATAATATTATATAGGAGGAGTACAGTGCAGAGTTTTGCTGACACAGTGACCACCAGTAAACTATATATAGCAGTACGGTACGGAAGGCCACTGCTGTACCTACCTCTGTGTCGTCATTAAGTATACTATCCATCTACATTCTATACCTGGGGTGCATTTTAGTTTTGCAGTTTGCTGACACAGTGACCACCAGTAAACTATATATAGCAGTACGGTATGGAAGGCCACTGCTGTACCTACCTCTGTGTCATCATTAAGTATACTATCCATCTACATTCTATACCTGTGGTGCATTTTAGTTTTGCAGTTTGCTGACACAGTGACCACCAGTATACTATATATAGCAGTACGGTACGGAAGGCCACTGCTGTACCTACCTCTGTGTCGTCATTAAGTATACTATCCATCTACATTCTATACCTGTGGTGCATTTTAGTTTTGCAAATTGCTGACACAGTGACCACTAGTATACTATATATAGCAGTACGGTACGGAAGGCCACTGCTGTACCTACAACTGTGTCGTCATTAAGTATACTATCCATCTACATTCTATACCTGTGGTGCATTTTAGTTTTGCAGTTTGCTGACACAGTGACCACCAGTATACTATATATAGCAGTATGGTATGGAAGGCCACTGCTGTACCTACCTCTGTGTCGTCATTAAGTATACTATCCATCTACATTCTATACCTGTGGTGCATTTTAGTTTTGCAGTTTGCTGACACAGTGACCACCAGTATATATAGCAGTACGGTACGGAAGGCCACTGCTGTACCTACCTCTGTGTCGTCAAGTATACTATCCATCCATACCTGTGGTGCATTTCAGTTGTGCGCAGTATATATAGTAGTAGGCCATTGCTATTGATAGTTATTGACATATAATTCCACACATTAAAAAATGGAGAACAAAAATGTCGAGGTTAAAATAGGGAAAGATCAAGATCCACTCCCACCTCGTGCTGAAGCTGCTCCCACTAGTCATGGCCGAGACGATGAAATGCCATCAACGTCGTCTGCCAAGGCCGATGCCCAATGTCATAGTATAGAGCATGTAAAATCCAAAAAACAAAAGTTCAGTAAAATTACCCAAAAATCTAAATTAAAAGCATCTGAGGAGAAGCGTAAACTTGCCAATATGCCATTTACGACACGGAGTGGCAAGGAACGGCTGAGGCCCTGGCCTATGTTCATGGCTAGTGGTTCAGCTTTACATGAGGATGGAAGCACTCATCCTCTCGCTAGAAAAATGAAAAGACTTAAGCTGGCAAAAGCACAGCAAAGAACTGTGCGTTCTTATAAATCACAAATACCCATGGAGAGTCCAATTGTGTCGGTTGCGATGCCTGACCTTCCCAACACTGGACGGGAAGAACTTGCGCCTTCTACCATTTGCACGCCCCCTGCAAGTGCTGGAAGGAGCACCCGCAGTCCAGTTACTGATAGTCAAATTGAAGATGTCATTGTTGAAGTACACCAGGATGAGGATATGGGTGTTGCTGGCGCTGGGGAGGAAATTGACAAGGAGGATTCTGATGGTGAGGTGGTTTGTTTAATGTTAGGCGCCGCGGTCCGTGGCTTCCTCCTTGCCCGGCGCCTAGCAACTAGGGACGCCGTGCGCGCTGAGCCGCCGGGTCCCTAGCAACGCTAGGACACCGTGCGCACCGAGCCGCCGGGTCCATAGCAACGGGGACGCCATAGGCGGACTGCGTTCCCCGTTGCAGTTAGTGATTCATTTAGTGTTCACACATGTTTCTCTGGTCGTGCAGCAAGGCAGCTGCACGACATTGTGTGTAATTGGGGCTCTGTGCTCTTATTGGAGGGTTCCCTGTTATATGCCTCCTCAGTGCCTCACACAGACGCCGGTGATAGTTTCCTGCATGCTGCTCATGTTTGGTGAACGTCTGTTCCTGGTTAGCTGTGTCTGGTCCCTCCAGTTCTCTGAGTTCCTGAATCTTGGAGTTAGTCACCTGGTCCCAAGGAGTTCTTCTGGTCCTCATTTACCTGTGGCAGTCGATTGAGGTTCTCTCTTGGTTTCGTGAGTGGCGGCCCTGCCGCGTGTTGCGGCCTAGGCCACTTTAGTATAGTTTTATTGTACTGGTGCATTTGCGGAGGTTTCCGCTTCCATAGTCCTCTCCGGTACTCGGCGGTGCTGTGTAGGAGAGTGGACAAGTGGAATATTTTGGTTGTTCTTTTCCCTGGCGGTAAGCCGCGCATACTTTTAGTTTCAGGTTTGCCAGTAGCCCCTGGCCTTGTTGTTTAGTTAGAGGGCCCCTTGTTATCACCCTGTCTCAGTTCACTCTTTGTCTCTCATTAAGACCTGAGGGGGCATCGGAGTTGGGCAGACGTAATCCGCCCTTCAAACGCGGCTGCCATGGGCCCAAGAAACCATAGTCTCGCAAGAGTGTACTGACAGCACGGGTGAGACAACGGAGATAGGGTGCCAGGGGCTATTCCCATTCCGTTTCCCTTTCCCAGCATTACGTCCTGGTATTCAGGTCCCACCGTATAAGATCTCCCCTCACCTGAGTATCAGGATTATAACATTATCACCGGCCCAAAACATAAAAAAAAAAAAAAAAAAAAAGGGGTTTAATTTTTTCCATTTTTTGTTTTGGTGAGTCTAAAAATTCGGCTTCATGAATCCGGCAGTTTTAGGGCCGAATCCCGGTCAGCTTTTGGTTAATCAAATTCAAGAACTAACTCAGATGGTTCAGGACCTTACTCTTCGGGTGAAATCGCAGGAAGATCTTTTGCGAGCCTCCCCGAGTGTGGTCCCAGAACCAAAAATGCATTTACCTGACCGTTTTTTGGGTAACCGAAAAGATTTCTTTAGTTTTAAGGAAGCTTGTAAGCTTTATTTTCGTTTAAGGCCTCGTTCCTCTGGTACTGAGTCTCAGCGGGTTGGGATTGTTATGTCATTGCTCCAGGGTGATCCTCAGACCTGGGCGTTTGGGTTAAGAACAGATGATCCTGCTTTGTTATCAGTAGACGCCTTTTTTAAATCTTTAGGCCTGTTATATACCCAGATAGAGAAGCATCAGCTGAGAGTCACCTGCGTGCCCTTAAACAAGGTAAAAATCCAGCAGAGGTGTATTGTACCGAATTTCGCCGTTGGTCGAACGACTGTGGCTGGAATGACCCGGCCCTGCGCAGTCAGTTTCGCCTCGGTTTGTCTGAACTTATTAAAGACAGTCTCCTTCAGTACCCCGCTCCTGAGACTCTCGACAAACTCATGAAGCTTGCTATTAAAATAGATTGTCGTCTCCGAGAGCGGAGGGCTGAAAGAGGAACAACTTTTAGGCCTAATCCTTGTGTTTATACCTTTCCTGAGGACGTCGAGGAGCCCATGCAGATGGGTCTCTCCCGGCTGTCCCCAGAGGAAAGAACCAGAAGATTAACGTCTGGTCTTTGTTTGTATTGTGGTGGTAAGGGACATATTGCTCGTAACTGCCCGAATAAGTCGGGAAACGCTCTGACCAAGTGAATTGTGAGGGGGTTCACTTGGGTCTGCAGCTAATCTCCTCAAATGATTCTCTATTAGTTCCTGTTAAGATTTCCTTTGGCAGCCTCAGTTCATTGGTGTCGGCCTTCGTCGACAGTGGAGCTGCAGGAAATTTTATGGACTTAGCTTGGGCTAAGGCTTTAGGCATTCCACAGATACCATTGGATAAACGTATCACCATGCACGGCTTGGATGGGGGTCCGCTTTCCAATGGGATAATTACTCACCGCACACCTCCAGTATTACTGACAGTGGGGGCCTTACATTCAGAAGACATAGAATTTTACCTTACACATTGTCCAGCAGTTCCTGTAGTTTTGGGTCACCCCTGGCTTGCCTTTCATAATCCCACCATAGATTGACGGTCTGGGGAGATTTCCCAATGGGGTCCTTTTTGTGTTAAGGAATGTATTTCCCATCCAGTCCGGGTTGCGGCAGTCGTCCCAGAACTTATTCCTGTGGAATATCAGTATTTTGCCGATGTGTTCTCCAAAGGCAATGCGGACATTCTGCCTCCCCATCGGTCCTATGACTGTGCGATAGAGTTACTACCAGGTGCCACTTTGCCTAAGGGGAGATTATATGCCCTGTCCAGGCCAGAAACCACGGCCATGAATAATTACATTCAGGAAAGCCTGAAAAAAGGCTTTATTAGGCCTTCGAAATCTCCGTTGAGTGCAGGTTTTTTCTTTGTTGAGAAAAAAGATGGGTCACAGACCATGTATTGATTTTCAGGCTCTGAATAAAATTTCTGTTAAGAACACCTATCCTTTGCCATTGATTTCAGTGCTTTGTGATCAGTTACGCTCCACCGTGATCTTTTAAAAAATCGGTCTTAGGAGAGCTTACAACCTCATCCGAATAAGATCTGGGGATGAGTGGAAGACGACTTTCAGCACTCAGTCGGGTCACTATGAATACCTGGTGATGCCGTTTGGCCTGTCAAATGCTCCTGCGGTATTTCAAGACCTCATCAACGATGTTCTCCGTGACTTCCTTGGGAAGTTCGTGGTCGTTTATTTAGACGACATTTTGATATACTCTGAGTCTATGGAACAACATGTTGCCCAGGTGCATCAGGTTCTTCAAAAACTACGAGAGAATCATTTATACGCTAAGCTTGAGAAGTGTGATTTTCACATCACAGAAGTGTCCTGCTTGGGGTACATTATTTCTCCCCAGGGATTTTTTATGGAACCGAAAAAACTTCAGGCCATCCTTAATTGGGCGCAACCCACTAATTTAAAAGCAATTCAGCACTTTTTAGGGTTTGCAAATTATTATAGGCGGTTCATTCATACCTTTTCTGACCTGGTCGCTCCTATAGTAGCTTTGACTAAAAAAGGAGCGGATCCTTCCAATTGGTCGCCTGAAGCTGAGTCTGCCTTTCGGGCCTTGAAGCAGGCCTTTGTCTCGGCTCCTGTCCTCAGACACCCTAATCCGGAGCTCCCCTTTATTGTTGAGGTTGATGCCTCAGAGGTTGGAGTGGGGGCTATCCTTTCTCAGGAAGATCCGGAGTCTCAGGAGTTACATCCTTGTGCCTTCATGTCCAGGAAATTCTCCTCCGCAGAATCCAACTATGACGTTGGTAATCGAGAATTACTGGCAGTAAAGTGGGCTTTCGAGGAGTGGAGGCATTGGCTGGAGGGAGCTAGGCATACTATTACAGTATTTACTGACCATAAGAACCTGCAATATATTGAGTCAGCTAAACGGCTTAATGCTCGGCAGGCACGTTGGGCATTGTTTTTTACTAGTTTCAGGTTTGTTATCACCTTCAGGCCTGGTTCCAAGAATACGAAAGCTGATGCCCTGTCACGTTGCTTTCTTCCGGTTCACAATAGCAATCCTGTTACTACCCCCATAGTTCCATCTTCAGTCATCCGGGCAGGCCTCACACAGGATTTATTTACTCAGTTAAACCAGCTTCAACACCAGGCTCCTAGACTTACTCCTGCTGGTCGTCTTTTTGTCCCCGAATTTTTGAGAGGCACTGTTTTAGCTGAGTTTCATGACAACAAAGTCTCTGGTCATCCAGGTGTCACTAAGACCTTGGAGCTGGTCTCTCGCTCGGTGTGGTGGCCTAGTCTTTCTAAAGAAGTAAAAGAATTTGTCCATTCCTGTCAGGTTTGTGCACAGCATAAGGTCCCTCGTTCGTTGCCGATCGGGCAACTCATACCTTTAGCCATTCCTCTCAGGCCATGGTCTCATATATCCATGGATTTCGTGGTGGACCTTCCCCTTTCAGCCGGATGTCGAGTCATTTGGGTGGTAGTGGACCGGTTTAGTAAAATGGCTCATTTCATTGCTCTTCCCCGATTACCCTCTGCTCAAGGGTTGGCAGTTTTGTTCCTCCGCCATGTGTTCAGGCTCCATGGTTTGCCCACTGATATTGTCTCTGATCGGGGTCTGCAATTTATCGCACGATTCTGGAAACGTTTTTGTGCCTCATTGAATATGAAACTGTCTTTAACATCTGGTTACCATCCACAGTCTAACGGGCAAACCGAACGAGTCAACCAGTCATTAAAACAATATTTACGCTTGTATTCGGCCAAACTCCAGAATGATTGGTCTGAATTTCTTCCTTTAGCCGAATTTGCTTATAATAACTCCTGTCATTCTTCCACCAAGGAGTCCCCATTCTTTTCAGTCTTTGGTTTTCATCCTAGAGCCAACTCTTTTTTCCATCATTCTCCAGTCTCCTCGTTGACCTTAACCTCCCATCTCAGAACAATTTGGAGAAGAGTGCACCTTGCCCTGAGAAAAGCTGCCTTCCGAGAAAAGACATTTTCTGATAGGCTCCGACGTCCTTGCACTTTTAAGGTGGGAGATAAGGTGTGGTTGTCAACTCGCAACATCAAGCTCCGACAACCCTCGGCTAATTGGGACCCAAATTTATTGGACCATTCCTTATCATTAAGAAGGTCAATCCAGTTGCTTTTCGGCTACGCTTGCCAAGATCTCTCAGAATTGGAAATACTTTTCACTGTTCCCTTTTGAAACAGTATTTTTCTTCCAGGAGATTTCCTCGGAGGACTTCCCAGGGTAGGTCTCCAGTGGATGTTCAGGGGCAACAGGAGTTCTTGGTAGAGAAGGTTTTAGATTCAAAAGTTTCCCGGGGCCGGCTTTATTTTTTGGTTCACTGGAAAGGCTATGGTCCGGAGGAAAGGTCTTGGGTCCTGGATAAGGATCTACATGCCCCTAAACTCAAGAGATTATTCTTTCAGGAATTTCCTCAGAAACCTGGCTTTAGGGGTTCTTTAACCCCTCCTCAAGGGGGGGTACTGTTAGGCGCCGCAGTCCGTGGCTTCCTCCTTGCCCGGCGCCTAGCAACTAGGGACGCCATGCGCGCTGAGCCGCCGGGTCCCTAGCAACGCTAGGATGCCGTGCGCGCCGAGCCGCCAGGTCCATAGCAACGGGGACACCATAGGCGGACCGCGTTCCCCGTTGCAGTTAGTGATTAATTTAGTGTTCACACATGTTTCTCTGGTCGTGCAGCAAGGCAGCTGCACGACATTGTGTGTAATTGGGGTTCTGTGCTCTTATTGGAGGGTTCCCTGTTATATGCCTCCTCAGTGCCTCACACAGACGCCGGTGATAGCATCCTGCATGCTGCTCATGTTTGGTGAACGTCTGTTCCTGGTTAGCTGTGTCCGGTCCCTCCAGTTCTCTGAGTTCCTGAATCTTGGAGTTAGTCACCTGGTCCCAAGGAGTTCTTCTGGTCCTCATTTACCTGTGGCAGTCGATTGAGGTTTTCTCTTGGTTTCGTGAGTGGCGGCCCTGCCGCGTGTTGCGGCCTAGGCCACTTTAGTATAGTTTTATTGTACTGGTGCATTTGCGGAGGTTTCCGCTTCCATAGTCCTCTCCGGTACTCGGCGGTGCTGTGTAGGAGAGTGGACAAGTGGAATATTTTGGTTGTTCTTTTCCCTGGCGGTAAGCCGCGCATACTTTTAGTTTCAGGTTTGCCAGTAGCCCCTGGCCTTGTTGTTTAGTTAGAGGGCCCCTTGTTATCACCCTGTCTCAGTTCACTCTTTGTCTCTCATTAAGACCTGAGGGGGCATCGGAGTTGGGCAGACGTAATCCGCCCTTCAAACGTGGCTGCCATGGGCCCAAGAAACCATAGTCTCACAAGAGTGTACTGACAGCACGGGTGAGACAACGGAGATAGGGTGCCAGGGGCTATTCCCATTCCGTTTCCCTTTCCCAGCATTACGTCCTGGTATTCAGGTCCCACCATATAAGATCTCCCCTGACCTGAGTATCAGGATCATAACATTTAAGTCAGGCACCCGGGGAGACACCTGTTGTCCGTGGGACGAATATGGCCATTGACATGCCTGGTCAAAATACAAAAAAAATCAGCTCTTCGGTGTGGAATTATTTCAACACAAATGCGGACAACAGGTGTCAAGCCGTGTGTTGCCTTTGTCAAGCTGTAATAAGTAAGGGTAAGGACGTTAACCACCTCGGAACTTCCTCCCTTATACGTCACCTGCAGCGCATTCATCATAAGTCAGTGACAAGTTCAAAAACTTTGGGTGACAGTGGAAGCAGTCCACTGACCACTAAATCCCTTCCTCTTGTAACCAAGCTCCTGCAAACCACACCACACCAACTCCCTCAGTGTCAATTTCCTCCTTACCCAGGAAAGCCAAAAGTCCTGCAGGCCATGTCACTGGCAAGTCTGATGAGTCCTCTCCTGCCTGGGATTCCTCCGATGCATCCTTGAGTGTAATGCCTACTGCTGCTGGCGCTGCTGTTGTAGCTGCTGGGAGTCGATCGTCATCCCAGAGGGGAAGTCGGAAGACCATTTGTACTACTTCCAGTAAGCAATTGACTGCCCAACAGTCCTTTGCGAGGAAGATGAAATATCACAGCAGTCAACCTGCTGCAAAGCAGATAACTCAGGCCTTGGCAACCTGGGCGGTGAGAAACGTGGTTCCGGTATCCACCGTTAATTCAGAGGCAACTAGAGACTTGATTGAGGTACTGTGTCCCCGGTACCAAATGCCATCTAGGTTCCATTTCTCTAGGCAGGCGATACCGAAAATGTACACAGACCTCAGAAAAAGACTCACCAGTGTCCTAAAAAATGCAGTTGTACCCAATGTCCACTTAACCACGGACATGTGGACAAGTGGAGCAGGGCAGACTCAGGACTATATTACTGTGACAGCCTACTGGGTAGATGTATTGCCTCCCGCAGCAAGAACAGCAGCGGCGGCACCAGTAGCAGCATCTCGCAAATGCCAACTCGTTCCTAGGCAGGCTACGCTTTGTATCACCGCTTTCCAGAAGAGGTACACAGCTGACAACCTCTTACAGAAACTGAGGAAGATCATCGCAGAATGGCTTACCCCAATTGGACTCTCCTGGAGATTTGTGACATCGGACAACGCCAGCAATATTGTGCGTGCATTACATCTGGGCAAATTTCAGCACATTCCCATGTTTTGCACATACATTGAATTTGGTGGTGCAGAATTATTTAAAAAACGACAGGGGCGTGCAAGAGATGCTGTTGGTGGCCCAAAGAATTGCGGGCCACTTTCGGCATTCAGCCACCGCGTACAGAATACTGGAGCACCAGCAAACAGTCCTGAACCTGCCCTGCCATCATCTGAAGCAAGAGGTGGTAACGAGGTGGAATTCAACCCTCTTTATGCTTCAGAGGATGGAGGAGCAGCAAAAGGCCATTCAAGCCTATACATCTGGCCACGATATAGGCAAAGGAGGGGGAATGCACCTGACTCAAGCACAGTGGAGAATGATTTCAACGTTGTGCAAGGTTCTGCAACCCTTTGAACTTGCCACACGTGAAGTCAGTTCAGACACTGCCAGCCTGAGTCAGGTCATTCCCCTCATCAGGCTTTTGCAGAAGAAGCTGGAGACATTGAAGGAGGAGCCAAAATAGAGCGATTCCGCTAGGCATGTGGGACTTGTGGATGGAGCCCTTAATTCGCTTTACCAGGATTCACGGGTGGTCAATCTGTTGAAATCAGAGCACCACATTCTGGCCACCGTGCTCGATCCTAGATTTAAAACCTACGTTGTATCTCTCTTTCCGGCAGACACAAGTCTGCAGAGGTTCAAAGACCTGCTGGTGAGAAAATTGTCAAGTCAAGCGGAACGTGACCCGTCAACATCTCCTCCTTCACATTCTCCCGCAACTGGTGGTGTGAGGAAAAGGCTAAGAATTCCGAGCCCACCCGCTGGCGGTGATGCAGGGCAGTCTGGAGCGAGTGCTAACATCTGGTCTGGACTGAAGGACCTGCCAACGATTACTGACATGTCGTCTACTGTCACTTCATATGATTCTCTCACCATTGAAAGAATGGTGGAGGATTATATGAGTGACCGCATACAAGTAGGCATGTCAGACAGTCCGTACGTATACTGGCAGGAAAAAGAGGCAATTTGGAGGCCCTTGCAGAAACTAGAGATGAGCGGGTTCGGTTTCTCTGAATCCGAACCCGCACGAACTTCATGTTTTTTTTCACGGGTCCGAGCGACTCGGATCTTCCCGCCTTGCTCGGTTAACCCGAGCGCGCCCGAACGTCATCATGACGCTGTCGGATTCTCGCGAGACTCGGATTCTATATAAGGAGCCGCGCGTCGCCGCCATTTTCACACGTGCATTGAGATTGATAGGGAGAGGACGTGGCTGGCGTCCTCTCCATTTAGATTAGGAGAGAGAGAGAGAGATTGACCTGAGGCTGATACTGTAGAAGAGAGTGCAGAGTTTAGTGACTGACCACAGTGACCACCAGCAGTGCAGTTGTTTTATTTAATATATCCGTTCTCTGCCTGAAAAAAACGGTACACACAGTGACTCAGTCACATACCATATCTGTGTGCACTGCTCAGCCCAGTGTGCTGCATGCCTGCATCATCTATGTATATATTATATATCTGACTGTGCTCAGCTCACACAGCTTATAATTGTGGGGGAGACTGGGGAGCACTGCAGTGCCAGTTATAGGTTATAGCAGGAGCCAGGAGTACAAGACAGTCACATACCATATCTGTGTGCACTGCTCAGCCCAGTGTGCTGCATCATCTATGTATATATTATATATCTGACTGTGCTCAGCTCACACAGCTTATAATTGTGGGGGAGACTGGGGAGCACTGCAGTGCCAGTTAT
Source organism: Pseudophryne corroboree (assembly GCF_028390025.1). Classification (NCBI taxonomy): domain Eukaryota; kingdom Metazoa; phylum Chordata; class Amphibia; order Anura; family Myobatrachidae; genus Pseudophryne; species Pseudophryne corroboree. The sequence continues at coordinate 109,994,079 of NC_086455.1, forward strand.
AGGTTATAGCAGGAGCCAGGAGTACATATTATATTAAAATTAAACAGTGCACACTTTTGCTGCAGGAGTGCCACTGCCAGTGTGACTGACCAGTGACCTGACCACACTGACCACCAGTATAGTTAGTAGTATACTATATTGTGATTGCCTGAAAAAGTTAAACACTCGTCGTGTGACTTCACTTGTGTGGTGTTTTTTTTTTATTCTATAAAAAACTCATTCTGCTGACAGACAGTGTCCAGCAGGTCCGTCATTATATAATATATATACCTGTCCGGCTGCAGTAGTGATATATATATATTTTTTATATCATTATTCATCATCCAGTCGCAGCAGACACAGTACGGTAGTTCACGGCTGTAGCTACCTCTGTGTCGGCACTCGGCAGTCCATCCATAATTGTATACCACCTACCCGTGTTTTTTTTTTCTTTCTTCTTTATACATACATACTACTACATCTCTTTATCAACCAGTCTATATTAGCAGCAGACACAGTACAGTACGGTAGTTCACGGCTGTGGCTACCTCTGTGTCGGCACTCGGCAGTCCGTCCATAATTGTATACCACCTAACCGTGGTTTTTTTTTCTTTCTTCTTTATACATACATACTACGACATCTCTTTATCAACCAGTCTATATTAGCAGCAGACACAGTACAGTACGGTAGTTCACGGCTGTGGCTACCTCTGTGTCGGCACTCGGCAGTCCGTCCATAATTGTATACCACCTAACCGTGTTTTTTTTTTCTTTCTTCTTCATACATACATACTACGACATCTCTTTATCAACCAGTCTATATTAGCAGCAGACACAGTACAGTACGGTAGTTCACGGCTGTGGCTACCTCTGTGTCGGCACTCGGCAGTCCGTCCATAATTGTATACCACCTAACCGTGGTTTTTTTTTCTTTCTTCTTTATACATACATACTACGACATCTCTTTATCAACCAGTCTATATTAGCAGCAGACACAGTACAGTACGGTAGTTCACGGCTGTGGCTACCTCTGTGTCGGCACTCGGCAGTCCGTCCATAATTGTATACCACCTAACCGTGGTTTTTTTTCTTTCTTCTTCATACATACATACTACGACATCTCTTTATCAACCAGTCTATATTAGCAGCAGACACAGTACAGTACGGTAGTTCACGGCTGTGGCTACCTCTGTGTCGGCACTCGGCAGTCCGTCCATAATTGTATACCACCTACCCGTGGTTTTTTTTTCTTTCTTCTTTATACATACATACTACTACATCTCTTTATCAACCAGTCTATATTAGCAGCAGACACAGTACAGTATGGTAGTTCACGGCTGTGGCTACCTCTGTGTCGGCACTCGGCAGTCCGTCCATAATTGTATACCACCTACCCGTGGTTTTTTTTTCTTTCTTCTTCATACATACATACTACGACATCTCTTTATCAACCAGTCTATATTAGCAGCAGACACAGTACAGTACGGTAGTTCACGGCTGTGGCTACCTCTGTGTCGGCACTCGGCAGTCCGTCCATACTTGTATACCACCTAACCGTGGGTTTTTTTTCTTTCTTCTTCATACATACATACTACGACATCTCTTTATCAACCAGTCTATATTAGCAGCAGACACAGTACGGTAGTACACGGCTGTAGCTACCTCTGTGTCGGCACTCGGCAGTCCATCCATAATTGTATACTAGTATCCATCCATCTCCATTGTTTACCTGAGGTGCCTTTTAGTTGTGCCTATTAAAATATGGAGAACAAAAATGTTGAGGTTCCAAAATTAGGGAAAGATCAAGATCCACTTCCACCTCGTGCTGAAGCTGCTGCCACTAGTCATGGCCGAGACGATGAAATGCCAGCAACGTCGTCTGCCAAGGCCGATGCCCAATGTCATAGTACAGAGCATGTCAAATCCAAAACACCAAATATCAGTAAAAAAAGGACTCCAAAACCTAAAATAAAATTGTCGGAGGAGAAGCGTAAACTTGCCAATATGCCATTTACCACACGGAGTGGCAAGGAACGGCTGAGGCCCTGGCCTATGTTCATGGCTAGTGGTTCAGCTTCACATGAGGATGGAGGCACTCAGCCTCTCGCTAGAAAAATGAAAAGACTCAAGCTGGCAAAAGCAGTAGCACCGCAAAGAACTGTGCGTTCTTCGAAATCCCAAATCCACAAGGAGAGTCCAATTGTGTCGGTTGCGATGCCTGACCTTCCCAACACTGGACGTGAAGAGCATGCGCCTTCCACCATTTGCACGCCCCCTGCAAGTGCTGGAAGGAGCACCCGCAGTCCAGTTCCTGATAGTCAGATTGAAGATGTCAGTGTTGAAGTACACCAGGATGAGGAGGATATGGGTGTTGCTGGCGCTGGGGAGGAAATTGACCAGGAGGATTCTGATGGTGAGGTGGTTTGTTTAAGTCAGGCACCCGGGGAGACACCTGTTGTCCGTGGGAGGAATATGGCCATTGACATGCCTGGTGAAAATACCAAAAAAATCAGCTCTTCGGTGTGGAACTATTTCAACAGAAATGCGGACAACAGGTGTCAAGCCGTGTGTTCCCTTTGTCAAGCTGTAATAAGTAGGGGTAAGGACGTTAACCACCTCGGAACATCCTCCCTTATACGTCACCTGCAGCGCATTCATAATAAGTCAGTGACAAGTTCAAAAACTTTGGGTGACAGCGGAAGCAGTCCACTGACCAGTAAATCCCTTCCTCTTGTAACCAAGCTCACGCAAACCACCCCACCAACTCCCTCAGTGTCAATTTCCTCCTTCCCCAGGAATGCCAATAGTCCTGCAGGCAATGTCACTGGCAATTCTGACGAGTCCTCTCCTGCCTGGGATTCCTCCGATGCATCCTTGCGTGTAACGCCTACTGCTGCTGGCGCTGCTGTTGTTGCTGCTGGGAGTCGATGGTCATCCCAGAGGGGAAGTCGTAAGCCCACTTGTACTACTTCCAGTAAGCAATTGACTGTTCAACAGTCCTTTGCGAGGAAGATGAAATATCACAGCAGTCATCCTGCTGCAAAGCGGATAACTGAGGCCTTGACAACTATGTTGGTGTTAGACGTGCGTCCGGTATCCGCCGTTAGTTCACAGGGAACTAGACAATTTATTGAGGCAGTGTGCCCCCGTTACCAAATACCATCTAGGTTCCACTTCTCTAGGTAGGCGATACCGAGAATGTACACGGACGTCAGAAAAAGACTCACCAGTGTCCTAAAAAATGCAGTTGTACCCAATGTCCACTTAACCACGGACATGTGGACAAGTGGAGCAGGGCAGGGTCAGGACTATATGACTGTGACAGCCCACTGGGTAGATGTATGGACTCCCGCCGCAAGAACAGCAGCGGCGGCACCAGTAGCAGCATCTCGCAAACGCCAACTCTTTCCTAGGCAGGCTACGCTTTGTATCACCGGTTTCCAGAATACGCACACAGCTGAAAACCTCTTACGGCAACTGAGGAAGATCATCGCGGAATGGCTTTTTCTTTGCGTCATGTGCTGATTGGGGAGGGTTTTTTGGAAGGGACATCCTGCGTGACACTGCAGTGCCACTCCTAAATGGGCCCGGTGTTTGTGTCGGCCACTAGGGTCGCTAATCTTACTCACACAGTCAGCTACCTCATTGCGCCTCTTTTTTTCTTTGCGTCATGTGCTGATTGGGGAGGGTTTTTTGGAAGGGACTTCCTGCGTGACACTGCAGTGCCACTCCTAAATGGGCCCGGTGTTTGTGTCGGCCACTAGGGTCGCTAATCTTACTCACACAGTCAGCTACCTCATTGCGCCTCTTTTTTTCTTTGCGTCATGTGCTGATTGGGGAGGGTTTTTTGGAAGGGACATCCTGCGTGACACTGCAGTGCCACTCCTAAATGGGCCCGGTGTTTGTGTCGGCCACTAGGGTCGCTAATCTTACTCACACAGTCAGCTACCTCATTGCGCCTCTTTTTTTCTTTGCGTCATGTGCTGATTGGGGAGGGTTTTTTGGAAGGGACATCCTGCGTGACACTGCAGTGCCACTCCTAAATGGGCCCGGTGTTTGTGTCGGCCACTAGGGTCGCTAATCTTACTCACACAGTCAGCTACCTCATTGCGCCTCTTTTTTTCTTTGCGTCATGTGCTGATTGGGGAGGGTTTTTTGGAAGGGACATCCTGCGTGACACTGCAGTGCCACTCCTAAATGGGCCCGGTGTTTGTGTCGGCCACTAGGGTCGCTAATCTTACTCACACAGTCAGCTACCTCATTGCGCCTCTTTTTTTCTTTGCGTCATGTGCTGATTGGGGAGGGTTTTTTGGAAGGGACATCCTGCGTGACACTGCAGTGCCACTCCTAAATGGGCCCGGTGTTTGTGTCGGCCACTAGGGTCGCTTATCTTACTCACACAGTCAGCTACCTCATTGCGCCTCTTTTTTTCTTTGCGTCATGTGCTGATTGGGGAGGGTTTTTTGGAAGGGACATCCTGCGTGACACTGCAGTGCCACTCCTAGATGGGCCAGGTGTTTGTGTCGGCCACTAGTGTCGCTTAGCTTAGTCATCCAGCGACCTTGGTGCAAATTTTAGGACTAAAAATAATATTGTGAGGTGTGACGTATTCAGAATAGACTGAAAATTAGTGGAAATTATGGTTTTTGAGGTTAATAATAATATGGGATCAAAATGACCCCCAAATTCTATGATTTAAGCTGTTTTTTAGTGTTTTTTTAAAAAAACACCCGAATCCAAAACACACCCGAATCCGACAAAAAAAATTCGGTGAGGTTTTGCCAAAACGCGGTCGAACCCAAAACACGGCCGCGGAACCCGAACCCAAAACCAAAACACAAAACCCGAAAAATTTCAGGCGCTCATCTCTAGCAGAAACTGGCTTTATTCTACCTAAGTTGCCCTCCCTCCAGTGTGTACTCCGAAAGAGTGTTTAGTGCAGCCGCTCACCTTGTCAGCAATCGGCGTACGAGGTTACTTCCAGAAAATGTTTAGAAGATGATGTTCATCAAAATGAATTATAATCAATTCCTCCGTGGAGACATTCACCAGCAGCAATTACCTCCACAAAGTACACAGGGACCTGAGATGGTGGATTCCAGTGGGGACGAATTATTAATCTGTGAAGAGGGGGATGTACACAGTGAAAGGGGTGAGGAATCGGAGGATGATGATGAGGAGGACATCTTGCCTCTGTAGAGCCAGTTTGTGCAAGGAGAGATTGATTGCTTCTTTTTTGGTGGGGGCCCAAACCAACCAGTCATTTCAGTCACAGTAGTGTGGCAGACCCTGTCGCTGAAATGATGGGTTCGTTAGAGTGTGCATGTCCTGTTTATACAACATAAGGGTGGGTGGGAGGGCCCAAGGACAGTTTCATCTTGCACCTCTTTTTTCTTTCATTTTTCTTTGCATCATGTGCTGTTTGGGGACAATTTTTTTGCAGTGCCACTCCTAGATGGGCCAGGTGTTTGTGTCGGCCACTTGTGTCACTTAGCTTTTTTTTTTTAATTAATATTTTTATTAAAGAAAAGTCGAGCATGCAGGTACAGAACATACAAGAGATGACAGCTCCAAGCAGATGCTTAATCATATACAAATTAACCCCTACGGGGGGTAACCAAATATTACAGAAACAAGGGTAAATTGTAACAATATCCAGTATATGCATGTCACGACCATCATAATTTTTTATGTTTAAACATAATAAGAAAATAATAAGAAAGGTTCTGAGAAGAGAAGAGAGAGAAAGAATGAGGGGGAAGAGAGGAAAGGGAGGGGGGGAGGGGGGTGGGAGAATGGTGGTTCGTCAGAGAAGCGGTCTAAGCGAATACATGAGATGGGAGGGTAATACTTCCCAGCTACAAATCATACCATCTGTACCCCCAGGGTCTGCACTAAATCTCTTATGTTTATTGTTTATTGGGCCCTATATGGTATAGAAAACTGCCTCACCGTGTGACACATCTCGTCAGGTTCCAGTAGCGGGGGGCGTAGTATAGGTGAACCATGGTTCCCATATCCTCCTGAATTTGTCCGATCTGTCATGTAAGGAGGCTGTGATTTTCTCCATCGTGGAGATATGCCAGATTTTTGCTATTAGCATGCTCCTATGGGGAGCATTGGTGTTTTTCCAATTTTTTGCTACAACACAGCGAGCTGCATGTAGGATTTGGAGCACTAAGCTATTAGCTTGGCTGTCTAGGTTGGGTAAGGGTAGGCCCAGCAGAGCTGACCAGGGACCCAGAATTATCCTTGTGCAAAAGACAGAGCCTAAGAGCGCCTCCACCTGAGACCAGAACGTATGTATTTTGGGGCATGACCACCAGATGTGTTTAAAGTCTCCAATCTGGCCGCAACCACGCCAGCACAGTGGGGAGGACCCGGGGAAGATCTTATGCATTGTTGCTGGGACCCGATACCATCTGGTGTAGACTTTATAAGAGTTTTCCTTCACAAGAGAGGAAATTGAGGATTGGGCTACTTTTTGTCTAATGGTTTCCCATGAGTCTTCATCAGGTGGAGGGCCTAGGTCCCGCTCCCACCTATGTTCGTGGGGGAGGGTGTTTGTTGCCTTCAGGGATCGTAATAATCCGTAGAGTATAGAGATGATACCCTGCCTCAAAGGGGAGTAAATACATAGACGCTCCAAGGGGGTGAGTTGGCGAATAACCTGGGATTTGGGGAGGGAGTTTAAAAAGGAGCGGAGTTGTAAATATTCGTAGAATACGGGTTGGGAGATATCGTATTTGTCACATAAAGATTGTAGGGAACGCCATGAGGAACCTTCTGTAAAATCAAATACGAGACCCGGGCGTGGGTTCAGATGAAGCCACGAATGGGATTGCAAGGTGGAACCTGGGGGGAAGTCCCTGTTATCCCAGATGGGGGTGATAGGGGATGGGAAAGTGGACAGGCCGTAATGTCGAATGCAGAAAAGCCACAAGTCGCAAGTGAGTTTCGTCGAAGGGACACAGGTTTGTAACGACCGCAGTGGCTTGGTTGGTGAAAGGAGGGGGACCAGAGAGGAGATCCCAGCCGCCAGACGCTCGATTCGTATCCAGGGCAGATGGGGGGCAGGGGAGAACCATGCCATAGCCTGACTCAGGTGGGTTGCATGATAATATTTACGAATGTCCGGCAGTCCCCTACCCCCCGCCAACGGGTCACGTATCAGAGTGGAGGTCCTAATTCTAGGGGGCTTACCAGACCATATAAATTTTACAAATAATTTCTGCATTCGACATAAGGCCTCAGCGGGGATGCTCACGGGGATTGTTTGGATCAGATATAGGATTCTCGGAAGGATGTTCATTTTAATTGAAACTATCCGTCCAAACCAGGCTATAATCTGTTTGTCCCAAGCTCTAAGGTCAGACTCTATACACTTAAAAAGGGCAGGGAAGTTTTCGGAGTATAAGGAGTCGTAGGAGTTTGTGATGTACACGCCAAGGTACTTGATTTTCTTGGAGCGCCAAGAGAAGTTATAGTTAGCAGCTAGGAGAGACCTGGCATTCTCATCAAGATGCAGTGGGAGGGCTTCCGATTTGGAGTAATTAATGCGATATCCAGAGTAATGAGAGTATAGTGAGAGGGTTTTAAATAGGTTAGGGATGGATATATTGGGAGAGGAGATAGTCAAGAGGACATCATCTGCGAATAATGACAATTTGAATTCCTCCTCACCCACATGGATGCCTTTGATATCGGGGTTGGTCCTAACCATACACGCCAGAGGTTCAATCGTCATGGCAAATATTAGTGGAGACAAGGGACATCCCTGGCGTGTTCCATTGCTAATGTGAAAGAGTTGAGAGTCCTTGCCGTTAACCCGAACTCTAGCGGAGGGGTTGGAGTAAAGTGCCTGAATACCTTGAAGTAGGCTTCCCCCCAGACCAAATCTGCGTAGAGTGGCAAACATGAAAGGCCATAGTATTTTGTCAAAAGCCTTCTCTGCGTCTAGCGAGAGAAGGACGGAGGGCATTTTAGTTTTGTTAATAAGATGGACCAGATTAATAGTTCTTCGTGTATTGTCTCTGGCTTGTCGGCCTGGGATGAAGCCCACCTGATCAGCGTGTATTAAGTGTGGGAGGACAGGGTTTAACCTTAAGGCTATAATTTTTGCGAATAACTTAATATCGTTGTTTAATAGGGAAATGGGGCGGTAGCTGGCACAGGAGTTGGGGTCTTTCCCAGGTTTATGGATTAAGACTATTCGTGCCTCTAAGGTACGGGGTGATAGAGGATTACCATTTAAGAAACCATTGAAGAGCCGGCAGAGATGAGACAGAAGCATCCCTTTAAATTTCTTATAATAAGTAATTGACATCCCATCGGGTCCAGGGGCCTTGCCCGGTTTCTGAGTTTTAAGTGCATTCTCTATTTCTTCGATGGTAATCTCTGAGCCTAATTGGGACACTGTCGCGTCACTCAGTGATGGTAGGTTACATTTGTCTAGAAGGGAGTCAATTCCCTTTTCAAGTCTCGGTGGTGAGGGGGGGGTAGTTTCCGAGTTATACAGTGATTTATAGAATTCTTCGAATTCACCCAAAATGCGGTCAGGATCATGGGTCAGAGCCCCTTGTTTGGTACGAATGGATAAGATATTTTTAGAGGAAATCTTAGCCCTCAATTTCCTGGCTAATAGTTTATCCGCCTTATCCCCTTTTTCGTAGTAAATCTGGTTGAGACGTCTAAGGCACATTTCAGTCTTATGAGACAACAATAAATTAAGTTCGCCTCTGATTTTAAGTACCAACTCCAAATCAGCAGGGTCAAGGGATGACTTATGCACCTCCTCCATTTGGTGGAGCTGCCTAGATAACTCCAGAGTTTTTTGGGAACGCTGCTTGTTGATCCTGGCCGCAGTCCGGACGAAGTGGCCCCGGAGGACCGCCTTGTGTGCCTCCCACAGGGTCATATCGGAAATGCCGGGGGTTTGGTTCTCATTGAAGTAGTCAGTCAATACCTGAGTAGTTTGCTGTAACACTTCAGGTTGTTGGAGGAGGGCGTCGTTGAGTGACCAGGAGGGGGGGGAAGGAGTACGGGACAGTCCAGTCAGGGTCAGAAATCGGGGCGTGATCAGACCACGTGATTGGATAAATACAGCAGTTCTGGATTCTAGATGTTAAGTCCCTTCCAACCATAATCATATCAATTCTAGTGTATAGATTGTGGACTGGGGAATAGAACGTGTAATCCTTAATTAGGGGATCGACTACCCTCCAGGAGTCAAATAGGAGGTGATTTTTAAGTAGCGATTGTAGGGCTCTAGAGTTGCGGGTGCTGATATGGGACTGAGACCGTGGGAGGGGATGGGAGCGATCCAGATTATGGTGTAGTATGGCGTTAAAGTCTCCTGCCATTAAGAGGTCACCTTTCCTACACTGGGCGATTTTGGAGTCTAGGGAAGCAAAGAACGAGGCCTGGTTAATATTGGGAGCGTAGACATTAACCATGGTGATAGGGAAATTATTAAGTTTACCTACTATAATAAGAAACCTACCGCGTTTATCCTTAATGATTCGGTCTGATTCCAGATGTAAATGAGCGGGAATTAGAATGGCGACCCCTCTTTTCTTTTGGGTGCGATCACAAGCGTGTATGACAACAGGGTGGCGTCTAGAACGAAGTTCAGGGTGGGAAGTCCTTTTGAAATGCGTCTCCTGAAGGAATACCAGGTCTCCCCTCGCCTGCTTCAGAAAAAGAAATAACTTGGTCCTCTTTTGAGGACTGTTAAGGCCCTTAACATTGTAAGATATTACGTTAACAGACATATTGTTACAAGTGTAAATATAGCATGAATAGACTTAGTGAACCTGAGGTCGTTTCCCAGGGAAACGAGGGGAACAAGGGGACGAGGGAGAGCGGGAGATTGGGGAAGAAAAAGGAGAGGGAAAAGAAAAGGATGAAAAAAAAGAAAAATCAAGAGAGTCACAAAAAGACATTTAAAGAACTGTAAAATAAACAAATAGAATTGACCAAGCCAATGACCCATTGTACACTACGTACGGGTCTGTATGTTTGAGCACCCGTATGGGGAATTAAGGGAGAAAAGAACTCCCTCACGCTCAAAACTGACTATGGAGGCTCGGTGGAGGGCGCGGCTCCGGCCGCCGGGACGCCCACCAATTAAACATATGGGGGGGCGACCGAGGGGGTCGTCGCAACAATCTGCCACAATGGACCACCGTTAAAATTATCTAAGTAAATAAACAGTCTCAGCTCAAGAAGAAATTCCTAAACCTCTAAACTAGTTTGTAAAACATTAACATTTAACAAATAGTGACCCAGCAGCAGCACCTCTGTGCAGAGACTTTCACGGCGGGTCATGGCTTGTAGAGGATTTCTCCGGGACCATCGACCAAAGACGTCTAGGCGCTCGCTGAGGGAGGGGTGAATTTGGGGAGTGTCGGAGATCTGGAGCATCCCGTGGGGAGGAAGATTTGTTGGCCTCCGGGGGGGACAGGTTCAGTCTCAACAGGAGTCTGTGAGCCTCTTCTTTGTATCGTGCCAACAGTCTCTTCCCATCCAGCTGTACAATTAAAGCAAAAGGGAAGCCCCATCTGTAACGGATTTGATTATTCCTGAGGATTTGGGTGTACTCCCTCAAATCGAAGCGTCTCTTGAGAGTAGTAGGGGATAAGTCCTGAAACACCAATAGCTTATGTGATTCAAATAGGCACACATCTTTGTTCCGGGCAGCCGACAGAATTCTCTCTTTAATCTTGAAATAGTGACAGCGTAAAACTACGTCACGTGGGGGGGACGAAGTTGAGGGCTTTTGACGTAGTGAGCGATGGGCTCTGTCCAAGAGGAACTGCTCCCTAGAAATGTCCGGGAGGAGGTGCTGGAAGAACCTGATGAGAAAGTCCTCCAGTTGAGCTGGTTCTACTGACTCTGGGATATATTTAATGCGCAGGTTGTTACGTCGTGCGCGGTTGTCAGCGTCCTCTTGTTGGTCCTGGAGTAGGTATATATCCTCCTGCATGACTTGAACCGAGCGCTCTATCTCCTGTTGGAAAGTAATGACTTCATCGATTTTCTGTTCCACCTCATTAGTGCGGGCCCCGAGGTCAGATATCTCGGCTTTGAGGCCAGAGATGGCTTTGTGGATCTCCGAGTGGAAAGCCTGCTTCAGCGACTTCATTTCCGTTAGGATTGAGGAGAAGCAATCTTTCATAGAGGGTTCATGGGTTGACGAATCTTCCTCGGATTCCGAGACCAGGTCCGGGGGGGGGGCCACTAGGGTTTTGGCCGCACTTGACTTCATCTTGGATATAAAGGTCGATATTTCTGCCGAAGCTGAGGCTTTCTTTGCCTTGGATTTAGATTTGGGCATGGTGTAAGACAGTCCCTAGAATAGCGAAGGTCGGAGATCAGAGCTGAGGGTCAACGTGAGTAATTAGCGATCCATCATGTAGGCTGCATAGAAATAGCACATGAGGCGACCTCCCGGGTCGCACCCGTAGTAAATCAGCAGAACATTCCCCCGCTTGGAGAGATCATGGGGGGCTGGGGTATCATATAGAGATATTCACCGGCAATGGGCCGGGGAGGGTGGCACCCCCGGGCTATAGACTGTAGTATAGAAAGAGTCCAGTGATTTAAGACAGAGACAAATAGCCCCAGTTATATATGGGTATAAGTGATGCTTAGGGGGAGAGTGGGTGAAATGTGGCCCAGTGAATGGAGGCCTCACATAAAGGGCCAGAAGACACCTCCCATGTATATATTTTGTGCAAATGCTGGGAAGAGGGAAGCTGTGCCAGCCTGTGTGGTGTTAATCTGCTCAGGGCCCCCAGGTGTACCTTGTTAGCTCAGTGCAGTGGGTCCAGGAGGGAGGGTTAGCAGGATTCAGCCGTCAGATGAGGCACTACAGCAGAGAGCCCCGGGCCTGATCTTCTTCACCTCGCCGAGAGCAGGGCGCAGGGCCGACAACCCTCAATTTCAGCGTGAGGCCGGCACCCGCCGGGTCCGGGAGCCGGGAGACAGCCCCCAGAGCAGACCCCAGTCAGAACGGCAGAACCGTCGCCGGGCCGTGCGTCACCCGGCGGTCGGCCGTGAGGGGGGGTGACCGCGGTCCCCCGCTGGATGCGGCAGGAGCAGGTAAGCGTTGGTGGGGGAGAGCAGGAGTGTGAAGCTCCGTCGGGTCCCGTCGCCGCAGCCCCTTCGTAGGCCTGGGAGCAAAAGATGGCCGCCGTCCCTGAGGCGCCGGAGCGGCGGAGTCCGCGTACCGGCCGTATCTCCCTGCCAGTGCAGTGGACGGGCGGTCAGTCGGTGGATGGCGTCCAGTCAGCGGAGGTAGGCTAAGGGGTAGACCACTGGGCAGGCAGCAAGACCAGGACCAGCAGTTGTGAATACGGCAGGGGGAGGCCCGAGTCCGGAGCTCCAGACGGCCCACCACAGGCGGGTAGTTGAAATCTAGGCCCCGGCTTCGTAGTGGAGGGTAGGCCGCAACCCGCGGGAGCCAGCAGACCGGCTCCCCGATTCCGCAGCGCTACCCCACCATTCAGCACTGCACCTCCAGATCAGGGAGCAGATTTAGAGGGGTTATTTATGGAGGAAAATTTAGCTTTTTCAGAGTTTTTCCCCCAGGTTCTGAGGAGCTCACAGCACTTGCTGCCTATCAGTTCAGCCTCCAGGCCACGCCCCTGTGTCACTTAGCTTAGTCACACAGCGACCTCATTGCGCCTCTTTTTTTCTTTGCATCATGGGCTGTTTGGGGACTATTTTTTTGAAGTGCCATCCTGTCTGACACTGCAGTGCCACTCCTAGATGGGCCAGGTGTTTGTGTCGGCCACTTGTGTCGCTTAGCTCAGTCACACAGCGACCTCATTGCGCCTCTTTTTTTCTTTGCATCATGTGCTGTTTGTTGACAATTTTTTTGAAGTGCCATCCTGTCTGACACTGCAGTGCCACTCCTAGATGGGCCAGGTGTTTGTGTCGGCCACTTGTATCGCTTATCTTAGTCACACAGCGACCTCATTGCGCCTCTTTTTTTCTTTGATCATGTGCTGTTTGGGGACAATTTTTTTGAAGTGCCATCCTGTCTGACACTGCAGTGCCACTCCTAGATGGGCCAGGTGTTTGTGTCGGCCACTTGTGTCGCTTAGCATAGTCACACAGCGACCTCATTGCGCCTCTTTTTTTCTTTGCATCATGTGCTGTTTGGGGACAATGTTTTTGAAGTGCCATCCTGTCTAACACTGCAGTGCCACTCCTAGATGGGCCAGGTGTTTGTGTCGGCCACTTGTGTCGCTTAGCTTAGTCACACAGCGACCTCGGTGCAAATTTTAGAACTAAAAATAATATTGTTGTCACAACTGAGGGCCTGAGCTGACGGGAGGCAGCCTCAGTTGTAGGGGCTGAGATGTACCGGAACCTGGGAGGTTGTATCAGACCCCTGGACATGTAAGTAACATGAATAATAACTGCCCGAAGGCGTGACCACGACAACTTGGATAAAAGTCAATGATGTTTATTATGACAACTCCGCAACACAGCAGCAGTAAAAGAAAACGTAAAAGTCAGCAAAGAATAAATACAGTTCCTGGGTACTACAGGATGGCAGGAGCCACAGGGCACTGGTAGTGTGAGATAGTTCTTATAATCTTCTAGATGGAAAGTCCTTACCAGGCCCGACTGTAGCAATGGAGATAACCCAGGATTGTACCAGCTGGTGTTCCAGGAAACCAGTCATTTCAGTCACAGTAGTGTGGCAGACCCTGTCGCTGAAATGATGGGTTCGTTAGAGTGTGCATGTCCTGTTTATACAACATAAGGGTGGGTGGGAGGGCCCAAGGACAGTTTCATCTTGCACCTCTTTTTTCTTTCATTTTTCTTTGCATCATGTGCTGTTTGGGGACAATTTTTTTGCAGTGCCACTCCTAGATGGGCCAGGTGTTTGTGTCGGCCACTTGTGTCACTTAGCTTAGTCACACAGCGACCTCATTGCGCCTCTTTTTTTCTTTGCATCATGGGCTGTTTGGGGACTATTTTTTTGAAGTGCCATCCTGTCTGACACTGCAGTGCCACTCCTAGATGGGCCAGGTGTTTGTGTCGGCCACTTGTGTCGCTTAGCTCAGTCACACAGCGACCTCATTGCGCCTCTTTTTTTCTTTGCATCATGTGCTGTTTGTTGACAATTTTTTTGAAGTGCCATCCTGTCTGACACTGCAGTGCCACTCCTAGATGGGCCAGGTGTTTGTGTCGGCCACTTGTATCGCTTATCTTAGTCACACAGCGACCTCATTGCGCCTCTTTTTTTCTTTGATCATGTGCTGTTTGGGGACAATTTTTTTGAAGTGCCATCCTGTCTGACACTGCAGTGCCACTCCTAGATGGGCCAGGTGTTTGTGTCGGCCACTTGTGTCGCTTAGCATAGTCACACAGCGACCTCATTGCGCCTCTTTTTTTCTTTGCATCATGTGCTGTTTGGGGACAATTTTTTTGAAGTGCCATCCTGTCTGACACTGCAGTGCCACTCCTAGATGGGCCAGGTGTTTGTGTCGGCCACTTGTGTCACTTAGCTTAGTCACACAGTGACCTCATTGCGCCTCTTTTTTTCTTTGCATCATGTGCTGTTTGGGGACAATGTTTTTGAAGTGCCATCCTGTCTAACACTGCAGTGCCACTCCTAGATGGGCCAGGTGTTTGTGTCGGCCACTTGTGTCGCTTAGCTTAGTCACACAGCGACCTCGGTGCAAATTTTAGGACTAAAAATAATATTGTTGTCACAACTGAGGGCCTGAGCTGACGGGAGGCAGCCTCAGTTGTAGGGGCTGAGATGTACCGGAACCTGGGAGGTTGTATCAGACCCCTGGACATGTAAGTAACATGAATAATAACTGCCCGAAGGCGTGACCACGACAACTTGGATAAAAGTCAATGATGTTTATTATGACAACTCCGCAACACAGCAGCAGTAAAAGAAAACGTAAAAGTCAGCAAAGAATAAATACAGTTCCTGGGTACTACAGGATGGCAGGAGCCACAGGGCACTGGTAGTGTGAGATAGTTCTTATAATCTTCTAGATGGAAAGTCCTTACCAGGCCCGACTGTAGCAATGGAGATAACCCAGGATTGTACCAGCTGGTGTTCCAGGAAAAGCTGGGTTGCTGAAGATAAAACGGCTGCTGTGGATACTGGCTGGAACCAGACTGTTGTTAGCACGGAGTGGATACTTGCTGGAACCAGTTAACTAATAAATGAACTTGGGAGTGATGAAATATGAACTGAAATGTAGAACTTGAGAGCGGAGAAATAATAATACCGGTGGAGAGTGGTAAAGTGTAGAAAGGACACCGGCCCTTTAAGAGAAGCTGTACTCTGCTGGAAGCTGGGCTGGAAGCAGGTAATGTTGTAGCTGGAAACAGATGAATCCACAATGGATTGGAGAGTCAGGCTACACCGCAGGTGGAATGCTGGTGCGGGTCTCTATGGTGGAAGTCTTGAGACAGGAGCTGGAACCTGGAAGACAATCACAGGAGAGAGACAAACAGGAACTAGGTTTGACAACCAAAGCACTGACGCCTTCCTTGCTCAGGCACAGTGTATTTATACCTGCAGCAAGGAAGGGATTGGCTAGGCAATTATGCAGATTAACAATACTGACAACAGATTGGAGGAAATGATCAGCTGACAGAATCCAAGATGACTGCGCCCATGCAGACACTTGGAGGGAAGTTTGGTTTGTAATCCATGTGGTAATGAAAACAGTAATGGCGGCGCCGGCCACTGGAGACAGGAGACGCCAGGCTGACAAGTGCACATCCAACCACGCGGACACAGCGGAGGCCGCGGCTGACGTAATCGCCACTCTGACACTCTGCATGCAGAAGCTCAGGGACGGCGGCGGAGGCCGCGGGAGACGCCATGCCAGATGTAATAAGGCGTTACTGTGACAGCGTCTCAGAGAGACAGGAGAGGATGCAGGAATGTGAACATTAGGATAACAGATGGGATCCGGTCCTGGAGCACTGAGCCAGCCTTAGGAGGCATCTGATGGGTAAGAAATGGCGTCCAGATACCCGGATCGTGACAGCACCCCCCCTTTAGGAGTGGCCCCAGGACACTTCTTTGGCTTTTGAGGAAACTTGGAATGGAATCTCCGGACCAAGGCAGGAGCATGGACATCAGAAGCGTTGGTCCATGAACGTTGCTCAGGGCAGTAACCCTTCCAGTCAATAAGATACTGTAGTTGACCGTAACGGTGACGTGAGTCCAGGATCTTGGCCACTTCATACTCAACGCCTCGTTGAGTTTGGACTTTCGGAGTTGGAGGAAGTGAGGAATGAAACCGATTCAAGATCAGCGGTTTCAACAGGGAAACATGGAATGTCCTGGGTATTTTTAAGAAGGGAGGCAACTGAAGTCTGTAAGCAACAGGATTGATGACTTGTTCAATCTTGAAAGGACCGATATAGCGAGGTGCAAACTTCATACTGGGAACTCTTAACCTCAAATTCTTCGTGGATAACCATACCAGATCACCCACCTTGAGAGCAGGAACTGCTCGACGCTTCTTATCCGCAAACTTCTTGTACCTGAACGATGCCTTGAGCAGAGCTGATCGTACGCTCTTCCAGATATTGGCAAACTGATGCAAGGTGATATCCACTGCGGGAACAGAAGTTGCTGGAAGCGGTTGGAACTCAGGGACTTTAGGGTGGAATCCAAAGTTAGTGAAGAATGGTGTTGAAGCAGATGAAGAATGATACTGGTTGTTATGACAGAACTCGGCCCAGGGAAGTAATTGAACCCAGTCATCTTGAGAGGAGGACACATAGATGCGGAGGAAGGCCTCCAAGTCCTGATTCACCCTCTCGGTTTGACCATTGGTCTGAGGATGGTAAGCCGTGGAAAACTTTAGCTTGACTTGAAGGACTTGACATAAACTTCGCCAGAATTTGGCTGTGAATTGAACTCCTCGATCTGAGATAATTTCTTCAGGAAGACCGTGGAGTCGGAAGATCTCTTGTATGAATACTTGAGCCAACTTGGAAGCTGACGGAAGACCGGTGAGAGGAATGAAGTGTGCCATCTTGGTGAACCGGTCAACTACCACCCAGATGGTATTGAACTTGTTGCACATGGGTAAATCTGTAATAAAATCCATCGACAAATGGGTCCAAGGTCGACGGGGAACAGATAGTGGAACCAGTTGCCCCGCAGGCGACTGGCGGGATACCTTATGTTGAGCACACTTTGGGCAAGATGCAATAAACTCCAAGACGTCCTTTTTCAGAGTTGGCCACCAATAGGACCTAGAGATAAACTCCAGGGTTTTTTGGATACCTGTATGTCCGGCAAAACAGGAAGCATGGGCCCAATGCATGAGCTTCTTCCTTAGCATCGGTTTCACAAAACTTTTCCCTGATGGGGGCGTAGAGTCCATCCCTACCATGGAGAATGCCAACGGATTTATAATAGGATGCTTGTCTGAAGACTCTGACTCATTTTCTTGCTCCCATGAGCGGGAAAGGGCATCGGCCTTGCGATTCTGAGAGCCCGGACAGAACTGGAGTTTAAAGTCGAACCTGGAAAAGAAAAGTGCCCATCTGGCCTGACGAGGGTTGAGACATTGTGCGCCTTTCAGATATAAAAGGTTCTTGTGGTCTGTAAGTATGGTGATTGAATGAGAAGCTCCCTCCAACAGATACCTCCACTCTTCCAGAGCGAGCTTGATGGCTAGCAACTCCTGGTCGCCAATGGCATAGTTGCGCTCAGCTGGGGAGAACTTCCGGGAGAAGAAACTGCAAGGGTGTAAATGGCCATCTTTAGCCCTCTGAGATAACACCGCTCCTACTCCAACGGAGGAGGCATCCACCTCTAAGATGAAAGGAGAGTCGATGTCAGGCTGTTTCAGAACAGGCGCAGAGATGAACCTTTGTTTTAAAAGATGAAATGCTTGCATGGCTTCTTCAGACCACTTGGACGGGTTAGCACCCTTCTTAGTGAAAGCAGTAATAGGCGCCACAATGGTGGAAAAGTCTCGTATAAACTTTCGGTAATAGTTGGCGAACCCCAAGAACCTCTGGACCCCTTTGAGGGTTAAGGGTATCGGCCAATTTTGGATTGCTTGTAGTTTCTCAGGATCCATCTCTAGTCCGGAACCGGACACAATGTACCCTAGAAACGGAATGGACTTGACTTCAAAGACGCATTTCTCTAATTTGCAATAGAGATGATTGACACGGAGACGGGACAGAACCTCTTTAACCCAAAAACGATGTTCCTCTAAATCGTTGGCAAAAATGAGGATATCGTCTAGATAGACCACGACATGACGGTATAGAATGTCTCTGAAGATCTCATTGACAAAATGCTGGAAGACAGCTGGAGCATTACTCAATCCGAAGGGCATGACGAGGTACTCATAATGTCCGTCACGGGTGTTAAAGGCGGTCTTCCACTCGTCACCCTCACGGATCCGGATGAGATTGTATGTACCTCTCAAGTCCAGCTTTGTAAAGATGGTAGCTCCGCTAACTCTGTCAAAGAGCTCAGTAATCAGGGGTAAAGGATAACGGTTCTTGATGGTAATGTCGTTCAAACCTCTGTAATCGATGCACGGCCGCAGACCACCATCTTTCTTTTTTACAAAAAAGAAGCCTGCGCCGGCTGGGGAAGAAGAAGGTCGAATGAACCCCTTTGCTAGGTTCTCTTTAATGTATTCCTCCATAGAATGCGTCTCAGGCAGAGACAACGGATAAGTTCGGCCTCGAGGTGGAACCTTCCCTGGAACGAGATCAATCGGGCAGTCCCATTCTCTATGAGGAGGAAGGATATCAGCAGAAGCTTTACTGAACACATCCGTGAAATCTTGATATGGAGGAGGTGGAACATCAGACGACCTGGGGGAGGAAGAACAGACAGGCAATACTTTAAACAAACATGTCTCAGCACAGGAGGAACCCCATGCCAGGATTTGCGTAGTCGTCCAATCAATTGTAGGATTGTGAAGACGGAGCCATGGAAGGCCCAGGACCACAGGATGTGTGGCTCTTGGAATCACTAAAAAAGAAATAAGTTCGGAATGAAGAACTCCCACTCTCAGACGAACTGGTAGAGTCCTTAAAGAAATAACTGCATCAAAAATTTTGCTGCCATCCACGGCAGTTAAAGAAATGGACGAAGGAAGTCTCTCGGTGGGTAGGGACCACCGTTTAACATAGGCTTCGGTAATAAAGTTCCCAGCTGCTCTGGAATCAAGGAGGGCAATGACGTTCCGATAACGTTGAGCAACTTGAAGCGAGACTGGGAGATTACAATCTTGAGGAGATGGAGAGGAGATCATTACTCCTAGCCGGCCCTCTCCTTGGCGAGCTAGGATTTGGAGTTTCCCGGACGTTTGGGACAGGCATTAATGGTGTGAGACGGAGCTGCACAATAGAGACAGAGAGACTCGGAGAGACGTCTTCGGCGCTCAGCAGGAGTTAAACGGGAACGGCCAAGTTGCTTGGGCTCATCTTTAGATGGTGACAGTTGACGAGGAGGAGGAGCAGAAGATTTTGGAGCAGATGATCTTCCACGCTCAGTTGCTCTCTCTCTGAAACGTAAATCAACTTTCGTGCAGAGTGAGATTAGCTCATCTAACTTAGAAGGTAAGTCTCTGGTAGCTAACTCATCTTTAATACGCTCAGATAAGCCATGCCAGAATGCAGCATACAGGGCCTCGTCATTCCATGCCAGTTCGGATGCCAGGATCTGGAACTGTATCAGATATTGTCCTACAGTACGTGACCCCTGGCGTAAACGGAGAATCTCGGATGAAGCTGAGGTTACCCGGCCTGGCTCGTCGAAGATGCGCCTGAATGTTGACACGAAGGCAGTGTAGGAAGATAGCAGGGTGTCGGACCTCTCCCATAACGGTGATGCCCAATCAAGGGCTGAGCCACTGAGAAGAGAAATAATGTAGGCAATTTTTGTACGGTCACTGGGAAAATTGCCAGGTTGTAGCTCAAACTGAATCTCACACTGGTTGAGAAATCCCCTGCAGAATCTTGGAGATCCGTCAAATTTTGCTGGCGTTGGAAGATGAAGACGTGGAGCAGAAATGGGTAAGGTGGGTGGGGTTATAGCTGGAGTCACTGTGGTTGACGCACCAGACGCGCCTGATCCACGGAGAGTTGTCTGAATCCCATCCAGCCGAGTAGAGAAATCCTGGAGACAGCGGATGATGTGGCCCTGTGCAGCCTCCTGATGTTCTAGTCGGGCTGCCAGCTCTTGCATCGGCCTGGCCGCTTGATCCTGGTCTCCGGCTGGATTCATTAGGTCAGTGCTTACTGTCACAACTGAGGGCCTGAGCTGACGGGAGGCAGCCTCAGTTGTAGGGGCTGAGATGTACCGGAACCTGGGAGGTTGTATCAGACCCCTGGACATGTAAGTAACATGAATAATAACTGCCCGAAGGCGTGACCACGACAACTTGGATAAAAGTCAATGATGTTTATTATGACAACTCCGCAACACAGCAGCAGTAAAAGAAAACGTAAAAGTCAGCAAAGAATAAATACAGTTCCTGGGTACTACAGGATGGCAGGAGCCACAGGGCACTGGTAGTGTGAGATAGTTCTTATAATCTTCTAGATGGAAAGTCCTTACCAGGCCCGACTGTAACAATGGAGATAACCCAGGATTGTACCAGCTGGTGTTCCAGGAAAAGCTGGGTTGCTGAAGATAAAACGGCTGCTGTGGATACTGGCTGGAACCAGACTGTTGTTAGCACGGAGTGGATACTGGCTGGAACCAGTTAAATAATAAATGAACTTGGGAGCGATGAAATATGAACTGAAATGTAGAACTTGAGAGCGGAGAAATAATAATACCGGTGGAGAGTGGTAAAGTGTAGAAAGGACACCGGCCCTTTAAGAGAAGCTGTACTCTGCTGGAAGCTGGGCTGGAAGCTGGGCTGGAAGCAGGTAATGTTGTAGCTGGAAACAGATGAATCCACAATGGATTGGAGAGTCAGGCTACACCGCAGGTGGAATGCTGGTGCGGGTCTCTATGGTGGAAGTCTTGAGACAGGAGCTGGAACCTGGAAGACAATCACAGGAGAGAGACAAACAGGAACTAGGTTTGACAACCAAAGCACTGACGCCTTCCTTGCTCAGGCACAGTGTATTTATACCTGCAGCAAGGAAGGGATTGGCTAGGCAATTATGCAGATTAACAATACTGACAACAGATTGGAGGAAATGATCAGCTGACAGAATCCAAGATGGCTGCGCCTATGCAGACACTTGGAGGGAAGTTTGGTTTGTAATCCATGTGGTAATGAAAACAGTAATGGCGGCGCCGGCCACTGGAGACAGGAGACGCCAGGCTGACAAGTGCACATCCAACCACGCGGACACAGCGGAGGCCGCGGCTGACGTAATCGCCACTCTGACACTCTGCATGCAGAAGCTCAGGGACGGCGGCGGAGGCCGCGGGAGACGCCATGCCAGATGTAATAAGGCGTTACTGTGACAGCGTCTCAGAGAGACAGGAGAGGATGCAGGAATGTGAACATTAGGATAACAGATGGGATCCGGTCCTGGAGCGCTGAGCCAGCCTTAGGAGGCATCTGATGGGTAAGAAATGGCGTCCAGATACCCGGATCGTGACAATTGTGAGGTGTGAGGTGTTCAGAATAGACTGGAAATGAGTGGAAATTATGGTTATTGATGTTAATAATACTATGGGATCAAAATGACCCCCAAATTCTATGATTTAAGCTGTTTTTTAGGGTTTTTTGAAAAAAACACCCGAATCCAAAACACACCCGATTCCGACAAAAACATTTCGGTGAGGTTTTGCCAAAACGCGTCCGAATCCAAAACACGGCCGCGGAACCGAATCCAAAACCAAAACACAAAACTCGAAAAATGTCCGGTGCACATCACTAATATTCAGTAACTAGTATGCAATAATTGGTTATCTCCTATATAATAGCCCAGAGTGACTGTGTAGATAACGCTGGGCATGGCTAGGAGCTCTCAATGGGTTAGCGGCAGGTCTATCACACGCAGTACACAGCTGATTGGGCGAGAAACACCCTCCCACACAGGTTACATCCAATGGAATGCTCTGCCCTTTGGCTGCTGTGTGTTCCCAGAGCAGGATTAACAATGGGGCTGATGGAGCCGAAGCTGCAGGTCCACACCTCAAAATAGGCCCACTGCAGCAACATACCCTCCAACAATTACGCATAAACATTGCTACAAATTCAAAAAGGGGCGTGGCCACGTGTAAAGTGGTGTGGCCACACCCCTTTACCTATACTTTCAATGGAAGTTTGGTGAGCATCTGCAGCAAGTCTCTGAGCTGTAGATAGGGGAAAAAATCCTTTTACTGCAGCATCCTATGTCTTGCTGTCAGTCGAGAAATACAAAAGGGATTTTTCCCACGCACTCTGCTGGCTGTTAGTAAGAAGAGCTATATACTATGTAATAGGAAATTTAGAGCTCTTCGTTACATATGTTTTGCAAAAGATATGATAAGCCTCCAGGCCACTTCACGGCTGCTCTATTACTGGAGGTCCCTATCTAAGCATAGGTCCAGGGCTTGGACCCCACAAAGCCGGCTCAGGCCCGACCACCCCAGGGCAGCACACCATTGAAATACTAAAGTGTTAATATGTGTTAAGAAAGAAGCAGAAGCTATGGGTTAGAAAGTGCTACAAAAATAAGGGTGTTAATAAAATACTCAAAAGAGTAATGTTAGTGAAAAAATAGGAGTGTTACATAAGTGCTAAATAAATAATATGGCATGCTACCCCAAGGTGGCCCAGCCCCACCAGACCCGGGGGGTACCACTCCCCAAACCCATACACAGCATAATAATAATAATAACATCCACTATGGGTCATACAATTGCTTAATGTATGGCCACATGATAATGGCACATACAGAACATATCCAGATTGAGAGCTAGTTTACCTGGAGGCACCCCTGTATCCTCCAAATGGCACCACAGGACCCAGCATGCCCTCCTAATGCTGGCTCCATCTATGCCTCTCTGAACTGCAATAAATAGTGGAAAACTGCTCTAATCAAGCTGGTAACAATCCCCAGGTGCTGCGGGAGGGGGTTACTCTAGACAAGAAATACAAAAGGGATTTTTCCCACGCACTCTGCTGGCTGTTAGTAAGAAGAGCTATATACTATGTAATAGGAAATTTAGAGCTCTTCGTTACATATGTTTTGCAAAAGATATGATAAGCCTCCAGGCCACTTCACGGCTGCTCTATTACTGGAGGTCCCTATCTAAGCATAGGTCCAGGGCTTGGACCCCACAAAGCCGGCTCAGGCCCGACCACCCCAGGGCAGCACACCATTGAAATACTAAAGTGTTAATATGTGTTAAGAAAGAAGCAGAAGCTATGGGTTAGAAAGTGCTACAAAAATAAGGGTGTTAATAAAATACTCAAAAGAGTAATGTTAGTGAAAAAATAGGAGTGTTACATAAGTGCTAAATAAATAATATGGCATGCTACCCCAAGGTGGCCCAGCCCCACCAGACCCGGGGGGTACCACTCCCCAAACCCATACACAGCATAATAATAATAACATCCACTATGGGTCATACAATTGCTTAATGTATGGCCACATGATAATGGCACATACAGAACATATCCAGATTGAGAGCTAGTTTACCTGGAGGCACCCCTGTATCCTCCAAATGGCACCACAGGACCCAGCATGCCCTCCTAATGCTGGCTCCATCTATGCCTCTCTGAACTGCAATAAATAGTGGAAAACTGCTCTAATCAAGCTGGTAACAATCCCCAGGTGCTGCGGGAGGGGGTTACTCTAGACAAGAAATACAAAAGGGATTTTTCCCACGCACTCTGCTGGCTGTTAGTAAGAAGAGCTATATACTATGTAATAGGAAATTTAGAGCTCTTCGTTACATATGTTTTGCTAAAGATATGATAAGCCTCCAGGCCACTTCACGGCTGCTCTATTACTGGAGGTCCCTATCTAAGCATAGGTCCAGGGCTTGGACCCCACAAAGCCGGCTCAGGCCCGACCACCCCAGGGCAGCACACCATTGAAATACTAAAGTGTTAATATGTGTTAAGAAAGAAGCAGAAGCTATGGGTTAGAAAGTGCTACAAAAATAAGGGTGTTAATAAAATACTCAAAAGAGTAATGTTAGTGAAAAAATAGGAGTGTTACATAAGTGCTAAATAAATAATATGGCATGCTACCCCAAGGTGGCCCAGCCCCACCAGACCCGGGGGGTACCACTCCCCAAACCCATACACAGCATAATAATAATAACATCCACTATGGGTCATACAATTGCTTAATGTATGGCCACATGATAATGGCACATACAGAACATATCCAGATTGAGAGCTAGTTTACCTGGAGGCACCCCTGTATCCTCCAAATGGCACCACAGGACCCAGCATGCCCTCCTAATGCTGGCTCCATCTATGCCTCTCTGAACTGCAATAAATAGTGGAAAACTGCTCTAATCAAGCTGGTAACAATCCCCAGGTGCTGCGGGAGGGGGTTACTCTAGACAAGAAATACAAAAGGGATTTTTCCCACGCACTCTGCTGGCTGTTAGTAAGAAGAGCTATATACTATGTAATAGGAAATTTAGAGCTCTTCATTACATATGTTTTGCAAAAGATATGATAAGCCTCCAGGCCACTTCACGGCTGCTCTATTACTGGAGGTCCCTATCTAAGCATAGGTCCAGGGCTTGGACCCCACAAAGCCGGCTCAGGCCCGACCACCCCAGGGCAGCACACCATTGAAATACTAAAGTGTTAATATGTGTTAAGAAAGAAGCAGAAGCTATGGGTTAGAAAGTGCTACAAAAATAAGGGTGTTAATAAAATACTCAAAAGAGTAATGTTAGTGAAAAAATAGGAGTGTTACATAAGTGCTAAATAAATAATATGGCATGCTACCCCAAGGTGGCCCAGCCCCACCAGACCCGGGGGGTACCACTCCCCAAACCCATACACAGCATAATAATAATAACATCCACTATGGGTCATACAATTGCTTAATGTATGGCCACATGATAATGGCACATACAGAACATATCCAGATTGAGAGCTAGTTTACCTGGAGGCACCCCTGTATCCTCCAAATGGCACCACAGGACCCAGCATGCCCTCCTAATGCTGGCTCCATCTATGCCTCTCTGAACTGCAATAAATAGTGGAAAACTGCTCTAATCAAGCTGGTAACAATCCCCAGGTGCTGCGGGAGGGGGTTACTCTAGACAAGAAATACAAAAGGGATTTTTCCCACGCACTCTGCTGGCTGTTAGTGAACTTGGGAGCGATGAAATATGAACTGAAATGTAGAACTTGAGAGCGGAGAAATAATAATACCGGTGGAGAGTGGTAAAGTGTAGAAAGGACACCGGCCCTTTAAGAGAAGCTGTACTCTGCTGGAAGCTGGGCTGGAAGCTGGGCTGGAAGCAGGTAATGTTGTAGCTGGAAACAGATGAATCCACAATGGATTGGAGAGTCAGGCTACACCGCAGGTGGAATGCTGGTGCGGGTCTCTATGGTGGAAGTCTTGAGACAGGAGCTGGAACCTGGAAGACAATCACAGGAGAGAGACAAACAGGAACTAGGTTTGACAACCAAAGCACTGACGCCTTCCTTGCTCAGGCACAGTGTATTTATACCTGCAGCAAGGAAGGGATTGGCTAGGCAATTATGCAGATTAACAATACTGACAACAGATTGGAGGAAATGATCAGCTGACAGAATCCAAGATGGCTGCGCCCATGCAGACACTTGGAGGGAAGTTTGGTTTGTAATCCATGTGGTAATGAAAACAGTAATGGCGGCGCCGGCCACTGGAGACAGGAGACGCCAGGCTGACAAGTGCACATCCAACCACGCGGACACAGCGGAGGCCGCGGCTGACGTAATCGCCACTCTGACACTCTGCATGCAGAAGCTCAGGGACGGCGGCGGAGGCCGCGGGAGACGCCATGCCAGATGTAATAAGGCGTTACTGTGACAGCGTCTCAGAGAGACAGGAGAGGATGCAGGAATGTGAACATTAGGATAACAGATGGGATCCGGTCCTGGAGCGCTGAGCCAGCCTTAGGAGGCATCTGATGGGTAAGAAATGGCGTCCAGATACCCGGATCGTGACAATTGTGAGGTGTGAGGTGTTCAGAATAGACTGGAAATGAGTGGAAATTATGGTTATTGATGTTAATAATACTATGGGATCAAAATGACCCCCAAATTCTATGATTTAAGCTGTTTTTTAGGGTTTTTTGAAAAAAACACCCGAATCCAAAACACACCCGATTCCGACAAAAACATTTCGGTGAGGTTTTGCCAAAACGCGTCCGAATCCAAAACACGGCCGCGGAACCGAATCCAAAACCAAAACACAAAACTCGAAAAATGTCCGGTGCACATCACTAATATTCAGTAACTAGTATGCAATAATTGGTTATCTCCTATATAATAGCCCAGAGTGACTGTGTAGATAACGCTGGGCATGGCTAGGAGCTCTCAATGGGTTAGCGGCAGGTCTATCACACGCAGTACACAGCTGATTGGGCGAGAAACACCCTCCCACACAGGTTACATCCAATGGAATGCTCTGCCCTTTGGCTGCTGTGTGTTCCCAGAGCAGGATTAACAATGGGGCTGATGGAGCCGAAGCTGCAGGTCCACACCTCAAAATAGGCCCACTGCAGCAACATACCCTCCAACAATTACACATAAACATTGCTACAAATTCAAAAAGGGGCGTGGCCACGGGTAAAGTGGTGTGGCCACACCCCTTTTCCTATACTTTCAATGGAAGTTTGGTGAGCATCTGCAGCAAGTCTCTGAGCTGTAGATAGGGGAAAAAATCCTTTTACTGCAGCATCCTATGTCTTGCTGTCAGTCGGCCTGCTCCCTCCGGCATCAACAATCCTCACTCCCGAGCCACGGCGCAGGTGAAACAAAAACTGCTGCGGCCACCGGCATAGATGTGTATGAAAGCAGCGCAGCGGAAGGCTTTCATAGCTCTACCCGCACCACATACTCATAGCCCTCCCTGCACCGCATACTCTCTGAGCCCCGGAGCCTCTTCTTTGCATGATGTCACAGGATTTCCTTCCCGCCACAGCTGTGCCCAGATCCCCAGAGGCCCTGACTCCACAACACAGCCCCTGAGCTGCCGGCCTGGAAGCCCCAAGCTGGCTAATGTAACGGATAGAGTGGGTGATATCGCGGAGGTAATGTCTGGACACCGAATCAATGTAAAAGGTGACAGTGCAGTGCAGTGCAGTGCAGTGGGTGTGCAGTGTCACTGACACTGCACAGCACTCTCACCTTTTACATTGATTCAGCGAGTGAGTCAGTTATGCCAGCCAGTCACTATTATTAGCGCTGGTGTCCCAACGCGCGGCATTACAGGGAAGTAGATGCACTAAATAAACTACAGCACGCAGCAGCCCTTAGCGCCGAAGCATTCGGGCGCTAAGGGCTGCTGGGAGCTGTAGTTTATTGAGTGCATCTTCTTCCCTGTAATGCCGCGCGTTGGGACACCAGCGCTAATAATAGTGACTGGCTGCTTGGCTGCTGTGCGAGTCTCCGGGAGAGCCACTGCCAAAGGGAGGACAGCAGCTTAGCTGTTTCCATGAGGAGAAGCAGGAGAAGCATTAACTGCCCCTTCCCCACTCACAGTACCTCCGGGCCCCATCCGCGGCACACCACACCCCCTCCACCACCCGCGGTGGCTCCAGATCCCCACCCGCAGCACGCCTGAACCCGCCCCTCCCCCACTGACGGCACCCCCGCATCCACTCCTCCTCCTCACGCAGTGGCTGCGGACCCCACACCGCAGCACCCACGCACCCGCCCCTCCCTTCCCCCCGTGGCACCACCGTACCAGTCCCTTTCTCACCCGTGGCACCTCCACAACCGCCCCTCCCCCACCCGTGCCACCCCTCCCCATCCGCTTCTCCCCCGCACCCGCCACTTCCCCAACCACAGCACCTAGGTGATTCATCAGGCTCTGCGTGCACTGTTCACGCCGTTGCAAGGGGCTACGACCCCTTAACCATCGCACGCCCTTAGTTCGTACAATATTTAACCACTCACACAATTATGATTGGAGGTAATACTCCATATAACACAAATATTGCACGCCACAAGGGCGTGCAAGGGTTAAGGGGGCGTAGCCCATACGACGGTGTGAAGAACGCACGTAGGGCACGATGTATCACCTAGTTAATAATACATCAACATAACACTGAATCTATGTTAATATATTATTAACAATCAGTGCATAAGCAGCTGCCTCCCCCCAGATGCACTGCACAATCAGTGCAGCTGAATAACTAGCTGAGCCAACTCCGAGAGGGCTGAGTCACTCCCTCCATGATTCACCAGCACTGGTCTGCAAGCACTGAGTCTCTCTGGCAACTCACTGAATCATGGTGGTCATTCCGAGTTGTTCGCTCGCTAGCTACTTTTAGCAGCAGTGCACACGCTAGGCCGCCGCCCTCTGGGAGTGTATTTTAGCATAGCAGAATTGCTAACGAAAGATTAGCAATTCTGCTATTAAGTATTTCCTTGCAGTTTCTGAGTAGCTCCAGTCCTACTCCTAGATTACGATCACCTCAGTCCGTTTAGTTCCTGGTTTGACGTCACAAACACGCCCTGCGTTCGGCCAGCCACTCCCCCGTTTCTCCAGCCATTCCTGGTTGTCTGCTGGCACGCCTGCGTTTTTTAGCACACTCCCGGAAAACGCTCAGTTACCACCCAGAAACACCCACTTCCTGTCAATCATTCTCCGATCAACAGAGCGACTGAAAAGCTTTGTTCGCCCGTGAGTAAAATAGCATAGTTTTGTGTAAAATTGCTTAGCGCGTGCGCCCTGCGGTGCATACGCATGCGCAGAACTGCCGAATTTTAGCCTATTAGCAATTCTGCTAAAAATAGCAGCGAGCGAACAACTCGGAAATACAGATTGAGCCAATTTGCATCCAAGTCAGAACAGAGCGGACATGTACAAAAACATGTAAATTTGCTTCTGACATTTGCATAGAGATCCTTGCAATACTGAATCAGCTCCTTAAACATTTTATAAGGCAGAAAGAAATTGAGCTATCGGATGGAAATTTGCACCCGTTACCACCTCAAAATCTGTCTACATTTTGTTTTTAATATCGCTCCACAACAATGCCAGTATCGGATCTTGCCACGGGCAAGCAGGACTTTTGCCCGGGGCGCCGCCTTCCGGAGGGCGCTGGCGCCATCCGGAGGGCGCCGCACCGTGGCAAGATCCGCCACTGCTGCCCGCTGTGTCCCCCGTCCGCCTTAAATGCCCGCTGCCCGCTGCCGTCCCCTGTGAAGGGAACTAGACGCTATGCGTCTAGTTTCCCTACGTGGAGAGTAACTTTGTTGTTGTAACTTTGCCGTCCCCTGTGAAGGGAAATAGACGCATAGCGTCTAGTTTCCCTTCGTGGAGAGGACCTTTTGCTGTGCGGTGCGCAATGACGTCATCGCGCATCGCTCAGCATTCAAGCGGCGCTAGAATGTACAGGGGACGTAACTGACCACGACCCCTGTATTAGGCCACGCCCCCTTTCCTGCCCGGGGCGCTATGCGCCCTTGAACCGGCCCTGCACAATGCAACATGGTTTTGGCAAGGTACATGCTTGCACTTTCTATTTGAATTTGCTTCTAACATTAAATAAGGCCCTGGTCATGGGCTAAGTGATTCACTGAACTGAGTTGAGACACATGACTCATTTGGATTGGAATGTATTGCAGAGACAGTGCACATGGGTGGTCATTCTGTGCAATAGGGTGTTTTGTGGTGTGAACTGGCCGGTGGCAATATGATCACATAGGGTTGACTTTGAAATGCCGGCGGTCAGGATGCCGGTGGTCAGAACACCGACTGTGACATCCTAATAGTGAGAATCCCAACAGGGGTAAGTAAGTATACTTACCTAACCCATACTTGCCTACTCTCCCGGATTCTGCGGTAGACACCGGTTTCTCGGGTAGTCCCCCGCAGCCCCGGGAAGATGGGCACCCCTCCCGCATTCCGCCCAGTTCCTAGGTAAGTGGGCAGAATGGGGAGCTAAATAGTGCCAAACTGCAGACCCAGTGGAGGGGGCGGGGCTAAATGACGCGATTATATGGTAATCGCGTCATTGAAGCTCTGCCCATATGCAAATACCATCCAATCATGGTATTTGCTTGTGTAGTGCAAGGGGCCTAATGACATCATTGGCTCGGCCCCTCCGCTGTCGCCACCCACCTGCTTCTCCTGTCCGAGTATCTCCCGGAGAGGAGAAAATAAATGTAGGCAAGTATGACCTAACCATAACCCTCCCTTTCCGCAGCTTAATCCTGACCATAACCCTCCCTTCCCGCAGCCTAATCCTAAACATAACCCTCCCTTCCCGCAGCCTAATCCTAACCATAACCCTTCCTTCCTGCAGCCTAATCCTAACCATAACCCTCCTCAGTTGTTCCTAAACTAGTGATGAGCGGGTTCGGTTCCTCGGAATCCGATCTCCCCCGAACTTCACCCTTTTTACACGGGTCCGAGGCAGGTTCAAACCTTCCCGCCTTGCTCGGTTAACCCGAGCGCGCCCGAACGTCATAATCCCGCTGTCGGATTCTCACGCGATTCGGATTCTATATAAGCAGCCGCGCGTCGCTGCCATTTTCACTCGTGCATTGGAAATGTTAGGGAGAGGACGTGGCTGGCGTCCTCTCCGTTTATTAATGTTGATGCAAATATTTGTGCTTATTGCTTAATTGTGGGGACTGGGGAGCAGCTGTATAATATAGGAGGAGTACAGTGCAGAGTTTTGCTGATCAGTAACCACCAGTTTTATCCGTTCTCTGTCTGAAAAACGCTCCATATTGTTATGATTCCTGTACTCCAGACCGGAGGAGATCTTATGGCAGGGATCTGAGTACAGGAAAATAAGCTGGTTGTGGGAGCTGGATAGCCTAGTAACCCCTGGCGCCCTAACTCCGTTGTCTCGCCCGTGTTATCAGAAATCCCCTGCGAGACTATGGTTGCTTGAGCCCATGGCAGCCGCGTTCGAAGGGCGGATTATGTCTGCCCAACCCCGATGCCCCCGCAGGTCTTAATGGGAGACAAGGGGAAGTCCGAGACAGGGTGATAACAAGGGGCCCTCTGACTAAGCAACCAGGCCAGGGGTTACAAGCTAACTAACTAAATCAAAAGGTATGTGCGGACTAGCCGCCAGGAAAAAGGACAACCAAGGATCCACTGATCCGACACTCCTATCCGGCACCGCCGGACACCAGAGTGGATCTGTGGAAGCGGAATCCTCCGCAAAGCTCCAGAACACAATTAAACAAAATAATAAACAGAAGCGGACAAGCCGCAACACACGGCTGCGCCGCGACTCACGAACACCACCAGATGTTAAAGGTGCTCGGTCAGACTCCAGGAACAGATGGTAACTTCCGAGTACAGGATCTCTGAGGACAGGAACAACCGAAAAGACCGGGACTGGGAACTCTCTGCAGCAGACACAGGCAAACAGGAAGCTATCACCGGCGTCTGTAAGAAGTCCTGAGGGTGCCTTTATTCAGGCACCCTCCAATCAGGATCCAGACAGGACAATCAAATAGAAATGCCGTGCAGCTTGCATGCTGCACGGCCAGCACATAATCAGGGTAATGAGAATAGACCCAGCAACGGGGAACGCGGCTGAACGTGGCGTCCCCGTTGCTAAGGTCAGAGCGGCTCCGTGCGCCCGGCGTCTTAGCGTTGCCAGGGAGCCGGCGGCTGAACGCGCACGGCGTCCCTGGTTGCTAGGCGCCGGGCCGCACGGCCGAGCGGACCCCGGCGCCTAACAGTACCCCCCCCTTGAGGAGGGGTCAAGGAACCCCTAAAGCCAGGTTTCCGAGGAAATTCACGAAAAAATGCCCTTTTGAGCTTTGGGGCATGAAGGTCTTCATCCAGGACCCACGACCTTTCCTCTGGCCCCTAACCTCTCCAATGCACCAAAAAATAAAGCCGACCCCGGGACAACTTGGAATCGAGAACCTTCTCAACCAAGAACTCTTGCTGACCCTGTACATTAACTGGTGATCTCCCCTGAGATCTTTTACGAGGAAATCTGCTGGACGAAACATATGGTTTAAGCAATGAGCAATGGAAGGTATTTCCGATCCGTATAGTTTTTGGTAAACGTAACCGGAAAGCAACTGGATTGACTTTTTTGATAATGAGAAATGGTCCAATATATCTAGGACCCAATCTGGCTGAGGTTTGTCGAAGTTTGATGTTGCGAGTCGACAACCACACCCTGTCTCCTACTTTAAAAGTGCACGGCCGCCGGAGCCTGTCAGAAAAAAATTTTTCCCGGAAAGCTGCTTTTCTGAGAGCCAGGTGCACTTTTTTCCAAATAAGTTTAAGATGAGAGGTCAGGGCCAGAGAGGAGACAGAGGAATGTTGAAAAAATGAATTAGCTCTGGGGTGGAAACCAAAAACTGCAAAAAATGGAGACACATTGGTGGAGGAATGACAGGCATTATTATAAGCAAACTCCGCCAATGGAAGAAACTCAGACCAGTCATTTTGGAGTTTGGCCGAGTACAAACGCAAATATTGTTTTAGAGATTGGTTAACTCGCTCAGTCTGTCCATTGGATTGTGGATGATAGCCGGAGGTTAATGATAATTTCATCTTTAATGAAGCACAAAAAGACTTCCAAAATTGCGCAATGAATTGTGGACCCCTGTCAGAAACAATATCAGTGGGTAACCCATGGAGTCTGAAAACATGACGGAGGAACAAGACTGCCAATCCCTGGGCAGATGGCAATCGGGGAAGAGCAATAAAATGGGCCATCTTGCTAAAACGGTCCACTACCACCCATATGACTCGGCATCCGGCTGACAGAGGGAGATCCACCACAAAATCCATGGAGATATGCGACCATGGCCTAAGAGGAACTTTCAAGGGCATAAGTTGACCAATAGGCAAAGAACGGGGAACTTTATGCTGTGCACAGACCTGACACGAAAAAACAAACTCTTTAATGTCTTTGGAAAGACCAGGCCACCATACTGAGCGGGATACTAATTCCAAAGTCTTAGCGATTCCCGGATGCCCTGCAACTTTGCTATCATGAAATTCCGCCAAAACAGTTGCTCTCAAAAACTCAGGAACAAAAAGACGACTAGCAGGAGTATTTCCCGGAGCTTGATGTTGAAGCAGCTTTAATTGGGAAAATACATCCTGTGTG
Source organism: Pseudophryne corroboree (assembly GCF_028390025.1). Taxonomy (NCBI): domain Eukaryota; kingdom Metazoa; phylum Chordata; class Amphibia; order Anura; family Myobatrachidae; genus Pseudophryne; species Pseudophryne corroboree. The sequence goes on from NC_086455.1 coordinate 110,027,293, forward strand.
AGACCTGCCTGAATGACTGAAGGCGGAAGTATGGGAGTAACAGGACTGTTGTCTTGAACCGGAAGGAAACTGCGTGACAGGGCATCTGCCTTGGTATTCTTGGAACCTGGTCTGAAGGTGATAATGAATTTGAAGCGAGTAAAAAATAAAGCCCAACGAGCCTGTCGGGCATTCAGTCGTTTAGCCGATTCAATGTATTGAAGATTTTTGTGATCAGTCAAAACTGAAATGGTGTGGGTAGCTCCTTCAAGCCAATGTCTCCACTCCTCGAAAGCCCATTTAATAGCCAGCAATTCCCGGTTACCAACATCGTAGTTGGATTCTGCAGATGAGAATTTCCTGGACATAAAGGCACAAGGATGTAACTCAAGGGAATCTGGATCCTTCTGAGAAAGGATAGCCCCTACTCCAACCTCCGAGGCATCCACCTCAATAATGAAAGGTAATTCTGGGTTGGGATGTCTAAGGACAGGGGCTGAGACAAAGGCTTGTTTTAAGGCCTGAAAAGATAACTCCGCTTCACATGACCAATTGGTAGGATCTGCTCCCTTCTTAGTAAGTGCCACAATGGGAGCAACTAGGTCAGAGAAAGAGTGAATAAATCTTCTATAGTAGTTTGCAAACCCTAAAAAGCGCTGAATTGCTTTTAAATTGGTGGGTTGCGCCCAACTAAGGATGGCTTGGAGCTTTTTTGGTTCCATTCGGAATCCCCGAGGGGAAATAATGTACCCTAAAAAGGATACTTCCGTGACATGAAATTCACACTTCTCCAGCTTGGCATAAAAGTGATTTTCACGTAATCTCTTTAGCACCTGACGCACCTGGGTAACATGTTGTTCCACGGAGTCAGAATATATCAAAATATCGTCTAAATAGACCACGACGAATCTTCCCAGAAACTCACGGAGCACATCATTAATGAGATCCTGGAAAACTGCCGGAGCGTTAGATAGGCCGAATGGCATGACCAGATACTCATAGTGGCCCGACTGAGTACTAAATGCCGTTTTCCACTCATCCCCTGACCTGATTCTGATGAGGTTATATGCTCCTCTAAGATCAATCTTAGAAAAAATAACAGCCGAACGTAGCTGATCAAAGAGGACAGAGATCAGCGGCAGAGGGTAAGTATTCTTTACTGAGATTTTATTCAAAGCTCTAAAGTCAATGCAGGGTCTGAGTGAACCATCCTTCTTCTCTACGAAAAAGAAACCTGCACTTAAAGGGGATTTAGATGGCCTGATAAACCCTTTCCCAAGGCTTTCTTTCACATACTCATTCATGGCCACAGTTTCAGGACCAGACAATGCATATAACCTTCCTTTAGGCAACGTGGCACCAGGAATTAACTCAATGGCACAATCATAAGGCCTATGGGGAGGCAAAATATCCGCATTGCCCTTGGAAAACACATCAACAAAATCCTGGTATTCCCCAGGAATATGTGCGGAACTGGCGGCAGCTACTCGGATAGGAAGCGTAATACATTCTTTATCACAGATGGTACCCCATTGTAGGATCTCCCCAGACTGCCAATCAATGACGGGATTATGAAAGGTCAGCCAAGGATGACCCAGAACCACAGGAACGGCTGGACAATGGGTAAGGAAAAACTCAATTTTTTCAGAATGCAGAGCTCCCACCGAGAGCAAAACAGGAGGTGTACATAGAGAAATAACCCCATTGGATAAAGGACTCCCATCTAAACCATGCATGGTGATACACCTACCTAAGGTTAGCTGAGGAATACCTAAGGCCTTGGCCCATGTTAAATCCATAAAGTTTCCTGCAGCTCCACTGTCCACAAAAGCAGAGACCGAGGAACAGAGGCTGCCATAGGAAACTTTAGCAGGAACCAACAGTGAATTATTTGAGGAGATGAGCTGCAGACCAAAGTGAACCCCCTCACAATTCACTTGGTCAGGAAGTTTCCCAACTTGTTTGGACAACTACGGGCAAAATGTCCCTTACCTCCGCAGTATAAACACAGACCATAATTTTGCCTCCTGGTTCTTTCTTCCGGAGACAATTTGGAGAGACCAATCTGCATAGGCTCCTCTATGTCTACAGGAATGGAAGGAACCCAGGGAGAGGACCCGACAGATGCCCCTTTTTCAGCCCTCCGCTCTCTGAGCCGACGATCTATTTTAATAGATAGCTCCATGAGGTTATCGAGGGTCTCAGGAGCGGGATACTGGAGGAGACTGTCTTTTATAGATTCCGATAAGCCGAGGCGAAACTGACTGCGCAGGGCTGGGTCATTCCAGCCACAGTCGTTCGACCAACGGCGAAACTCCGTACAATAATTCTCTGCGGGATTCCTACCCTGTCTAAGAGCACGCAACTGACTTTCTGCGGACGCCTCTCTATCAGGGTCGTCATACAATAGCCCTAAAGATTTTAAAAAGGCGTCTACAGACGATAAGGCCGGATCGTCTGTCTTTAAACCAAAAGCCCAGGTCTGAGGATCCCCCTGAAGTAGAGAAATAATAATCCCAACCCGCTGAGCCTCTGTACCTGAGGTAACTGGTCTTAAACGAAAATACAGTTTGCAAGATTCTTTAAAATTAAAAAACTGTTTTCTATCCCCAGAAAAACGGTCAGGCAGATGCATTTTTGGTTCAGGGATGACCCTCGGGGAAGTCCGTAACAGATCTTCCTGTGACCTCACCCGGAGGGACAGATCCTGAACCATCTGAGTAAGTTCCTGAATCTGACTAACAAGAAGCTGGCCAGGGTTTGGCCCAACACCGGTGGGATTCATAAGGCCGACAAAAATCTCCCAACTAAAAAGTGAAAAAATTTACTGTAAGTTAAATCTTTTCTTTTGTAGGCCGGTGATAATGTTATGATTCCTGTACTCCAGACCGGAGGAGATCTTATGGCAGGGATCTGAGTACAGGAAAATAAGCTGGTTGTGGGAGCTGGATAGCCTAGTAACCCCTGGCGCCCTAACTCCGTTGTCTCGCCCGTGTTATCAGAAATCCCCTGCGAGACTATGGTTGCTTGAGCCCATGGCAGCCGCGTTCGAAGGGCGGATTATGTCTGCCCAACCCCGATGCCCCCGCAGGTCTTAATGGGAGACAAGGGGAAGTCCGAGACAGGGTGATAACAAGGGGCCCTCTGACTAAGCAACCAGGCCAGGGGTTACAAGCTAACTAACTAAATCAAAAGGTATGTGCGGACTAGCCGCCAGGAAAAAGGACAACCAAGGATCCACTGATCCGACACTCCTATCCGGCACCGCCGGACACCAGAGTGGATCTGTGGAAGCGGAATCCTCCGCAAAGCTCCAGAACACAATTAAACAAAATAATAAACAGAAGCGGACAAGCCGCAACACACGGCTGCGCCGCGACTCACGAACACCACCAGATGTTAAAGGTGCTCGGTCAGACTCCAGGAACAGATGGTAACTTCCGAGTACAGGATCTCTGAGGACAGGAACAACCGAAAAGACCGGGACTGGGAACTCTCTGCAGCAGACACAGGCAAACAGGAAGCTATCACCGGCGTCTGTAAGAAGTCCTGAGGGTGCCTTTATTCAGGCACCCTCCAATCAGGATCCAGACTGGACAATCAAATAGAAATGCCGTGCAGCTTGCATGCTGCACGGCCAGCACATAATCAGGGTAATGAGAATAGACCCAGCAACGGGGAACGCGGCTGAACGTGGCGTCCCCGTTGCTAAGGTCAGAGCGGCTCCGTGCGCCCGGCGTCTTAGCGTTGCCAGGGAGCCGGCGGCTGAAAGCGCACGGCGTCCCTGGTTGCTAGGCGCCGGGCCGCACGGCCGAGCGGACCCCGGCGCCTAACACATATCTGTGCTCAGTGTGCTGCATATATCTGTGCTCACACTGCTTTATTGTGGGGACTGGGGACCAGCAGTATTATATAGGAGGAGTACAGTGCAGAGTTTTGCTGACCAGTGACCACCAGTATTATACGTTATCTGCCTGAAAAACGCTCCATATCTGTGCTCAGTGTGCTGCATATATCTGTGCTCACACAGCTTTATTGTGGGGACTGGGGACCAGCAGTATTATATAGGAGGAGTACACTGCAGAGTTTTGCTGACCAGTGACCACCAGTATACATTGTCTGCCTGAAAAACACTCCATATCTGTGCTCAGTGTGCTGCATATATCTGTGCTCGCACTGCTTTATTGTGGGGACTGGGGACCAGCAGTATATTATATAGGAGGAGTACAGTGCAGAGTTTTGCTGACCAGTGACCACCAGTATTATACGTTGTCTGCCTGAAAAATGCTCCATATCTGTGCTCAGTGTGCTGCATATATCTGTGCTCACACTGCTTTATTGTGGGGACTGGGGACCAGCAGTATTATATAGGAGAAGTACAGTGCAGAGTTTTGCTGAAAGTGACCACCAGTATATACAGCAGTACGGTACGGAAGGCCACTGCTCTACCTACCTCTGTGTCGTCAAGTATACTATCCATCTAGATTCTATACCTGTGGTGCATTTTAGTTTTGCAGTTTGCTGACAGTGACCACCAGTATATATAGCAGTACGGTACGGAAGGCCACTGCTCTACCTACCTCTGTGTCGCCAAGTATACTATCCATCTAGATTCTATACCTGTGGTGCATTTTAGTTTTGCAGTTTGCTGACAGTGACCACCAGTATATATAGCAGTACGGTACAGAAGGCCACTGCTCTACCTACCTCTGTGTCGTCAAGTATACTATCCATCTAGATTCTATACCTGTGGTGCATTTTAGTTTTGCAGTTTACTGACAGTGACCACCAGTATATATAGCAGTATGGTACGGAAGCCACTGCTCTACCTACCTTTGTGTTGTCAAGTATACTATCCATCTAGATTCTATACCTGTGGTGCATTTTAGTTTTGCAGTTTGCTGACAGTGACAACCAGTATATATAGCAGTACGGTACGGAAGGCCACTGCTCTACCTACCTCTGTGTCGTCAAGTATACTATCCCTCTAGATTCTATACCTGTGGGGCATTTTAGTTTTGCAGTTTGCTGACAGTGACCACCAGTATATATAGCAGTACGGTACGGAAGGCCACAGCTCTACCTACCTCTGTGTCATCAAGTATACTATCCATCTAGATTCTATACCTGTGGTGCATTTTAGTTTTGCAGTTTGCTGACAGTGACCACCAGTATATATAGCAGTATGGTACGGAAGGCCACTGCTCTACCTACCTCTGTGTCGTCAAGTATACTATCCATCCATATCAGTGGTGCATTTCAGTTGTGCGCAGTATATATAGTAGTAGGCCATTGCTATTGATACTGGCATATAATTCCACACATTAAAAAATGGAGAACAAAAATGTGGAGGTTAAAATAGGGAAAGATCAAGATCCACTTCCACCTCGTGCTGAAGCTGCTGCCACTAGTCATGGCCGAGACAATGAAATGCCATCAACGTTGTCTGCCAATGCCGATGCCCAATGTCATAGTAGAGAGCATGTAAAATCCAAAAAACAAAAGTTCAGTAAAATGACCAAAAAATCTAAATTGAAAGCGTCTGATGAGAAGCGTAAACTTGCCAATATGCCATTTACGGCATGGAGTGGCAAGGAATGGCTGAGGCCCTGGCCTATGTTCATGGCTAGTGGTTCAGATTCACATGAGGATGGAAGCACTCATCCCCTCGCTAGAAAACTGCAGTGCCACTCCTAGATGGGTCAGGTGTTTGTGTCGGCCACTTGTGTCGCTTAGCTTAGTCACACAGCGACCTTGGTGCGTCTCTTTTTTTCTTTGCATCATGTGCTGTTTGGGGACTATTTTTTGAAGTGCCATCCTGTCTGACACTGCAGTGCCACTCCTAGATGGGCCAGGTGTTTGTGTCGGCCACTTGGGTCGCTTAGCTTAGTCACACAGCTACCTCATTGCGCCTCTTTTTTTCTTTTCATCATGTGCTGTTTGGGGACTATTTTTTTGAAGTGCCATCCTGTCTGACACTGCTGTGCCACTCCTAGATGGGCCAGGTGTTTGTGTCGGCCACTTGTGTCGCTTAGCTTAGTCACACAGCGACCTTGGTGCGCCTCTTTTTTTCTTTGCATCATGTGCTGTTTGGGGACAATTTTTTTGAAGTGCCATCCTGCCTGACACTGCAGTGCCACTCCTAGATGGGCCAGGTGTTTGTGTCGGCCACTTGTGTCGCTTAGCTTAGCCATCCAGCGACCTCGGTGCAAATTTTAGGACTAAAAATAATATTGTGAGGTGTGAGGTGTTCAGAATAGACTGAAAATGAGTGTAAATTATGGTTATTGAGGTTAATAATACTATGGGATCAAAATGACCCCCAAATTCTATGATTTAAGCTGTTTTTGAGGGTTTCTTGTAAAAAAACACCCGAATCCAAAACACACCCAAATCCAACAAATCATTTTCAGGGAGGTTTTGCCAAAACGCGTCCGAATCCAAAACACGGCCGCGGAACCGAATCCAAAACCAAAACACAAAACCCGAAAAATTTCCGGTGCACATCACTAGCCTAAACCTCCCCCCCCCCCCCCCTCCCCCCAGCAGCCTAACCCTAGTTAGGAAGCCGTGATCCTAGTCAGGATGCCAACGCTGGCATTTCTGAGCAGCGTCAGAAATCCGGCATCAGAATTCAACTACTGGGATCCCGATCACATATTTCCACACTGATTTGTGGTAGGATTATGGGATTGTCGTGAGCATTCATCACACTACACAATGGCCCTCATTCCGAGTTGTTCGCTCGGTAAAAATCTTCGCATCGCAGCGATTTTCCGCTTAATGCGCATGCGCAATGTCCGCATTGCGACTGCGCCAAGTAAATTTGCTATGCACTTAGGAATTTTACTCACAGCTTTTTCATCGGTCTGGCGATCGTAATGTGATTGACAGGAAATGGGTGTTACTGGGTGGAAACAGGCCGTTTTATGGGCGTGTGGGAAAAAACGCTACCGTTTCCGGAAAAAACGCAGGAGTGGCCGGAGAAACGGAGGAGTGTCTGGGCGAACGCTGGGAGTGTTTGTGACGTCAAACCAGGAACGACAAGCACTGAACTGATCGCAGATGCCGAGTAAGTCTGAAGCTACTCAGAAACTGCTACGAGGTGTGTAATCGCAATATTGCGAATACATCGTTCGCAATTTTAAGATGCTAAGATTCACTCCCAGTAGGCGGCGGCTTAGCGTGAGCAACTCTGCTAAAATCGCCTTGAGAGCGAACAACTCGGAATGACCTCCAATATTTTAAACAATATCACAAATTTTTACCCTTTTGAGTGATATCTTTTGTAATGTCGCCCATTGTGTACACATTATGGGCCTAATTCAGACCTGATCGATGTTGTGCGAATTCGCAATGTGTCCGATTATCCATCAACTGCGCATGCGTAAGAATCGTAATGCATGCGCGCGATGCCAAACTGAGAAAGAAGTCAGCGGCTTTTTTGATAGCTAGGCGAACTCAGGCTGACTGACAGGAAGCAGATGTTTGGGGGTGGTAACTGCCCGTTTTCTGGAAGTGTCAGGAAAAACGCAGGTGTTCCCAAGTGTTTTCAGAGAGGGTGTGATGTCAGCTCCTGCCCCGATCTGTCTGTTTCTTTCGCACTGTTAGAGTAAGTCCTGGGCTACGCACAGACTGAAAAAATTATTCGATAGTGAGTGAGTTGCAAACGGATTTGCAGCAGGCCAGCATTTGCAAAACTTTTTGCACGGCGTACGCAGACTTGCACGGGGTGGATTTTCACTCTGTCTGTGCGATGACTATTCAATCGCAAACCTCTGCAAATTTACAGCGGGGGGGATCAGGTCTGAATTAGGCCCTATATCGTTAATGAGATACGCTCCGCGTGTCGTTAACAATATTGTTGTCGTCTGTGCATGCAGGTCAATTTTGGCTATGTCTGACAAAACTGCATGTGTTAGGGTCAGTGGCAGGGTGATGTCACTGAATTATATCATTAGCGATATATTGTTCAGTGTGCATGCACTATATCAGCAGCCTGGGAATGTAGGGAAAACGGGATCCGGTCTGAAGATCGACAGTGTCTAGGTCGACAATGTTTAGGTCGACCACTATAGGTCGACAGTCACTAGGTCGACATGGATGGAAGGTCGACGGGGTTTCTAGGTCGACATGTGCTAGGTCGACAGGTCTAAAGGTCGACATGAGTTTTTTAAAATAAAAAAATCTTTTTTTGAATTTTTTCATACTTAACGATCCACGTGGACTACGATTGGAACGGTAAAGTGTGCCGAGCGAAGCGGTAGCGGACCGAAGGCACCATGCCCGAAGCATGGCGAGCGAAGCGAGCCATGCGAGGGGACGCGGTGCACTAATTTGGGATCCCGGTCACTCTACGAAGAAAACGACACAAAAAACAACAACCTTATGTCGACCTTTAGACCTGTCGACCTAGCACATGTCGACCTAGAAACCCTGTCGACCTTCCATCCATGTCGACCTAGTGACTGTCGACCTATAGTGGTCGACCTAAACATTGTCGACCTAGACACTGTTGATTTGATGAACCACACCCAGGGAAAACACTAGGCATTATCACTCATGGAGCGTATCGCCTAGTGTGTACCTGGCTTGAGTCGTGTACAGGGAAGGGAAGCCTGTTTCTGAGAGATCTCTTACACCTAGCATGGGGCTTGTGCAGATACCAATAATAACAGTTGTGGCAGCCACTTGTACACTCCTAATTCTTCACAGTAGTTAAATATACTGTACTTGCATTAGCATGAAGTAGTTAAACAGGCTTCCGAAGCTGCCCACAATTACAGAATCATAAGGTAAGGTAGTCCAGTGAGCAGAAAGTTTAGGAAAGGGCACCTGAAATCAAAATCTTTCACACTGTTAAAAAAAGGGGTACGCGTGTCACATTAAAAATTGACAAATCAATATCCCCCAAAAAAGAACACTAAAGCTGAAGAACAAATGGTGTGTTCAGAAATCACTGAGGACCATGTTAGTTATGTGTGAGTCTGACATTTCTCAGATTGTACTCATAGAGAAGCCTCCGTCGGCTCCTGGGGATGAGCAGTACAAGTAAAGATGGTGATGATGATGACATAATAGAAATTGAGGATGCTACTGTGCAGGTGAAACAGGATGAGTGGGATATTTGTGTATTCTCTAACACTACTGAGGATGATGAGGATGAGGCTGTTGATGTTGTTTGTGTAGGTCAGCCACCAGTGGCTGAAGGTCTTGACTGTGATAAAAAGAAAGTCATTGCTATGCCTGGTCATAAGACCAAAAAAGCCACCTCTTCAGTGTGGGATAATTTTTTTCCCAAAACCCTGATGTTTATGAAGGCATATGCTCCATTTGTGAGGACAAAGTTCATAGGGGTAGGGACATTAACCATCTAGACACCTTCTCCATGTTACATAATTTGCGGCAAGTTCCTGTCATTTATTTTATAAAATTATAATAAGTTGTTGTAATTAACACCCACATCATCAACCTCCTCATTAGTGATCAGAGGTAGTCCTTCCAAAAACTTGGTTTGTGGGGGCCCAAACAAACCAGGTGCTTTAGCCACAAAAGTGTCAGTCCCGGTCGCTGAAGTACTTTTGGTTTGTTAAACTGTGCATAAACTTTCTATCATCTGATGTTTGACTGGATGACATCATTACACAATAACCTTACAAATAACTGTGAACTAACTTAACTTATCTAGAAATAAATGACACAGAGAAATAACGACACAGACCACTGAAATGCCATTAAAATCGGTCAACCATTATTTATTATGATATATTTAAGCTAAGTATGGTGGCAATAAGAAAGAACGGCCAGAACAACAGTGACATTACGACTTATTGCTGCTACGCATGTCCACGACATGACTTCTTTATCTCATTGGCTTACGCCAATAAGTGCTGAGTTTCCAACTCTCTCCCCAATACACCATAATAGATCCGGCCAGACAGCCGAGCCCCAATGACCCCCGGTAGGGAGGGCCAGAGTATACGATGTATTGGGCAAAGAGCACACCCACAAACAGCGGCGCAATAGCCACTGTAACTGCCGTTCTTTCCCGCCACAGAGAGTGTTTGACAAACCCCAACCGGCAAAGAAAAAGAAAAACGGGTGGGGAAAACGTGACTCGGGGAGGGAGGGTGGGAAAATCCTGAGAGAAAGAGGCAGAAAGCATATCCTGTCTCACACAAAATGTCTGCTAGCTCCTCCCTACACTCCCACTATTCTAATTAAGACCAACCCCCCAAGCCTATTAACTTTTAAGTAACCTAAACATTGTGTAAAGCCCATGCAATCCTAACAGCCTAGAATTTTACGCTCACTTGCGCTATTCGCACGCGCTTTTCATAAACTTTCTATCATCTGATGTCGGACCGCATGACATCATTACACAATAACCTTACAAATAACTGTGAACTAACTTAACTTATCTAGAAATAAATGACACAGAGAAATAACGACACAGACCACTGAAATGCCATTAAAATCGGTCAACCGTTATTTATTATGATATATTTAAGCTAAGTATGGTGGCAATAAGAAAGAACGGCTAGAACAACAGTGACATTACGACTTATTGCTGCTACGCATGTCCACGACATGACTTATTTATCTCATTGGCTTACGCCAATAAGTGCTGAGTTTCCAACTCTCTCCCCAATACACCATAATAGATCCGGCCAGACAGCCGAGCCCCAATGACCCCCGGTAAGGAGGGCCAGAGTATACGATGTATTGGGCAAAGAGCGCACCCACAAACAGCGGCGCAATAGCCACTGTAACTGCCGTTCTTTCCCGCCACAGAGAGTGGTTGACAAACCCCAACCGGCAAAGAAAAAAAAAAAACGGGTGGGGAAAACGTGACTCGAGGAGGGAGGGTGGGAAAATCCTGAGAGAAAGAGGCAGAAAGCATATCCTGTCTCACACAAAATGTCTGCTAGCTCTTCCCTACACTCCCACTATTCTAATTAAGACCAACCCCCCAAGCCTATTAACTGTTAAGTAACCTAAACATTGTGTAAAGCCCATGCAATCCTAACAGCCTATAATTTTACGCTCACTTGCGCTATTCGCACGCGCTTTTCATAAACTTTCTATCATCTGATGTCGGACCGCATGACATCATTACACAATAACCTTACAAATAACTGTGAACTAACTTAACTTATCAAGAAATAAATGACACAGAGAAATAACGACACAGACCACTGAAATGCCATTAAAATCGGTCAACCGTTATTTATTATGATATATTTAAGCTAAGTATGGTGGCAATAAGAAAGAACGGCTAGAACAACAGTGACATTACGACTTATTGCCGCTACGCATGTCCACGACATGACTTCTTTATCTCATTGGCTTACGCCAATAAGTGCTGAGTTTCCAACTCTCTCCCCAATACACCATAATAGATCCGGCCAGACAGCCGAGCCCCAATGACCCCCGGTAAGGAGGGCCAGAGTATACGATGTATTGGGCAAAGAGCGCACCCACAAACAGCGGCGCAATAGCCACTGTAACTGCCATTCTTTCCCGCCACAGAGAGTGGTTGACAAACCCCAACCAGCAAAGAAAAAGAAAAACGGGTGGGGAAAACGTGACTCGGGGAGGGAGGGTGGAAAAATCCTGAGAGAAAGAGGCAGAAAGCATATCCTGTCTCACACAAAATGTCTGCTAGCTCCTCCCTACACTCCCACTATTCTAATTAAGACCAACCCCCCAAGCCTATTAACTGTTAAGTAACCTAAACATTGTGTAAAGCCCATGCAATCCTAACAGCCTAGAATTTTACGCTCACTTGCGCTATTCGCACGCGCTTTTCATAAACTTTCTATCATCTGATGTCGGACCGCATGACATCATTACACTATAACCTTACAAATAACTGTGAACTAACTTAACTTATCTAGAAATAAATGACACAGAGAAATAACGACACAGACCACTGAAATGCCATTAAAATCGGTCAACTGTTATTTATTATGATATATTTAAGCTAAGTATGGTGGCAATAAGAAAGAACGGCCAGAACAACAGTGACATTACGACTTATTGCTGCTACGCATGTCCACGACATGACTTATTTATCTCATTGGCTTACGCCAATAAGTGCTGAGTTTCCAACTCTCTCCCCAATACACCATAATAGAGCCAGCCAGACAGCCGAGCCCCAATGACCCCCGGTAAGGAGGGCCAGAGTATACGATGTATTGGGCAAAGAACGCACCCACAAACAGCAGCGCAATAGCCACTGTAACTGCCGTTCTTTCCCGCCACACACCGGCCTGTAAGGAGCCGGTGCCGCCACCATACCCTGACTAACAACGAACTAACTAAAACTGACCTATAAAGAACTCGGAAACTACCTTCCAACCTAAACAAATGCCCTCATCAGACAAAAAAGAGACGCCATCAGGTCTACTGAAATGGGCGTCCTAAAAACAAATAAGGGGCGGGGAGGGGAACAACCTGTCCCGAAGTGAAAACCTGCAAAACCTGCCGCAGAGGGCGCAGGCCAATAGCACCCTCTGGGATCTCAGGAGAAAAGCAGGGCAAAATCCAACGGGACCCCCACCGTTCAAACGGTGACGAGTGGCCAAAAAAGGCTACAGGTCGAGTCCAGTCGAGGAGAGACGAAAAGACGGGTCAACGAGTCAGAGCAAAGGCACTCCCGCAGACCAGCCAAAAATGTAGCGGCTGGCGAGGGCACCCCAACACCGACCCGCCGGCACGCCATCCCGCCGTCCCACGAGTGAACTGAAAAGAAACCAAGGAGAACAAGAAAAATTTGAGGCAAACCAGAAGAAGGCCTGCCATAAACTGGACAATGGAATCACCTGACATAGCGCTTGTAGGCATTGGAGTTCCATCGACCAAGCGCTTTAATCTCAGTCTCAGAAAAACCCAATGAAGCGGCTGTTGTCGCAGCACCAATACGAAAGGAATGTGTGCCATACAGTGATGGCGACAATCCCAACGCAAAGATGCATTGCTTAAATACCCACCGAAATTGGTACAACGTCAAAGGTGACCCATCGAGGTGGACAAGCCACGCTCCGCCACAACGTGGCCGGGAGTCACCATACACACGTGCCAAGGTTATGGGGCAGATGCTAGTGTTAGGGCAGGCAGGCAAGGTAATCCAATGCCCACGCCCCAACTGATCCGTCTTAGAACGGCTTAATTTGCACAGTAACGCATCCGCCATCAACACATGGGACTCATGCAAAGGAGGGGCCGCGGACCTGGAGGGGGCCACCAACTCGCTGATCTGAAAGGCTCCGTAAAAAGCCATAGCAAAGGCAAGCCGGAAAAGCAACACCTCATACTGAGAATTGCAAACGGATGGTAAGACCTCCATCAGGCGACCCAGCAGCGCAACCGATATAGGACGCCTGTTGTCCACAGACACAGGAGTGCCACGAGCCCAGCCCTGCAAACAGCGTCTCACCAAAAAGCTTTTAGTGACATCATGGCTACCCTGTAAGCGCAGAAAAAAGGAGATACCTGCCACCATCTGGCTGACAACTGCGCGCGACCTCCCAGCTTCGTACATACGCCAGACAAAAGCCAACAGTAGTCGAAAGGAAGGCTTACCTTCGTTTCGCCTGTGCGCAATGAATGCCTCCCATCGATGGAACGCCGCCCGATATTTCACCAGCGTGGCTGGAGCCACCGACTGGCTGGCCAAAGCAGTTATCCCAGCCATATAACCTGCCAGCAATGAGAAGGGCATACGTCACCTGTAAGCGCTGCAGCAGGGGCCAACGCGCGAAACCGAGCCCACTGTTGTCTAGAGAGAGCATTGGCAATGCTGTTGTCAACCCCTGGGACGTGCCGTGCAACGAAGTGAACATTCAGACGCAAACAGAGCAAGACCAGGCGGGCCAACAAGCGAAGAACTGGAAGCGAGGAAGATCGCTGCCCATTGATCGCCTGAACCACGCCCAGATTGTCACACCAGAAGACCACGTGCTGGTCTTTGATCCGCTCCCCCCAGAGCTCCAATGCAACGACAATGGGAAACAGTTACAGCAACAAAAGGTTGCGGATTAAGCCCTGCCGGAACCAGGAGACCGGCCAAGGGGCAGCGGACTATGCACCATCGAGGTACGCACCGTATCCCCAGGAACCCGACTCGTCGGTGAACAACTGGATACCTGGGCTGTGGACCGCCTCAGACAGCCAAATGGCTACGCCATTAAACTCATGCAGAAAGGCATCCCAAACTCGCAGGTCCCTGCAAATCTCGGATGACAATCTAATGAAGTGATGCAGCCTACGAGCGCCAGCCGTCGCCCGCTCCAATTTGCGACAAAAGATTCTACCCATGGGAATGACCCTGCATGCAAAATTGAAAAGACCGAGAAGGGATTGGCACTGGCGCAAGGTAACCTTGCCACCTGCCAATGCCCTCTCAATACACACACGCAACTTGGAAACTTTGTCTAAGGGCAATCGGCAGCATCCCGCCTCAGTATCCAGTTCGATGCCTAGATACAAGAGGTGGGTGCAAGGACCCTCACATTTATCCGGAGCGATTGGTACCCCGAACTCGGAAAAAAGTGCTTTCAAGGAGAAGAGCAGCCGAGCACACCTAAAAATGGTTATGAATCCACTATAACATGGCGCCACCTTAAAATAGTGCAACCGTCACCAGATGGTTAAGATAATATTTAAAATATAATTACGTTCCTTATGTATACATCAGTCTCCTCTTGCCTTCAGAGCCTGGATTCCATCAGCTCAGCATATGTAAGGAGAATGGATACTCATGTGTAGTATTGAAATTTTAATAATACAAACACACACTGATGTACATAAAACAATACACAATTTCCCACTGTGATCCCTTATAGTGTCCCCAGAGGACTGAGCAATTACCGGATGTTGTGGAGAACTGATAAACAAACAGCTCTCAAACAAGCGATGTTACACCCAAAGACAAGTCCACCCGGGTAGGCAGCTTCAGATGTGGTATGCAGGTACCGTTCAGTGCTCCTGGAGTAACTTTGGAATCTGGGGTCAGCAACACCATACAGCCAACGCGTTTCAACCCCTTGGATTAGAGTCTTTCTCAAGGCAGTGTGTTGCTTTGTTAAACTGACTCCTTTTTAAAACTACCAATGTCCAATCACAAAGGCTCCCCAATTACCGTCATTTTATATTTCCGGAAATGCGTCACTTGGTGCCACACCTACTGCACCCAACGGCAACTGTACACCCGGAAGTTCCATCTCGTCCGTCTGTTATTAAACAATCCCTGTCCGGAAGTGCGTCACTCAGTGCGCCGCATGCTGCACCCAGCGGCGTCCGTGTTCCCGGAAGTGCGTCATTCCCGGAAGTACGTCATCTGTGGTTCCGTGTATTTGCCAAGGGACGGGGGTTCCCTCGTGTCTCCCATCTAGTCCGGAAGTATGCCCACGTATTTCCGTTCGGCGGCAATGACTAAATAGTGTATTCTACTTCATTAGTCCCCTTCCTAAAAACGTCCTTATAAATACAACTGACATTGTCCATTATCGGATACTGTAAAGAAAGAAACGTAATTCCCATAAAGCACATATTCAAATAGACACATTTGTTTACAATAAAACTTACAGTACTGGTTCATATAATGAATATTTAAAAGATTTCAATAAAAGATACAATAAAAAAAGGATACAATAAAAAAGATATCTTTGGATCATAAAAACCATTTCAACTCAAAGTCGTTATTCAGACCATGAGGATGTAATGTGTTACATTCATAAATTAACTGCATTTCTTTTTTGGCCAAGCTGGAAGCAGTATCGTGTTGGCGAGGATTCCCTTTCACCAATTTTATTCCTGCAAATCTTATAATGCTTCTAGTGGAACAATTGTGGATTTTTTTAAAATGGGACGACAATGCATGTGTCTCAAGTCCCCTCTTGATATTCCTACAATGCTCACCTAGCCTCACTTTAAGTGCCCTTGAGGTGCGTCCTATGTAAAATAGGTGACATGTACATTCAATGCAATAGATAACATTACTTGTATTGCATGTTATAAATTTATGAACATCTAGCTTTTTTCCATTTATCTGTATCTTTTCAAGTTTTTTGTACCATCACTCGTCACCTCTCTGCAGCCGATACACATTCCACATCTATGGAAGCCTTTAGTGGTAATTCTTGGCTCCCTTTTGATTGGGGGGATATGGCTGTTAACTAACTTGTTTTTTTAAATTTGGGGCTTTTCTATAATCAAAAATGGGGCGATCTGGAATTTTATTCCCCAATATAGGGTCTTTCTTTAAAATATTCCAGTTCTTCTTGATTGAACGTTCCAAGGCTCTATATTGAGAATTGTAGCTGGTGATGAATGCCCACTCAAATTTTTCATTTCTAGTTTGTTTGAAAGTGCTTGTGCTTAAAAGGGCATCCCTATTTACATTGTTTGCCTTCTGCATGGCTGCTTCAATAACATCATCTTTATAACCACAATTTTCAAATCTTATTTTTAATTCCTCTGCTTGCTCTTTATAGGTAACTTCATTGGTGCAATTTCTTTTTATACGCTTGAATTGGCCACTGGGTATAGAGTTAAGCCAATTGGTATGATGACAGCTAGTATATTCAATGTATGTCCTTGAATCTGTTGATTTGGTATATGTTTTAGTATGAATTTGATTATTTTCCACAAATACCGTAATGTCCAAAAAATCCACTTCCAACTCATTTATGTTAAAACTAAGATCAATATTTAAAACATTATTATTAAGATATGTACAGAATTGGTGTAAGCTTGCACGATCACCTCGCCATATAAAAAAGATGTCATCTATAAAACGTTTCCAGGACACCAGGCTCGCTCCGAATGGGTTGTTATGCCAAATAAAATCCTCCTCCCATTGTCCCATAAAAATATTAGCATAACTCGGAGCGAACCTGGTGCCCATGGCTGTGCCAACCTTCTGTAAATAAAAATTGCCATCAAACGTAAAATAATTGTTGGTTAAGATAAACTCAATCCCTTCTATAATGAAATCTTGAACTTGTTTTTCTAAAGTACTTTTATTTAAATATGTAGTTACAGCCTGAAGTCCTACTTCATGCTTAATGATGGAATATAGGGATTTCACGTCTGCAGTAACAAAAAACATATTTTCCTCCCACTGGATCGTGGATAGGAAAAGCAAAAAATCCTTTGTATCCTTTAGATGGGATAAATTTTGTAAAACAAGTGGCTGGAGGAAAAAATCGATATACTCTGATAGATTGGATGTAACGGAGTTGATCCCAGATATTATGGGTCTTCCCGGGGGGTTTGTGGCATTTTTATGAACCTTGGGGAGTAGATAAAGTGCTGGTGTGACAGGTTTTAAAATCTCTAAAAATTTGACTTCTCTTTCCTCAAGGATTCCCATCTCTTCATATCTCTTTATCAGAGATTTTAATTCTGTGGTCATTTTCTCTGTTGGATCGGATTTAAGTTTGGAGTAGGTGATTTTATCATTGACATGTTCTTCTACTGCGTTCATATACCAATCTTTATTCATCACGACTACCCCCCCACCTTTATCTGCCGGTTTTATCACCAGATCAGAATTCTTTTTTAACTCTTTCAACGCAGATCTTTCTTTGAATGTTAAATTTGATTTTATCCCTGATGGTTTAATTTCTCTGAGGTCCCCTTTAATAAGTTCACAAAAGGTTTCGATAAAAGTGCCTTTTACATGTGCAGGAAAAAAGATGGACTTAGGTTTAAATGGTGTCCTTTCTAGTGTCACTTGCTCATCTACGTCCTCTTTTTCTTTACTTAAGAAGAATTTCTTTATGCATAGTTTCCGTTCGAATTTGGAAATGTCTATAAATGTCTCAAATTTATTGACATTCGTTGCTGGGGCATATTTCAACCCTTTTTGCAAGACTCCTCTCTCATCTTTCGTTAGAATGTGGGAGCTGATATTAAATATTTTAACTTTACCCTCATTTTCATTATTAGCTTCAACCACTTGTTCTATTCCATTATTTTTCCTTTTTCTAGTCTTTTTCTTTTTATTCTTCTTCTCCGATTTTTTGACCTTACCCCCTCTTTTCCCTCTATGGGTTTTCTGTTTTATCTCCATCTCACATCTTGTTTCCCCTTCTCTAAAAAACGTGAGTAATCTCCCTTGTTAAATAATCCAAATCTATTATTAGTCTCTAGGGGTGGGGAATTGTTTCTCATTCTATATGTTCTCCTCCATTGCCAATCCCTCTCACCCCTATCTCTCTCATTCTTTCTTTCATGTATTTGGTCCCATTGTCTGTTCTCTCTGAACCTATAGGGTTTTTGTTCTCTATATCCAAATTTATTTCTATTAGAGTCATTATACACATCTCTTTCTCTTATGTGGGAGTCCTCTCTGTCCCTCTCGTGTCTGTGTTCACGATAATTCACTCTATGTGGATTCAAGGGACTATTTCTATTCCAATTCTGTCTTTTCTCTCTATTCCTGTTTCCATTGCTATGCCTAATGGGAGTGGTGATCCCAGTTTTTTTGGGGGTCTCCTGTTGTTCACCACTATTTTCCTCAGATTCTTTTTTATCTCTTATAAATTTCCTCATTTTCCTTTCGACTAGAACTTTTTCGTTCTTTTTGATATTTTTCTCTATTTTATCTTCTAAAGTTTTATAATCTGCTAAATCAGCGAACGGAATAATTAGGTCTTTACATTTCTTAATCTCATCATCTAAATGGCTGAGCTCTCTTCTTCTTTCATTGACGATGAGATTCATTAGTGAAAAAGAACATTCACTAATTATTCTTTCCCATTCATCCTTGAAAGAGTCTGATGCTGAATCGAATGATGGTTTCTTATTAATTTTCAAACCTCGTGGGATTACCTCATGTGCAACATATTTTTCTAAGGTGACCATTTCCCACCATATTCGGTTCTCCTTTAGTAAAGTGCTTTCTAGTTTATGCATAATATTTTCTAGGCTTACATCAAGGAGCTCAATATGTTCTCCCTCATCTTTAAATAAGGTTTCTAATATTGTTTTCCTTTGATCCCTATATTTAAACATGTTTATTGCAGCACGTGATAAATCACCAAAAGAAAGGAGAGAAGAAATAACACCGTATAAAAAGAAATACTTAAGGTAAAAGATCTTTTGCGCAAATAAACAGACGGGCAGCCCTGTCTGGCAGATTCAAAAGATGAGTGTCCCTCCAATACACTCTAAATACGTCTAAAAATGGTTATGAATCCACTATAACATGGCGCCACCTTAAAATAGTGCAACCGTCACCAGATGGTTAAGATAATATTTAAAATATAATTACGTTCCTTATGTATACATCAGTCTCCTCTTGCCTTCAGAGCCTGGATTCCATCAGCTCAGCATATGTAAAGAGAATGGATACTCATGTGTAGTATTGAAATTTTAATAATACAAACACACACTGATGTACATAAAACAATACACAATTTCCCACTGTGATCCCTTATAGTGTCCCCAGAGGACTGAGCAATTACCGGATGTTGTGGAGAACTGATAAACAAACAGCTCTCAAACAAGCGATGTTACACCCAAAGACAAGTCCACCCGGGTAGGCAGCTTCAGATGTGGTATGCAGGTACCGTTCAGTGCTCCTGGAGTAACTTTGGAATCTGGGGTCAGCAACACCATACAGCCAACGCGTTTCAACCCCTTGGATTAGGGTCTTTCTCAAGGCAGTGTGTTGCTTTGTTAAACTGACTCCTTTTTAAAACTACCAGTGTCCAATCACAAAGGCTCCCCAATTACCGTCATTTTATATTTCCGGAAATGCGTCACTTGGTGCCACACCTACTGCACCCAACGGCAACTGTACACCCGGAAGTTCCATCTCGTCCGTCTGTTATTAAACAATCCCTGTCCGGAAGTGCGTCACTCAGTGCGCCGCATGCTGCACCCAGCGGCGTCCGTGTTCCCGGAAGTGCGTCATTCCCGGAAGTACGTCATCTGTGGTTCCGTGTATTTGCCAAGGGACGGGGGTTCCCTCGTGTCTCCCGTCTAGTCCGGAAGTATGCCCACGTATTTCCGTTCGGCGGCAATGACTAAATAGTGTATTCTACTTCATTAGTCCCCTTCCTAAAAACGTCCTTATAAATACAACTGACATTGTCCATTATCGGATACTGTAAAGAAAGAAACGTAATTCCCATAAAGCACATATTCAAATAGACACATTTGTTTACAATAAAACTTACAGTACTGGTTCATATAATGAATATTTAAAAGATTTCAATAAAAGATACAATAAAAAAAGGATACAATAAAAAAGATATCTTTGGATCATAAAAACCATTTCAACTCAAAGTCGTTATTCAGACCATGAGGATGTAATGTGTTACATTCACAAATTAACTGCATTTCTTTTTTGGCCAAGCTGGAAGCAGTATCATGTTGGCGAGGATTCCCTTTCACCAATTTTATTCCTGCAAATCTTATAATGCTTCTAGTGGAACAATTGTGGATTTTTTTAAAATGGGACGACAATGCATGTGTCTCAAGTCCCCTCTTGATATTCCTATAATGCTCACCTAGCCTCACTTTAAGTGCCCTTGAGGTGCGTCCTATGTAAAATAGGTGACATGTACATTCAATGCAATAGATAACATTACTTGTATTGCATGTTATAAATTCATGAACATCTAGCTTTTTTCCATTTATCTGTATCTTTATCTTTTCAAGTTTTTTTGTACCATCACTCGTCACCTCTCTACAGCCGATACATATTCCACATCTATGGAAGCCTTTAGTGGTAATTCTTGGCTCCCTTTTGATTGGGGGGATATGGCTGTTAACTAACTTGTTTTTTAAATTCGGGGCTTTTCTATAAATAAATAAAAAGAAATGTAAAGACCTAATTATTCCGTTCGCTGATTTAGCAGATTATAAAACCTTAGAAGATAAAATAGAGAAAAATATCAAAAAGAACGAAAAAGTTCTAGTCGAAAGGAAAATGAGGAAATTTATAAGAGATAAAAAAGAATCTGAGGAAAATAGTGATGAACAACAGGAGACCCCCAAAAAAACTGGGATCACCACTCCCATTAGGCATAGCAATGGAAACAGGAATAGAGAGAAAAGACAGAATTGGAATAGAAATTGTCCCTTGAATCCACATAGAGTGAATTATCGTGAACACAGACACGAGAGGGACAGAGAGGACTCCCACATAAGAGAAAGAGATGTGTATAATGACTCTAACAGAAATAAATTTGGATATAGAGAACAAAAACCCTATAGGTTCAGAGAGAACAGACAATGGGACCAAATACATGAAAGAAAGAATGAGAGAGATAGGGGTGAGAGGGATTGGCAATGGAGGAGAACATATAGAATGAGAAACAATTCCCCACCCCTAGAGACTAATAATAGATTTGGATTATTTAACAAGGGAGATTACTCACGTTTTTTAGAGAAGGGGAAACAAGATGTGAGATGGATATAAAACAGAAAACCCATAGAGGGAAAAGAGGGGGTAAGGTCAAAAAATCGGAGAAGAAGAATAAAAAGAAAAAGACTAGAAAAAGGAAAAATAATGGAATAGAACAAGTGGTTGAAGCTAATAATGAAAATGAGGGTAAAGTTAAAATATTTAATATCAGCTCCCACATTCTAACGAAAGATGAGAGAGGAGTCTTGCAAAAAGGGTTGAAATATGCCCCAGCAACGAATGTCAATAAATTTGAGACATATATAGACATTTCCAAATTCGAACGGAAACTATGCATAAAGAAATTCTTCTTAAGTAAAGAAAAAGAGGACGTAGATGAGCAAGTGACACTAGAAAGGACACCATTTAAACCTAAGTCCATCTTTTTTCCTGCACATGTAAAAGGCACTTTTATCGAAACCTTTTGCGAACTTATTAAAGGGGACCTCAGAGAAATTAAACCATCAGGGATAAAATCAAATTTAACATTCAAAGAAAGATCTGCGTTGAAAGAGTTAAAAAATAATTCTGATCTGGTGATAAAACCGGCAGATAAAGGTGGGGGGGTAGTCGTGATGAATAAAGATTGGTATATGAACGCAGTAGAAGAACATGTCAATGATAAAATCACCTACTCCAAACTTAAATCCGATCCAACAGAGAAAATGACCACAGAATTAAAATCTCTGATAAAGAGATATGAAGAGATGGGAATCCTTGAGGAAAGAGAAGTCAAATTTTTAGAGATTTAAAAACCTGTCACACCAGCACTTTATCTACTCCCCAAGGTTCATAAAAATGCCACAAACCCCCCGGGAAGACCCATAATATCTGGGATCAACTCCGTTACATCCAATCTATCAGAGTATATCGATTTTTTCCTCCAGCCACTTGTTTTACAAAATTTATCCCATCTAAAGGATACAAAGGATTTTTTGCTTTTCCTATCCACGACCCAGTGGGAGGAAAATATGTTTTTTGTAACTGCAGACGTGAAATCCCTATATTCCATCATTAAGCATGAAGTAGGACTTCAGGCTGTAACTACATATTTAAATAAAAGTACTTTAGAAAAACAAGTTCAAGATTTCATTATAGAAGAGATTGAGTTTATCTTAACCAACAATTATTTTATGTTTGATGGCAATTTTTATTTACAGAAGGTTGGCACAGCCATGGGCACCAGGTTCGCTCCGAGTTATGCTAATATTTTTATGGGACAATGGGAGGAGGATTTTATTTGGCATAACAACCCATTCGGAGCGAGCCTGGTGTCCTGGAAACGTTTTATAGATGACATCTTTTTTATATGGCGAGGTGATCGTGTAAGCTTAGACCAATTCTGTACATATCTTAATAATAATGTTTTAAATATTGATCTTAGTTTTAACATAAATGAGTTGGAAGTGGATTTTTTGGACATTACGGTATTTGTGGAAAATAATCAAATTCATACTAAAACATATACCAAATCAACAGATTCAAGGACATACATTGAATATACTAGCTGTCATCATACCAATTGGCTTAACTCTATACCCAGTGGCCAATTCAAGCGTATAAAAAGAAATTGCACCAATGAAGTTACCTATAAAGAGCAAGCAGAGAAATTAAAAATAAGATTTGAAAATTGTGGTTATAAAGATGATGTTATTGAAGCAGCCATGCAGAAGGCAAACAATGTAAATAGGGATGCCCTTTTAAGCACAAGCACTTTCAAACAAACTAGAAATGAAAAATTTGAGTGGGCATTCATCACCAGCTACAATTCTCAATATAGAGCCTTGGAACGTTCAATCAAGAAGAACTGGAATATTTTAAAGAAAGACCCTATATTGGGGAATAAAATTCCAGATCGCCCCATTTTTATTTATAGAAAAGCCCCGAATTTAAAAAACAAGTTAGTTAACAGCCATATCCCCCCAATCAAAAGGGAGCCAAGAATTACCACTAAAGGCTTCCATAGATGTGGAATGTGTATCGGCTGTAGAGAGGTGACGAGTGATGGTACAAAAAAACTTGAAAAGATACAGATAAATGGAAAAAAGCTAGATGTTCATGAATTTATAACATGCAATACAAGTAATGTTATCTATTGCATTGAATGTACATGTCACCTATTTTACATAGGACGCACCTCAAGGGCACTTAAAGTGAGGCTAGGTGAGCATTGTAGGAATATCAAGAGGGGACTTGAGACACATGCATTGTCGTCCCATTTTAAAAAAATCCACAATTGTTCCACTAGAAGCATTATAAGATTTGCAGGAATAAAATTGGTGAAAGGGAATCCTCGCCAACATGATACTGCTTCCAGCTTGGCCAAAAAAGAAATGCAGTTAATTTATGAATGTAACACATTACATCCTCATGGTCTGAATAACGACTTTGAGTTGAAATGGTTTTTATGATCCAAAGATATCTTTTTTATTGTATCCTTTTTTTATTGTATCTTTTACTGAAATCTTTTAAATATTCATTATATGAACCAGTACTGTAAGTTTTATTGTAAACAAATGTGTCTATTTGAATATGTGCTTTATGGGAATTACGTTTCTTTCTTTACAGTATCCGATAATGGACAATGTCAGTTGTATTTATAAGGACGTTTTTAGGAAGGGGACTAATGAAGTAGAATACACTATTTAGTCATTGCCGCCGAACGGAAATACGTGGGCATACTTCCGGACTAGACGGGAGACACGAGGGAACCCCCGTCCCTTGGCAAATACACGGAACCACAGATGACGTACTTCCGGGAATGACGCACTTCCGGGAACACGGACGCCACTGGGTGCTGCATGCGGCGCACTGAGTGACGCACTTCCGGACAGGGATTGTTTAATAACAGACGGACGAGATGGAACTTCCGGGTGTACAGTTGCCGTTGGGTGCAGTAGGTGTGGCACCAAGTGACGCATTTCCGGAAATATAAAATGACGGTAATTGGGGAGCCTTTGTGATTGGACACTGGTAGTTTTAAAAAGGAGTCAGTTTAACAAAGCAACACACTGCCTTGAGAAAGACTCTAATCCAAGGGGTTGAAACGCGTTGGCTGTATGGTGTTGCTGACCCCAGATTCCAAAGTTACTCCAGGAGCACTGAACGGTACCTGCATACCACATCTGAAGCTGCCTACCCGGGTGGACTTGTCTTTGGGTGTAACATCGCTTGTTTGAGAGCTGTTTGTTTATCAGTTCTCCACAACATCCGGTAATTGCTCAGTCCTCTGGGGACACTATAAGGGATCACAGTGGGAAATTGTGTATTGTTTTATGTACATCAGTGTGTGTTTGTATTATTAAAATTTCAATACTACACATGAGTATCCATTCTCCTTACATATGCTGAGCTGATGGAATCCAGGCTCTGAAGGCAAGAGGAGACTGATGTATACATAAGGAACGTAATTATATTTTAAATATTATCTTAACCATCTGGTGACGGTTGCACTATTTTAAGGTGGCGCCATGTTATAGTGGATTCATAACCATTTTTAGACGTATTTAGAGTGTATTGGAGGGACACTCATCTTTTGAATCTGCCAGACAGGGCTGCCCGTCTGTTTATTTGCGCAAAAGATCTTTTACCTTAAGTATTTATTTTTAGCCGAGCACACCTGTCCGAGCCGCAAGGCCCGATGCACAGGAAATCGTCCAACTCCCGGTTCCCCCGTCCCAGCGCAAACGCACCAATGGAGAAATGAACTAAAAGCCTCGAAAAAAGCACAGGAGACTGAGCAACCCATGGGTAGGCATTTGTCGATGTAAAAACCGTCGTCCAGCCAAAAGCCCATGAAACGAAACGAATCAGGGTGCAATGGCAAAAGACGAAATGCAGATTCCACATCAACTTTACATGGGGGCCCACCGCTCTGACTATTTTCAAAGCGTCATCAAACGATTGATACGTAACCGAGGATAGCGCCTCGGGGATCGCATCGTTAACAGACGCGCCATGAGGGTAAGACAGGTGCTGGATTAGCCTAAATTTGCCAGGAGTTTTTTTAGGGACCACTCCAACTGGGGATAAAACCAAATTTGGCAAAGGGGGTGCAGCAAAGGGGCCGGCCATGCGTCCCAGCTGCACTTCCTTGGCCACTTTACCTTGCAGAACGAGGGAAAGCTCTCTGGCCGAGCGCAAGTTCCGGGGAGCTGAGTAAGGGACCTCGCCCTAATGGGGAGGCGAAATCCCTCGGTAAAACCTTCCAGCAAAAATTGGGCCTGAGGGCGAAGTGGGTACCAAGTAAGCCATTTGAGCATGGCGTCCAGCCGGACAGGGGAGGGGGCTTTACTTAGCACTAGTAACGCCGGGGGATCTGCCACCCGGACTCGCACCGGCAGGCTTGGGACATTCCTTAGCCGGGTGGGAAGCTCCGCAGCGCAGGCAGCTGTGCCGGAAACGACATTTGGACCCAGATCCGCAATTGCCGTTGTTAAAGGCAAAACAACGACCTTTGGACCCTCGTCCCGCAGTGGCCCGAAAGGAGCCCCTAGCGGACGTGCTAACGGGCTGGGCTGTAGAGGCTTCCCTGCCCTCCGTAACCTCAAGCCATACTTCCACATCCTTGACACCGAAAGCCAGGAAATGTAGACCGTGCTGTTTACGCCTGAACTCCGTGTCGTACCGAAACTAGGCGAGAGGCCTGTTAGAAAGGAATAGACCATGAATCATGTGCAGGTAGCACACGATGTTCATGGCCTCTTCCGGGCGAGTCTCCAGGTAACAGGCTGC
Organism: Pseudophryne corroboree; assembly: GCF_028390025.1. Classification (NCBI taxonomy): domain Eukaryota; kingdom Metazoa; phylum Chordata; class Amphibia; order Anura; family Myobatrachidae; genus Pseudophryne; species Pseudophryne corroboree. The sequence continues at coordinate 110,053,433 of NC_086455.1, forward strand.
GAATGTGTAGAACCCCTTGAGCCAGTTAACATAGGACCTATATGCGTCCTCACCTATCCCACTCTTTTTCTTGGCCGCTACCAAAGCCTTGCGGGACTTGGATGTTAATGCGAAGACATCCACGTAAGATCTGCTATTGATACGATCCCGTATCCGTGGGCGGAGACCCCGCATAACCTTGGTGTATGGGCAACGCAAGACGTCGCTGGGGCTGCCCTCTTCCGTACTGCTGCTACTGCTACCATGCCTCCGGCGGCACGATTGCTTACTGCGCTTGTGGGAACGCCCGTGCCTATGGCATTTACCCTTGACAACCTTCGCCTGGTCTTTGCCCTTGGCAGTCTCGGCCTCGGCACCCTGCTGATCCAAAACGCCATTACCATTAGTCTCACCGGATGGGGATGCCTGGGAGGCCCGTCTCGTGGCAGCCGATGCAGAAGACTGGTCGCTGTCGCTGGAATCACTCTCCGGCATGCCCACCGGATCTGCAACAGGAGAGGGAACAGAAAGTGCCAGCGAAGAGCCTGGCAAGTGGTTAAGTGCAGGCGCCTGTGCACCGGACCCAGTGGAAACAAACAGCTGCTGACCTGCCGCAGAAGGGGGCGCGGCGCATAACGACGTCAGCTGAGCGACCAGTGGGGTGAGTGCAGAACGCAAGTCACCGAACTGGCCCGCCAAGCCACTTGAAGATGACCGCGCCGTCAACAGGGGAGTCAAAATCCCTATAACCGAGACCAGCAGTGCAGAAACAACCGCCGTGTCCCCGTCCGCAGGAGCGGCCACTGTCGCAGGAGCAATAGGGAGGACCACGCTGCTGGTCGCAGGTGCGCCGGCTGCCAAAGGTCCCGCAGCACCAGCCGGATGCACAGTACCTGAAGCTGTGCGTCTCGTCCTGCGCCCAGTGCCCGCCCGGGACCGGCCAACAACCGCGAGGGGGCTGCCGACCGGATGGGGGGCACCTAATGCAGGGCGAGCATAAAACCCTGCGGTCTCCCCCAGGCTGGGCACAGCAGCACCGCGCCTCTCCGCACACCGTGCCCAGGGGCCGCGTGGCGAGAAGAGCGCACGTGCCGCTGCCCCCGGATGCACCACGCGATCCCGTAGGGGCCTATCAGCAGGAATGGGTTGAACAGTATTGGGGGGAGATGAGCCCCTGGAGGCTGACAAATTATTCCCCCCAGTGGACCCGCCTTGCCCCCCACCTGCGGCCAGTGTCCGGGTGGTGCTGCGTATACCCCTGCGCCTGGAGGCTGCCGCAGCACCCCCAGGGGTAATGTCCCCCTGTGTCCGCCCGCGCGCCACCGTCCCATCCCGCGCGCCCTGCGCGGCTGAGGGGGCTGGGGCGGGAGAAGCGCTGTGTGTAGCCGCAATCCGCCGGAGCCCACGCGAGCGCGTCGCGGGACCTCCTGCGGAAGTAGCCCCCAGACCGTCAGGGGAAGCACCCGCGGGTGCGCCCGCGACAGCAGGTAGCAGGGCAGGGCTGAGGGACTAGCGGTGGCCCAGCGCGGAAGATCCCGCTGAAGCCGCACCAGACCCGGGGACTAGATAGCGAGCAGGGGGGTGCGCATGTCTGCGTGGGCGAGCGGCCATTAGGAGAAGAATGAAAAAGGGGATAGTGAGGGAATAAGAGAAAGGAGGGAGAATAAAGAGGCTATAGAATAGATAGGAATTAGTGAAAGAATAAAGCAGAGTGGAGAAAGAGGATTTTAGAGATACAAAATTAATCAAAGAGCTACTCACAGGAGCACATGTCCTTCTGCTGGAAAATCCTGAGAGAAAGAGGCAGAAAGCATATCCTGTCTCACACAAAATGTCTGCTAGCTCCTCCCTACACTCCCACTATTCTAATTAAGACCAACCCCCCAAGCCTATTAACTGTTAAGTAACCTAAACATTGTGTAAAGCCCATGCAATCCTAACAGCCTAGAATTTTACGCTCGCTTGAGCTATTCACACGCGCTCTTCATATCCTTCATAAAAGTGGGTGGGAGGGCCCAAGGACAATTCACTTTTCCATTTTATAATGGGCTGTATTTTTTTTTTGGGGGGGGGGCATTGGCGACATCTTACATAATTTTAACAAGAAATGATGTGGTGCCTCACACATGTTAATTTTAATTAATTAATCAATCAATCGATCATTCTTGTATCCTTGTATGGCCTTTTCTCTCCAAACATGCTGCAAAACAGAAAGTTGATATAGTCCATGTCTCCATTTTACTTTTTTAATAATCAATCAATTGATCATTCTTTTACTTACCTTAGAAACATAGAAACATATTGTTATTATTATTATCCTTTATTTATATGGCACCATGAGGGATCCGCAGCACCTATCAAAGTACATAAACAATGAGCAAGAGAAGAAAACAATAACTTACAGTACAAGACAATGTAGGAAAAGTAAATAGTATATAAACATTTCTGCCTCAGGCGACAAGATACTAAAATTATTTACTATAAATTAGAGATGAGCGGGTTCGGTTCCTCGGAATCCGAACCCGCCCGAACTTCAGCTTTTTTTACACGGATCCGAGCGACTCGGATCTTCCCGCCTTGCTCGGTTAACCCGAGCGCGCCCGAACGTCATCATGACGCTGTCGGATTCTCGCGAGGCTCGGATTCTATCGCGAGACTCGGATTCTATATAAGGAGCCGCGCGTCGCCGCCATTTTACACGTGCATTGAGATTGATAGTGAGAGGACGTGGCTGGCGTCCTCTCCGTTTAGAGAAGAAATAGATAGGAGAGTGAGAGTGAGACAGTGACACTTCATTTACTGGAGCTTAGGAGGAGTACTCAGACAGAGAGTGCAGAATTTTGCTGATAGTATTAGTTAGTTATACTAGTGACAGAGTGAGACAGTGACACTTCATTTACTGGAGCTTAGGAGGAGTACTCAGACAGAGAGTGCAGAATTTTGCTGATAGTATTAGTTAGTTATACTAGTGACCACCAGTGCAGTTTTATATTATTTAATATAATCCGTTCTCTGCCTGAAAAAACGATACACAGTGACTCAGTCACATACCATATCTGTGCTCAGCCCAGTGTGCTGCTGCATCATCTATGTATAATATCTGACTGTGCTCACACAGCTTAATTGTGGGGGAGACTGGGGAGCAGTTAGGTTATAGCAGGAGCCAGGAGTACATATTAAAATTAAACAGTGCACACTTTTTTTCTGCAGGAGTGCCACTGCCAGTGTGACTGACCAGTGACCTGACCACCAGTATATAGTATACTATATTGTATTGTGAATGTCTGCCTGTAAAAGTTAAACACACGTCGTGTGACTTGTGTGGTGTTTTTTTATTCTATAAAATAAAAAACTCATTCTGCTGACAGACAGTGTCCAGCAGGTCCGTCATTATATAATATATACCTGTCCGGCTGCAGTAGTGATATATATATATTTTTTATATCAGTATTTATCATCCAGTCGCAGCAGACACAGTACGGTAGTTCACGGCTGTAGCTACCTCTGTGTCGGCACTCGGCAGTCCATCCATAATTGTATACCACCTACCCGTGGTTTTTTTTTTCTTTCTTCTTTATACATACTACATCTCATTATCATCCAGTCTATATTAGCAGCAGACACAGTACAGTACGGTAGTCCACGGCTGTAGCTACCTCTATGTCGGCACTCGGCAGTCCGTCCATAATTGTATACCACCTACCCGTGGTTTTTTTTTTCTTTCTTCTTTATACATACTACATCTCATTATCAACCAGTCTATATTAGCAGCAGACACAGTACGGTAGTCCACGGCTGTAGCTACCTCTGTGTCGGCACTCGGCAGTCCGTCCATAATTGTATACCACCTACCCGTGGTTTTTTTTTTCTTTCTTCTTTATACATACTACATCTCATTATCATCCAGTCTATATTAGCAGCAGACACAGTACAGTATGGTAGTCCACGGCTGTAGCTACCTCTATGTCGGCACTCGGCAGTCCGTCCATAATTGTATACCACCTACCCGTGGTTTTTTTTTCTTTCTTCTTTATACATACTACATCTCATTATCAACCAGTCTATATTAGCAGCAGACACAGTACGGTAGTCCACGGCTGTAGCTACCTCTGTGTCGGCACTCGGCAGTCCATCCATAATTGTATACCACCTACCCGTGGTTTTTTTTTCTTTCTTCTTTATACATACTACATCTCATTATCATCCAGTCTATATTAGCAGCAGACACAGTACAGTACGGTAGTCCACGGCTGTAGCTACCTCTGTGTCGGCACTCGGCAGTCCGTCCATAATTGTATACCACCTACCCGTTGTTTTTTTTTTCTTTCTTCTTTATACATACTACATCTCATTATCATCCAGTCTATATTAGCAGCAGACACAGTACAGTACGGTAGTCCACGGCTGTAGCTACCTCTGTGTCGGCACTCGGCAGTCCATCCATAATTGTATACCACCTACCCGTTTTTTTTGTTTTCTTTCTTCTTTATACATACTACATCTCATTATCATCCAGTCTATATTAGCAGCAGACACAGTACAGTACGGTAGTCCACGGCTGTAGCTACCTCTGTGTCGGCACTCGGCAGTCCGTCCATAATTGTATACCACCTACCCGTGGTTTTTTTTTTCTTTCTTCTTTATACATACTACATCTCATTATCAACCAGTCTATATTAGCAGCAGACACAGTACGGTAGTCCACGGCTGTAGCTACCTCTGTGTCGGCACTCGGCAGTCCATCCATAATTGTATACCACCTACCCGTGTTTTTTTTTTCTTTCTTCTTTATACATACTACATCTCATTATCATCCAGTCTATATTAGCAGCAGACACAGTACAGTACGGTAGTCCACGGCTGTAGCTACCTCTGTGTCGGCACTCGGCAGTCCGTCCTTAATTGTATACCACCTACCCGTGGTTTTTTTTTTCTTTCTTCTTTATACATACTACATCTCATTATCATCCAGTCTATATTAGCAGCAGACACAGTACAGTACGGTAGTCCACGGCTGTAGCTACCTCTGTGTCGGCACTCGGCAGTCCATCCATAATTGTATACCACCTACCCGTGGTTTTTTTTTCTTTCTTCTTTATACATACTACATCTCATTATCATCCAGTCTATATTAGCAGCAGACACAGTACAGTACAATAGTCCATGGCTGTAGCTACCTCTGTGTCGGCACTCGGCAGTCCGTCCATAATTGTATACCACCTACCCGTGGTTTTTTTTTCTTTCTTCTTTATACATACTACATCTCATTATCATCCAGTCTATATTAGCAGCAGACACAGTACAGTACGGTAGTCCACGGCTGTAGCTACCTCTGTGTCGGCACTCGGCAGTCCGTCCATAATTGTATACCACCTACCCGTGGTTTTTTTTTTCTTTCTTCTTTATACATACTACATCTCATTATCAACCAGTCTATATTAGCAGCAGACACAGTACGGTAGTCCACGGCTGTAGCTACCTCTGTGTCGGCACTCGGCAGTCCATCCATAATTGTATACTAGTATCCATCCATCTCCATTGTTTACCTGAGGTGCCTTTTAGTTGTGCCTATTAAAATATGGAGAACAAAAATGTTGAGGTTCCAAAATTAGGGAAAGATCAAGATCCACTTCCACCTCGTGCTGAAGCTGCTGCCACTAGTCATGGCCGAGACGATGAAATGCCAGCAACGTTGTCTGCCAAGGCCGATGCCCAATGTCATAGTACAGAGCATGTCAAATCCAAAACACCAAATATCAGTAAAAAAAGGACTCCAAAACCTAAAATAAAATTGTCGGAGGAGAAGCGTAAACTTGCCAATATGCCATTTACCACACGGAGTGGCAAGGAACGGCTGAGGCCCTGGCCTATGTTCATGGCTAGTGGTTCAGCTTCACATGAGGATGGAAGCACTCAGCCTCTCACTAGAAAACTGAAAAGACTCAAGCTGGCAAAAGCACCGCAAAGAACTGTGCGTTCTTCGAAATCCCAAATCCACAAGGAGAGTCCAATTGTGTCGGTTGCGATGCCTGACCTTCCCAACACTGGACGTGAAGAGCATGCGCCTTCCACCATTTGCACGCCCCCTGCAAGTGCTGGAAGGAGCACCCGCAGTCCAGTTCCTGATAGTCAGATTGAAGATGTCAGTGTTGAAGTACACCAGGATGAGGAGGATATGGGTGTTGCTGGCGCTGGGGAGGAAATTGACCAGGAGGATTCTGATGGTGAGGTGGTTTGTTTAAGTCAGGCACCCGGGGAGACACCTGTTGTCCGTGGGAGGAATATGGCCACTGACATGCCTGGTGAAAATACCAAAAAAATCAGCTCTTCGCTGTGGAAGTATTTCAACAGAAATGCGGACAACAGGTGTCAAGCCGTGTGTTGCCTTTGTCAAGCTGTAATAAGTAGGGGTAAGGACGTTAACCACCTCGGAACATCCTCCCTTATACGTCACCTGCAGCGCATTCATAATAAGTCAGTGACAAGTTCAAAAACTTTGGGCGACAGCGGAAGCAGTCCACTGACCAGTAAATCCCTTCCTCTTGTAACCAAGCTCACGCAAACCACCCCACCAACTCCCTCAGTGTCAATTTCCTCCTTCCCCAGGAATGCCAATAGTCCTGCAGGCCATGTCACTGGCAATTCTGACGAGTCCTCTCCTGCCTGGGATTCCTCCGATGCATCCTTGCATGTAACGCCTACTGCTGCTGGCGCTGCTGTTGTTGCTGCTGGGAGTCGATGGTCATCCCAGAGGGGAAGTCGTAAGCCCACTTGTACTACTTCCAGTAAGCAATTGACTGTTCAACAGTCCTTTGCGAGGAAGATGAAATATCACAGCAGTCATCCTGCTGCAAAGCGGATAACTGAGGCCTTGACAACTATGTTGGTGTTAGACGTGCGTCCGGTATCCGCCGTTAGTTCACAGGGAACTAGACAATTTATTGAGGCAGTGTTCCCCCGTTACCAAATACCATCTAGGTTCCACTTCTCTAGGCCGGCGATACCGAGAATGTACACGGACGTCAGAAAAAGACTCACCAGTGTCCTAAAAAATGCAGTTGTACCCAATGTCCACTTAACCACGGACATGTGGACAAGTGGAGCAGGGCAGGGTCAGGACTATATGACTGTGACAGCCCACTGGGTAGATGTATGGACTCCCGCCACAAGAACAGCAGCGGCGGCACCAGTAGCAGCATCTCGCAAACGCCAACTCTTTCCTAGGCAGGCTACGCTTTGTATCACCGCTTTCCAGAATACGCACACAGCTGAAAACCTCTTACGGCAACTGAGGAAGATCATCGCGGAATGGCTTACCCCAATTGGACTCTCCTGTGGATTTGTGGCATCGGACAACGCCAGCAATATTGTGTGTGCATTAAATATGGGCAAATTCCAGCACGTCCCATGTTTTGCACATACCTTGAATTTGGTGGTGCAGAATTTTTTAAAAAACGACAGGGGCGTGCAAGAGATGCTGTCGGTGGCCAGAAGAATTGCGGGACACTTTCGGCGTACAGGCACCACGTACAGAAGACTGGAGCACCACCAAAAACTACTGAACCTGCCCTGCCATCATCTGAAGCAAGAAGTGGTAACGAGGTGGAATTCAACCCTCTATATGCTTCAGAGGTTGGAGGAGCAGCAAAAGGCCATTCAAGCCTATACAATTGAGCACGATATAGGAGATGGAATGCACCTGTCTCAAGCGCAGTGGAGAATGATTTCAACGTTGTGCAAGGTTCTGATGCCCTTTGAACTTGCCACACGTGAAGTCAGTTCAGACACTGCCAGCCTGAGTCAGGTCATTCCCCTCATCAGGCTTTTGCAGAAGAAGCTGGAGACATTGAAGGAGGAGCTAACACGGAGCGATTCCGCTAGGCATGTGGGACTTGTGGATGGAGCCCTTAATTCGCTTAACAAGGATTCACGGGTGGTCAATCTGTTGAAATCAGAGCACTACATTTTGGCCACCGTGCTCGATCCTAGATTTAAAGCCTACCTTGGATCTCTCTTTCCGGCAGACACAAGTCTGCTGGGGTTGAAAGACCTGCTGGTGAGAAAATTGTCAAGTCAAGCGGAACGCGACCTGTCAACATCTCCTCCTTCACATTCTCCCGCAACTGGGGGTGCGAGGAAAAGGCTCAGAATTCCGAGCCCACCCGCTGGCGGTGATGCAGGGCAGTCTGGAGCGACTGCTGATGCTGACATCTGGTCCGGACTGAAGGACCTGACAACGATTACGGACATGTCGTCTACTGTCACTGCATATGATTCTCTCAACATTGAAAGAATGGTGGAGGATTATATGAGTGACCGCATCCAAGTAGGCACGTCACACAGTCCGTACTTATACTGGCAGGAAAAAGAGGCAATTTGGAGGCCCTTGCACAAACTGGCTTTATTCTACCTAAGTTGCCCTCCCACAAGTGTGTACTCCGAAAGAGTGTTTAGTGCCGCCGCTCACCTTGTCAGCAATCGGCGTACGAGGTTACATCCAGAAAATGTGGAGAAGATGATGTTCATTAAAATGAATTATAATCAATTCCTCCGCGGATACATTGACCAGCAGCAATTGCCTCCACAAAGTACACAGGGAGCTGAGATGGTGGATTCCAGTGGGGACGAATTGATAATCTGTGAGGAGGGGGATGTACACGGTGATATATCGGAGGATGATGATGAGGTGGACATCTTGCCTCTGTAGAGCCAGTTTGTGCAAGGAGAGATTAATTGCTTCTTTTTTGGGGGGGGTCCAAACCAACCCGTCATATCAGTCACAGTCGTGTGGCAGACCCTGTCACTGAAATGATGGGTTGGTTAAAGTGTGCATGTCCTGTTTATACAACATAAGGGTGGGTGGGAGGGCCCAAGGACAATTCCATCTTGCACCTCTTTTTTCTTTTATTTTTCTTTGCGTCATGTGCTGTTTGGGGAGGGTTTTTTGGAAGGGCCATCCTGCGTGACACTGCAGTGCCACTCCTAGATGGGCCCGGTGTTTGTGTCGGCCACTAGGGTCGCTTATCTTACTCACACAGTCAGCTACCTCATTGCTCCTCTTTTTTTCTTTGCGTCATGTGCTGTTTGGGGAGGGTTTTTTGGAAGGGCCATCCTGCGTGACACTGCAGTGCCACTCCTAGATGGGCCCGGTGTTTGTGTCGGCCACTAGGGTCGCTTATCTTACTCACACAGTCAGCTACCTCATTGCGCCTCTTTTTTTCTTTGCGTCATGTGCTGTTTGGGGAGGGTTTTTTGGAAGGGCCATCCTGCGTGACACTGCAGTGCCACTCCTAGATGGGCCCGGTGTTTGTGTCGGCCACTAGGGTCGCTTATCTTACTCACACAGTCAGCTACCTCATTGCGCCTCTTTTTTTCTTTGCGTCATGTGCTGTTTGGGGAGGGTTTTTTGGAAGGGCCATCCTGCGTGACACTGCAGTGCCACTCCTAGATGGGCCCGGTGTTTGTGTCGGCCACTAGGGTCGCTTATCTTACTCACACAGCGACCTCGGTGCAAATTTTAGGACTAAAAATAATATTGTGAGGTGTGAGGTATTCAGAATAGACTGAAAATGAGTGTAAATTATGGTTTTTGAGGTTAATAATACTTTGGGATCAAAATGACCCCCAAATTCTATGATTTAAGCTGTTTTTTAGGGTTTTTTGAAAAAAACACCCGAATCCAAAACACACCCGAATCCGACAAAAAAAATTCGGTGAGGTTTTGCCAAAACGCGGTCGAACCCAAAACACGGCCGCGGAACCGAACCCAAAACCAAAACACAAAACCCGAAAAATTTCCGGCGCTCATCTCTACTATAAATAAGATCAGTTATTTTTATACAATCTTTAATTCCTACCATCTTCTCTATGATTTACACACAGGTGTAAGTTTAAGTCTTTAGTTTACAACATCCTCTAACAACCCCATGCTTTACTTTACTGTAATCAGGATGATGGGATCACTGCTCAAAGCAAAAAGAAGCCCACTTACAGTGAGAGCGGCCTGTCTAGTCTAAGGTGTAATAAAGAAGTGAGTGTGATCTATGCAGAGCAGGCTAAACACACACATACACACAGGGCCATTTCTAGAGGCGGGCCAGCTGTGCAATCACATGGGGCACCGGCCCGCACCCAGTGTGTGCAGTATTCTATGCGGTCTGGCCGGCCGCATAGAATACTGAGAAAATGTCCCTCCCAAAATGAGGAGGGTCATATACCAGATGGAGCACAAGAGAGGAGGCAGATGCAGCAGCACAGCAGTGCCATGAATGAGGCGGTGGCAGCGGCAATGGAGGGAGCAGCATGCAACAACCCCTGACTATGAGCAGGTAGACTGACAATTTTAAGGGGGATTACTATGTGAGGCATAATTTGGTGCAAGGGGCATTACTGTGTGGGGCATAACTGTGTATGGGGCATAATATGGTGCAAGGGGCATTACTGTGTGGGCCATAACAAGAGGCATTACTGTGTGAGGCATAATTTGGTGCAAGGGGCATTACTGCATGGGGCATAACAAGAGGCATTACTGTGTGGGGCATAATATGATACAAGGGACATTACTGTGTGGGGCATAACTGTGTATGGGGCATAATATGGTGCAAGGGGCATTACTGTGTGGGCCATAACAAGAGGCATTACTGTGTGAGGCATAATTTGGTGCAAGGGGCATTACTGCATGGGGCATAACAAGAGGCATTACTGTGTGGGGCATAATATGATACAAGGGACATTACTGTGTGGGGCATAACTGTGTATGGGGCATAATTTGGTGCAAGGGGCATTACTGCATGGGGCATAACAAGAGGCATTACTGTGTAGGGCATAATATCATGTAAGGGGCATTACTGTGTGGGGCATAATATGATACAAGGGACAATACTGTGTGGGGCATTACTGTGTGGGGGGCATAATATGGTGCAAGGTGTATTACTGTGTGGGGCATAATATTCTTCTAGGGGCATTACTGTGTGGGGCATAATATGGTGCAAGGGGCAATAACTGTGTGGGTTATAATTTGGTGCTAGGGACATTACTGTGTGGGGCATAATATTGTGCTGGGGCATTACTGTTTGGTGTATAATATGGTGAAAGGGGCACTATTGTGTTAGTGTAAGGTAGCATTTTCCTGCAAGGTCTCTCACATGGGCAGTTTCTCACACATCCAGTTACTGACATGTATTTATTACATAATGTGTCAGTAAATAGAATCCTGGGTGTATGACACACAGTTCCCAGGGGAACTGAGCTCAGCAGCAGCTACAGCAGCAATAAGTGACTATCACCCTGCCGGCACAGACGCACTGTCTCAGCTCCTCACACCTCCTCATCCAGCATCTACACACAGCTCTCTCACAGCTCCATTCCTGCCTGTCATGGGAGAGGTTCTGAGATCCGGCAAGGTAGTCTGACATGCATCCAGTGCAGGAGGCAGGGGTGGAGGAGGTGCTTCTACTGGTGCTGCTGTTCCCAGGGTATGAAGAGGGGCAGCATCAGGGACAACAACCTACACACAGATAGCTGCGGGATTTACAATTTGGCACTGGGCGTGAGCCAATTGCAGCTCATGGACCAGCAGCTAATCAAGCTGCCGGTTCATGAGCTGCAACCGGATCCTGCCTGGAGCAAAATTTTAAGTAACATAGTAACATAGTAACTAAGGTTGAAAAAAGACAATTGTCCATCGAGTTCAACCTATTTGTGGTCTCCTATGCAGTCTTATTATAGGACTAGTTATTTTTATGTTAGGACTAGTTATATTAACTATAATGCGTGCCTACGCACCATAACCCTGAATATCTTTATCCGATAGGAATTTATCTAACCCATTCTTAAAGGTGTTGACTGAGGCCCTCATTCCGAGTTGTTCGCTCGCTAGCTGCTTTTAGCAACATTGCAAACGTTAGGCCGCCGCCCTCTGGGAGTGTATCTTAGCATAGCAGAATAGCGAACGAAAGGTTAGCAACTAAATAATTCCTTGCAGTTTCTGAGTAGCTCCAGACTTACTCCTAGATTGCGATCACCTCAGTCCGTTTAGTTCCTGGTTTGACGTCACAAACACGCCCTGCGTTCGGCCAGCGACTCCCCCATTTCTCCAGCCACTCCTGCGTTTTTACCTGGCACGCCTGTGTTTTTTAGCACACTCCCTGAAAACGGACAGTTTCCGCCCAGAAACACCCACTTCCTGTCAATCACACTACGATCACTCGAGTGTTGAAAAAACGTCGCTTGAGCTTGTGTAAATCTCCAAAGTTTTGTGTTAAATTACTTAATGCATGCACGCTGCGTACCATGCGCATGCGCATTTTCCACCTAATCGCTCCATTGCGAAAAATGGCAACGAGCGAACAACTCGGAATGACCCCCTGAGTCCGCAGTTACTACTCTCTCAGGTAGGGAATTCCAAACACGTATTGTCCTTACTGTGAAAAAACCTTTTCGCCTCAATGTGCGGAAACTCCTCTCCTCTAACCTAAGCGAGTGACCACGTGTTCCCTGTGCTGATCTTATAGAAAACAGGTCCCTCCCAAGCTCTGTGCATTGACCCCTTATATATTTGTAGATGTTGATCATGTCGCCTCTTAGTCTCCTCTTTTCCAATGTAAACATGCCTAAGCCTTGCAAGCCTTTCCTCGTATTCCAGCGTCTCCATGCCCTTGATTAGTTTGGTCGCCCGCCTCTGAACCTTTTCTAGCTCCTGGATATCCCGGAGTGACCCAGTGCCGTAACTAGGCATTTTAGCGCTGTGTGCAAGAAACGACAGTGGCGCCCCCCCCCCCCATGGAAGATATGGGCAGTGCGCGCCTCAGGCGCGCTAAAAATGTATAGGGGCGTGGCCTCACGGGGAAGGGGCGTGGCCACAAAATAATAGCAATTCATACTACGGTGCACAGTAGTCTACATTATTCAAATTACGCTGCACAGTAGCGCCACTACATCAGGTAGAGCCCCTATTATACATTACAGCAGACAGCGTCCCCCTTTTTACACATTACAGCAGACAGTCCCCCTTTTTACACATTGCGGCAGCCAGTCCCCCTTTTTACACATTGCGGCAGCCAGGCCCCCTTTTTACACATTGCGGCAGCCAGGCCCCCTTTTTACACATTGCGGCAGCCAGGCCCCCTCTTTACACATTGCGGCAGCCAGTCCCCCTTTTTACACATGCGGCAGCCAGGCCCCCTTTTTACACATTGCGGCAGCCAGGCCCCCTCTTTACACATTGCGGCAGCCAGGCCCCCTTTTTACACATTGCGGCAGCCAGGCCCCCTCTTTACACATTGTGGCAGCCAGGCCCCCTTTTTACACATTGCGGCAGACAGTCCCCCTTTTTACACATTGCGGCAGCCAGGCCCCCTTTTTACACATTGCGGCAGCCAGGCCCCCTTTTTACACATTGCGGCAGCCAGGCCCCCTCTTTACACATTGCGGCAGCCAGTCCCCCTTTTTACACATGCGGCAGCCAGTCCCCCTTTTGACACATTGCGGCAGCCAGGCCCCTCTTTACACATTGCGGCAGCCAGGCCCCCTCTTTACACATTGCGGCAGCCAGTCCCCCTTTTTACACATTGCGGCAGCCAGGCCCCCTTTTTACACATTGCGGCAGCCAGGCCCCCTCTTTACACATTGCGGCAGCCAGTCCCCCTTTTTACACATTGCGGCAGCCAGGCCCCCTTTTTACACATTGCGGCAGCCAGTCCCCCTTTTTACACATTGCGGCAGACGGTGTCCCCCTGTGAGAGAGAGAGAGAGAGAGACATACTTACCATCTCCCTGCTGGCAGTCAGGCTCCTCGTGCAGCTCCCTCGGTGCAGGCAGTGAGGTGAGAAGGAGGAGGAGGGAGGGGGAGCAGGGAGCCGCAGCAGCGCTATGTCATTGGTAGTAAGCGCCGCTGCAGCATCCCCCTCTCCTTCCGTATTGGTTGCCTGGCGCTGCTGTGGATGCTGGGATGGAGGAACCGCATCCCAGCATCCACAGCAGCGCCGGGCAGCCAATACAGAAGGAGAGGGGGATGCTGCAGCGGCGCTTACTACCAATGAAATAGCGCTGCTGCGGCTCCCTGCTCCCCCTCCCTCCTCCTCCTTCTCCGCTGCCCGGCGCTGGTCTCTTCTCCCTCCACAGCTCGGCCCACGGCGCACACAGCAGAGGCGGCATGTAATGAGTCAATTTGACTCATTACATGCCGCTGGCCGTGCGCCCTCAGGGCAACTGCGCTGTGTGCCAAGCCCACTTGGCACACACGTAGTTACGGCCCTGCCGGAGTCCCACTGCTGTCTTGCCATAGCTGGCTCCCAATCTGTGATCTGCACCAATTCACTGCTCTCGATGCTCCGTGCTGACCGGCGGTTCTGGATGCTGTTTCTGATTATGTCATTTTTCAAAAGAGCATCAGGAATGGTTGATTCTATTTCGGAGTGGGAGAAGGGACCTTCTGACGTATCTAGGGGAGGAGACACGTCACCAGGGGGAGGAGCTACGGGCAAACAGGGTACACGAAAAGTACCCTCGCGGGCTCGCTTCGCTCGCCACACTTCGGGCTCGGTGGCTCGCTTCGCTCGCCACCTGATTACTAAAGGTAATAGTTGGTGGCGTGGATAATAGAGGAACTATCCCGCTGGCGTAGCTCCTCCCCCTTATGTCGTAACTCCTCCCCCAGAAGGAAAAGGTCCCTTAGCCCACTTGATTCTAGCATCTACCCATCAGGAATGGCATTCCGGTGCGTTCCTCCTGAAAAATAGCTCTGATCACGTAAGGCAGCCACAGGAGGGTAGATATTCAATAAGGGAAAACTGAATAGACTGAAGAAGAGGAAAGGAGGGGACTAACTGGAAGGCAGGAGTGAAATAATGGGTCGGAGGAAAGGAGAGCCCAGAGTAGGCGCCCATTATCATCATCAGTGTGTATTTGCACCAGTCTTAAGGTATTCTCAGTTGATACAGCTAATTACAGCTGTGTATATGTCTCTACGCGTTTTATCCATGTGCTTGTAATTATATGAGAACTCCGTTAATTGCATAACCACCCTCTCCTCCCACGTTCCTCCACTTTAGCTGTAAGCATGCATTAGTGTCAGCAGGGACACTAAGAGGAGTTTGTTGAGGGCCCTGATTACTTGAGTCCAAGATCAACAGGTATACCCAGGCCAGCCATGAAGGAAGTGGAATGACCCCCTTCTATATGAAAAACATAGTATTTTAAGTCAAAGATTTAACTTGGTGTGGCCTCACCTCCTCTAGCACTTGGGTCCGCCATATGTCTCGGCGGCTATGAGTGTGAGATACAATCAAATCAGAGTGCAGCTTGCTTTGTATGTATGCGCAGAACCAAAATGCCTATTTATGCTGCAAAGACTAGTGTCTGCCCAACTCTGCATGAGCAACTCTGCATGGATGTGCAATTCCTTTGAATGGATGTACTCCATTGGATACTAGGTATAGCGTATGGTAGTGCAGTCAACAATTGTAACAATGTATTTTCTATCTAAAGCTATTATCAGATTCCAGAGGTTTTCACAGAAACATTTACATATAAGCAGATATTTTGCCATATTTTACTCTAGGGTGTGAAAAGCTGACACATTGATTCCAATCAGATTTATCCACTCCACAAACCAAGATACCACCAGTCTAGTACTCTTTAATAATTATGCTATCTAAGCTTTTTCATTTACTGTGTTAAATACGAAGATCATTTATTGTGAAATAGGTTATTGCAATGATAACAGCCTCTAATGTGCCCTTGATGTAATTGTCAGAATTAATGCTATCTTGTAGCATCATATAAAGGGCTGCATTATGTTTAAAAAAAGATATTATTGTTGCAAGAAAGGGAGAATTAATAGTTTTGTATTGAAGGATATCACTGATTGCTGTTTTTACATTAGTGAGTTAAATCCGTTTTCTATGCTATGTACAATGTGTTTAAAGAGTAAACATAATAGGTGGACATTTGTACGTCATACGGGTTTTAGGTTGACAAAATAAATAAGTAAGCAAAGATCCATTACACACTATCTGCAAGTCCTTGTTCTCTTCATGGCTGATCAGGAAGAAGCATAATAACGTAATTTGGGCTCTATCAAATCATTAGCATAGGCAAATGCAAGGGGAGTTTCAGTTGCCTGGAAACCCTCCAGGTAGCATCTTATTTTATTTCAGTAGTGGAATGGGTATTTGTTACAGAGTAATTCTCTCATAGCCATTTTAGAGATGTATGTTTATATTATATTTTTGTATTACACATAGAGGAAGATCTGGCTTCATTCTATGGGCGGGATTCAATTCTTTTCACCCCTTTCCACACCCGTTCTGTTTCTGCCCTCGGGGGCATGGTATCATTATTTCAGCTCGCTACCCCCGAAGTAGGGAGGCACCCAACCCTTTACACAGCTAAATCTGATCACTATGGGCACAATATGCGCGATAACGGAGATCATTTTAGAAAGGAAATTGGGCGTGATATATCATTTGAATCCCACCCACAGTGTTATAAAAGTACAGTTGAACCAGCTAATTAACATCTCTACACATGTGGCATAGTATAATTAGCATTTGAACAAGCATGGCCAGCTCACTAGACAACGGCTTCCACACACTTCCTGTGAAAGTCACACCCACTCAGCACTTGCTGAAAGTTGGACCTCACAAGGCCATGCAAGGTCCACTAGATTGGCGTTTAATAAGGGGACGAACAGACACGGAGTACTACTTATCCCGCCACACTTGTCACTTTGCTAGGAGTAATGCCTCACACCGCCCCTCAGTCCTATTGCCTGACTACCCTGGTGGTCTAGGGAGGAAGTTAAATGTAGATGGTGGTGGCCCAAGGCTGCCTACCTGTACCGGAGGGAGAGGCTGCAGTAGGGAGCTTTATCAGCTCTCTTGTTTCCCACACACTGAAGCTCTCTCTGGTCCTCAGCTGTGTTCTTTTTTTCCACCACCGCCTGCAGTCTTCTGTGCTCCGCCACCGGGACTTCTGCCACCACCACTCCACATCTTCTGCTACCGAATCTTCTTCCTTAATCTTCGGGAGATATTCTCTGCTCCCGCTCCGGCGCCCGACTGAGCTCTCCTGCTCTGCATCATCTAATATAAGATGCAGGAAGGGAGAGGAGCTATGATGCAGTGAGCTCAGATTGGCTCACCGCGGCTGATCCTGATTGGCTACCGGCCAATAGCTGATAGGATGAATCAGTCCTTGCAAATTCGGTCTCATCCATAGCAGCTCTGGGGAAAACGGTGCCGGTATCTCCCACAATGGAGCTGGTGTCTCTCACAATGGCACTGCTCACTGGAACAGGCCATGACGGGAACAGGTGAGTGCCCTCCTGTGTTTCCGCTGTCAGGCACCCACCTACACCCACACTAACCTATCCTATCTAAATGTTCCCAATTAGTATAATTAGGTAATTTGCTCATAAATATTTACAAATATTCTCCCAATTTTCTATGGCATCATAAGAAATCTATAACAGCCTATTGTTGTTGCCTAAGAAACAATGCGGAATAGTCCTGCCAGATTGTACTGCATTTCTTGGCACAGTTTTGGTATGAAGTGGCTTCTCAACCAAGAACTGTTCACAAATAATTTATTCTGCTTCTCTTTATACATTGAAACCTAACCACAATTTTTTTCTTACCAGATAATTATAATATGACCATCAGACTCGATAAGGGGGTGATTTATTACACATTCTAAAGAGGATAAATAGAGGTATTGATTGTTTCTTACTTGGACCAGCTTTTTGCTGCATCTGCTAATGCAACTATGTATCCAGAACATCTGTCATCTTCATCTGCTCTCAAATCTGCATCGCAGAATACAATATTTGAAGTTTTCACGTTTTAACCCTTGAAAACATAAGTTTTAATGAACTTGTACCCTTTAGACAGTTTAAGCTCCTTTTAACCTCTAACAAATGGCGTTAGCCAGGATTTAGTGAAAACTGGCTAACTCAGTTCACTGCATGTGTGATGTCTGAGCTACATCCTACATTTGCAAATATCAGACATCCAACTGCATTTTGGTATGGGATAGCTCTAATCTCCTTTATTTTAGATTCTGTATTTAATAATAATGATAATGTTATTTGTATAGCACTTTTCTCCCAGTAGGACTCAAAGTAAACAGGTAAGTCTTGAGTCTGTTTTTGAAGGATTCTACACTGGAGGGCTCTTGAACTGTGTGGGGCATTGAGTTCCATAGGGTCAGAGCTACAAACCTAAAAGCTCAATGCTTAACTCCCAGTTGATTTCAGGGAGACCCTAGGTACTGCTAATAGTACTGATTTCTTAAGTAGATATACCTTTCCTTCTGGAAACAAAGTTTTATCATAGTGCTCTGGTGGCTCTATAAAGACTTTTCAGCTAGTTCACCATTAATAAATGGTGAATCAAAAACAAGTTAATATAATAGCAAGTCACATAGTGCAGATATAGCAATTATTAAATGTAGTGTACTGTACCTTGCAACAGGGGAGAACACCACTGTAATTACTTACAGGTCTTTGAGTAAATCCCTTTGTAACAAGGCAATCCTTGTAACAGGCAATTGATCTGCCTGTATTTATCTCTCTACAGAAAATTAATTTGTTTTTAATTTTTTTTCCATGGGTCAATCTTATCACAACAGTCCAAGTCTCATTTTCACATAATGATGGCATTTTGTTATAAACAGCAGACTTCCATTTGAACCATGCATTACTTAATGGTGGTCATTTGGAGTTGATCGCTAGCTGCAGTTGTTCGCAGCGCAACGATCCGGCTTAAAAATGGCTGTTCTGCGCATGCGGCGCACGCACGTTGTATGAGCACAACAAATGATGTAGTTTTGCACAAGGTCTAGCGAAGCATTTCAGTCGCACTGGTGGCCGCAGTGTGATTGAAATGAAGTAGGCGTTTCTGGGTGTCAACTGACCATTTTCAGGGAGTGTTCGGAAAAATACAGGCGTGCCAGGAAAAACGCAGGCGTGGCTGGGCGAACGCTTGGCAGGTTTGTGACGTCAAAACAGGAACTGAACAGTCTGAAGTGATCGCAAGCGCTGAGTAGGTTTTGAGCTACTCTGAAACTGCACAAAAACTTTGTAGCCGCTCTGCGATCCATTCGTTCGCACTTCTGCTAAGCTAAAATACACTCCCAGTGGGAGGCGGCATAGCGGTTGCACGGCTGCTAAAAACTGCTAGCGAACGATCAACTCGGATTGAAGGCCTATGTTGCTTCTTCTACACTTTGCAGCTCTGACAATATACTATTGGTAAATTCCTGGCTATAGCTCTCTGGGGGTTTCCCTTCGTTAAATCTCTTGGTTTAAAGTGTTAGTATTCACAGCTAGTTAAAGCATTACGCATTTCTAAGGCATGTCACAGTTTGCTCATGAATATGACATCTCAGGATTTAACAAGTTTGTTAGCAATGTCCCAATATCTACATCACTTTCTCTTAAGACAATATCCAAGAAAAATACAGTCTTGTGATTTGCAATCCAACTTGCATCTTTTTCTTTTGGAATATGTACATAAGCTTTGCAACCAAATACTCTTAAGTGACTTACTGTATGTAAGGTTTCTTAATGGTATAGGCTTCAGTTGGTGCTTTTCATTTAACTGCAACAGAACTGCAACAGTGGGTGTATTGTTCTTTACTTAAAACACTGTTTGAATTGCCTCAGCCCAAAAATTATTTTCAAGGCCAGCATCACTCAGCATTGCATGGGCGCATCACTATATAGGATATGCACGCTCACTTACACCTTTTTGTTCTGGCATATACAACATGGTTAGCTGTTGTTTGATCCCATATTTTCTCATAAGGTCCAACAAACCTTTGTTTTGGTACTCTCCGCTATTGTCAGATCTAAAAGTCTTTAGTTTGAATTTCTATTAAATTCTTGTAGTCCATAATGTTGTGTATCACTTTACTTTTTACACACAGGTCATGCTTGTAAAATCATCTATTAGTGTTATGAAATACCTGAATCCACTAAATGATTCATGTTCCATAAGACCACATACATCTATGTGCACCATAGTTGTGCCTCAGCTCTAGTTGCTGATTTTGGGAAAATAAATCGGGTTTGCTTACCTTTGATGTGACTGTCATGTACCAGACGATAAGGATTGCTATAGACATTCCTGTTACCATCTCTTCTTGAATTTTTTGTACATTCTAGTAAGCCATATGCCACAATTCCATAGTTTGACTAGAGTCAGCAACAGACATTGGGCCTAATGGATCATTAGTTAGAGAATTTGCAAATGGAGCGATTATCGAATGACTGCGCATGCATAGCATTTGCATTGCACACGTGCATGGGGAAATAGTGACAGAGAATGCTTACAGATCGTAAACACAATGCAGCTGCTGTTTGACTGACAGGAAGCCGGCGTTTCTGGATGGAAACCTGCCGTTTTCTTGTGTGTCAGAAAAAACACAGGCGTGACCAGGCGTTTTTAGGGTGGGTCTCTGACGTCAGCGCAGACCACTCCCAGCCCGGCTTAATCACAGATTAGTGGCAGCCTCAAACCTACTCACATTTGCTCAGACGGCAAAGACTTTTCAGTGTTTCTGGATTTGCATATGCATCGGTGAGTGTATAGCGATCTGCGATGCATTCGCAAATTTGCATGGAACATTTTTTCTTTCTGTCAGGGCGGTGCCTTTCTATTCACAGACAACAGAAATTTGTCAGATTAATGATCCATGCTGAATTAGGCCCATTGTTCAGTATCTAAGACATAGAGTTGCCGGCAACAGGTGTCAGTAGTTCATATTTGCCTTCATTCTGAGTTGATCGCTCGCTGCCGTTTTTTCGCAGTGCAGAGATCAGGTTACTACTGCGCATGCATATGCACCGCAATGCGCATGCGCGTCGTACGGGTACAAACAGCATCGTTGCTGTGCAATGCTTCTAGCGACGAATCTATTCGCATAACCGATCGGAAGGAGATTGACAGGAAGAGGGCATTTATGGGTGTCAACTGACCGTTTTCTGTGAGTGGTAGGGAAAACGCAGGCATGTCCAGGCATTTGCATGGCGGGTGTCTGACGTCAATTCCGGACGGGCTGAAGTGAACGCAAGGGCTGAGTATGTTCAGACCTACTCAGAAACTGCAAAAAACTTTTTCGGACCGCTCGGCTGCACATGCGATCGCACACTTGCAAAGCAAAAATACACTCCTCCGTGGGCGGCGACTATGCGTTTGCATGGCTGCTAAAAGTAGCTAACAAGTGATCAACTTGGAATGAGGGCCATTGTCCCTTTCTTATTGTGCACAGTATAGTTGCCTTCTGCGATGTTGAGTTTGTAGTCTTTCTTCTTAAATATATTTATGATGATAAAGTTAATTTCAAGGTCTGGTGCAGATAAAACTTCAATATCTGTAGCTAAGCGAGCCTAAAATGCAAAACTGTAATTAGATGATGCGAGTATTTCAGGGACTTGCAATGAGGTAAATGGGTCAGGAAGCAGTGGCTAGTACCAGAGCTAGTTTTACACACAAAATCTGTGACCTGCAAACTGGATTTGTTCTAGGGAACGGATTGCCACCCAGCAACAGCAGGTGGGTAGGAAGCAAGCCTTCCAGGATTTTGCTGAGGCAGAGGGGAGTGACTAAAAACAAATTCACTCCCCCTGCCTATAAAACAGACTGGGTGCGCGCACGCTCGCGGACACGTGCACATTAGGTCACGTGCACGCTCGTGGCTGCGCACACCGGGTTCGCTGATCAGATTTTTCCGGAAGCTCACTGGTGGCAAACCCTTCCCCTACAGAGATAGTAGAGAAGAACGGTAAGTATTGGCCTGACTATTGACGCATACTGAGTGTGTCTATCAGGACCGAAGGAAGGAAAGGACACAGTTACTACCATGTATGCAAGCAAGAAACAAACGTTTATTAAGCCTTAAATGCCAGCTAAAGGACTGAGATTGCATGTTTGTTCAAACTGGAAGGTAGAACTGTGGAGACATCGTTGGCTTTAAACTGCACAAAGTAGTCCCAATGATGGGAAGTGAAGGTTACTTCTGCTCATTATTGATAGCTGGTTGAGGCTTCTTTTGACCCTTCGCTGCGCCTTTGGGAGCAATAAAGAAGAAAAATATTAGAGACTGACCCGTGTGTACCACAGGAAACAACAGTACAGTAGGGTGGGGAAGGGTGGGAGCTGTTGCTAGGTGGCAATCCGTTCCCTAGAACAAATCCAGTTTGCAGGTCATAGATTCCTGCTAACTAGTTTTTTGTTCTTCAGGAAGGCTTGCCACCTAGCAACAGCAGGTGGGTAGACTACCACATACCTGGTGGTTGCTCTGAGAAACTCGATCTTTTGAAGATCAGTCAGTCTCCAATAATGCTTAGCAAAGGTACTGACTGAGGACCACCTTGCTGCAAGCATGATTGATTGTAAAGGTATACCTTTAGCTGCCGCTTTTGTGGCTGCTGATCCCCGGAGGGAGTGGCATTTAAATTGGTTAGTATCTATTCCTGCCTCTTTCATGGATGCTACAATCCACACTCTGATGGCAGAAGACCTTGCGGGGCGAAATGACTTTCTACAAGTGATGAAAAGCTGGGTGATCTTGTCTCTAACAGGGGCTGTGAGAGCCAAGTAAGAGGACAAGCAAGAGACTATGCATAGATGAGGTTCTGTAAGATCCTGTACAATGTCGAATTCGACTATAGGATTATTAAATGAGGAAGTTTTAGTGTGACCCTTGAGTATTATGTGAAAGCCTGTTGGGGTCTGTGACAACTAGAGATGAGCGGGTTCGGTTTCTCTGAATCCGAACCCGCCAGAACTTCATGTTTTTTTTCACGGGTCCGAGCGACTCGGATCTTCCCGCCTTGCTCGGTTAACCCGAGCGCGCCCGAACGTCATCATGACGCTGTCGGATTCTCGCGAGGCTCGGATTCTATCGCGAGACTCGGATTCTATATAAGGAGCCGCGCGTCGCCGCCATTTTCACACGTGCATTGAGATTGATAGGGAGAGGACGTGGCTGGCGTCCTCTCCGTTTAGAATTAGAATAGATTAGAGAGACACTTGATTTACTAATTTTGGGGAGCATTAGGAGTACTCAGTAGTGTACAGTGCAGAGTTTTGCTGATAGTGACCAGTGACCACCACTTTTATTTATAATCCGTTCTCTGCCTGAAAAAAGCGATACACAGCACACAGTGACTCAGTCACATACCATATCTGTGTGCACTGCTCAGGCTCAGGCCAGTGTGCTGCATCATCTATTATCTATCTATATATAATATTATATATATCTGTCTGACTGCTCAGCTCACACAGCTTATAATTGTGGGGGAGACTGGGGAGCACTACTGCAGTGCCAGTTATAGGTTATAGCAGGAGCCAGGAGTACATAATATATTATATAGTGAGTGACCACCAGACACACAGTGCAGTTTATTTAATATATCCGTTCTCTGCCTGAAAAAAGCGATACACACAGTGACTCAGTCAGTCACATACCATATCTGTGTGCACTGCTCAGGCTCAGGCCAGTGTGCTGCATCATCTATATATATTATATATCTGTCTGACTGCTCAGCTCACACAGCTTATAATTGTGGGGGAGACTGGGGAGCACTACTGCAGTGCCAGTTATAGGTTATAGCAGGAGCCAGGAGTACATAATATTATATTAAAATTAAACAGTGCACACTTTTGCTGCAGGAGTGCCACTGCCAGTGTGACTAGTGACCAGTGACCTGACCACCAGTATATAATATTAGTAGTATACTATCTCTTTATCAACCAGTCTATATTAGCAGCAGACACAGTACAGTGCGGTAGTTCACGGCTGTGGCTACCTCTGTGTCGGCACTCGGCAGCCCGTCCATAATTGTATATACCACCTAACCGTGGTTTTTTTTTCTTTCTTTATACATACATACTAGTTACGAGTATACTATCTCTTTATCAACCAGTCTATATATTAGCAGCAGACACAGTACAGTGCGGTAGTTCACGGCTGTGGCTACCTCTGTGTCGGCACTCGGCAGCCCGTCCATAATTGTATATACCACCTAACCGTGGTTTTTTTTTCTTTCTTTATACATACATACTAGTTACGAGTATACTATCTCTTTATCAACCAGTCTATATATTAGCAGCAGACACAGTACAGTGCGGTAGTTCACGGCTGTGGCTACCTCTGTGTCGGCACTCGGCAGCCCGTCCATAATTGTATATACCACCTAACCGTGGTTTTTTTTTCTTTCTTTATACATACATACTAGTTACGAGTATACTATCTCTTTATCAACCAGTCTATATTAGCAGCAGACACAGTACAGTGCGGTAGTTCACGGCTGTGGCTACCTCTGTGTCGGCACTCGGCAGCCCGTCCATAATTGTATATACCACCTAACCGTGGTTTTTTTTTCTTTCTTTATACATACATACTAGTTACGAGTATACTATCTCTTTATCAACCAGTCTATATATTAGCAGCAGACACAGTACAGTGCGGTAGTTCACGGCTGTGGCTACCTCTGTGTCGGCACTCGGCAGCCCGTCCATAATTGTATATACCACCTAACCGTGGTTTTTTTTTCTTTCTTTATACATACATACTAGTTACGAGTATACTATCTCTTTATCAACCAGTCTATATATTAGCAGCAGACACAGTACAGTGCGGTAGTTCACGGCTGTGGCTACCTCTGTGTCGGCACTCGGCAGCCCGTCCATAATTGTATATACCACCTAACCGTGGTTTTTTTTTCTTTCTTTATACATACATACTAGTTACGAGTATACTATCTCTTTATCAACCAGTCTATATATTAGCAGCAGACACAGTACAGTGCGGTAGTTCACGGCTGTGGCTACCTCTGTGTCGGCACTCGGCAGCCCGTCCATAATTGTATATACCACCTAACCGTGGTTTTTTTTTCTTTCTTTATACATACATACTAGTTACGAGTATACTATCTCTTTATCAACCAGTCTATATATTAGCAGCAGACACAGTACAGTGCGGTAGTTCACGGCTGTGGCTACCTCTGTGTCGGCACTCGGCAGCCCGTCCATAATTGTATATACCACCTAACCGTGGTTTTTTTTTCTTTCTTTATACATACATACTAGTTACGAGTATACTATCTCTTTATCAACCAGTCTATATATTAGCAGCAGACACAGTACAGTGCGGTAGTTCACGGCTGTGGCTACCTCTGTGTCGGCACTCGGCAGCCCGTCCATAATTGTATATACCACCTAACCGTGTTTTTTTTTTCTTTCTTTATACATACATACTAGTTACGAGTATACTATCTCTTTATCAACCAGTCTATATATTAGCAGCAGACACAGTACAGTGCGGTAGTTCACGGCTGTGGCTACCTCTGTGTCGGCACTCGGCAGCCCGTCCATAATTGTATATACCACCTAACCGTGGTTTTTTTTTCTTTCTTTATACATACATACTAGTTACGAGTATACTATCTCTTTATCAACCAGTCTATATTTTAGCAGCAGACACAGTACAGTGCGGTAGTTCACGGCTGTGGCTACCTCTGTGTCGGCACTCGGCAGCCCGTCCATAATTGTATATACCACCTAACCGTGGTTTTTTTTTCTTTCTTTATACATACATACTAGTTACGAGTATACTATCTCTTTATCAACCAGTCTATATATTAGCAGCAGACACAGTACAGTGCGGTAGTTCACGGCTGTGGCTACCTCTGTGTCGGCACTCGGCAGCCCGTCCATAATTGTATATACCACCTAACCGTGGTTTTTTTTTCTTTCTTTATACATACATACTAGTTACGAGTATACTATCTCTTTATCAACCAGTCTATACACAGTCTATACACTGCAGTGCCACTCCTAGATGGGCCCGGTGTTTGTGTCGGCCACTAGGGTCGCTTATCTTACTCACACAGCGACCTCGGTGCAAATTTTAGGACTAAAAATAATATTGTGAGGTGTGAGGTATTCAGAATAGACTGAAAATGAGTGTAAATTATGGTTTTTGAGGTTAATAATACTTTGGGATCAAAATGACCCCCAAATTCTATGATTTAAGCTGTTTTTTAGTGTTTTTTGAAAAAAACACCCGAATCCAAAACACACCCGAATCCGACAAAAAAAATTCGGTGAGGTTTTGCCAAAACGCGTTCGAACCCAAAACACGGCCGCGGAACCGAACCCAAAACCAAAACACAAAACCCGAAAAATTTCTGGCGCTCATCTCTAGTGACAACCATTGGTCGGATATATGAATGAGAGCCAGTTCGGCTCCCCTGTCCGCTATGGCCAGAGCCAATAAGGACGCCAACTTGTGAGATAGGAAGTAAATGTTGGAATTTGCTTCCCAAGATGCTAGGAAGGAGAGGAACGGCTCAATGTCCCAAGTGTGGGAGTATTTGGGAAAAATGGGTCTGGGGAGGTATATACCTCTTAAAAGGCGGATATATACTTTACTGTCTGTTAGGTTGGGGATCATAATGGCCAGAGCGGACCCATATGCCTTAATAGTGGCTGAGGCTAAACCTGACTGGTATTTTGATGCTAAGAAGTCTAGCGCCATGTGTAGTAACAATGGTTGGCTGGTAGAAGCGATTTGTGATCGCCAGTGGTTAAACTCCTTGATAATTGTTCAATTGGGTTTGGAGAGCCGACTAAAACAGGCGCAATGCAGCTAAGGTGTTAAAGGCTTAGATAAATGTCACCACATTTAGAACAAGAAATACCGTACACAACATGAAGAATCACAAAGAGGAATATAAACATCTAAGGAAGGAAATAAAGGGACGTATTTCTGTATGTTGCGCTGAGTGTGTAGAGAGGGCTTAAATTTTGTGTACGGTATTCCTTGATAATTGTGCAGTATCTACAGTAGCTCTCATATGGGGTCTCAAGGAGGCATTGATAAGAGCTTTTGTGGGAGATGCTAGTGCAGCGTCTGTTAGCAACCCAGTAATATTGCCATCCACATGCACTGGGGAAAGTGTTTGAAGAATGTCCAGGGTTCCCTGGAAGCACTCTGTGGATAATCCTAGGGGAATTTTCAGTTCTATACGCAATTGGTTGATTGGGGAACCACACCTTGGATGGCCATACTGGATGCACCAACACGATCTGAGGAACATGGTCCTCCCTGATCTTTTGTAGGACCTTCAGTATAAGAGCAGGAGGGGGAAAAGCATAGGGGCAGGATAGGTCTGTCCAGGGAAAGGACATCGCATCCATTTTCCAGACTCCCTTCGTCCATATTCTGGATACAAAGCGAGGGGTCTGTGCATTGGAGGGGGTCGCAAACAGATCTATGTCCAAGGTTTTGAAGGTCTGGACTGTTTTCTGAAAGATTTGTAATTCAGTGCTACTGAATTTAGGGATATATTTTCACGAGATAGGGAATCCGCTAATTTGTTCAGTTCCCCTGGTATGTAGGTAGCTGTCAGAATTATGTCCCTCTGAACTGTCCAACTTCAGATTTGTAATGCTTCCCTGCATAGAGATATTGATCTGGTACCCCCCATCTTGTTGATGTAAGATACTGCGGTAGTGTTGTCCAAACATAGTTGGATGCCTACCCCCCTCAGATGTCTGGGTACCGAAGCTCTGAGAGCTAATTTTGCTGCTCGTAATTCCAGAACATTTATAAGCAGCCAGGATTCTTGGTCTGACCAGGTGCCTCTTACTGCTCTGTCCTGTGAGAACCTCCCCCAACCGGTTAGGGATGCATCTGTTATAATTATCATTGAGGGTGCCTCATCTAAGAGGGGGCGAGGGGGAGAAATGGGAAGACTGTTTCATGTGGACAGTTCTTGCTTTACTCTTTGGGAAACACGTATTGTATCTGTCCAGGAGTAATTTGAGTGAATTAGAGTCCTGAGAAGACTCTGCAATTCTCTGCAAAAGAGAGGAACATGCTGAAAGCCAGGCGACATTGCAATCATTTTTCCAATGATCCCTGCTAACGTGCGGAGAGACATTCTGCATTTTTGGGAGATTATTCACTCCCCTCTGCCTCGGCAAAATCCAGGAAGGCTTGCTTCCTACCCACCTGCTGTTGCTAGGTGGCAAGACTTCCCGAAGAACAAATATATGAGCTCAAGGGTTCATGTGGGCATTATACAAAGGTGAAGCCAGTGCTTAAAGTGGTACAAGGGAGGTTGTGGAACTCACCCCCAGCCACACCCTCATTGAAGCCACACCCCTAGCCCCTCCCCTTCATGTCCACCTGGCGGGCATTCTAAATAAGAAAAGATGATTTGCTCAGTGTGTGAAACATGCACTGGGTACCACACACACACACACACACACACACACACACACACACACACTGGGTGCCATACACACACATACACACACACAATAGGTGCCACACACACTCACACTGGATGCCATGTATACAGTGGCGAACACACACACACACACACACACACACACACACACACACACACACTGGGTGCCATATACACACACACAATGGATGCCACACATACTGGGTGCCACACACATACACACACTGGGAGAAACACATACACTGGGTGCCACACACATACACACACTGGTAGACACACACACACACTTGATGTCACACACGCTGGGTGCATCACACACTGGATGCCTCAAACACATACTGATTGCCTGCACAACCTTGTGTCTACTATCTAGTGAGTCCACTGCAGTACAAAACACACTCACAGGTAGAAGCTGTCCGCCTACCTGATTGAATCTCGGGTTGCTCAGTGTTCTGCTTCATGTGGACGGACTCAGTAGACAGACGCTCTGCGCTGTCTCATGGCCGCCACCGCAGATACTAGAGGCAATGGAGAGGGACTGGAGGAGGTGGCCTTTAGCAGTGGCGGTGCACAGCAAAGCTGCCAGAGAGACGCCGGCCTCCTCCTTCTGGTGGCCACAGCTTCCGCCAGTGCCTTTAGTAGATAATTGCAGTGCCAATTATAAGTGGCGTAATGCAGTTCTGCCCCGTTCCAGCCCACTTTAACCCCTGGGTGCAGCTATATACTGCTGGAAATTTGGTGGGGAGGCACTGAGTCACCTGTTATAGACTTTTTACTCCAGAGTGTTGACTATACACATGATTAGAATAATACAAAGTAGAGTTGTGCACCAGACATTTTTCGGGTTTTGTGTTTTGGTTTTGGATTCGGTTCCGCGGCCGTTTTTTGGATTCGGACACGTTTTGGCAAAACCTCCCTGAAAATTTTTTGTCGCATTCGGGTGTGTTTTGGATTCGGGTGTTTTTTTTTCAAAAAACCCTCAAAAACAGCTTAAATCATAGAATTTGGGGGTAATTTTGATCCTAGAGTATTATTAACCTCAATAACCACAATTTCCACTCATTTCCAGTCTATTCTAAACACCTCACACCTCACAATACTATTTTTAGTCCTAAAATTTGCACCGAGGTCGCTGGATGACTAAGCAAAGCGACCCAAGAGGGCGGCACAAACACCTGGCCCATCTAGGAGTGGCACTGCAGTGTCAGACAGGATGGCACTTAAAAAAATTGGCCCCAAACAGCACATGATGTAAAGAAAAGAGAAAAAGAGGTGCACTGTGGTTGCTGGATGGCTAAACTAAGCTAAGCGACACAAACACCTCAATATCACAGGAATTATTCGTTCTAATCAATGGTATTATTGGTCCAAATCACTGGAAGAAAATGACAAAATCACTGGAATTATTCGTTCTAAATAATCAATGGTATTATTGGTCCAAATCACTGGAAGAAAATGACAAAATCACTGGAATTATTCGTTCTAATCAATGGTATTATTGGTCCAAATCACTGAAAGAAAATGACAAAATCACTGGAATTATTCGCTCTAATCAATGGTGTTATTGGTCCAAATCACTGGAAGAAAATTACAAAATCACTGGAATTATTCGTTCTAATCAATGGTATTATTGGTCCAAATCACTGGAAGAAAATGGAATGGATGGATACTTGTGTGATATCACTATAGAGTGGGTTCGTACCTGAAGGTCTGTCATTTTCGTGGTCGGCCATATCCACTCTTCAACGATGTCGAGGCCAGCGACTATTCTTGTACATCACCTGTAAGGCTGGGACAGAAGTACCAGGAAGACCCCGGAAGGACAACCCAAACAAACTATACCCAAGGACCACTACACATGGAGACGGTGACAACCATTTATTGCATTGAAGATATCAGTCACCGCTATAACTCAATTCTCACTTCGAGCAATTGCATAGAATAAACATAATCACAATACCCTATTTCTTTTCCTGTCTATAACAGTATTCACAGTTTAGGTATCTCAAAGGTAGAACAATACTTTGGTCAAATAATCGTACATAACACATACAATAGCAAGCGTTTGGAATGTAACAATATTCCGGGGTAAGAAATGTCCTGACAGTAATTTGGCAGTATTTCCTAACCTGTCCATAAGGTGGCGTTACACGCCGGGCACTAATGTTCAATTCCTGCGCCTCAGCGGGCGTCTGCGGTCAATGTCCCCTTTGACAGAACTCTTGCACGCTCTCAGAGAACTCCTGGGAAGACGTCAGTGGAAGTTAAGTAAGTATTCGTAGGAAAGTGTGCAGAACTAACTGTTGGTAATACAACACAGCAGCAATGGCTAACGGTACCAACCGTCTTTATATCCACGGAAAAGTAAGGAAGAGTGAGTAACACTATTCTAATAAAACACCGTTCCAGGCAGTCGGGTACTCCGTGTAAGCGGGTGACTTCATAAACAGATTCTGGCGTTTGAAAGGGGATCATATAAAACAAGCGCAGGTATGATGTCCCTGAATAGGCAAGGCATAGTTAAGCATAGGGAGAACTTTTGTACTGGGGTGTTTCTTGGTAGGGGTGTCCCCCTTTTTACCCGGGATGTACTGTTACAGATGGACCCCACTTATATGCAGGAATGTATGGGTGACCCGGTACCTGCTATAGGAGTGGATGCTCCTGTTGATAGTCTTCTGGTTATCAGCTGCAACAGCGTCCTCTGTGTGGTTCTCCCTTCTGTGGTGGCTGTAAGTGCTGCGGCGTTGCTTCCAGGAACCAGCTGCCAGGCGGCTCCGGCTCCCCCGTCCCCAAGAGTGGCTGTGATGGGCGGCTTTGCACTGCTGCCAGCCCTGTCTGCGTTCCGACCAACCGCGGCTCCCTGCATACACGCGGCAGGTCTCTCTCTCTCTCCTCACACCAGGCAGCTATTCTCCTCGTCTTAGCGCGGGTCCCGGCGCGCGGCTGCTGCGGGCGGCTCTCGTCTCTTCTCCTGCGCAGTCCAGTGGCAGCGTGTCCCGCCTCTCTCTCCTGTCTCTCCTCACGCGCGCTTCTTGTTCTCTCCTCCCCGTTCTTCTCTTGGCGCGCAGCTCCCGACCAATCCTGCGGGTCCAGGACTTCCCGCTCTCAGGATCTGACGGACGGACTGCCCTGGGTCCTTGTGTCCACTTGCAGGGGGAAGGTTAACCCTCTCAGCGCCCGGGTTTGTGAAGGCAGCATTGGCTGCAGTTAAAGTTATAAGGGGGCTGCTAGGGGTATCCCCAAACGTGGGTACCACACTTGCAGTGACACAGAGCTGCAAGATACAGCAATAGCCTACTGTACACAACTATATACTGTTGGGTCACCAAAATGCTGCACTGTAATACTATATATACTGCTCACAAAAATGCAGCACAGATATGGAATGGATGCCTACTGTACACAACTATATACTGTTGGGTCACCAAAATGCTGCACTGTAATGCTATATATACTGCTCACAAAAATGCTGCACAGATATGGAATGGATACTTGCAGTGACACAGAGCTGCAAGATACAGCAATGGCCTACTGTACAACTATATACTGTTAGTCACCAAAATGCTGCACTGTAATACTATATATATACTGCTCACAAAAATGTAGTGATGAGCGGGTTCGGTTTTACTTGGTTTTACTCGGTTCTCAAAACGGCATCTTATTGGCTATCCAAAACACGTGACATCTGTGAGCCAATAAGATGCCGTTTTGAGAACCGAGTAGAACCGAGTAAAACCGAACCCGCTCATCACTACAAAAATGCCGCACAGATATGGAATGGATACTTGCAGTGGCACAGAGCTGCAAGATACAGCAATGGCCTACTGTACTGTACTACTATAATTATTATATACTGGTGGTCCCTAGTCCCCACAATGCAGCACACTGATCAGATATTTGCAGCACACTGAGCACAGATATGGAGCGTTTTCAGGCAGAGAACGAAGATATTTTCAGCACACTGAGCACAGATTATTTGCAGCACACTGAGCACAGATATTTGCAGCACACTGAGCACAGATTTCGGAGCTTTTCAGGGAGAGAACGCTGCCACGTCCTCTCCGTTCAATCTCCAATGCACAAGTGAAAATGGCGGCGATGCACGGCTCCTTATATAGAACACGAATCTCGCGAGAATCCGACAGCGGGATGATGACATTCTGGTTAACCGAGCAAGGCGGGAAGATCCAAGGCTGCCTCGGAACCGTGTAAAATGGGTGAAGTTCGGGGGGGTTCGGACCTCGAGGAACCGAACCCGCTCATCTCTAATACAAAGAAGATATTTATAATATTTACTTTGTATATTTCATATACTTTATATAGTCAAAACTCTGGCATATACTGCAGTATGACAGGAAAGGCTCTGCCTCACCGCACTGCACATCACTAGAGTACTTTATCTCCAATTCCTCTGACTATAATGTGTTCACATTCACTCAGTGAGTTGATCAATTTTTCATTGCAACTAAAATATCTAGTGGGCCTATGTCTTTCCTATGACTGACTGCAATGTTCAAAGCTGACTCACTTTTGTTACAATACTTTTTCTCCATACAACCTTGGTCTTTTAGGGGGGAATTCAATTGTGGGTGGGAAATTTAAAAAAAACAGCAGTTTGGGGCTTTTATCCGCAGCCTCTGGTTTTTGCTATTCAATTGAAGGACAGAAAATGGGATGCAGTGATTTCTGTAGAGATCACTGCATCTTTTTTCACGCACCTCCAGAGCAAGTCTGATTTTTCCTAAAATCTTTATACTGTATTTAGGAACAATCACCATGACTTGCTCTGGCACCCCGCCGGCACCCCTCCGCTGAGGACTAATTAAGCAATTAGAAGTTTCCAATTAGCTTAATTAGTCTGTATTTACTCACCTTCTGAAGTGGTGTCTTCTTCTCCAGCATCAATGGTCCTCTACAGCAGTGGCAGCAGCCATTTTCCCAGTGATTTCTGAAGCCAGTGCTGGGCCAATGGGGAGCTAAGTATAATTAAGTGGGTGCAGGGGTGGGTGCATTATAGATTCACCAGTGGTCCACACAGTATCAGTAGTTAAAGCATAAGTGTTTGACTCCAATACAACTACCAAATTTTTTTATTCTGGGGTCAGGTTAAGCAACATAGCCATAGTGACTTCTTTACCATCTACATTGACTCCAATGGTCAATGTAGATGGTAATGGACAACTTCTTATCAATGTATTCATTCATGTCCTTACACTCAAGACTCTTATCTTCATAAGCTGTTTGCAGGTATACCCACATGTCCTTTGCGGACACCTTTTCATTGATGATGAATATACTTGCTGTCCTATAGCTTATCCAATGTGTCAGATTCCTTATTTGTTGTAGGCACATAAATTGGTCCCAGGACTGGAACCATGGGCAGGACTGATATAAAATGGAGGCTGGGCCAGACTTGGATTGGAATGGAATGCAGGCTGGACCAGAATGGGACCAAAATGGAATGAAGGCTGCAGTGGGCTGGGACCAGAATGGAATGCATGCTGGATTGGACTGGGACTGCAGTGGAAGCAGAGTACTGGAACAAAGTGGAAGTACAGGTGTGATGGATAAGAGTTAATTACAGCAGAGAAGCATAGAGAAGGATCCTGCTGCAAAGTAGTTTTAGTGCTGTAGCATATACAATTTGCTCAGATTTGCAGAGTGCATTTGCAAGTGCCTTAGCAGTGTTGTAAACTGCTCAGGTTTTGCAGATACAGGAATCTCTTCAGAAGACTAGTTGAATTGGCAATGAGTTAATGCCAGGGATTGGACACAGAATTGGAGACTGGGACACAAAAGTCATGTGAAAAGTAAGTCTCCATGAGTGGAAGAAAATGTTGTCAGCTGACCTCAGGTATGATGGCCACGCCCATGCAGCAGGTACTTATTTCTGAAGTGGAATAAACAAATAAATCCTGAGATGACTGGCCTGTGGAGACATGTCAGTCAGTAAAGGATGAGCGATGGCCGAGGCAAGTGGGTCTGAAAACCCACAGTGTGACACAATGATTCCAATGACTCTATCCACCGGTTCAAGATTTTAGTTGTCTCCTGATCAATCATGATTTTCCACAGCCTCTCAAGCCTTAACTGCATTTCTATAGCAAATCTCCAAGTACAGTAGTTCTCCGAGCCTTTCAATTTTATTAAGTTCATACTTACAGTTGGAGTATACATTTTCACCTTCGATACAAAATTATAATCCTGTTGAACATGTCCTTCACAGCCACAGAACTGGTCCCTGAACATATTGGCAGATGCCTTCAAGTTGCTAGGTGGTAAGTGAGTAGGTTTTATGGAATATAACAAGTTACACACGATAGAAGTCACACAGCAGTCAATAAAATAAGATATTAACCTCTCTTGGGCTACGTATTGTATAGCTGAACAGCACTGTGATGCTCCTAGATCAGTGACAGACTTGTGTACATACAGATACTTTTATAGAGGTATGTAAACAAGTCCTGCACCTGGAGTCTAGACAGTCTAACCTTTTAGTTTGGTGAATAATGGTGAATAATAATTACTCGGACAAACATTGTTATTTAGACAGATGAGTCATGCACAATAATACACAGTTAAGAGATAGCATGTAGTGATTAACCATTTTTCTACATACCAACAAATTCTAGCTATCATTTTGCAACATTTACTAGATAAATGATAGGTAGAATCTCATTGGTTGCCATGGGCAAGATCACCACATCCTCTTTTGAAGGTTTACAAATATGCCTCATAGATTTTATCTGTAATGGATTTACTGTCACCCACCCCTTTTCTTGACAAGTATACTTACTGTAATTTTCTTTAAAATAACAGCCATTGCTATAATATTCTTTTGTTTACTTACTAATTTATTTTTTATTTGATTTTTATGTTGTGTGCAGCTACTGTTCAACCCTCTCGTTCAGTTTTAAATCCTAGTCACATCAATGGTTCTCATCTCCAGTGCTCAAGCACTCCCTACAGGTCATGTTTGCAGATTTTCTGTATGTGATAATTACTGACTCAGCTAATTTTATGAACTCACCTGTGCATGAGTAGAGACATCCAGAAAGTAGGACCTTTTGTGGCTAATTGAGGATTGGAGTTCAGAACTTCTTCCCTACATAACAGGATTTTGTATTATTAAGGTTATGATGGGATACTATTATTCCTTATGTGCTCTTTTACTCCCATTGGATTCCATCTAAACTTAGCTTGTTTCCTGATATGATACTGCTCTTCATATAATCTCATTTTGAATATCTCTGCTCTGCAAGCAAAGATAGTCTTGCTGATGTTATATAGAATAGAAGGAAAAACAAACACTATACAACAATACACTTTTTGTTTAATATGGTCATTGTATTTATATTTTTTATTCTGCTGTACAATAAAAACCGAAATAAAAACTAATACAAAAAAAGCACTCAAATGATGTTAAAGTTGTAGTTTCGTTTCTCCCCTAACCAATGGAGCCCTAGACAAATGCCTAGTTCGCCTATTGGGGGTAATTCCAAGTTGATCGCAGCAGGAATTTTTTTAGCAGTTGGGCAAAACCATGTGCACTGCAGGGGAGGCAGATATAACATGTGCAGAGAGAGATAGATTTGGGTGTGGTGAGTTCAATCGGCAATCTAAATTGCAGTGTAAAAATAAAGCAGCCAGTATTTACCCTGCACAGAAACAAAATAACCCACCCAAATCTAACTCACTCTGCAAATGTTATATCTGCCCCCCCTGCAGTGCACATGGTTTTGCCCAACTGCTAAAAATTTCCTGCTGCGATCAACTTGGAATTACCCCCATTGTAGTGCTAGCACTGTGCTTATGTATAAGTGCTAATAATTCCCACTGTATGTATTCAAAGACTTGAATTATGTGACTACCTCCCGCAGGAACCTTCACCATTTTTCTATTAAATTTCTATTTTATGCTTAGTTAATTTTTACTCTTTACCATTTCCACAAGGCTTATCTACAGTTTTTAAGTGCAGCTAGATGCATCATTGCTTGGAAAGTGATAAAATGGAGAGCGAAAAAGGGGCCAGCCAATCAGTTCCTAACTGCCATGTCACAGGCTGTGTTTTTAAAATGTCAGGAGATGATTGGCTGGTACGTTTTCACTCTCCATTTTATCACTTTCCAAGCGATGATGCATCTGGCCCCATATGTGCTTATTGTACAAATGGGCTGCTAGTGCATGGAAAGAAAAAACAACAAACTCTTTTTGCAATAAATAACTATTTTTTTTGCACAGTGGATTTTTTCCAGTAATCTTTAATGCATTTTTGCTTCGGATCTATAGGCTTTGGATCTATAGTTGTACATAGGTTGATATGTGATATCCAGGCCATTGCTTGCTGTTGCCGAGTCCTAAAAAATTATATATTATTTTTTACTTTATTCCACTTGGTTTCATTTCTATGCTTGGGGAAATTAGGAACATATTCCACTGATTAGCTAGTGCATGGAAATCGTAAGTCCAGATTTTTTATTTAATGGGCTAATTACAGGACTATGGCTACCTAGTGAGTCCGCTGAGCTGAACAAGGGATTCAGTCAACTGAATAAATGTATTCAAACTTGTGGAAAATGAGCCTTATTCTATGTGCAGCCAGACTGGGAAAACACACAAAATGTGGTACAATACCACTTTAATGAAGCAAGCAGGGAACATGAATACACTAACTTGTCTATGTCCCAGGACACCGTTTGAGCTGGTGGTAATGAAGGGAAATGAGCAGTCAATGATTCTATTCTGTGTTTGGAAATACCTGAATACATGCATCCCTATTTTAGCACATTATTTTTTGCTTTTAAAGTTACATTAGTGGTAAGTAACAACAGTATATGTGATATAAGGAACACGGGGAATGATTCAGAGGTGGACGCAAATCCCTGTTGCAATTGTGGATCCGTATGTAGCAGTCTTGCGAAAATATGCAAATGTCGCAGCCACAGGGATTTGTACTGAGACAGCCACAGGCAGCGCCTCAAATCTACCATATGCGTACAAAGACACACCATCGTATGAACCACTGATCATTTCAGCAAACGTGTGGTTGCTGGGAATATCTGTTAAAAGTAAGATGCCAGACCTATTATACCTACATACACAGATGCAGTTACAGGCTGGGACACGCTCCCCTCAATGGTTGTAAGATGCCTGTATTTGACTCGCCACCCCATTTACCTCCCACAAACACTCGCTGACTGTTAATAATTTTGCATCAAAATTTTTGTTGCGGCCGTCATCATTAATCCATTGTGACACGTGCACAGTATGGCTCAGATGCATGCTAGTACAACTGCATAAAGATCAGCATTATATACATCTCTGAGTCAGGCCCACAGCTACATAGCTCAGAGCCCCTGAGCCCAGTACCAAGTCTATTCTGGAGACCACTTTGCACATCCACTGGATTTTACCTTTCTCCTATACAGTATCTTGACTAACTTATTAAATCCAATAAAGCCTAACACTGCAACTTGACTTTGAGCCAAAAATAGCTTTAATTTATAAATTAACATGGGACTGGCATACTTCCCAACTATACTGATTGCTGGACAGTCCTCCCATATCAAGAGACTGTCCTATTGTCCTGCAAACGACACATTCATCCCAATTTGTTGGTGGTTGGGTGTTATTTCCACAAAAACATCATAAAAATGGTGACACAGTCTCACCTATTAGCCCCATCTATTATGACACAGTCTCACCTATTAGCCCCATCTATTATGACACAGTCTCACCTATTAGCCCCATCTATTATGACACAGTCTCACCTATTAGCCCCATCTATTATGACACAGTCTCACCTTTTAGCCCCATCTATTATGACACAGTCTCACCTATTGGCCCCATCTAATGTTAGAGTGCTGTATGGTGACATCACTGTGCATATCTATTGATAGGTATCCTATCTGCCTATCTGGCAACACTGCCACTCGAGCAGAAGGAGTAGTACATACTTGCCTACTATCCCAGAATGGCTGGGAGACTCCCAAAAATCGGGTTGCACTCTTGGCCACCCTGAGAAGTTTTTAAGTCTCTCAGATCTGGCCTACACCACCCCCACTCCCTTGCAGGTGCTGGCACTCTCCTGTCCGTGAAAGTGGCTGGTACGGGAAGGGGGGACGATGGCACAAATCAATGTCGGTAATGTGGGCATTGTAGAGCGAGGGCGAGCTGGACCATGATCACACATCTACAGCCCTGCACAGCCCACCTAGGATGATGCCACTCCCCCTACTGTGCCGATCTCTCTGCCCCCATCCGGAGAGCACAGCCAGTAAGTCAGTAAGTATGGGGTAATAGCTTCCACGGTTAAAAATGTTGTTTCCAACACAGAGGGCAAGATTACCAATGAGGCAGGTGGAACTACAACTGCAGGCATCATGGCAAAATGATTATAATCAGCCACCTTGCTGTCCATACTGTCAGCCATAAATCAGAAGTATTAATATTGTATTTCTATTTCCCTCCTAAAATGATACAACTTTTCTACTTTTACATATTTATGGGCTGATAGTGTGGTGGCCTGCACGTGTTACTAGCCACAGCTCTTCTTCTCACAATGGGCGGGATGTATTAAGATACATCGCCGCCCCTCGCCGCTTATCGCAGCGATGTTGATCGCATATGTACTAACATATGCGGTCGATATCGCAATGCGGTGACGGAGGCCCCCCGCAATACCTGTGAGGTGGTCTGCGGGGGTCTCTGTCACGTCCCAGGGGTCTCCACACTGCCCGCATGCCGGGAAGCAGCAGCAGGCTGTCCCCGGCACCTCCTACTCCCCCCTGCAGCCGGAAGGACCTCCGGATGCGTTGCTAGGGGGAGGAGGAGATTACCTTCCGGTACCAGGGCTGCCTGGAGGAAGGTATGTCAGGGGGAGGATGGTCGGCCTCTGCGGCGGAGGCGGCAGGTTGCGGAGGTCGGCGATAAGAAGCACATAGGCTTCTATAGGGTATCGCCATCCAGAGATGGCGATTCCCTGGGTGGCGAAAAACCGGCGGTAGGGTCTTTGTACATTTGAAAATGCGGTAAAACCCCTGTTTTCGGGGGTTTTACAGCATTTTTCCTTTAGTACATCCCGCCCAATATATCCTTGCTCATTTTCAGCCCCAGACTGATGTGGCCCATAATCAGGCCCTGCCAACACCCACCTACTGAGCTGCCACCTTAGCAACTACCATTGGTGAAACTTTCTTCTGAACTTTCTACCTGTGTTGCCTGGAACTTTTGGGGATCTCCTTGGATGTGTGTGACTACTGTGTACATCAGCATACAAAAGAGATAAATCACACACAGCTCTCTCACGATCCGCAGGACCTGCTGCTGTAATCAGCTATTTTGTTGTATTTTACCTAAGATTCTTATTTGGGATTTAGAAAGAAAATATGTCACTGGAAAAAAAGTCTGAAAAGTTGATTTGGTAGAATTTGTATAGATGATTGAAAGAGGATTTCAGTGTTCCAGTGACACAGACAGCGGAATCGGGGCCCCTTCCTTGTCCTTACAATTACAGCATGCAATGTTTGTATATATCATTATCCACCATTTAGATTGCATTTCTGTACTCCCTGTAAAAAGGATAGATAAAAAGGAACCCTGTTTCAATTCATGTGGAAGGGGAAAGACAAGTCCCCCGCCCATCTCCCCCTCCTGCCTCCTGGACTAGTATTTTTCTAAGCAACCCCCATTACCAAACAGTCATTTGCCCTCTAATAAAATATGTCATTACGCTTTATTCATAGCACACAAAGGAATCAGTAAAAAAAACTACCAAACTGATGGTCACTAATTACATATATGGTTCCTGCGCTGGCCACTCGCAAGCTTTACTTACTGCCGAAGGCAGGTGCTAGGGCATCCTGTTAATAGTCAGTGTGTCTCACAGCAATTAGGCACTGCGTTTGCTAAAATTAACAATTACCTAACATGCAATTCCCATCTCGCATGCTGCAGTTTGCTATGCATAATCCTTGTATCTTCTTATCAGGGTAATTGCTCCCGGACAGTTATTATTATGTGTATTTTTCTACAATTTCTCTTTTAACCCCTATTGGGGTCTTCCTTTTAATCTATATTGTTCCGCAAACAGCACAGACAAGCCACAGATTGGACAAGGAATAGTTATGGGGAAGCTTTGCCTGGACTTATCTTTATGTAGGCTAGAAATGTCTTTTTATTTTACTTTTTTTTAAAAATGTCCAGCTAAGAATCAAGGAAGATTTCTTCTATCTTATGTTATGTAAACACTCAATTTGCAAGAAAAAAATTAGTGTTCTGCGCAAGTAACTTTGTACAGAATTGTAACTAAAACTTTTAGGCAAATAAGCAGAGTACTATCTAGTGGTGCAGGAAATTAGAGTACACCACATAACATCCCAATCCCAATACAGAGAGGAAAAAAGTAAATAGCACAACAAAAGATTTAAAACTACAGCATAGGAATACTAGGATAGGTGACCATTCAATGTCAAAATAAAATAAACTATTTTAGACACTATGGGGGCGCTAAAAGACATACTGGTATGAGCCCCTTTTCCCTTCTGTGTGTCTAAGCAAGAAAAGATAAAAATCTTTTGGGGTAATCCAGACCTCTAGATGGCCACTGGTCCTAGGCTGGAGCTTATGTAGCCTAAAGGATGATCCGGTTATGGAGGGGCGTTTTAAGAGATGAGGAGGCCCATGTGCAGCCTCCTCTGTCCAGGCCCCCTACACTCTGCCGGCAGCTGCACAGTGCTGAAGATAGTCTGAACACTACAGGGCTCACACTCTAATGCGCATGTGCATATTTCTGGAAAAATGGCTCAACGGGCATTTTTCTGGCAATTCCTCTACTGCGCATGCACAAAGGGACTGATTTAGTAAGGACTGCAAATTCTACTAAGCAGAATTTGCAAACCTTGTAATTGCATGCTGGGGGGTGCCCATCGCAGGGCAAGGCCGCCCAGCATGTTGACCGCTGCATCTCCTCCCCCCCCCCCCCCCCTCCGGTCAAGCAGAAATTACGATTGCGTGCAATTTCTGCTTGATCGTAGAAATTAGGGTTGCCTCCTGCCGGCGCAGCTTAGCTGCGTCCGCAGGAGGCCCACCGCCATCTCTCTGATTGTGATGGGTGTGTGATCACTCACCCACCATACCCCTGTTCGTTCCGCACCCCCATTTCATGGCCACGCCCTTGCAACGTTCCTAGGAAACTGAGAAAAAAAGAGAGGAAAGAATCTAGGAAAAGGGGCATTGCCGTTCCCCGCCCCATGAATGCCTGTGCCTGATTGACAGGCAGAGGCGTTCGCATCTTCTGTGTTTCCCCCGTGCAGAAAATGCGGGTCCATGTGTAGGACGGGTGCTGCACATGCGCCCGCATCTTTTTTGTAATTTTTGCAGTTGGATCACGGTCTGCGATACAACTTAAATCAGCCCCAAAATGCAGAGAAAAATGTCCATCATGCCATTTTCCTAGTGATTTCTGCAGCGCTGCTGCCATCATTGTGGGACTCAGGGGCCGGTGTGCACAGCAGACACTGCACCCATTATAAATACGCCAATGCGGCTATGCAAACAAATGGTATAATCTGTCACTTATTTGATGACATACAGTAATGAATGGGTTTAAAATGCAAGTTTGACATTGCTTCAAGGGAGTTTCTTAATCCACATAGCCTGGGCTGTGTACCAGTATAAAGGACTGTTATCCTATATAATAAAACGCTAACGCTGCTCCTCACCTCTCTGGGGAGAATTCAAGTGTTTTGCTTGGCAGCGAACACTAGATGGCTCCAGACAGAGCAATTCAAGTGTTGCTCTGTTCGAA
Organism: Pseudophryne corroboree; assembly: GCF_028390025.1. Lineage (NCBI taxonomy): Eukaryota > Metazoa > Chordata > Amphibia > Anura > Myobatrachidae > Pseudophryne > Pseudophryne corroboree. Next base: position 110,095,489 of record NC_086455.1, read on the forward strand.
TGCGCACATGCCAGTGCTGACATTACTGTTATGATGTTCTGTCATTTTGACGGGCTGGTAACTAGTATTTAATATTTATTTCTCTACCCTGGCAGTCTAGTGCATGCTCTCCTTCCAGCAGGCCTGTGTGGGAGAGATTTATATCGAATCCAAAACCTGCAAGATCTGATGCTGGGATGATGGTGTTTTGCTTTGATATGGAATCTAAGCAAGACAGGAAAACCTGGTCCGGTGCTCGGATTCTCTCTGATCCTTGAAGTTTGGGTGTGCTTGGTTTTCAGGAAACTGACCCTGCACATCTCTACCCTTAACAAACCAATTTTTAAGATTATTAGCACATCTAACAATTGTGGGCTTTTCCATGAATAATCCCATTCAGATAGGGATCTTCATTCAATAGATTCCAGTGTTTCTTAATTTTCAGTAGTTCCTTATGTTGACCATTAAATCGAGCAATACATGGGAAGGTAAAATTATTGTTTCCTCTATTCATTAGTTACTGTTGTTAAATGTGCCAGACCGTACATGCTCAGAAGTTGCTACCATTCTACTATTGACAATAGAGAAGCAAATCTGGTAGACTAGTGTGGTATCTTCATCACCTCTAAGACCCAATCGTACCTGCCAAATGTTTTAGTGAGCCAAGCCATTTTGTATCTGCTGACATAATCTCCGATTGCAAATATACCACTGGATGAATTTGCAAATATGAAGTTAACAAAAGATTATGTTATAAACATTAGATTAAAAAAAAACTTAATAAATTTACAAAGGATTATTTAATAAGGCAATGAATAAGCTAAGAGCTAACATGTTTATCTTAGTCTGAAACTACATACATTTGCTAAATATCATTAGCACCTAAACAAGACCTTTTTGAAGTTGGTGTTTTTCACTATTTCCACATTAATTGCTGAAACAGTGGTAGATTGTAGGGTGGAAGTACTGCAGGTTACCATCCCTGTTCATTTGCTGCACACACAGAGCCTATGTTGATCATGAACTCGGGCTGTTTATAGATAATTTGGCTCCCAGTGCGAACAGTAAAAAAATGTCCTCGCCTCCCCCATAAACATCCTAAAATGTACATTTTGCTCACACCCCCAAGATGGGGTGTGGCCTCGCTACAATGGACATTGCCTCGCTACTATGGGAGTGGCCTTGCAGGAAAACCTACCCATACCTCGACCACCACAGGAAAGAAAAAATTCCACCATATTATGTCCCACACAGTAATGCCCCTTGCAGCTTGTTATGCCCCACACAGTAATGCCCCTTGCACCATATTATGCCCCACAAAGTAATACCCCTTGCACCTATTCATGCCCCATACAGAAATGTCTCTTGCACCATATGCCCCACACAGTAATACTCCTTGCAACACATTATGCCCTGTCACCTTAATATGCCTCACAATGTGGGCTCACTCACATAATAATTAGTGATGAGCGGGTTCGGATCCCCGGGATCCGAACCTGCCCGAATTTCACCTTCTTTTTCACGGGTCCGAGCGACTCGGATCCTCCCGCCTTGCTCGGTTAACCCGAGCGCGCCTGAACGTCATCATCCCGCTGTCGGATTCTCGCAAGATTTGGATTCTATATAAGGAGCCGCGCGTCGCCGCCATTTTTCACTCGTGCATTGGAAATTATAGTGAGAGGACGTGGCTGGCGTCCTCTCACTTTGTTTCAGGGGGCTGCAAATATCTTTATTCTGGGGACCAGCAGTATTATAGGAGGAGTACAGTGCAGAGTTTTGCTGACCAGTGACCACCAGTATTATACGTTCTCTGCCTGAAAAACGCTCCATATCTGTGCTCAGTGTGCTGCATATATCTGTGATCACACTGCTTTATTGTGGGGACTGGGGACCACCAGTATATTATATAGGAGGAGAACAGTGCAGAGTTTTGCTGACCAGTGACCACCAGTATTATACGTTCTCTGCCTGAAAAACACTCCATATCTGTGCTCAGTGTGCTGCATATATCTGTGCTCACACTGCTTTATTGTGGGGACTGGGGACCACCAGTATATTATATAGGAGGAGTACAGCGCAGAGTTTTGCTGACCAGTGACCACCAGTATTATACGTTCTCTGCCTTGAAAAACGCTCCATATCTGTGCTCAGTGTGCTGCATATATCTGTGCTCACACTGCTTTATTGTGGGGACTGGGGACCACCAGTATATTATATAGGAGGAGTACAGTGCAGAGTTTTGCTGACCAGTGACCACCAGTAATATACGTTCTCTGCCTGAAAAACGCTCCATATCTGTGCACAGTGTGCTGCATATATCTGTGCTCACACTGCTTTATTGTGGGGACTGGGGACCACCGGTATATTATATAGGAGGAGTACAGTGCAGAGTTTTGCTGACCAGTGACCACCAGTATTATATATTCTCTGCCTGAAAAACGCTCCATATCTGTGCTCAGTGTGCTGCATATATCTGTGCTCACACTGCTTTATTGTGGGGACTGGGGACCACCAGTATATTATATAGGAGGAGAACAGTGCAGAGTTTTGCTGACCAGTGACCACCAGTATTATACGTTGATCTATTACTGGCATATAATTCCACACATTAAAAAATGGAGAACAAAAATGTGGAGGGTAAAATAGGGAAAGATCAAGATCCACTTCCACCTCGTGCTGAAGCTGCTGCCACTAGTCATGGCCGAGATGAGGAAATGCCATCAACGTGTTCTGCCAAGGCCGATGCACAATGTCATAGTAGAGAGCATGTAAAATCCAAAAAAATAAAGCTCAGTAAAATGACCCAAAAATCGAAATCAAAATCGTCTGAGGAGAAGCGTAAACTTGCCAATGTGCCATTTATGACACGGAGTGGCAAGGATCGGCTGAGGCCCTGGCCTATGTTCAAGGCTAGTGGTTCAGCTTCACCTGAGGATGGAAGCAGTCATCCTCTTGCTAGAAAACTTAAAAGAGTTAAGATGGCAAAAGCACAGCAAAGAACTGTGCGTTCTTCTAAATCACAAATCCCCAAGGAGAGTCCAATTGTGTCGGTTGCGATGCCTGACCTTCCCAACACTGGAGGGGAAGAGGTTACGCCTTCCACCATTTGCATGTCCCCTGCAATTGCTGGAAGGAGCACCCGCAGTCCAGTTCCTGATAGTCAAATTGAAGATGTCACTGTTGAAGTACACCAGGATGAGGATATGGGTGTTGCTGGGGCTAGTGAGGAAATTGACAAGGAGGATTCTGATGGTGAGGTGGTTTGTGTAAGTCAGGCACCCGGGGAGACAGCTGTTGTCCGTGGGACGAATATGGCCATTGACATGCCTGGTCAAAATACAAAAAAAATCACCTCTTCGGTGTGGAATTATTTCAACACAAATGCGGACAACTGGTGTCTAGCCATGTGTCTCCTTTGTCAAGCTGTAATAAGTAGGGGTAAGGACGTTAACCACCTAGGAACATCCTCCCTTATACGTCACCTGGACCGCATTCATCAGAAGTCAGTGTCAAGTTCAAAAACTTTGGATGACAGCGGAAGCAGTCCACTGACCACTAAATCCCTTCCTCTTGTAACCAAGCTCCTGCAAACCACACCACCAACTGCCTCAGTGTCAATTTCCTCCTTACACAGGAAAGCCAATAGTCCTGCAGGCCATGTCACTGTCAAGTCTGATGAGTCCTCTCCTGCCTGGGATTCCTCCAATGCATCCTTGAGTGTAACGCCTACTGCTGCTGGCGCTGCTGTTGTTGCTGTTGGGAGTCGATCGTCATCCCAGAGGGGAAGTCGGAAGACCACTTGTACTACTTCCAGTAAGCAATTGACTGTCCAACAGTCCTTTGCGAGGAAGATGAAATATCACAGCAGTCATCCTGCTGCAAAGCAGATAACTCAGGCCTTGGCAGCCTGGGCGGTGAGAAACGTGTGTCCGGTATCCACCGTTAATTCACAGGCAACTAGAGACTTGATTGAGGTACTGTGTCTCCGGTACCAAATACCATCTAGGTTCCATTTCTCTAGGCAGGCGATACCGAAAATGTACACAGACGTCAGAAAAAGAGTCACCAGTGTCCTAAAAAATGCAGTTGTACCCAATGTCCACTTAACCACGAACATGTGGACAAGTGGAGCAGGGCAGACTCAGGACTATATGACTGTGACAGCCCACTGGGTAGATGTATTGCCTCCCGCAGCAAGAACAGCAGCGGCGGCACCAGTAGCAGCATCTCGCAAACGCCAACTCGTTCCTAGGCAGGCTACGCTTTGTATCACCGCTTTCCAGAAGAGGCACACAGCTGACAACCTCTTACAGAAACTGAGGAAAATCATCGCAGAATGGCTTACCCCAATTGGACTCTCTTGGGGATTTGTGACATCGGACAACGCCACCAATATTGTGCATGCATTACATCTGGGCAAATTCCAGCACGTCCCATGTTTTGCACATACATTGAATTTGGTGGTGCAGAATTATTTAAAAAAATGACAGGGGAGTGCAAGAGATGCTGTCGGTACCCCGAAGAATTGCGGGCCACTTTTGGCATTCAGCCACCGGGTGCCGAAGACTGGAGCACCAGCAAACAGTCCTGAACCTGCCCTGCCATCATCTGAAGCAAGAGGTGGTAACGAGGTGGAATTCAACCCTCTATATGCTTCAGAGGATGGAGGAGCAGCAAAAGGCCATTCAAGCCTATACATCTGCCTACGATATAGGCAAAGGAGGGGGAATGCACCTGACTCAAGCGCAGTGGAGAATGATTTCAACGTTGTGCAAGGTTCTGCAACCCTTTGAACTTGCCACACGTGAAGTCAGTTCAGACACTGCCAGCCTGAGTCAGGTCATTCCCCTCATCAGGCTTTTGCAGAAGAAGCTGGAGACATTGAAGGAGGAGCTAAAACAGAGCGATTCCGCTAGGCATGTGGGACTTGTGGATGGAGCCCTTAATTCGTTTAACCAAGATTAACGGGTGATCAATCTGTTGAAATCAGAGCACTACATTTTGGCCACCGTGCTCGATCCTAGATTTAAAACCAACATTGTATCTCTCTTTCCGGCAGACACAAGTCTGCAGAGGTTCAAAGACCTGCTGGTGAGAAAATTGTCAAGTCAAGCGGAACGTGACCCGTCAACAGCTCCTCCTTCACATTCTCCCGCAACTGGGGGTGCGAGGAAAAGGCTAAGAATTACGAGCCCACACGCTGGCGGTGATGCAGGGCAGTCTGGAGCGAGTGCTGACATCTGGTCCTGACTGAAGGACCTGGCAACGATTACTGACATGTCGTCTACTGTCACTGCATATGATTCTGTCACCATTGAAAGAATGGTGGAGGATTATATGAGTGACTGCATCCAAGTAGGCACGTCAGACAGTCCGTACATATACTGGCAGGAAAAAGAGGCAATTTGGAGGCCCTTGCAGAAACTGGCTTTATTTTACCTAAGTTGCCCCCCCTCCAGTGTGTACTCCGAAAGAGTGTTTAGTGCAGCCGCTCACCTTGTCAGCAATCGGCGTATGAGGATACTTCCAGAAAATGTGGAGAAGATGATGTTCATCAAAATGAATTTTAATCAATTCCTGCGTGGAGACATTCACCAGCAATTGCCTCCAGAAAGTACACAGGGACCTGGATTCCAGTGGGGACGAATTAATAATCTGTGAGGAGGGGGATGTACACAGTGAAAGGGGTGAGGAATCGGACGATGAGGAGGAGATGGACATCTTGCCTCTGTAGAGCCAGTTTGTGCAAGGAGAGATTGATTGCTTCTTTTTTGGTGGGGGCCCAAACCAACCAGTCATTTCAGTCACAGTCGTGTGGCAGACCCTGTGGCTGAAATGATGGGTTTGTTAAAGTGTGCATGTCCTGTTTATACAACATAAGGGTGGGTGGGAGGGCCCAAGGACAATTCCATCTTGCACCTCTTTTTTCTTTCATTTTTCTTTGCATCATGTGCTGTTTGGGGACTATTTTTTTGAAGTGCCATCCTGCCTGACACTGCAGTGCCACTCCTAGATGGTCCAGGTGTTTGTGTCGGCCACTTGTGTCGCTTAGCTTAGTCATGCAGCGACCTCGGTGCAAATTTTAGGACTAAAAATAATATTGTGAGGTGTGAGGTGTTCAAAATAGACTGAAAATGAGTGGAAATTATGGTTATTGAGGTTAATAATACTATGGGATCAAAATGACCCCCAAATTCTATGATTTAAGCTGTTTTTGAGGGTTTTTAAAATAAAAAAAACGAATCCAAAACACAACCGAATCCGACAAAAAATTTTCAGGGAGGTTTTGCCAAAATGCGTCCGAATCCAAAACACGGCCGCGGAACCGAATCCAAAACCAAAACACAAAATCCGAAAAATGTCCGGTGCACATCACTAATAATAATAATAACGCCCCACTTCTACCTACTCGTTATCAGGGGTTTCATGCTGCCTCTGCCATCTTCCTCTGCTTCTGTCAGTACTACTTATCGGCTGTCAATTTCTTACCAGTACGCAGTACCGGCCCATACCGCCATACTTGCAGCACTGTCCTCGGGTAACACCAACAACCATGGATTAATATTTACTTACATTAAGACATCTCAAATTTACTGCTCTATAGGTTTACCCAATTTTTAGCACTCATTTATATTTACAACCTTGAAATCAGAAACTCCCATGTGAAAAACAGGTAGAACAGCTAGTATCATTAAAAACTGACCTGTGTGCTGTCAACTACTGTAGAAAGTATCATCAGTTTTTAAAAATTGATGGGAGTAATCAATACAGTTAGCTTATAGTAACACACTACTTGCATGCATTTTACTACAATTAAAAATGTAACTAACACCGGTGGATTAGGATTTAAAAGTTATAATTAGAGATGAGCGGGTTCGGTTCCCTGAGAACTGACCCCCCTCCTCGAACTTCACTACCCGAGCCCGGATCTGAGTCAGGCTCAGGTTTTCCCGCCTGACTCGGAAATCAGAACGAGGCAAAACGTCATCATCCCGGCATTGGAGAGTGTAGAGAGAGGACGTGTCTCCGTCCTCCGTGTCCTGCATCAGTTCAATGGTAGTGTCTTGTGCTGCATCAGTCCAGTCACAGTGGTTGTGTACTCTACTGCCATATGTCCAGTGCTGCTGTATAAGTCCAGTCCAGTGATGCTGTCTTGTGCTGCATTAGTCCAGTCACAGTGGTGGGGTCCTCTGCTGCCATATGTCCAGTGCTGCTGTATAAGTCCAGTCCATTGCAGTGGTGCTGTGTTATCCTGCATCAGTCCAGTGGTGGTGTCCCTGTGCTGCTGTATATGTCCAGTGGTACTGCCGTATATGTCCAGTGATACAGCCATATATGTCCAGTGATGCTGCCATATATGTCCAGCGGTACTGCCGTATAAATCCAGTGATACTGCCGTATAATTACAGTGGCACTGGCATATAATTCCTAGAGATGAGCGCCTGAAATTTTTCGGGTTTTGTGTTTTGGTTTTGGGTTCGGTTCCGCGGCCGTGTTTTGGGTTCGAACGCGTTTTGGCAAAACCTCACCGAATTTTTTTTGTCGGATTCGGGTGTGTTTTGGATTCGGGTGTTTTTTTCAAAAAACACTAAAAAACAGCTTAAATCATAGAATTTGGGGGTCATTTTGATCCCAAAGTATTATTAACCTCAAAAACCATAATTTACACTCATTTTCAGTCTATTCTGAATACCTCACACCTCACAATATTATTTTTAGTCCTAAAATTTGCACCGAGGTCGCTGTGTGAGTAAGATAAGCGACCCTAGTGGCCGACACAAACACCGGGCCCATCTAGGAGTGGCACTGCAGTGTCACGCAGGATGTCCCTTCCAAAAAACCCTCCCCAAACAGCACATGACGCAAAGAAAAAAAGAGGCGCAATGAGGTAGCTGTGTGAGTAAGATTAGCGACCCTAGTGGCCGACACAAACACCGGGCCCATCTAGGAGTGGCACTGCAGTGTCACGCAGGATGGCCCTTCCAAAAAACCCTCCCCAAACAGCACATGACGCAAAGAAAAAAAGAGGCGCAATGAGGTAGCTGTGTGAGTAAGATTAGCGACCCTAGTGGCCGACACAAACACCGGGCCCATCTAGGAGTGGCACTGCAGTGTCACGCAGGATGTCCCTTCCAAAAAACCCTCCCCAAACAGCACATGACGCAAAGAAAAAAAGAGGCGCAATGAGGTAGCTGTGTGAGTAAGATTAGCGACCCTAGTGGCCGACACAAACACCGGGCCCATCTAGGAGTGGCACTGCAGTGTCACGCAGGATGTCCCTTCCAAAAAACCCTCCCCAAACAGCACATGACGCAAAGAAAAAAAGAGGCGCAATGAGGTAGCTGACTGTGTGAGTAAGATTAGCGACCCTAGTGGCCGACACAAACACCGGGCCCATTTAGGAGTGGCACTGCAGTGTCACGCAGGATGTCCCTTCCAAAAAACCCTCCCCAATCAGCACATGATGCAAAGAAAAAGAAAAGAAAAAAGAGGTGCAAGATGGAATTGTCCTTGGGCCCTCCCACCCACCCTTATGTTGTATAAACAAAACAGGACATGCACACTTTAACCAACCCATCATTTCAGTGACAGGGTCTGCCACACGACTGTGACTGATATGACGGGTTGGTTTGGACCCCCCCAAAAAAGAAGCAATTAATCTCTCCTTGCACAAACTGGCTCTACAGAGGCAAGATGTCCACCTCATCATCACCCTCCGATATATCACCGTGTACATCCCCCTCCTCACAGATTATCAATTCGTCCCCACTGGAATCCACCATCTCAGCTCCCTGTGTACTTTGTGGAGGCAATTGCTGCTGGTCAATGTCTCCGCGGAGGAATTGATTATAATTCATTTTAATGAACATCATCTTCTCCACATTTTCTGGATGTAACCTCGTACGCCGATTGCTGACAAGGTGAGCGGCGGCACTAAACACTCTTTCGGAGTACACACTTGTGGGAGGGCAACTTAGGTAGAATAAAGCCAGTTTGTGCAAGGGCCTCCAAATTGCCTCTTTTTCCTGCCAGTATAAGTACGGACTGTGTGACGTGCCTACTTGGATGCGGTCACTCATATAATCCTCCACCATTCTATCAATGTTGAGAGAATCATATGCAGTGACAGTAGACGACATGTCCGTAATCGTTGTCAGGTCCTTCAGTCCGGACCAGATGTCAGCATCAGCAGTCGCTCCAGACTGCCCTGCATCACCGCCAGCGGGTGGGCTCGGAATTCTGAGCCTTTTCCTCGCACCCCCAGTTGCGGGAGAATGTGAAGGAGGAGATGTTGACAGGTCGCGTTCCGCTTGACTTGACAATTTTGTCACCAGCAGGTCTTTCAACCCCAGCAGACTTGTGTCTGCCGGAAAGAGAGATCCAAGGTAGGCTTTAAATCTAGGATCGAGCACGGTGGCCAAAATGTAGTGCTCTGATTTCAACAGATTGACCACCCGTGAATCCTTGTTAAGCGAATTAAGGGCTCCATCCACAAGTCCCACATGCCTAGCGGAATCGCTCCGTGTTAGCTCCTCCTTCAATGTCTCCAGCTTCTTCTGCAAAAGCCTGATGAGGGGAATGACCTGACTCAGGCTGGCAGTGTCTGAACTGACTTCACGTGTGGCAAGTTCAAAGGGCATCAGAACCTTGCACAACGTTGAAATCATTCTCCACTGCGCTTGAGACAGGTGCATTCCACCTACTATATCGTGCTCAATTGTATAGGCTTGAATGGCCTTTTGCTGCTCCTCCAACCTCTGAAGCATATAGAGGGTTGAATTCCACCTCGTTACCACTTCTTGCTTCAGATGATGGCAGGGCAGGTTCAGTAGTTTTTGGTGGTGCTCCAGTCTTCTGTACGTGGTGCCTGTACGCCGAAAGTGTCCCGCAATTCTTCTGGCCACCGACAGCATCTCTTGCACGCCCCTGTCGTTTTTTAAAAAATTCTGCACCACCAAATTCAAGGTATGTGCAAAACATGGGACGTGCTGGAATTTGCCCATATTTAATGCACACACAATATTGCTGGCGTTGTCCGATGCCACAAATCCACAGGAGAGTCCAATTGGGGTAAGCCATTCCGCGATGATCTTCCTCAGTTGCCGTAAGAGGTTTTCAGCTGTGTGCGTATTCTGGAAACCGGTGATACAAAGCGTAGCCTGCCTAGGAAAGAGTTGGCGTTTGCGAGATGCTGCTACTGGTGCCGCCGCTGCTGTTCTTGCGGCGGGAGTCCATACATCTACCCAGTGGGCTGTCACAGTCATATAGTCCTGACCCTGCCCTGCTCCACTTGTCCACATGTCCGTGGTTAAGTGGACATTGGGTACAGCTGCATTTTTTAGGACACTGGTGACTCTTTTTCTGAGGTCTGTGTACATTTTCGGTATCGCCTGCCTAGAGAAATGGAACCTAGATGGTATTTGGTACCGGGGACACAGTACCTCCAACAAGTCTCTAGTTGGCTCTGCAGTAATGATGGATACCGGAACCACGTTTCTCACCACCCAGGATGCCAAGGCCTCAGTTATCCGCTTTGCAGTAGGATGACTGCTGTGATATTTCATCTTCCTCGCAAAGGACTGTTGAACAGTCAATTGCTTACTGGAAGTAGTACAAGTGGGCTTACGACTTCCCCTCTGGGATGACCATCGACTCCCAGCGGCAACAACAGCAGCGCCAGCAGCAGTAGGCGTTACACGCAAGGATGCATCGGAGGAATCCCAGGCAGGAGAGGACTCGTCAGAATTGCCAGTGACATGGCCTGCAGGACTATTGGCATTCCTGGGGAAGGAGGAAATTGACACTGAGGGAGTTGGTGGGGTGGTTTGCGTGAGCTTGGTTACAAGAGGAAGGGATTTACTGGTCAGTGGACTGCTTCCGCTGTCACCCAAAGTTTTTGAACTTGTCACTGACTTATTATGAATGCGCTGCAGGTGACGTATAAGGGAGGATGTTCCGAGGTGGTTAACGTCCTTACCCCTACTTATTACAGCTTGACAAAGGGAACACACGGCTTGACACCTGTTGTCCGCATTTCTGGTGAAATACCTCCACACCGAAGAGCTGATTTTTTTGGTATTTTCACCTGGCATGTCAACGGCCATATTCCTCCCACGGACAACAGGTGTCTCCCCGGGTGCCTGACTTAAACAAACCACCTCACCATCAGAATCCTCCTGGTCAATTTCCTCCCCAGCGCCAGCAACACCCATATCCTCCTCATCCTGGTGTACTTCAACACTGACATCTTCAATCTGACTATCAGGAACTGGACTGCGGGTGCTCCTTCCAGCACTTGCAGGGGGCGTGCAAATGGTGGAAGGCGCATGCTCTTCACGTCCAGTGTTGGGAAGGTCAGGCATCGCAACCGACACAATTGGACTCTCCTTGTGGATTTGGGATTTCGAAGAATGCACAGTTCTTTGCTGTGCTGCTTTTGCCAGCTGAGTGCTTCCATCCTCATGTGAAGCTGAACCACTAGCCATGAACATAGGCCAGGGCCTCAGCCGTTCCTTGCCACTCCGTGTCGTAAATGGCATATTGGCAAGTTTACGCTTCTCCTCCGACAATTTTATTTTAGGTTTTGGAGTCCTTTTTTTTCTGATATTTGGTGTTTTGGATTTGACATGCTCTGTACTATGACATTGGGCATCGGCCTTGGCAGACGACGTTGCTGGCATTTCATCGTCTCGGCCATGACTAGTGGCAGCAGCTTCAGCACGAGGTGGAAGTGGATCTTGATCTTTCCCTAATTTTGGAACCTCAACATTTTTGTTCTCCATATTTTAATAGGCACAACTAAAAGGCACCTCAGGTAAACAATGGAGATGGATACTAGTATACAATTATGGACTGCCTGCCGAGTGCCGACACAGAGGTAGCCACAGCCGTGAACTACCGCACTGTACTGTGTCTGCTGCTAATATAGACTGGTTGATAAAGAGATAGTATACTCGTAACTAGTATGTATGTATAAAGAAAGAAAAAAAAACCACGGTTAGGTGGTATATACAATTATGGACGGGCTGCCGAGTGCCGACACAGAGGTAGCCACAGCCGTGAACTACCGCACTGTACTGTGTCTGCTGCTAATATAGACTGGTTGATAAAGAGATAGTATACTCGTAACTAGTATGTATGTATAAAGAAAGAAAAAAAAACCACGGTTAGGTGGTATATACAATTATGGACGGGCTGCCGAGTGCCGACACAGAGGTAGCCACAGCCGTGAACTACCGCACTGTACTGTGTCTGCTGCTAATATAGACTGGTTGATAAAGAGATAGTATACTCGTAACTAGTATGACTATAAAGAAAGAAAAAAAAACCACGGTTAGGTGGTATATACAATTATGGACGGGCTGCCGAGTGCCGACACAGAGGTAGCCACAGCCGTGAACTACCGCACTGTACTGTGTCTGCTGCTAATATATAGACTGGTTGATAAAGAGATTGTATACTCGTAACTAGTATGTATGTATAAAGAAAGAAAAAAAAACCACGGTTAGGTGGTATATACAATTATGGACGGGCTGCCGAGTGCCGACACAGAGGTAGCCACAGCCGTGAACTACCGCACTGTACTGTGTCTGCTGCTAATATAGACTGGTTGATAAAGAGATAGTATACTCGTAACTAGTATGTATGTATAAAGAAAGAAAAAAAAACCACGGTTAGGTGGTATATACAATTATGGACGGGCTGCCGAGTGCCGACACAGAGGTAGCCACAGCCGTGAACTACCGCACTGTACTGTGTCTGCTGCTAATATATAGACTGGTTGATAAAGAGATAGTATACTCGTAACTAGTATGTATGTAAAAAGAAAGAAAAAAAAACCACGGTTAGGTGGTATATACAATTATGGACGGGCTGCCGAGTGCCGACACAGAGGTAGCCACAGCCGTGAACTACCGCACTGTACTGTGTCTGCTGCTAATATATAGACTGGTTGATAAAGAGATAGTATACTCGTAACTAGTATGTATGTATAAAGAAAGAAAGAAAAACCACGGTTAGGTGGTATATACAATTATGGACGGGCTGCCGAGTGCCGACACAGAGGTAGCCACAGCCGTGAACTACCGCACTGTACTGTGTCTGCTGCTAATATAGACTGGTTGATAAAGAGATAGTATACTCGTAACTAGTATGTATGTATAAAGAAAGAAAAAAAAACCACGGTTAGGTGGTATATACAATTATGGACGGGCTGCCGAGTGCCGACACAGAGGTAGCCACAGCCGTGAACTACCGCACTGTACTGTGTCTGCTGCTAATATAGACTGGTTGATAAAGAGATAGTATACTCGTAACTAGTATGTATGTATAAAGAAAGAAAAAAAAACCACGGTTAGGTGGTATATACAATTATGGACGGGCTGCTGAGTGCCGACACAGAGGTAGCCACAGCCGTGAACTACCGCACTGTACTGTGTCTGCTGCTAATATAGACTGGTTGATAAAGAGATAGTATACTCGTAACTAGTATGACTATAAAGAAAGAAAAAAAAACCACGGTTAGGTGGTATATACAATTATGGACGGGCTGCCGAGTGCCGACACAGAGGTAGCCACAGCCGTGAACTACCGCACTGTACTGTGTCTGCTGCTAATATAGACTGGTTGATAAAGAGATAGTATACTACTAATATTATATATACTGGTGGTCAGGTCACTGGTCACTAGTCACACTGGCAGTGGCACTCCTGCAGCAAAAGTGTGCACTGTTTAATTTTAATATAATATTATGTACTCCTGGCTCCTGCTATAACCTATAACTGGCACTGCAGTGCTCCCCAGTCTCCCCCACAATTATAAGCTGTGTGAGCTGAGCACAGTCAGATATATATATACATTGATGCAGCACACTGGGCTGAGCAGTGCACACAGATATGGTATGTGACTGAGTCACTGTGTGTATCGTTTTTTTCAGGCAGAGAACGGATATATTAAATAAAACAAACAACTGCACTGTCTGGTGGTCACTGTGGTCGTCAGTCACTAAACTCTGCACTCTCTTCTACAGTATCACAGCCTCAGGTCAATCTCTCTCTCTCTCTCTCAACCCTAATCTAAATGGAGAGGACGCCAGCCACGTCCTCTCCCTATCAATCTCAATGCACGTGTGAAAATGGCGGCGACGCGCGGCTCCTTATATAGAATCCGAGTCTCGCGAGAATCCGACAGCGTCATGATGACGTTCGGGCGCGCTCGGGTTAACCGAGCAAGGCGGGAGGATCCGAGTCTGCTCGGACCCGTGAAAAAAACATGAAGTTCGTGCGGGTTCGGATTCAGAGAAACCGAACCCGCTCATCTCTAATAATTCCAGCAGTACAGGCATATAAATCCAGTCCAGTGATACTGCCGTATATGTCCAGCAGTAGTGCCGTATAAATCCAGTGATAATGCCGTATAATTCCAATTGTACTGGCGAAAAAATCCAGTCCAGTGATACTGCTGTATATGTACAGTGGTACTGCTGTATAAATCCAGTGGTACTGACATATAATTCCAGGGACACTGCCGTATAATTCCAGTGATCCTGCCATATATTTCCAGAAGTACTGGTGTATAAATCCAGTGGTACTGCCGTATAATTCCAGTGGTGCTGGAGTATAAATCCAGTCGAGTAATACTGCCGTATATATCCAGTGGTACTACCATATAATTCCAGTGGCACTGAGGTATAATTCCAGTGATACTGCCATATAATTCCAGTGGTACTGGCATATAATTCCAGCTGTACTGGCGTAAAAATCCGGTCCAGTGATACTGCAGTATATGTCCAGTGGTACTGACGTATAACTCCAGTGGTACTGCCGTATAATTCCAGTGATACTGCCGTATAATTCTAGTGGTACTGGCGTATAAGTCCATTGATACTGCTGCATAATTCCAGTGGTACTGGAGTATAATTCCAGCGGTACTGGCGTATAAATCCAGTACAGTGATACTGCCGTATATGTCCAGTGGTACTGCCGTATAATTCCAGTGATACTGCCGTATAATTCCAGTGGTACTGCCGTATAATTCCAGTGGTACTGCCGTATAATTCCAGCGGTACTGGTGTATAAATCCAGTCCAGTGAAACTGACGTATAAGTCCAGTGGTACAGACGTATAAGTCCAGTGGTACTGACGTATAAGTCCAGTGATACTGCTGTATAATTCCAGTGGTACTGCCATATAAGTCTAGTCCAGTGGTGCTGCCATATAAATTCAGTGGTGCTGTATATTGTTTACTCGAAATAAAGGGGTTATTAATATTTAATCCAAATAATTTTCATAGGGTTTGCCCTGTGTGGTGTAGATGTACGCTCTCCTGTACCGCATATTGGGGGTCATTCCGAGTTGATCGCTAGCTGCCATTGTTCGCAGCACAGCGATTAGGTCAAAAAACGGCAATTCTGTGCATGCGTATGGGGCGCAGTGCGCACGCGCGTCGTACGTTCACAAAAGCCGACGTAGTTTCACACAAGGTCTAGCGACGCTTTTCAGTCGCACTGCTCGCTGCAGAGTGATTGACATGAAGTGGGTGTTTCTGGGTGTAAACTGACCGTTTTCAGGGAGTGTGTGGAAAAACGCAGGCGTGCCAGATAAAAACGCAGGCGTGGCGGGGGAAACGGAGGCGTGGTTGGCCGGAACGCAGGGTGTGTTTGTGACGTCAAAACAAGCACAGAACAGTCTGAAGTGATCGCTAGCTAGGAGTAAGTATCGAGCTACTTTGAAACTGCACAATTTTTTTTGCAGCAGTGCAGCGATCCTTTCGTTCGCACTTCTGCTAAGTTAAGATACACTCCCTGAGGGCGGCGGCCTAGCGTTTCCACTGCTGCTAAAAGCAACTAGCAAGCGAACAACTCGGAATGAGGGCCCTTGTTATATAACTCCAGAAAAATAATGGAGAACAAAAATTTGGAGGCTAAAATAGGGAAAGATCAAGAACCCCTTCCTCCTAGTGCTGAAGCTGCTGCCACTAGTCATGACATAGAAGATGAAATGCCATCAACATCGTCTGACAAGGCCGATGCCCAATGTCATAGAAGAGGGTATGTAGAGGAGAAACGTAGACTTGCCAATATGCCATTTATGACATGGAGTGACAAGGAATGGCTAAGGCCCTGGCCTATGTTCATAACTAGTGGTTCAGCTTCACATGACGATGGAAGCCCTCATACTCCCGCTAGAAAAATGAAAAGAGTTAAGCTGGCAAAAGCACAGCAAAGAACTGTGCGCTCTAAGATGGTATCACAAATCCCCAAGGAGAGTCCAAGTTTGTCGGCGGTTGCGATGCCTGACTTGACACTGGATGGGAAGAGGTGGCTCCTTCCACCATTTGCACGTCCTCTGCATGTGCTGGAAGGAGCACCCACAGTCCAGTTTCTGATATTCAAATTGAAGATGTCACTGTTAAAGTATACCAGGATGAGGATATTGGTGTTGCTGTCGCTGAGGAGGAAGTTGACGATGAGGATTCTGATGGAGATGTGGTTTGTTTAAATCAGGCACTGGGGGAGACACCTGTTGTCCGTGTGATGAAGAAGCCTATTGTGATGCCTGGGCAAACTACCAACAAAGCCACCTCTTCAGTGTGGAATTTTTTCTCAAACTGTAATAAGTAAGGATAAGGACGTTAACCACCAAGGAACATCCTCACTTATACGTTACCTGCAGCGCATTCATCAGAAGTCAGTGTCAAATTGTGAAACTTTGGGTAAGAGCATAAGCAGTCCATTAACACCTAAATCCCTTCTTACTCTTGTACCCAAGCTCCTGCAAGCCACACCACCAACTCCCTCAATGTCAACCTCCTCCTCAGTCAGGAACGTCAGTAGTCCTGCAGGCCATGTCACTGTGAAGACTGAGGAGTCCTCTCCTAACCGGGATTCCGTATGCCTGCTGCTGTTGCTGCCGCTGCTGTTGTTGCTGCTGGAAGTCAATCGTCATCCCAGAGGGGAAGTTGGAAGACCACTTGTACTACTTCAACTAAGCAATTGACTGTCCAACAGTCCTTTTTGAGGAAGATGAAATATGACAGCAGTCAACCTTTTGCAAAGCAGATAACTACTGTATGTTGGTGTTAGACATGCATCCGGTATCCGCTATTAGTTCAATGGGACTTAGAGAATTGTTTGAGGTAGTGTGTCCCCGGTACCAAGTCCCATCTAGGTTCCACTTCACTTGGCAGGTGATACAGAGAATGTACAGAGACATCAGAAAAACTGTCCTCAGTGTCCTAAAAAATGCATTTGTACCCACTGTCCACTTAACCACGGACATGTTTACAAGTGGAACAGGGCAGACTAAGGACTATATGACTGTGACAGCCCACTGGGTAGATGTATTGCCTCCCGCAGCAACAACAACAGCAGCGGCACCAGTAGCATCATCTCGCAAATGCCAACTTGTTCCTAGGCAGGCTACGCTATGTAGCACCGCTTTCCATATGAGGCACACCGCTGACAACCTCTTGTCCTAAGGGACATCATCAAAGAATGGCTTACCCCAATTAGACTCTCCTGGGGATTTGTGATATCAGACAACGCCACCAATATTGTGTGTGCATTACATCTGGGCAAATTCCAGCATATACAATTAATTTGGTGGTGCAGAAAAATGACAGGGGCGTGCAGGAGATGCTGTCGGTGGCCCAAAAAATTGCGGGCCATTTTCAACATTCAGCCACCGTGTGCCGAAGACTGGAGTGCCAGAAAACACTCCTGAACCTGACCTGCCACCACCTGAATCAAGATGTTTTAACGAGGTGGAATTCAACACTCTATATGCTTCAGAGGATGGAGGAGCAGCAAAAGGCCATTCAAGCCTATACATCCACCTACGATATAGGCAAAGGAGGGGGAATGCACCTGACACAAGCACAGTGGAGAATGATTTCTGTCTTGTGCAAGGTTCTCCAACCCTTCGAACTCGCCACACGTGAAGTCATTTCAGACACTGCCAGCTAGAGTCAGGTCATTCCTCTCATCAGGCTTTTGCAGAAGCAGCTGGAGAAATTAAAGGAAGAGCTAAGATGGAGCGATTCCACAAAGTATGTGGGACTTGTGGATGGAGCCCTTCATTCGCTTTGCCAGGATTCAAGGGTGGTCAATCTTTTGCAGACACAAGTCTGCAGAGGTTCAAAGACCTGCTCGTGAGAAAATTGTCAACTCAAGCGGAACATGACCTGTCAACAGCTCCTCCTTCACTTTCTCCCACAACTGGAGCTGCGAGGAAAAGGATAAGATTTCCTAGACCACCCGCTGGCGGTGATGCAGGGCAGTCAGGAGCGAGTGCTGACATCTGGTCTGAAGGACCTGCCAACGATTACTGACATGTCTACTGTCACTGCATATGATTCTGTCACCATTGAAAGGCTTTGCCGCGTGTGTGTGTGGTTTAGTGGTACGCTCTCCTGTGCCACCAATATTGTGCGTGTATTACATCTGGGCAAATTCCAGCCTGCCCCATGTTGTTTGTGCTGCACACTTGTGTCGCTTAGCTTAGTTATACAGCCAGGGCTGTAACTACGTGTGTGCCAGGTGTGCCTGGCACACAGCGCAGTCATCCTGAGGGCGCAATTGGCCGCATTGTAATGAATCAAACTGACTCATTACAAGCTGCCTTTGTGTGCGAGGTGAGGAGCAGCAGCTCCGGGAGCAGGGGAGAAGGAGGAGGGGGACTCGGGAGCCGCAGCAGCGCACTATAATTGGTGGCGGCGCTGCTGTAGCTGTACCCTCTCCTTCCACATAGGCTGGCCGCAACCACTGTGAATGCTGGGATGCGCTTCCCTCATCCCAGCATTCACAGTGGCGGCGGCCACCCAATGTGAAAGGAGAGGGACAGCTGCAGCGGCACTGCCACCAAATACAGTGTGCTGCTGCGGATCCTGAGTCCCCCTCCCTCCTTCTCCTCCCCTGCCCGGGATCTGCCAGCAGCTGAGCAGCTGCACTGAGGAGCCTGACTGCCTGAGCCAGCAGGGAGAGAGTAAGTATCATCTCATCTTTCTGTCTGTCTGTCTGTTCTATCTGTCGTAATGTGTAAGAAAGGGGACGCTGTCTACCGTAATGTGTAAAAAGGGGACACTGTCTGCCGAAATGTGTAAAAAGGCGACGCTGTCTGCCATAATGTGTAAAAGAGGAACTCTGCCTATCATAATTTGTAAAAAGGGGGACTCTGTCTGCCGTAATGTGTAAAAAGGGGACGCTGTCTGCCATAATGTGCAAAAAGGTGAATCTGTCCACCATAATGTGTAGAAAGGTGGACTCTGTCTGCTGTAATGTGTAAAAAGGCGTCTCTACCTGGTGTAGTGGCGCTACTGTGCTGCGTAATTTGAATTGGTATTATTTTGTGACCACACCCCTTCTCCATGAAGCCACGCCCCTATATTTTTGACACGCCTACGGCGTGTACTGTCCCTATTTTACATAAGGGAGGTGGGGGCGCCGATGCCGTTTCTTGCACACAGCGCTAAAACGTCTAGTTACGTGACTGCATACAGCTACCTCATTTCACCTCTTTTTCTTCTTGGCATGATGTGCTGTTTATGGCCTGGTTTTTTTAAGTGCCATCCTGTCTGCAACTACAGTGCCACTCCTAGATAGGCCAGGTGTTTGTGCCGCACACTTGTTTTGCTTAGGTTAATCATACAGCTACCTCATTGCACATCTTTTTCTTCTTTGCATGATGTGCTGTTTGGTGCCTAGTTTTTTTAAGTGCCATCCTGTCTGCCATTGCAGTGCCACTCCTAGATGGACCAGGTGTTTGTGCCGCACACTTGTGTCGCTTAGCTTAGCCATCCAGCTACCTAATCGCACCTCTTTTTCTTCTTTGCATCATGTGCTGTTTGGAGCCAATTTTTTTAATCTGCCATCCTGTCTGCCACTGCAGTGCCACTCCTAGATGATCCAGGTGTCTGTGCTGCACACTTGTGTTGCTTAGCTTAGTCATCCAGCCACCTCGGTGCAACCTTTTGGCCTAAAAACAATATTGTGAGGTGTTCAGAATAGACTGGACATGAGTGGAAATTAATGTTATTGAAGTTAATAATACCGTAGGATCAGAGCCGAATTAAGGGGGGGGGGGGCCCGGAGGGTATGTACCCCGGGCCCCCCTTCCTAAAAGGGCCCCCGCCACAGATCGGAGCTCTTATGCGCTGCATTCCCGGCTCCCGTTTGGTTGCCCTGGCAACCTAACATCTGAGCCGTGGCGCCGGCGCCGCCTATCAGTACAGGACAGCTGAGCGACGGCTCAGCTGTCCAATAGTGTGTAATGTAACAGCCTGCGGCTCAGTCACCGTCTGAGCGCGCAGGCTGTAGTGTAGGGAATGCCAGCTGGTGTTTGGAGGAGAAGGAGAAGGAGAGGAACGAACACTCACTCTCCTGTCTCCTATGCTACAGCAGCCTGCCAGTAAAAGTAAGGCTGGCTGGCTGGCTGTATTCTTATGGCTCACATCACGTTTGTGTCTGTCTATACATATGTGCATAAATGTTTGTTAGTATATATATATATATATATATCTATCTATCTGTATATCTGTATATATCTGTATCTATGTGTGCATATACAGTATATGTAAACATACTGTATATGCGTGTGTATATATGTATTTGCATTCATATGTGTATGTATGTATAGTATACGTGTGTGTGTGTGTTTATATATATATATATATATATATATATATATATCATATATATATCTAAGCTGCCTGCCTTTTAATTAGGGGCCTCGCTCTCTGAAGTGCCCCGGGCCCCCCAGAGCCTTAATCCGGCTCTGCGTAGGATCAAAATTACCCCCAAATTCTGTGATTTTAGCTGTTTTTATGGGGGGGGGGTTTCAAAAATCATCCAGATCCAAAACCAAAACACGAAAGGGTGGTTTTGGCAAAACCAATCAAGATCCAAAACATGAGCATGGAACCAGAACAAAAACACAAAACACAAAAAGTGCCCACCGCACATCTCTAGTTATAATACAGTATGAATTGATTAAAAACTCAAGGTTTTGGTTTAGTTCATACTCTCACACAAATAAAAGTAGCTTGTACTCACTAAAGCAATATTACATCTTGCCCAGATCTTCCATATTTAGACATCAGGCTCTGTTCCAACAAGACACATAGTGCATTAGTCAATTATTTCACCCTAAGTGACGTTCATGTTGAACTATTCAACTGTGTACACTGTAAAGGAACTTCAATCAGTGTACCTGTGCTGACGTTGGGTTTCATTTCATTCTTATGTCTGTTCACAATTTTGAAAACTCGTTATGGGAATAATAGACGCTTTTGTCGTATACTATGTTTTTCTCTGTATCATTTACATTACAATTATTCATCATTTTATTTTACTGCAAAGATAAATATTGTTCCTGCACTGAGTCACTTGAGGACTTGATTCTGTCTCCAGTCAGAGCACTTCTCAGCTCCTCCAGACGACATAACTATTTGAACAGACCAAGAGGCAACAAGCCAACGATGGGTAGGGTTTAAGTACATTTTACATCAAAGGAAGTAAACTACAGACTAGTGCTGAGCTATCTAATGTGGATTTCTAGATTCATAATTTATTAACAAGCAGAGTGTGAACTTGAAAGAATGAAATATAGTCATTATGCAAATATTGACCTGTGTGTATTACCTCACAAACTGGTCTCTGACCAGGCATTTCTATTTCACTAATATTTGTAGGCATATAAGTGTGATTACCCACATGATATGTATTTGCATACAAAGCCACCACATTGAAAGTATAGGATAACTTTGCATCAGCACCTCCTGAGAAGCCTAAAAGTGAGGGATTGGGAAAGGGGGAGGGGAGGGGGCAGTGTCGGACTGGGGCATGAAGGGCCCACCGAAAGAATGTAGTGGTAGGGGGTCAATGTTTAGGGGTGTGGCCAATCTCCAGAGGGGGTGTGGCCAGCTGCCACAGAAGCTAACCATTAGAGTGTATAGTCTGGGCCTCTTGATAAATATATTGTAAATACTGCTAGTGCATGTATGATGATGTACTAGATTAATAACAGCAATGCACTGTAGAGAATACATCACAGTCCTGTGCAGTATAAGGTACCATATGTATAATGTATAATTCAAATGCACAGTCTAAAACGGTTCCGGTATGAATGGTCGACCATGTTATGGTCGACAGTCATTAGGTCGACCACTATTGGTCGACATTGACATGGTCGACATGGACACATGGACGACACGTGAAAATGGTCGCCACATGTAAGGTCGACACATAAACAGGTCGACATGAGGTTTTTGTTGTTTTTTTGTGTCGTTTTTCGCTCGCCATGCTTCGGATTACAGTTTCAATCATAGTCCACGTGGATCGTAAAGTATGGAAAAGTTCCAGAAAAGAAAAAAAATGTGAAAAACTCATGTCGACCTTTTCATGTGTCGACCATTTCCATGTGTCGACCATGTGTCCATGTTGACCATGTCAATGTTGACCAATAGTGGTCGACCATCTGAATGGATACCGTCTGAAACTTGATCCCCAGAGGAGGAGGTGGGTCCCCATGCAGTGGGTTCCCACCATGGGTTTCCCCTGTACCTCTGTGAGTCAGGTCAACCCTGGAAGGGGGAGAGATTCTGCAGCAAGACTAAGGCAAGGTACACACCTGAATGATATGTAGTTTCTGGCCGAATCGAAACGACATATTAGCCTGATCGTGCAATGTGTACATACAATTGTGTGCTCCCTCGGGTCCTACATGATAGCTTCTGGTTGGCCATGCTGCTCAGTCAATCAGAAGATATTGTGTATTGTCAAAGTCCAAAAATATCGTGATTCACAATGCCTTGTACTAACCCCAATGCACATGCCCGCTGCTCGTGCACCCACTCCCCCGTGCGTACGCATCCCCTCAGGTTGCGTAAGGAACGTCTCCTGCGCATGGAGATGTGTATTTACGGCGGAGTTTGTGAGCGTCTAGCGAGCGACTCGATCGCAACATATTTAACCTAAATAGTGTGTTTTATAGATAGTATTTCCCTTAATAATGTCAGCAAGTATGTTTAGTGTAAATGGTTCGTGGACATGGGGATTCCTCTTGGCATGATATGAAGGGTCAGACAAAGGTAGAACGGTGGTGGTTAGTATCTAACTGAAGAGTATTTTATTAGTAACATTTCAGTGTTGGTTAGGAAGAGATTGTTCGCTCCTGCATATAGTTATGTATAAAAGTAGTTTATAGACATTTACTGTATTTGCAGTTTATTACACATGCGGCGGGAATCCTGAGGATACCTCCCACCTGAGCAGTTGGAAATAGACACAGCCCACCTGTTCGAATCCACCTATGACCTTTTGTTATAATACAGAGACACATTCCTGTGTCCAATGAACAATGAGATTGTAGGGACCATTGTATCGTACTGTATGCTGTGTATATAAAGGCCACCATTGCTGGACCAGGACTCACTCTCTCTACAAAGGTTTTCACACTGAAGGCTGAGGGCTGGTCCAGGACGCGCTTGCGAATCATTCCCACGTGTGTAAGTTTCTCTGTAGCCATTTTGTTATTCTTTGTGTATGCCATTCGTTCTCATTGTGTTTACTTTGTGTTTGCGACCGCTTCACTATTGTTCACATTTATTTCTCGTTATTCTGTTTAGATATTGATGTTAGGTCTGTAGTGTATAAGCTGTAATTGTTTTCCCCTTTTATATATATATATACTAAAGAATCTTCTAAGAAGGTGTTGGAACCTTACCAGGTCTTGTGTGTTTCACCAGTTATTGTAAAGGGTTTCTGAGCGTCTCAATCGCTCAAACAGCTTTCATATTATCAAGGTCAATAAGCGTTACATTGTGGTAATATTACAGTACTAAGGTTTACAATATAAGCATACCCTTACAGTGTGTTGTTAACAAGGTTTACTGTGTGTCATTCAGTGAGCGTCAGCGCCGCTCGTGTCTCACTCTCACGGCACAGCGTCCGCTACGCCAACAGCGTAGCAGTACGGTACTCGGGCCGCCTATAGCGTGCTCGATACCAAGCGTAAGCCCGTGAGCGTACGTGTCACTCGTGCGTCGCGCCCACGGCCTAGTGTCTGCTACGCTAAGTGCGTACCCTTACGGTACTCCGTGCGCCGATTGCGTACTAGTCCGTAATAAGAATATAGCTTATGTTCAAAGGTAACTTTTGACTTTATCAGTATGATGCCATGTTGACGAATGCAGCATGGTATGGTACATCGGGCCGTCATACCACTGCATCGTGCAGTGTGTGTGGGCAGCACGGTGGATCGGCCGGGAAGACATCATTCTGATGTGTACCCGGCTTAACACTCTAAAGAAAAGATTCGTTAGACCATTCATGAGATAAGTCCATTCAGTGATTTCAGGGGCCTGAATCAAATTACAATAAAACATAAATAAACTCAAGGATAGTTTTATCTAAACGAAACATGTTGGAGGTTCTTGTTCACCTTAAAAGACATCCCCATTCCAGAATACACTTCTGCTGTTGATAGCGCCCATCAATTCCAGGGGGAATGGCAAAGAGTGGACATCTTCTTCGATAGAAACTCAGATTTTAAAGTGGATGAAAGAAAGTGCCATAGAAGTGGACTTTATCCTGATACCTCCCAAGATGTTTCATAGTCTAACAAATACAGTGTCATCATCTAAGGATGCAATTATACATTATATTTTAAGCGTCTTGCTAATTATTTATATATATATATATATATATATATATATATATATATATTATATACGCACACATATATTTGGAATAATAGAATCAGAAGGAGCGCTTCATAGTGCAGAGCATTTTATGAAAATCTGGGTACAATTAATACCTGCTGTGTCTTTTTAAAATGTGGTCATGCACTTTTGTGAATAAAATGCTCTGACTATGAAGCGCCCCTTCTGATTCTTTTATTGCAGATACTCTTCATCCTGTGGGATCCCGGGAAGCACCTTATAAGTGGGAAGCTGCAGCTTACATACATTGGACTTAGTGCCTGTCTAGTGGTATCAACCAACATTGTGGATGAAAAAGCGCACATGTACACTACTACATTTTTGTACTATATATATATATTGGAGATAAGCGGTTTGGATTTTAGGAAATCCGAACGCACCAGCACTTTTGGAATCTGAGTAAATCCATGCCCTGGCTCAGGTTTTCCCACCGGGCTCGGATTCCAAATTGAGGCAAAAAGTAATCCACCTGGCGTCAGATTCCCGCCGGTTTTGGATTCTATATAAAGACCTGGCGGTGGTGAATTGGTGCCATTTCACTCCAGTCACGCTGCAATGTGCTGCACTCTGCTCTGCTGGGTCCATCCATTTAAAGGGTGTGCAGTGTCCATCCAAGTGGCTATGCAGTGCCCATCTAAGTGGCTGTGCGATGTCCACCTAAGTGGCTGTGCAGTGTCCATCTACTACAAGTGGCTGTGCTGTTTCCACCCAGTGTGCTGTGTCCATCCATCTAAGGGCTGTTATGTGTCCATCTAAGTGACTGTGCAATGCCCAGTGGCTGTGTGGTGTCCATCTAAGTGGCTGTGCGGTGTCCATCTAAGTGATTGTGTGGTTTCCAGTGGCTGTGCAGTGTCCATCTAAGTGGCTGTGCTGTATACATCTAAGTGGATGTTTGTAAAGCGCAATGGAATTTGCTGCGCTATATAAGTAACTGTTAATACATAAATAATGTGCTGTGTCCACCTAAGTGGCTGTGCAGTGTCCATCTAAATGGCTGTGCAGTGTCCATCTTAGTGGCTGTGCAGTGTCCATCTAAGGGGCTGTGCAGTGTCCATCTAAGTGGCTGTGTGGTGTCCATCTAAGTGACTGTGCAGTGTCCATCTACAAGTGGCTGTGCTGTGTCTAGTCCCTTTAGTCTAATCCATCACACAATGGTGCTGCACTAACTCCGCAGTCCAGTGACGTGCGGTGAGGTCATAGGCTGGGAAAGCACTGATTTTATATATATATATATATATATATATATATATAGTATGGGGTTAAGACCCAGTTAACGCGCTGTAGGGATAAGCTACAACTTTGGGATTACCCCCTGTTAGGTGGGGTACAGTATAGAAATAGAAAAAAGACAGTTTCCCAAAGGAGCTTGTAATAATGCTTTGGTATGTATCAATATAAATAGTGTCCTTAATTTTTTATATATAAAAAAAGGATTTTATTTCCTTTAGAAGTACAATACATAAAAATTGTTCAATTACATTCAGTAACACTTTATACATGAGATGATTAAAATTCCATTCTTAGTCATATAGTGGTGACTCTTGAAGAACGCAATAGTTGTCTCAGAAACCCAACGCGTTTCGTCCTTCGGACTTCATCAGGGGCTTTGCAATCTAAGCATTTAAAGAACATTTTGTGAACTTCCGACTCTCAAATGGAGTCACTATATCACCTCATAGATACAAGTATACATACCAAGAGACTTCAAAACAGATAATCAGCATACATATAATGTATGTACTGTATACTTTATATATATTGATGTTGTATACAATGGTTTTACAGATAATCCATGAGGTGAATATTATCCAATACCGCTCTGGTAAATTGTCCACTTATAGAAGATTTATATGCTGATTATCTGTTTTGAAGTCTCTTGGTATGTATACTTGTATCTATGAGGTGATATAGTGACTCCATTTGAGAGTCGGAAGTTCACAAAATGTTCTTTAAATGCTTAGATTGCAAAGCCCCTGATGAAGTCCGAAGGACGAAACGCGTTGGGTTTCTGAGACAACTATTGCGTTCTTCAAGAGTCACCACTATATGACTAAGAATGGAATTTTAATCATCTCATGTATAAAGTGTTACTGAATGTAATTGAACAATTTTTATGTATTGTACTTCTAAAGGAAATAAAATCCTTTTTTTATATATAAAAAATTAAGGACACTATTTATATTGATACATACCAAAGCATTATTACAAGCTCCTTTGGGAAACTGTCTTTTTTCTATATATATATATATATATATATATATATATATATGCAATACCAGCCCAGCAGCCTCCCTCCTGGGAGAGAGGAGGAAGTAGAGGGAAGAGCGCTGGCCACCGCCAACACACGCACTCTGGGATTCCCACCACCATCACCTTCAGGTCCAATGCTACACCTCTCCTGAAGTCGGGACAGCTCCATCGCCAGTCATCGCCGGGTCCTGCAGCCACTTCCGTCCGCTGCAACGTGTATGGGTAATTAGACAGTGGATCCAGCACTGGATCCGCTGTCCAATCACAGGTGCCTCGATGACATAGGCGTGTTGTCCCTGTCAATGAGGCACTTGTAGAAGTGCCACTTTCAGCATCTTTTTTTAATGGGCTTTTACAGCCCAGTGCTTGGCCCAGCCCCCCTGCTCTATCCCCGTTCCCATTATCCAGTGCCCCCCAAACTAATTTAATAAGTTAAAATGATTAGAATAAAATAAAGAAGATACTTATGACACAGATCGGATGAAAATTACGGTTAAAGACAAAGAGAAAGGGGGTGCTCCATGGTGGATAAAAGTTTCATTTGACAGACAAGTTTAAAAAACTTCCCTGCCGCAGGCCCCACCCACTGCGTTCACATAAGCAGTGTGACTCCATGTTTGTCAGTTGCAAAAAAGTTTTTTTTTTTAAGAAAAACAGTTAAAAAGCTAAAAAAAAATATTATTT
Source organism: Pseudophryne corroboree (assembly GCF_028390025.1). Lineage (NCBI taxonomy): Eukaryota > Metazoa > Chordata > Amphibia > Anura > Myobatrachidae > Pseudophryne > Pseudophryne corroboree. The sequence continues at coordinate 110,123,119 of NC_086455.1, forward strand.
TTAATGTTCTGAGCTCTGCACCCCAGTACACTATACCCCAGGGCACTTTGCTCACTTCACATAAGCCCTGCGACTCCACACAGTGTGAGCTGAGCTGTGAATTAAAAAAACAATAAAATTAAAAATATTTATTATTTCTTCGTATTGTTCTGTGCACTCTACCTACCCCCGTATGCTCTGTACCCCAGTGCACATGTGTAAAAGCGGCTTCACTCCACACAGGGTGAGCTAAACTACCATTTAAAAAAGAAAGTATCATTTGTTTGTACTGTTCTGTGCATTCTATCTACTCCAGTACATGCTAAACCCCAGTGCGCTTTCGTAAAAATGGTCTGACTCCACAAAGTGTGAATGGAGCTGCCAGTAAAAAAAAGTGAAAATAAAAACATATATTGTATAATTTGTTTGTACTGTTCTGTGCACTCTACCTAGCCCAGTACACTCTGTACCCCTGTGCACTTTGTTGACTTCACATAAGCCCTGTGACACCACAGAGTGTGAGTCGAGCTGCCATTTAAAAAAAAATGGATATCAAGCAGTTTAGAGAAGAGCAGGAGCAGAAATCAAATACTATTGCTGCAGCTGCTGCAATCAGTCATGATGACGATACTAGTCCTTCAACGTCATCTACAGCCAATGCTCAAGGGCATAGAGGGTTTAAGTCAGGGCATCTAAAATAAAAAACTATATATACAGTGGTAAAGAAAAGAAACATCCCTAATAAAGGGAAGTTTGGTGCAGAAAAACATGCCATCCATCACATGCAGTGGCAAGGAAAGATTCAGGCCTTGGCCTCTATTTATGAGTGGTGGTCAGTGAGGCATCTTCTTCTGCCTCTCATGATGATGCAAGACCTTTTCACTCAGTCTAAAAGTGTAAAAAAATAAAAACCACTAAGGCAGTAGAAAAAACTGTTCAGACCTGTGACACATCCCTGAGGAGAGTCTAAGAGTGGCCATTTCTCACACTAGCCTTTTTTGCCTCCTTCCACAAATTTCTGCACCATCTGCACGTGAGGAGCAATACAAGTAAATATGGTGATGAGGACATAATAGAAATTGTGGATGCTTGTATGGAAGTGGAATAGGATGACAGGGAATTGTGTGTACTACAATTATCTGACACTGAGGATGAGTACGTTGATGATGTTGTTTGTGTAAGTCAGCCACCAGCGGCTGCAGTTCTTGCCTGTGATACAAAAAAAGCCATTGTGATGCTTTGGCATAAGACCAAAAAGCCACATCTTGGGTGTAGAATTATTTTTACCCAAATCCGGACAACATTTGTGAAGGTATCTGCTCCATTTGTGAGGCCAATGTTTGCAGAGGTACTATAGGGACTTTAGCCAACAAGACACCTCCTCCATGTTACGTAATTTGCGACAAGTTCATGAAATGTATTTTACAAGATTTGAATGTAATTAACACCCTTCTCATCAACCTACTCATTAGTGATCAGAGGTAAGGGGGGTACACATGGAGAGATCCGTACTTAATTTCTAAGCAATCTGACTAGATTGCTTAGAAATGAAGCACAGATCTCACCGTGTGTATGCCCATAGTGATAGCGATGCATGGCCCCACGCGTCGCTATCGCCAGTTCTAGATTGTGCCTGCACGCTGAGTGCTGAGCAGGGGAAGAGATGTGTGCTGAGTGGTCTATGATAGATCACTCACCACATATCTCTACCGTGTTTACCAACCTGTTGTCTTCTAAAAAAAAATGTGTGGGGACCCAAACAAACCAAGTACTTCAGCCACAAAAGTGGCAGTCCTTATTGCAGAAGTGCCTAGTTTGTTAAATCATTTTAATATCCAACATAAGGGGGATGGGAGAGCCCAAGCACAATTCCATCTTATGTCACTTTTCATTTCTGCCACTGCTGTGTGGCACTGTGTCATAGATGTGCTATAAACTACTGAGTGTTTGTGTCGCTGCTCTGTTGCTTAGAAACCTGCCAGCTCGTTACAGCCTTTGGCTGAAACTGGAGGAAAAAAATATTGTGAACTATGAGGTGGTCAAAATTGACTGGAAATTACTGAAAATGAATGATTTTGAGGATAATAGTACTGTAGGAACATGAAAAGGGTCAAATTATGTGAATAAAACCAGCAAAAATGGTCCTGCGCACATCTCAAAGAGATATATATATATATATATATATATATATATATATAATATATTAGAAGTATAGCAATGGAGGTGCTCAAATACCAATGTAAGTGATCCACGTCCAGTATCACACCAGAGAACTTCTGATGTAGTTTAACACTAGTGTTCTTTATATGATAAAGGACCACTGCTCCCCTTTCTGTAATGATCCCGGATGAAAATTACGGTTAAAGACAAAGAGAAAGGGGGTGCTCCATGGTGGATAAAAGTTTAATTTGACAGACAAGTTTAAAAAAAAACACCTGCGGTATGATATGCTCGTATCACACAAGAAAACACTGTGGGCTGGCTACCACATGATTTGTAAACATGAACCCAGGCAATCTCATCCCACAGAAACACAAGTCACGGGTCGTGACTCATGTGGCTCACTGCTCTGCTGTACTGATGGAGACTTCAACTTAGCACTTGGTTCCACCGGGTGGGCAGACAGCGTGGTGGACAAACGGCATAGTCTCTGCAGCAGTTGGGGGAAGCCGGGATCAGAAGGTGTGCGCGTCACTAGGCCCCGCCCTAACACGTTTCATCATAGAGACTTCGTCAGAGTGCATGACCTAGTGCATGCTTATGCTTCCCTTTCAACCACCCTCAGCCAATAGCATACAGGCATGGGGGCAGGAACACAGAATGTAAACACAGTAAAACCTCAATGTCATCACTGGATGCATGTCTATACATAAGTCTAACGGACATCACCGACTGTACTGAGCTACATCTCGGGCTACACTAGACCCATACATATATATCGGGCTGTACTATACCCATACATAAATAATATCAATTTAAAAAAACAAATTCCATAAGTTTTGGATATAAATATAAAACACACATTTTCATCTGTAGCTATAACAGGATTCTAAAACTATAAAGAATCTGCATAACAAAGAAGACAGGCATTCAGTCCTGACATACAAAGAAAAATATTATAAATACTACACACATAAAATTTTATACATCAATAAACTAATAGAGTCATTTAGCACAATGAAGGTAAGTATATATAAGTATATATAAGGCCAATGATAGAGTTCTTGGATTATTTTTTCAGCTGATAAATTATACTGATATTATAGTACATCACAAATGGTCACAAAATAATAAATACTCAATTTTCAATAAAGAGGGTTATCTCATAGCCTTCATTGAGACCTACAGGGGCTAAAGTATTTAAAGGCAATATCCAATAAGTCTCTCTTTTAACAAATTATTTTCCCTATCACCCCCTCTTTTATTCCATGCTACTAGCTCTATTCCCTTTATTTTTAGTCCATTGGGGTTCATATTATGATATGATTCGGGACACTATGCGTGAAGACACCATTTTTAATATTTCTACGGTGCTCTAGGGCTCTAATTTTTAAGGGGCATTTTGTTTTCCCTATATATTGTCGATTACAGGGACATGTACTGTAAGCATAGAGATAACAAATGTTGTGTTGCAATGAATGCAGCAGGAAATATACCAAGTGTCCCTAAAAATGTACACAAAAACAGGATTTTAATTACCTACCGGTAAATCCTTTTCTCGTAGTCCGTAGAGGATACTGAGGTCCATTTAGTACCATGGGATATAGATGGGTCCACTAGGAGCCATGGCCACTTAATGAATTTGATAGTGTGTACTGGCTCCTCCCTCTATGTCCCTCCTACCAGACTCAGTCTAAGAAACTGTGCCCGAGGAGACAGACATAACCAAGTAACAGTGCAGGAAGAACGAAGCACTGGGCGGGCGATTATATTCTTAATATTTCCAAATAAATTTTGTTTTATCTGCTGACTAATTAACCTAGAGTTATTCATTCTAGTTATTCAACTACAATCAATGAGTGCGCCCACACAAGAGCCTTCTTTTTTCTCCCTTTTGTTTATGCATATGTTTCTGGCTCTGGGCGCACCCCCAAACTGGACATTATATTAAAGATTTACTTAAAAATTGTCCAATTTTGGGTTTTCTGTAATCAAAAACTACTTTAGACCGGTGCCGGGTCGCCCTCCTTGTGTAACAGAGGAGAATTCTTGACACCTCTGACATTGCTGCTCTGCTTTTTGTTCCGCCCTATCAGTTTATGTACGTCACTGTCGTCACATTGTCCGACTGGACCTGAATTGCCCCGATCTTGAAGAAGATGTGAGGCCTGCAGAAGGGCATTTTATATGGCCCTGAGTTCCAGAATGTTGATTGGAAGGACGACTTCCTGACTTGATCATCTTCCTTGAAACTGCACCCCCTGAGTGACTGCTCCCCAACCTCTGAGGCTTGCGTCATATATATATACTAGGTGATTCACCGTCGCCCCCCTAACCCTTGCATGCTCTTGTGGCGTGCAATAATTGTATTATATGGAGTATTACCTCCAATCATAATTGTGTGAGTGGTTAAATATTGCTTGGACAAAGGGCGTGTGATGGTTAAGGGGTCGTAGCCCCTTGCAACGGCGTGAACAGCACACGCAGGGCCTGATGAATCACCTAGTAGGTGCTGTGGTTGGGGGAGTGGCAGGTGCGGGGGAGACACGGATGGGGGAGGGGGTCCGGGGGGGGCTGCGGGTGGTTGTGGTGGTGGTGCGGGTGGGGGAGGGGCTGGTGGGGTTCCGGAGCCACCGCGGGTGCGGGGTGTGCAGGGGTGCTGTGGGTGGGGGATGGGGTCCGGAGCCACCGTGGGTGGTGGAGAGGGTGTGTGCGGGTGCCGCGGATAGGGCCCGGAGGGACTGCGAGTGGGGCAGGTGCGGGTAATGCTTCTCCTGCTTCTCCTCCTGGAAGCAGCTAGGCTGCTGTCCTCCCTTTGGCAGTGGCTCTCCCGTAGACTCACACAGCAGCCAATCACTATTGTTAGCACCAGTGTCCCAATGCATGCATTACAGGGAAGAAAATGTACTCAATAAACTACAGCTCCCAATGCTTCGGCGCTAAGGGTTGCTGGGAGCTGTAGTTTATTTAGTGCGTATACTTCCCTGTAATGTGACACCATGGGACACCAGCGCTAACAATAGTGACTGGCTGGCAGAACTGACTGAATCAATGTAAAAGGTGAGAGTGCTATGCAGTGTCAGCGTCCAGACATTAGCCTCCGCGATATCACGGTTATGATTCCAGCACTCTGGTCTGAGGAGATCTTATTGCGAGGACCGGAGCACTGGAACGTAATGCTGGGGAAGGGAGCGGGAATGGAAAATAGCCCCTGGCGCCCTAACTCCGTTGTCTCGCCTGTGCTGTCAGAAATCCCCTGCGAGACTATGGTTGCTTGAGCCCATGGCAGCCGCGTTTGAAGGGCGGATTACGTCTGCCCAACTCCGATGCCCCCCCAGGTCTTAATGAGAGACAAAGGGAAATCCGAGACAGGGTGATAACAAGGGGCCCTCTGACTAAACAACCAGGCCAGGGGCTACAAGCTAATAAAAACTAGAATATGTGCGGAAAAACCGCCAGGGAAAAGGACAACCAAAATATCCACTTGTCCACTTCTCCTACCCGGCACCGCCGAGTTCCAGAGAGGACTTCTGGAAGCGGAACCCTCCGCAAATGCTCCAAAGACAAAATATGTAAAGATAAAGCGGCTGAGCCGCAACACACGGCAGAGCCGCAACTCACGAAACACCACTCGATATTCAAAGGTGATTAGTCAGGACTACTGGGGACCCAACGACTTCCTGGGATGAGATGACAACTCCCGGATACAGGACTTCTGAGGACAGGAATCACCGGATACAGCAGGACTGGAACAGACTCTCAGCAAACCAAAGCAGCATGCAGGAAGCTATTACCGGCGTCTGTGAGAAGCACTGAGAAGGTATTTAGCAGGGAGTGCTCCAATCAGCTGTTCAGAGCCTGATTGGTATTAATGCCGTGCAGCTGCCTTGCTGCACGGCCAGAAGACAAGTGTGTGTGCGTGTGTAACTAGACCCTGCAACGGGGAACGCGGTCCCCGTGGCGTCCCCGTTGCTAGGGTCCGTGCGGCTCAGCGCGCCCGGCGTCTAGCGTTGCTAGGAAGCCGGCGGCTGAACGCGCACGGCGTCCCTAGTTGCTAGGCGCCGGGCCGCGCGGACATTGCGGACCCCGGCGCCTAACAGTACCCCCCCCCCTTGAGGAGGGGTCAAGGAACCCCTAAAGCCAGGTTTCTGAGGAAATTCCCGAAAAAATGCCCTCTTGAGCCTAGAGGCATGAAGATCCTTATCTAGGACCCAAGACCTTTCCTACGGACCATAGCCTTTCCAGTGAACTAAAAAATAAAGCCGACCCCGGGACAATTTGGAATCAAGAACTTTCTCTACCAAGAACTCCTGTTGTCCCTGTACATCCACTGGAGATCTACCCTGAGAGATCCTCCGAGGAAATCTACTGGAAGAAACGTATTGTTTCAACAGGGAACAGTGAAACGTATTTCCAATCTTGAGAGATCTTGGTGAACGTAGCCGAAAGGCAACTGGGTTGACTCTTTTAATAATAAGAAATGGTCCAATAAATTTAGGTCCCAGTCTAGCCGAGGATTGTCGAAGCCTGATGTTGCGAGTTGACAACCACACCTTATCTCCCACCTTAAAAGTGCAAGGACGTCGGAGCCTGTCAGAAAATTTCTTCTCTCGAAAGGCCGCTTTTCTGAGAGCAAGGTGCACTTTTTTCCAAATTGCTCTGAGATGGGAGGTCAATGCCAGCGAGGAGACTGGAGAATGATGAAAAAAAGAATTAGCTCTGGGCTGAAAACCAAAAACTGAAAAGAATGGAGACTCTTTAGTGGAGGAATGACAAGAATTATTGTAAGCAAATTCAGCCAAAGGAAGAAACTCGGACCAATCATTCTGGAGTTTGGCTGAATACAAGCGCAGATATTGTTTCAATGACTGGTTAACTCGTTCGGTTTGCCCGTTGGATTGTGGGTGGTAACCGGATGTTAACGACAGTTTCATCTTTAATGAAGCACAAAAACATTTCCAGAATTGTGCGACGAATTGTGGACCCCGATCAGAAACAATATCAGTAGGCAACCCATGAAGCCTGAACACATGGCGGAGGAACAAAACTGCCAACCCTTGAGCAGAAGGCAATCGGGGAAGAGCAATAAAATGAGCCATTTTACTAAAACGGTCCACTACCACCCATATGACTCGGAATCCAGCTGAAAGGGGAAGGTCAACCACAAAATCCATGGAAATATGAGACCATGGCCTGAGAGGGACACTTAAGGGCATAAGTTGCCCTATAGGCAAGGAACGGGGAACCTTATGCTGTGCACAAACCTGACATGAATAAACAAATTCCCTAACGTCTTTAGAAATACTAGGCCACCATACTGAGCGAGAGACTAACTCCAATGTTTTAGTGATTCCCGGATGCCCTGAAACTTTGTTGTCATGGAATTCAGTTAAAAGAGTAGCTCTCAAAAATTCAGGAACGTAAAGACGACCAGCAGGAGTAAATCTAGGAGCTTGATGTTGAAGCTGGTTTAACTGGGTAAATAAATCCTGTGTGAGGCCTGCCCGGATGACCGAAGATGGAAGTATTGGGGTAACAACAGGATTGTTATTGTGAACCGGAAGAAAGCTACGTGACAGGGCATCAGCTTTAGTATTCTTGGAACCAGGCCTGAAAGTGATTATAAATTTGAAACGAGTAAAAAATATTGCCCAACGTGCCTGCCGGGCATTAAGCCGTTTAGCTGATTCAATGTATTGCAGGTTCTTATGGTCAGTCAATACCGAAATAGTATGCTTTGCTCCTTCCAGCCAATGCCTCCACTCCTCAAAAGCCCACTTTACCGCCAGTAACTCCCGATTACCAACGTCATAATTGGATTCAGCGGAGGAGAATTTCCTGGACATAAAGGCACAAGGATGTAACTCCAGAGACTCCGGATCCTTTTGAGAAAGGGCGGCCCCCACTCCAACTTCTGAGGCATCAACCTCCACAACAAAGGGCAATTCCGGATTAGGATGTTTTAGGACTGGAGCTGAGACAAAGGCTTGTTTCAGGGCCCGGAAGGATAACTCTGCTTCATGCGACCAGTTGGTAGGATCCGCTCCTTTCTTTGTCAGAGCTACAATGGGAGCAACCAGGTCAGAAAAAGAATGAATGAACCTCCTATAATAATTCGCAAACCCTAAAAAGTGCTGAATTGCTTTTAAATTGGTGGGTTGCGCCCAATTAAGGATGGCCTGGAGCTTCTTGGGTTCCATCGAAAATCCCTGAGGGGAAATTATGTACCCTAAAAAAGATACTTCCGTGACGTGAAATTCACACTTCTCCAGCTTGGCATATAAATGATTCTCACGTAACTTTTGAAGAACCAGACGCACCTGGGTGATATGTTGTTCCATCGATTCAGAATAAATCAAGATGTCGTCTAAATAAACGACCACGAATTTCCCTAAGAAGTCACGGAGCACATCATTTATGAGATCTTGAAAAACTGCTGGATCATTAGACAGGCCGAACGGCATCACCAGGTATTCGTAGTGACCCGACTGAGTACTGAAAGCCGTCTTCCACTCATCTCCAGATTTAATTCGGATGAAGTTGTAAGCTCCTCTCAGGTCAATTTTAGAAAAAATCACAGCAGAACGTAACTGATCAAAGAGTACAGAAATCAACGGCAAAGGATAGGTGTTTTTAACTGAGATCTTATTCAGGGCTCTAAAATCTATGCATGGTCTAAGCGAGCCATCCTTCTTCTCCACAAAGAAAAAACCAGCACTTAAAGGGGATTTTGATGGTCTAATAAATCCTTTCTGTAAGCTCTCCTGAACATAGTCATTCATAGCCGAAGTTTCTGGCCCGGACAATGCATATAATCTCCCCTTTGGCAATGCGGCACCAGGAACTAGCTCAATAGCACAATCATAAGGCCGATGGGGAGGCAGAATGTCCGCATTGCCTTTGGAAAATACATCGGCAAACTCCTGGTATTCCCCAGGAATGAGTTCTGAAATGATAGCTGCGACTCTGACTGGAAACGAAATACACTCCTTAGCACAAAATGTACCCTATTGGGAAATCTCCCCGGACCACCAATCAATGGTGGGATTATGAAAGGCCAGCCAAGGGTGACCCAGAACAACTGGAACTGCTGGGCAATGTGTTAGATAGAATTCGATATTTTCGGAATGTAAGGCTCCTACTGTAAGTACTACGGGAGGTGTACGGTGGGTAATAACCCCATTGGAAAGCGGACTCCCATCTAAGCCATGCATGGTGACACACCTATCCAATGGTAACTGTGGAATGCCTAAGGCCTTAGCCCAAGTTAAATCCATAAAGTTTCCTGCAGCTCCACTGTCAACAAAAGCCGACACCAAAGAACTGAGGCTGTCAAAGGAAACCTTAACTGGGACTAAAAGAGAGTTAATCGAGGAGATAAGCTGCAGACCTAGGTGAACCCCCTCACAATTCACCTGGTCAAAGCGTTTCCCGACTTGTTCGGACAGTTACGAGCAAAATGTCCCTTACCACCACAGTACAAACAAAGACCGGAATTTTGCCTTCTGGTCCTTTCCTCAGGAGACAGCCGGGAGAGACCCATCTGCATGGGCTCCTCGACGTCTTCTGGAATGGAATAAACACAAGGACTTGACCTTACAGATGTTCCTCTTTCAGCTCTCCGCTCTCTGAGATGACGATCAATCTTAATAGAAAGCACCATGAGTTTATCGTGAGTCTCAGGAGCGGGGTACTGGAGGAGACTGTCTTTAAAAGACTCTGATAAGCCAAGGCGAAACTGACTGCGCAGGGCTGGGTCATTCCAGCCACAGTCGTTCGACCAATGGCGAAACTCAGTACAATAAACCTCTGCAGGATTTCTACCTTGTTTGAGAGCGCGCAGCTGACTTTCAGCGGACGCCTCTCTATCTGGGTCATCATACAAAAGCCCTAAAGATTTAAAGAAAGCATCTACTGACAACAACGCAGGATCCTCTGCTCTTAAACCGAATGCCCAGGTCTGAGGATCCCCCTGGAGTAAAGAAATAATAATCCCAACCCGCTGAGATTCAGTACCAGAGGAAGTAGGTCTTAAACGAAAATAAAGTTTACAGGATTCTTTAAAATTAAAAAATTCTTTTCTATCACCAGAAAAACGGTCAGGCAAATGCATCTTTGGTTCAGGGACTCCCCTTGGGGAGGCTCGCAAAAGATCTTCCTGCGACCTCACCCGAAGAGAAAGATCCTGAACCATCTGAGTAAGTTCTTGAATCTGATTGACTAAGAGCTGGCCAGGGTTTGGCCCTAAACCTGTCGGATTCATGAGGCCAAAAATTTTTAACAAAAACTGAATGAGAGGAAAAAATTAAAGCCCTGTTTAATTTTCATTTTTGGTATGGCCGGTAATAATGTTATGATTCCAGCACTCTGGTCTGAGGAGATCTTATTGCGAGGACCGGAGCACTGGAACGTAATGCTGGGGAAGGGAGCGGGAATGGAAAATAGCCCCTGGCGCCCTAACTCCGTTGTCTCGCCCGTGCGGTCAGAAATCCCCTGCGAGACTATGGTTGCTTGAGCCCATGGCAGCCGCGTTTGAAGGGCGGATTACGTCTGCCCAACTCCGATGCCCCCCCAGGTCTTAATGAGAGACAAAGGGAAATCCGAGACAGGGTGATAACAATGGGCCCTCTGACTAAACAACCAGGCCAGGGGCTACAAGCTAATAAAAACTAGAATATGTGCGGAAAAACCGCCAGGGAAAAGGACAACCAAAATATCCACTTGTCCACTTCTCCTACCCGGCACCGCCGAGTTCCAGAGAGGACTTCTGGAAGCGGAACCCTCCGCAAATGCTCCAAAGTCAAAATATGTAAAGATAAAGCGGCTGAGCCGCAACACACGGCAGAGCCGCAACTCACGAAACACCACTCGATATTCAAAGGTGATCAGTCAGGACTACTGGGGACCCAACGACTTCCTGGGATGAGATGACAACTCCCGGATACAGGACTTCTGAGGACAGGAATGACCGGATACAGCAGGACTGGAACAGACTCTCAGCAAACCAAAGCAGCATGCAGGAAGCTATTACCGGCATCTGTGAGAAGCACTGAGAAGGTATTTAGCAGGGAGTGCTCCAATCAGCTGTTCAGAGCCTGATTGGTATTAATGCCGTGCAGCTGCCTTGCTGCACGGCCAGAAGACAAGTGTGTGTGCGTGTGTAACTAGACTCTGCAACGGGGAACGCGGTCCGCCCGTGGCGTCCCCGTTGCTAGGGTCCGTGCGGCTCAGCGCGCCCGGCGTCTAGCGTTGCTAGGAAGCCGGCAGGTGAACGTACACGGCGTCCCTAGTTGCTAGGCGCCTGACCGCGTGGACATTGCGGACCCCGGCGCCTAACAATCACCCACTTCACCACTACATTAGCCATCTCGAGGCTTCCAGGCTGGAAGGCCAGGTGCTGTGTTGTGGAGTCAGGGCCTCCGGGATCTGTGCACGGCTGTGGCGGGGAGGCACTTCTGTGACATTACGTGCAGAGGAGGCTCCGGGGTTCAGAGAGTATGTGGCGCTGGGAGGGCTATGAAAACCTTCCGCTGCGTCGCTTTCATACACATCTATGCCGGCAGCCGCAGCAGCTTTTGTTCTACATGTGCCATGGCTAGGGAGTGGGGATTGCTGATGCCGGAGGGGACAGGCGGACTGGCAGCAGGACATAGGGGGTCATTCTGACCTGATCTTAGCTGTGTTAAATTTAGCCCAGCTATGGTCACTTACACTGGCATGCGGGGGGGGGGGGGGGGGGGGACCCAGCACAGGCGCCGGCGCATGTGCAGTTCTGACCTGTTCGCTGCACTGCAATGAATTGCAGTGAGCGATCAGGTCAGAATAACCCCCATAGGACGCTGCAGTAAAAGGATTTTTTTCCCCATATATACAACGCAGAGACTTGCTGCAGATGCAGTGGCATACTCTCCAGCTGTACCTTTTTGGCAGGTACAGTACCTTTTTTTTATGGTCTGTACGATTTCTGGCTCTCCAAACTTCCATTGAAAGTATAGGGAAAGGGGCGTGGCCACGCCTCTGTGTCAATGGCCATGCCCCTTTTCAAATTTGTAGCGATTTTATGTGTAAATTGTTGGAGCGTATGTTGCTGCAGATGCAGTGGGCCTATTTTGGGATGTGGAGCTGGAGCTGCAGCTCCATCAGCCCCACTGTTAATCCTGCTCTGAGAACACACAGCAGCCAAAGGACAGAGCCTCCCATTGGATGTAACCTGTGTGGGAGGGCAATTTTTAGGGCATATTATAGTCACCCCTCCTAAGAGCACTATAGCTCAGTATTGGCATAGAATTTCGCGGCAGTGAGCTATTCGGACCCTGTCCCGCTGTCCCACTCGCGGGCAGCAGTGTCCGCGGGCAGGGGGGGCAGTTGGGAGAGCCTTTGATTACCCGCTGATCACTGAATATATGCTGTGCGCATGCAGATGGCATGTATTCAGTGCTAGGAGGGGAGCGGGGGCTGCCCAGCTGCTCGGGGAGCGCTGGGCGCGCCCCAAAAGGCAGGAAAATGGCCCGTTTGATGAGGCCACGCCCACTTGAACGAGACCACGCCCATCACTGGCGAGGCCACGCCCCCTTTTCGATTCCCTTCTTCATCAACCCGAAAGTTGGGAGGTATGTCCTAGACAAGAGTTAGACTGACCCAGGTGTGCCACCTATATACATTTTTTAAAACATTTATTGTATGGACTAATAACAAAAATGCGTATATTTTATACATTATGAATTGAACTGTTTTTTTTTATTTTTTCAGACATAGTGGTACAACTTCTATTAGCGCAGTTCTATCTTTTATTTTGACTAATCTAAATGACAGCAGTGGCCAGAAAGCCTGTGGCAGTTAACAGTATATTTTTTAAATGCTGTAATTATCTGTTAAAATTATTTTCAACCTCAATGTAGGATTACGTTGTTATTGATCATCTGAGTGAAATCTACAGTGTATCTGTCTCTAACACACAGTGTGCAGCCATTTTGTGACACATTCTCATGAATATTGATAACCACAGGTAGCACACCAGGGGCAATATTTACCAATATTCGTGTTTGAGTCGGTTTGTGTAGTGTTTAAACTCGTTTTGTATCGGGTGCATTTTCATGCAACTTTTTGAATCCATATACGCAAAGTTACGAAGCAGTCGACTTTATGGTTTTCGTGTTTTCCGATGTCGATGCCAGTCGTTTTTTGGGGCACATTTACGGCCGTCATTGTCGTTTGCGTACGTGTTTTTGTTGTATTTGCTGTTTTTTTTCCTAAGTTAAACGCGGCAGGGTTTTTTTTTTCCCGCGGCCGCATTTTCACTTTCAGTTTCGATTTTCATCCCCGTTCGTGATTGGTTGTGTTTCAGATGGTAGGAGTGTCTGTGCGCAACCATATAAATACGCCCCAAACCGTCCGCACCTCGTGGGTTTAGTTAGTGGTGAGGAGGAGGGAGGTTGTGCTGTGGAGGTAGGTGAATTTGTGGTTTGAAGAGGAGTGGTGGTAACGATTTCTGAGTGTGGTATTGTGTTTGAAAGTCGTCTTGTCATTCTTGTTGTCTTGTATTTTGTGGTTTTGTCTTATTTTTAGTCCAAGTTATTTTTCTTTATAGTCCCTTGTCAGTGTGTGTGTGTGTGTGTGTGTGTGTGTGTGAGTTGTGTAGTGGTAGTGGAGGAGTGTGTTGTTTGTCTTTTTTTTTCCTGTGTTAACTGTTTAGACACACAATTATGTGTGACTCAGAGGTGGAGGGTGTGAGTGAGGGGGAGGAGGTTGGTCAGGTGGAGGAGGTGAGTGTTAGTGAGGTTAGTGAGGTGGAGGAGGTGGGTGTTAGGGTCTCCTGCCCTGTGCTGCCACGTCGTCATGGCAACCGGGAGACAAGTGCTAGCGGAGTAACCTGAGCGCAGCTGATACTCCGGTTCGGGTCTTTTGCTGTGCAGTGGTTATAGGCTCTGTGCATGGCAGGGGATCCGGTGCTGGTTTTTGTGCTCACAGTCTGTGAGGTCTGAGTGGGGCGTGGACAGCACCTGCTTTATAAGGCCTCTTTTCAGGGTAAGCAGATGCTGCTGAATCTTTGTTGGTTAGTCAGTTTCTGAAAGTTAGCCAGTACTGTGTAGCTTTGTATTTGTTTGTTGCTTACTGCAAATAGGCCTGGGGATTTGGTATTACACTCTGCCAATCCAGACCTAGCAGTAAGACTGGAGTCAGTCGTTTAGCTTGCTGGGGTTCTGTTACTACTCTGTGAACTTAGCAAGTTTGCGGCTGTATTCTAAGACTTGCCTGTCTAATCCTGTCTCACTGTGCTAGGTGTCAGGGGTCAGTTTAGTGGCAGTAAACCGAACCTGTGCACTGCAAGTGAGAATTAGGATTGTGGAGTATCTCCTTGTGTCTATCATTCCATCTCTGACCAAGGAGTTTACTGCCACACCCGTTGGTAACCCTTTAGGGTTTTGCTGTTGCCCTTAGCAACAGCATTTCGGGTTTTCTATGTATTAAAACACAACATCTTGCTTTTCACATCTGAGCAGTTCTAATACAAGGGAGATACCCAGTTCCTTAGCCTCTGGGCTTCTCTGTTCACGTTGTGTGTATTTTGTTACCCTACCACCTTCTGTGTACGTTATGTCATATTCCCTAGTCTGTCTGTGAGTCCATTTGTTTTGCATAACAGTTCAAACACCAGTACATTCCTGCAGGCACTGGAGTGCATAACAGTCCTGACACCAGTACTTTCCTGCAGGCACTGGTGTGCATAACATATTCAGCAGCCCAATACTCCTGTTGAAATTTTGTGGGAATATGGAGCATACCCCTCAAAATACGTTGCAACAGGTGGTTGATCAGGTGCAGGTCCTGACTCAAAAATGTAATGATTTGTCCATTAAAATGCACACCTCCCAGGCTGCTGGCGGAGCTCCCGCAGCAGCAGCACCTGCAGGAGTTAAGGAGCCGAAAGTAAATCTCCCGGATCGTTTTTCTGGAGATCGCTCGCAGTTCTTTTGTTTCAAGGAGAGCTGCAAGCTATACTTCCGGCTTAGGCCTCAGTCTTCTGGGTCGGAGATTCAGCGGGTGGGCATAGTGATTTCCTTGCTACAAGGAGACCCACAGGTCTGGGCATATGGGTTGCAGCCTGACTGTCCGTCGCTTAAAAGTGTTGATGCTTTTTTTACGGCACTGGGCATGTTGTATGATGACCCTGACAAGACGGCCTCAGCCGAGGCTCAGATTTCGATCCTTAAGCAAGGGCGAAGGCCAGTTGAGGTTTACTGTACGGAGTTTCGGAGGTTGGCCCATGATACCCAGTGGAATGACCCAGCCCTGAGACACCAGTACCGAAGAGGTCTTTCTAACCAGATAAAGGACCAACTGGTACAACATCCCTTGCCTGATAGCTTGGATCAGCTCATGCAGTTATCCATCCGGGTGGATAGACGGCTGAGAGAGCGTAGGCTTGAAAGGGAGACTGAGATTTCCTTCCTTCCCAAGGGAACCTCAGACTCTGAGGAATTTTCCGAGGAGCCTATGCAGATTGGGGCTACCCGCCTCTCCTCGCGTGAGAAGATGCGGAGGAGACAGCAGGGGTTGTGTTTGTACTGTGGGAATAAAGGTCATGTGGTAGTATCATGCCCAGAAAAGCCGGAAAACTTCAGGGCCTGAGGGTGATGGGAAATATCCTGTCAGGCCAGAAGTCAGAATTTCCCAAGAAGACTTTTATCATTCCGGTGACCTTGAAGATCCTCGGTCAAACTGTCAAGACTGAGGCCTTTGTGGACAGTGGGGCGACGGGGTTTTTATGGACCGCCAATTCGCCCTGAAACACTCTGTTCCCTTAGTACCCTTGGCATCGGAAATTGAGATTTGTGGGTTAAACGGGGAACCATTATCCCAAGGTAAAATTACCTCTTGCACTAGCCAGATTTCTTTGTTTATTGGAGCCACACACTCTGAAAAATTGTCCTTTTATGTGACTGTCTGTACTTTTGCCCCATTGGTGTTGGGGTTACCCTGGTTAAGGGCCCACAATCCTCAATTTGACTGGGTCTCTGGGGAGATTCTTAGTTGGAGTACTGATTGTTTCAGGAGTTGCTTGAGCCTTCCAGTCAGGTTCTCGCAGCTAAGTTTGCCAGGATTGCCAGGGTGTTATGCAGATTTTGCGGACGTGTTCTCCAAAAAAGTTGCAGAGGTACTACCTCCCCATCGCTCCTATGACTGTGCCATTGATTTGTTGCCAAATGCTAAGCTTCCCAAGAGCAGGTTGTACTCCCTGTCACGTCCTGAGACTCAGGCTATGGCAGAGTACATTCAGGAGAACTTGGCTAAGGGATTTATCAGACCTTCACAGTCTCCAGTTGGGTCGGGGTTCTTCTTCGTGGGTAAAAAGGACGGTTCGTTGCGACCCTGCATCGACTTCAGGGAATTGAACCGTATCACGATTAAAAACTCATACCCACTGCCTCTCATTTCGGTCTTGTTTGACCAGCTTCGTACTGCCACCATTTTTTCTAAGATTGACCTACGCGGTGCGTACAATCTAATCCGAATAAGAGAGGGGGATGAATGGAAGACTGCCTTTAATACCCACTCGGGGCATTATGAATATTTGGTGATGCCTTTTGGGCTCTGTAATCCCCCGGCAGTCTTCCAGGATTTCATGAATGATGTGCTCAGGGAATATTTGGATAGATTCTTAGTTGTATACTTAGATGACATCCTAATCTTCTCCCATTCCCTGGAGGAACATCGGAAGCATGTACGCTTAGTTCTCCAGAAACTCAGAGACCACCGGCTTGGGGCGAAGCTGGAGAAGTGCGAATTTGAAGTTCAGCAAATCGCATTTCTAGGATATATTATCTCCCCAGAAGGTTTCCAAATGGAGGGTTCCAAGGTACAGGCAGTCCTGGATTGGGTGCAGCCCACTAGTTTGAAGGCGCTTCAGCGTTTCCTGGGCTTTGCGAATTTTTATAGACGATTTATCGCTGGATTTTCGTCTATAGTGGCGCCCTTGGTGGCACTCACTAAGAAAGGGGCGGATGTTGCTCACTGGTCTTGTGAGGCTAAAGCGGCTTTTGCCCGTCTCAAAAGGGCATTTGTTTCGGCCAAGGTGCTGCGACACCCAGATCCAGAGCGTCCTTTTGTGGTGGAGGTGGATGCCTCTGAGATGGGTATTGGGGCAGTGCTTTCTCAGATGGGAGTGTCAGATAATCGCCTTCATCCCTGTGCTTACTTTTCCCGTAAATTTTCGCCTGCCGAGATGAATTATGACGTGGGTAACCGGGAATTGTTGGCTATTAAGGATGCACTCGAGGAGTGGAGACACTGGCTTGAGGGGGCTAAGTTTGTGGTCTCAATTCTCACTGACCATAAGAATCTGGCATATTTAGAGTCAGCGAAGCGTCTCAATGCCAGGCAGGCACGATGGGCTTTGTTTTTTGCTCGCTTTAATTTTTTGATAACATATCGCCCTGGGTCAAAAAACATCAAGGCTGATGCGCTCTCGCGGAGTTTTGCTCCAATCCAGGAGACCACCGAGGAGCCGTTGCCCATTGTTTCCCCATCATGTATTAAAGTGGGCATTACCCAGGACCTCTTATCATTAGTCCTTAGAGCACAGGAGCAGGCTCCTCCAGACCTTCCGGTAGGTCTTTTGTTTGTGCCTCCTAGGTTAAGACAGCGAGTGTTCCTGGAATTCCATGCCAAGAAGTCTGCAGGTCACCCGGGTATTGCCAGAACTCGGGAGTTGCTATCTAGGGCGGTGTGGTGGCCCTCGGTGGCTAAGGATGTGGATCAGTGGGTTCGGGCATGTGACATCTGTGCCCGAAATAAGACTCCTAGAGGGGTTCCTGTTGGCCCACTACATCCACTCTCTATCCCATCTAAGCCATGGACCCACATTTCAATGGATTTTGTGGTGGACTTGCCCAAATCCTCGGGGATGACAGCCATCTGGGTTGTCGTTGACAGGTTTTCGAAGATGGCGCACTTCGTTCCACTGGTTGGGCTGCCATCGGCCAGACGCCTGTCTGAATTATTTATGCTGCATGTTGTGCGTCTCCACGGGTTGCCACTTGATGTGGTCTCTGACCGCGGATCCCAGTTTGTGGCCAAATTCTGGAGGGCATTTTGTTCCGATCTCCAGATTTCTGTCAGCTTGTCGTCGGGCTACCATCCGCAGTCTAATGGGCAGACTGAAAGGGTGAACCAGTCCTTGGAGCAGTTCCTCAGGTGTTATGTCTCCAAGTGTCAGACTGACTGGGTTGCTCATCTGTCCATGGCGGAGTTTGCCTATAACAACGCGGCTCACTCTGCTACAGGGATCTCTCCCTTCCTTTGTGTGTATGGGCATCATCCTAAGGCCAATTCTTTTGACCCCCTGGACTCCACGCCTGGTGGTTCCTCTGTGGTTTCGGTCCTTAGAGGTATTTGGCGGAAAGTGAAGAAAGCCCTTGTGTCTGTGTCATTAGTGACCAAAAGGGTTTTTGATAAGCGGAAAAGACCCTGCAGCTTCAAATTAGGAGACTTCGTCTGGTTGTCTACCAAGAATTTGAAGTTGAGACAGCCATCTCATAAGTTAGGCCCCCGGTTCATCGGCCCTTATAAGATCACCAGGGTTATCAATCCGGTGGCATTTCAGTTAGATCTGCCCCGTTCTTTGGGTATCAATAAAACATTTCATTGTTCCCTTTTAAAACGGGCGATTAGTAATCCTTCTTCCAGTGGAAGACCTTCCCCTCTTCTGATACGTGGCCAGAGGGAGTTTGTTGTTGAAAGGATTCTTGACTCCAAGGTGGTTCGGGGTCGGCTGTCATTTTTGGTGCACTGGAAGGGGTATGGCCCGGAGGAGCGGTCGTGGGAGCGCAGTTGTGATCTTCATGCCCCCAGACTGATACGCTCTTTCTTCTCGCAGTTCCCCGATAAACCCGGTGGTAGGGGTTCTTTGACCCCTCGTCAGAGGGGGGGTACTGTTAGGGTCTCCTGCCCTGTGCTGCCACGTCGTCATGGCAACCGGGAGACAAGTGCTAGCGGAGTAACCTGAGCGCAGCTGATACTCCGGTTCGGGTCTTTTGCTGTGCAGTGGTTATAGGCTCTGTGCATGGCAGGGGATCCGGTGCTGGTTTTTGTGCTCACAGTCTGTGAGGTCTGAGTGGGGCGTGGACAGCACCTGCTTTATAAGGCCTCTTTTCAGGGTAAGCAGATGCTGCTGAATCTTTGTTGGTTAGTCAGTTTCTGAAAGTTAGCCAGTACTGTGTAGCTTTGTATTTGTTTGTTGCTTACTGCAAATAGGCCTGGGGATTTGGTATTACACTCTGCCAATCCAGACCTAGCAGTAAGACTGGAGTCAGTCGTTTAGCTTGCTGGGGTTCTGTTACTACTCTGTGAACTTAGCAAGTTTGCGGCTGTATTCTAAGACTTGCCTGTCTAATCCTGTCTCACTGTGCTAGGTGTCAGGGGTCAGTTTAGTGGCAGTAAACCGAACCTGTGCACTGCAAGTGAGAATTAGGATTGTGGAGTATCTCCTTGTGTCTATCATTCCATCTCTGACCAAGGAGTTTACTGCCACACCCGTTGGTAACCCTTTAGGGTTTTGCTGTTGCCCTTAGCAACAGCATTTCGGGTTTTCTATGTATTAAAACACAACATCTTGCTTTTCACATCTTAGCAGTTCTAATACAAGGGAGATACCCAGTTCCTTAGCCTCTGGGCTTCTCTGTTCACGTTGTGTGTATTTTGTTACCCTACCACCTTCTGTGTACGTTATGTCATATTCCCTAGTCTGTCTGTGAGTCCATTTGTTTTGCATAACAGTTCAAACACCAGTACATTCCTGCAGGCACTGGAGTGCATAACAGTCCTGACACCAGTACTTTCCTGCAGGCACTGGTGTGCATAACAGTGGGTGAGGTTGCTGCAGCAGCCTCAAGTGATAGTGACAGTCAGAGTGCTCCGCAGCCAAGCACCACTACTAAGACTGGGCGGAATGTTAAGTTTAGTTTTGCAGAAAATGTGGCATTGGTGCGTGAGCTGATGAAGTATCAGAGGCAGCTATTTGGCCCTGAGTCCGCCAAGGTGCCAACACGGAGGAAGATGGTGTTGTGAGCGAAAGTAGTTGCTGCTGTCAATAGTGAGGGGGTGGTCAAGCGGACGGAGGACACGTGCCGCAAACGGTACTATGACATAAAGCGACGTGTCAAGTCCAAAATGGCCAAGGAGGCCAAGTCGGCTCGGAAAACCGGTGGTGGGCAGCCCTATATTGCAAGTTATCTAGAGTATGAGAAGCCCATGCGGAGTGTAATACCTCCAGAAGTTGTCTCTGCAACCCATGTCCGGGATTCAGATAGGCCCAGGAAGAATGGTGAGCATGTGTATTTGCATTTACATTCTTTTTTTTTTTTGTAATGTGTGTCATGTGACGTTGCATATTACTCCCATCTTCAAGTGTGTGTCAGCAAATACATTGTTTTGGTTAATGTTTTATATAAAAGCCAATGTAACATCTTACTTTATTGTATGTCATGTGTTTTTCAGACAGATATTTTGCATGTGTAGTTTGGACTTGGTGTATCTCTGAATTGTCCTGCAATAATGTTTTCCTTTTGGGCGTTTTTTTTTTCTTAAATTGTGACTATGTTTTATATTTAAGTGATCCATGTGCAATTTTTTTTAAAAAGTGGTTGTCATGTTAGAGGCTGGAGTACTGGAAAGTGGTTTGGAAACCACTTACATGTGTAATGTCATCTTTAGATAATGTTAATTATTTAATTTAAAAAACAATATTTTTTTTTCTGCTTGTATTTGTACCGTGACACCACACTGCAGTGTAATTTTTTTTATAAATTGCTGCATTTTGTTTTTGCTCATATAGTGGTAATGTGTCTTTGGAGTGCCACATCACAGAGCAATTTATATATTGCATCTGTAATATTTTTCCTTCCAATACAAAATGAAGTTGTGTGTGGTTTTTTTTTTTAAATCTTTTCTTGAACTTGTGGCCTATGTCAGTGTCCTGTACATGTTTTCCTGTGTTGATGTTGCCATAGTGCATATGTGTTTTGGTCATTGTTTTTTTTTTTTTTTTCAATTTTTTATTTCTGGTCCTTATGTTTGTTTTAAATAAAAACCAAGCATTTCTAAAAGAATAAATGTTTATAAGCATAATGGGTGGATGTATACACAATAGCATGATTTTTTTATATAATTCATTTTATACAGTGTCTGAAAAAAGCAGTACTACTCGTCGGCCAGTAACTCCTATCACATCTGATGATGATGACGCTGCGGAAGTAGGTAAAGTGTCCATTGTAGTATAGGGTATGCTTGTAAAGGAATGGGCATAACAAAATTGCACTTTCATTAAAAGGTCCATCAAAAGAAGTATGGAGCAGCAGAAGTGGCACTTCTGTAAGACATCACCACAAAAAACCTGTGGCCGAAAAGAAAGCAAGGTCGTATGTCCTGGCACAAACACAGCAGGCTACCCCGCCACAAAGATTATCGTCCATATGTTCTGTACTCCCACTCCAAATTTTGGACACACCTCCAAGACGTCATCCACACTCCCCTCATCTTGATTGTGAGTATAAAACTGAAAAAAAATGTGTAAAATGTCAGAACATAATCAAAATCAGTCATAACCGCATTAAGTCAAAACACATCCAAAACTAAAATACTTACCTCAGTAAGTAAAAGCTGAAATGGAATCCAAGCTAAATGGCCTTGTCCACATCCAGTAAAGATATGTATGTCCACTTGAGCCATACAGTATGACATTGGGTGTAAGATGCTTCAACAAAAAAGCATGTTGGTTTGTTTGCAAAAAGTAAGGTTGTTTTTCCAAAATTCACATGTGTGCTTGAGGTAACATTGCAAAATACATATAAAAACATTACTATGTTTGTTTGAACAAAGCTATAAGGTAACACATTATGTATTCCAATGTTTTTTTTTTATGGCGGAGTATGTGTGAGCTACAATAAAACTAAAGTGTTTGCTTTCACAATTAAGTAACCAGACACATTTGCCTCAAACAGGCATATGTATGTATTTAAGCTATGAGTGATGATGTTGCTAGCCAGAATAGTTGAAAGCAACAGTGAATGACATGTGTTCCATGTGTAGTGATTTTTTTAACATTTCACAAACATATGGATAGCTAACGGAGATTTGTTTAACATTTCAGATTCGAGTCCTGGGAACAGCATCCCTCCGCAACAACACCAACACAGTGACATGGAGGAGACAAACATCTTAGAAATGCAGTAATTAATGCAAGGAATGAGCCCCCAGCACCTGTGAGTACACCACCACAGCAAAGCACCACCACCACCACCACCACCACCACCACCACAACACAGCCCAACAACACCAGGAACACAAGGCCCTGACCAGGTGTTTTGGACTATTTGGGCTAGACAGCAGGCCACTAATGAAGATTGCCTGCGTAAGCAGACACAAATGTTTGCAAGCCTACCATCTCACCCCAGAAGAATATCAAGAAATCTGAGTAGACAAAATGAACAAACAACCAGAATAGGCAATACCATGGAACTCGTGCGTACAGACATTACACAGGTCATGGGCAACTTACAGCGCATAATGGAAGAACAGCACAGACAACAGCAAAGTTATATGAGCATTTTTCAAAACAATCAAAAGATTAATGAAAGTTTATTCCGAATAGTAGATAATCAAAATGCTGCTACACGTGAACTCAATGCCACCCTCACTAACCTGAATGAAACACTCAGATGCATGCACCAACAGCAAACAAGCAGCAGTTCTGGTACGACTACTCCAAATATCACGCCAGTCTCATCACCACCAAGACGGTCCACCAGAGCACGACAACATGACAGTGCTAAAGGCAAAGTGCAGGACAAGCAGCCACCTAAAAAAACGTGAAAAAAAACAAGTTAGACATTTGTGATAAGTAACTCAAAATAGTTAGCAAGTGTTTTTGTTGCTAAAAAAATATAACACTTAGCTCCTTGACCCTTATTTCAACATCAGTAATTATAAGTGGGCCAAAAAAAAACATAAATTTAGTACGCACATTTATTCATTAACATTTTTTTTTGTATTGGAGGAGGGAAATGTTGATGGAGCCACACATACATGTTAGCAGGAAGTAAACTGACCACTTGATTTTTTTCTAATCATTACTCTTTCTAGATTCCAATCATTCTCTTTGCCTGCAGATACAATAATTGCCAGCCAGGCAGAATGTCTTTAGCAGGAAGTAAACTGACCACTTGATTTTTTTCTAATCATTACTCTTTCTAGATTCCAATCATTCTCTTTGCCTGCAGATACAATAATTGCCAGCCAGACAGAATGTCTTTAGCAGGAAGTAAACTGACCACTTGATTTTTTTCTAATCATTACTTTTTCTAGATTCCAATCATTCTCTTTGCCTGCAGACAATCCAAATTACAATGTTAGTGATACATATCTTAGCTATCTTATCTATACAACATTACAAGAAGAACACCGAAGACAAAAAATGTACAGATGGCGCTTCAAATCAAAGGTGCTGCAGTCCTCCAACCGGGATGGTCACCACTGTCCCAAGAGAGTTCAGTTAATGTTCTAAGGTTTTGTTGGGGTGCGCTCCCTGGGTCACTAAGGGCAATGTCCTCAGTCCAGACAGAAAATGTTCGTGTCTATTGAAGAGCTCTCTATTCAGCAACAGTTCCCCGCTCCAATTTCAATGGTGTTCCCAAAATAGAAAGAGAGCAATATATAGTGAAGTACAGTATGACTAAAGTCCCTTCACATAAGGTGATAAATCCAATCACACAGGGTTAATAAGTGAAAAGGAAAAGGGGGTCAGGAACTGGAATCCACCATAAAATGGCCAGCCTACGTACCGGAGTTCGTGGGGTGTCAGTAGCGCCCACCCGTATATGCTTATTGTGTCACTTTCTTTGATCTACGGTGGTACACGGCTCGTCACCTTCCAATTACTCCACCACTTCACCACTCCACATGGGAGTGAGATACCCATAATTAGGAGGAAATGACGATATATAGTGAAGTATTGTTTTTTCAATGTGCAGCAACAGTCAATCGCTTCCTTCTGGCTCCTGTGGGTCCCTCCAACTAATCACCAGAAGGAAGCGATTGACTGTTGCTGCAGAATCCCGGGGAACAGCATTTAAAGCGCTTTTGGGTGGACATTTTCTTGACACCCCAGCATTTCTGGTACGTGGGCTCACCAATTTGTGGTGGATCTTAGTGTTTGATTATGAATTTTATTCTGTTAACTCGCACATCCAGGTTGTGCTTTTAAATGTACATGTCTTGTGCTGCACTTTAAATAAATTATTCTTGCACATTGAAAAAACAATACTTCACTATATATCGTCATTTCCTCCTAATTTTGGGTATCTCACTCCCATGTGGAGTGGTGAAGTGGTGGAGTAATTGGAAGGTGACGAGCCGTGTACCACCGTAGATCAAAGAAAGTGACACAATAAGCGTATACGGGTGGGCGCTACTGACACCCCACGAACTCCGGTACGTAGGCTGGCCATTTTATGGTGGATTCCAGTTCCTGACCCCCTTTTCCTTTTCACTTATTAACCCTGTGTGATTGGATTTATAACCTTATGTGAATGGACTTTAGTCATACTGTACTTCACTATATATTGCTCTCTTTCTATTTTGGGAACACCATTGAAATTGGAGCGGGGAACTGTTGCTGAATAGAGAGCTCTTCAATAGACACGAACATTTTCTGTCTGGACTGAGGACATTGCCCTTAGTGACCCAGGGAGCGCACCCCAACAAAACCTTAGAACATTACAAGAAGAACACAATTGAGTTACGTAAAAAGCTTGTAATATGTTGCCTTTGTTTTGTTTGAAAAACATTGTCCAAATGAATGTCAGTATTGTTGGGACATGTTTGTGTGTGTAAAAAATTATTAAGCATGTTTTTACACATGATGCTGAAACAAACAAATATGTACTTTTACAACAGAAAACAAAAACTGTGTATAATAATGTATATGTGTGGCTAACTGTGTATTTACTTACACATCATCAAGTTTACAGCATCAAACATTAGGAAATACATTATTCCTGATTACAGTAAGTTTGTGAGTCTTAAATATGATGGTGCATCACACATAGGGACACATGTATTCCTCAAGGCTAACATATTATATGTTGAGGAGTGTTTTTTGGGAACACAGGTTCTCAAACTCGGCCCTCAGGAACCCACACAGTGCATGTTTTGCAGGTCTCCTCACAGAATCACAAGTGACATAATTAGCTCCACCTGTCAACCTTTTAACATATGTCTGTGAGTAATTCATACACCTGTGCTTCTACTGGGTTATGAGAAAAACATGCACTGTGTGTGGTCCTGAGGGCCGAGTTTGTGAACCTGTGCATTAGGACGTTACACACAATGATAAAGTGAAATACTAAATGGATGATGTGGGCTTGTAATAAATTAGCACTGCAAGTTTACGATCACTTATCCAGACTTAATGCATGCCACTCATAATCTGTTGTTTTGAGATTACAAATACACACAATACACATGCGACATTTGTTTTTCATATAGCGAGGGTATGTTAATATGTGTCAAGGAGACAGACACATTCTGAGTAATGGATTTTGGTAAAAAAGGCAAAACATCTATTTATGAATACACAACAAATGAAATAAGCAAACCAAGCTTACCTTAGAAATAGCGATTGATGATCTGTTGCCTAACCTGCCTCCCTACATCAGTACTCCAAGTATCACCAGATGTCTCTAATTCCTCTGCTTGCTGGCTGCTTTCTTCCTCCTCCTCCTCCTCCTCCTCCTCAACATGTGGCAGATGTTGTTGCAAACACATGTTATGAAGAAAGCAGCAGCAGAACACAATTTGAGTCACCTTGGAGGGACTATACAACAAAAGGCCACCAGACTTATCCAGACACCGAAACCTAGATTTCAGCACACCAAAACATCTTTCTATCACATTCCACGTGGACTTATGTGCATTATTGTAATTGTGTTCAGCAGGGGTATCAGGTCGGGACAATGGAGTTAGAAGCCAAGAGAAACAGCCATATCCTCCATCACCTAAAAGACAGATATAGTAATGTGATTCATGTTAAGATACAGCAACACATAAGTAACACACTGTGGGGCAGATGTATTAACCTGTAGAAGGCATAAGGAAGTGAAAAACCAGTGATATGTGCAAGGTAATAAAGGCAGCAGACAATCTGTTCCTAAATGTTAATTTACATATTGGAGCAGATTGGCTGGTGCCTTTATCACCTTGCACAGATCACTGGTTTCTCACTTACTTATGCCTTCTACAGGTTAATACATCGGCACCTGTATTTGGACAAAGTATACGCAGGCCTACACATATCAAATTACATACCCAGCAGCCATCCATCTGGCATTTGTCCGTCCTCAAACTTATCAAAGAGGGATGACTGACTGAGGATGAAGGAGTCATGGCAGCCCCCAGGGTAACCAGCAACAACACTCATTATTTTGAGATTTGCATCACAAACCACCTGCACATTTGTGGAGTGTTCGAAATGGCGGTTTGTATATATGTGCTGCCTGCCCCTAGGTGGTCTCAGCTGAATGTGTGTGCAATCTATGGCTCCAAGCACATTGGGCATGCCAGCCAGCTCATAGAAATCTACCCTGATGGCATGCCATTGAGACTCCAGGGTAGGGAAGCAGATTGAGGCCTCGATGTGGGGCTGCAAAACAGCCAACACCTGTGTGAACATTTTAAAGAACAATAAACATGAGATTTTAGGACAGAACTGTCCACCGAGAAATTAAAACAAACACAAAACAGAAGAGGTCGTTAGGTATACATCACCTGTGTTAAGATTCTTGAAAATGAGGGCTGTGAGATTCCTATGACATCCCCAGACACAGCCTGAAAGCTGCCAGTAGCCATAAAGTGCAACACAGCCAGGAGTTTGTGCAGGCCTGAGACAGGGCGAGAGCGTGCTGTCTCAGGGTCTAGGCCCAGTTTGACAAGGTCATACAGAAGGAAAATGTTGTTACGATTTAGACGGAACATCTGTATGACCTGATCATCGGACAATGCGTTCAAGTTTAAACGCCCCCTAAAAAAACGAGGCCTGCGCAGCCTCCGCGGAACCTGTACAACCTGCTGACCATGTTCAGTTTCTTGGCCCTGGGTACTTACAGGCTGATGTCTGAGTCTGAGGAATCCCACAGCACACAAAAGATCACTGGCCCACAGTCCTGCTGCCATTTCTGAGTGTAGGTGTATTGAAATGGGCCTAACATCCTTTTATAGGCATCCTAATTCAGGTGTGAGTGATTTTTTATTTGCAACACATGTAAACACGACTGAAAAAAGCAGGTCTATTTTTTTGCCGCTTTTTTTAACGAATCGCAAAAAAATACGACCACATTTGAGCACTCAGAGACTAACACCCAAATACAAATGAATAGTGAATTCCCGTATTCTATGAAATAACAGCCGCGTTTGACCGATGGTCTATTCATTCGTATTTCGGAACGTTGTCATTCAAACCATTACGAATAGACCAGACACTGCCGAGATTGGTGCTTAGTGAATTCCCGGATTGGGACTTAGAAAAAAACCCACAAATCGGCCAAACTCGGATTTTTAGTAAATACTGGCCCATGAGTGGCTGCCCCCAGTATGAATGAGTGAGAGCTATGCTATATATTTTATGTACCTCTAATAGAAAGGTGGTGGCCTTATTTGTGGAGGCGCTAATAATACACACTGTAAGGAGATGTTTATTTTGTGCTCAGGGTGGTTGTTGGGGATAATTTGCTGTTCTACATCAGAGAAAAGCAGCCTGTGAATCTCCAACTGAACTATAACTCCCAGGATCCATGCTATTTGCCGGGCCTGCTGGAAGTTGTTTGTTAACAATGGATGGAGTGCCTCAGCGAGCTTTACACACAGTATGTACCATGTTGTAAATATGTATGTTTTCGAACAATATACACAACTAATTTGTGTATTAATTAATTAATTAGAAAAGGAGGTGGATAATCTGCGCACGGAGGAGGTGTCACTTCTACTGTTCGAGGCGTGCTGCTCTTTCCGATGGGTGTCCCGACCCACTCAATTTCTAAATACACACAAAGTGGATAAATCCACGGGTGAACCGTGCTCAGCCTCCCTGTTGATAGTGTGTGTGTGTATTCAATGGTCAGAATATAAATTGGGGGCGTGAGGCTGAAGGAAGCACGCCGGTACGGAGGACTTAATACCTTAATTCTGACCAAAGCCTGCACTGCACTCTGCTCTCTGTGAATATTCACCAAATCCTGCATGTCATAGAAACAGCTTACTAGCACAGACGAGCGGGACGCCGCAGTCTGCACTATTTTAAAGAATCTTGGACATTGATTTTTTTCAATTTTTAATTTTTTTCCCCTCTGTGTTTTTCTTGCACGAACTTTTACTTGGTTTAAAGACCTAGGACATCTTGCTGCCCCTTACTGCATTGAGGCTAATCCAGTGCCCCAAGCACCCCTTGGACGCTTGAACTCATTCAGTATTGATGTTTGAAAGATGCTTTTGCAGTAAACCTATATAGTTCATTAAAGTAATTAGCACCGTTTACACTCACTTGTACAGTCATTTCAGCAAGTTTAGCAATTCATTTATATTTATATTCTAATTAATTAATTAACTAACTAGATCAGGGGCCCAAGGGAGGTCGAGTATGTATATAGTGGAAGGAAAGATTGATTAGTAATTTCATTTAATTTGTTTGATTATAAAAATGTAAATTAATCAATGGGGGCATTGGTAACGGTCTTTATTGCATAGACAACAATTTTTATTGGTTATTGCACTAATCCTACTTTTACTTTTTCTTTGATTTTACATATCCTGACATAAGCCGTCTGTGCCCTTGGGCATCGGCCTTAGCAGATGACATTGACAGACTTGTGGCAGCAGCCTCAGCACAAGTATAAGATTCATGTTCTCCTCTCAATTGTTCATCCTCCATTTCTATCAACAAATACAAAGTGGGGTATAGCACACACCACAATTTGTACCAAAAATGAACCACCTCCAGTAACACACAGTATGTAACATGAATGAGTCACAAAGAAATGAATAATGCACTGAGGTCCATTTCAGCTACAGGGTTTTGTTTTATTAGGTTCTATTTATTATTAACACTGGGGCAGAGCCCCTGGATGGAGGGACAGAGCTCCCTGGGATTGATAGACACAGCTGCCCCTTGTCAGACACACCAGCCCCTGGATATACAGTATACTGTGGTACAATACAAAAAAAAAGAATGTTCATTTGTTTTAATTTTTTAATTAATTTTTTATAACAATACGGACAGAGCACCCCGGAATGGATGGAGCAGCCCTGGATGGATAGACACCCTGTCAGACACACCAGCCCCTGGATGTACAGTATACTGTACAAGGGTACAGCACAAAAAAAATGTACCTTATTTTATTTTTTATTTTCTTAAACACTACAGACAGAGCACCCCGGGATGACGGAGCACCCCTGGATGGACAGACACAGCTGCCCCTTGTAAGACACACCAGACCCTGGACGTACAGTATACTGGAGTACAACACAAATTTTTTTTTTACATTTGTTTGAATTTTTTTTTTTTTTTTTTATAACAATACGGACAGAGCACCCCAGAATGGACTGAGAACCCCTGGATGGATAGACAAGCCGCCCCCTGTCAGACACACCAGTCCCTGGATGTACATTATACTAGGGTACAGCACAAAAAAAGAATGTACATTTTATTTTTTTAGATTTTATTAAACACTACAGACAGACAGAGATGCCCCTTGTCAGACACACTAGCTCCTTTATGTACAGTATACTGGGGTACAACACAAAAAAAAAGAATGTACATTTGTTTTTTTGTTTTTTAAATACTACGGACAGAGCACCCTAGTATGTACGAAGCACCACTGGATGGACAGACACAGCTGTCCCTTGTCAGACACACCAGACCTTGGATGACAGTATACTGTGGTACAGCACAAAAAAGAATGTACATTTGTTTTTTGTTTTTTAAACACTATGGACAGAGCACCTTGGGACAGATGGAGCACCCTTGGAAGACACAACAGCCCCTTGTCAGATACAGCAGATGACAGACAGAATACCCCTGGGCTGATACTGATGGGACACAGCTGCCCCTTGAGTTGTCAGACACATCAGGCCCTGGTTGTACAATATAGTGGGTTTTTAATTAACACTGGGGCCGAGGCCCTGGATGTATGGACAGATCACCCGTGGAGGACACAGCAGATGATAGACAGAGCAGCCCTGGATTTATACACCAGCCCCACAGCAGCCAACAGCCCCACGCCCACGCCCCATGCCACACAACCCAGCACTGAGATGAAAGCATCCGTTCAGTACACTCTCCACAGCCAGAGTGAAAATGGTGGCGATCAATGGTTGTCACAATCCTGACTAAAATCATATAATTTGGTGACTTACCTCTGCCATCAGTCCTGTAACCTGCATGTTTTCTGCTGGCTGGGACAAACAGCTCACCAGTGTCATGAGTTCTCTGTGTGCTGAGCTCACTCTCTGCTAACGAGTGCATCTGTATTGACTGACCTGTGTGAATTCAGAACTTAGCAAGTCTCTGCATGGTGTGCCTGCATAACAATCATAGAGGATTCTCATGCTCTCCTATACTTCCGTGCCAGCATCCCCAAGTCCAGTGGTTACCAGATATACCTTCCTGTGCTCTCAGGACCTGCGGCCCTTATTGCCTGTCTATGCACACACCACGCCGGAGTTCCCTTCAAAACCAGCTATAGACATCGCCATGACAGTTCCTGGTCAGCTGACCTTCCAGGGTCCAATCCAGATTCACTTCTGCATCATGTGAGCCACTCATCCACTCAGCTGTAAGCACTGAGTATAAGTTCCAGGTCTCAAGCACTAGCAAGCTGTCAGTGCTTTGGTGTCTCTCAGCCTGGCGTGAACTCCAGAATCTCCTGCTGATAATAATAGACTCTGTGCAAGTTACCATCCCCCGCACTTCCTGACTCCCTGGATGATTTAAAGGGCCATCGCTGCCACTACATCCTGGCATCGCCAGACTCACTGGAAGTCCTCCAGTGATCCAGAGGGACTACCCAATATCCCTTGCGGCAACAGAGACTCTGCTGGTTCTTGCCAGCTTCCAGTTCTCCACTGCGCAAGGTAGTGCACCATAGTATCTGGAAAACCTGCCACTGCTGTCTACAACATTGCAATATCCATTGTGCAGAACCACTGCATCACAGCTACT
Source organism: Pseudophryne corroboree (assembly GCF_028390025.1). NCBI lineage: Eukaryota > Metazoa > Chordata > Amphibia > Anura > Myobatrachidae > Pseudophryne > Pseudophryne corroboree. The sequence goes on from NC_086455.1 coordinate 110,154,521, forward strand.
GGGAAACCAGCAGTGCCAACACTGCATTGTGCAGCATACGGAATCCCCATTGCACTACCTTAGTTGCCCAACATCTGGAGACCCGTATTGCTGACGTCCTCAGCTTCTGCTACAAGCATTGCCGACATCCTCGGCTTCATATTCAAGTATTACTGACATCCTCAGCTTCATCTACAAGCACTGCCGACATCCTCGGCTTCATCTACAAGTATTGCTGACGTCCTCAGCTTCGCCTACAAGTATTGTCGACCACCTCAGCCTTGTCTACACATATTGCTGATGCCCCCAGCTTCCTCTGCAGTCATTGCTGATGTCCTCAGCTACGTCTACAGTAGTTACTGCTGATGCTCTCAACTTCATCTACAGTCATTGCTGTTGTCCTCAGCCTCATCGACAGCTATCACTCTGGTTCCAGCCAGTGATCTGTGACTTCCTGTATTGCTGATCCTCCCAGCATTCCGTCAACTCACCAGTCCTCACGGGACTATCCATTAGGTGACAACCCAGCTAACCATTGCACTGGTGGCTCCCCGCCACCAGTGTTCCAATACCCATAGCTGGTCACCTTTCCTCATATCGTATACTACCTGACTGCCATGTCTGGATGAGCAGATCATTCATAAAGCCAGCCCGATTCTGTCCACTGCGCTCAAGACCAAACCCAGTGCCCAGTACAAGTCTGGGTTCACAAACAATCTAAGCCGTGACACTGGGACCTTTAAAGAAACCAAAACCGTGCGAGAATCTGACAGCGGGATGATGACATTTTGCCTCATTTTGGGATCCGAGTCTGACAGGAAACCCTGAGCCGGACTCTGATCCCAAAATGTGGTTGGGTCCAGTTCTCGGTCATACGTATGGGGAAGGAAAGCCTGTTTCAGATGAATATCTTGTACCTATCATGTGGCTGGTGGAAGTTTCAATACTAATGATGATGGTTTTGCGGGTTGATGAAAAATCAATGGGCGGCGCGGTTTCTTCTTGCAGACACATGAACTTTTGCATTAGCGCTATGGATTGACACATTAGCATAAGGTAGTAAATCAATTTTCAATAGCTGCCAACAACTACGGCCACCCTGAGTGCGATTCAGATTTAGCCCCACGGTGTGATAGAAGTGTAGTTTATATATATATATATATATATATATATATATGCAATATCCAGTTGGTCGGCACTCCCAATATCGAACAGCTTGCCAAGGTGCCAGTCAAAAGGTATTTAGATAGTAAACAGGAGGTGGCACTCAGTGGTCTTAAACAGCATAACAAATCACTCAATACTCCATAATTTCAATGTTTTGGGTTTATTACAACCCGTCTTCAGTATCCTGAACATAGGAAGGATATCAGCTTGTAGTAGTATCTTTACAATGGATTTTATTCCTAGCCTCCTCCTCCCACAGTCGCTCAGACGTTGTATGGTATTTTACATAAGTAGGGGATGGAGACAATGTATCAATAAAGTGCACTTCTTATTATAAAGTGACTTTGTGCTTACATGCAAAAAAGTTCTGAAGTGCTCAATGTGCAAAAAAAGAGGTGGAAAAAAGGGTGTGTATATGCCACCTTGTAGTAATAGTATATATACACAAGCCAACAGCAGTGACACAACCTCCAATCTAGGTACCAAGGCCCAAATGAACTCACTCTTTGGAATATCATGTGTCTAGATGAATTCTTCAGAGCTGTCCATAACACAGTGGACCTTAAAACCAAAAGAACTCCCAATAGGGAAAAAAAACTTCTGATAGTGTAATACCATTTTTTTTACATTTATTACACTCTACACAACAAAACAAAAACATTAAAATGGACTCGTACAATTTAAAAGAACATTTGTGCTTATCTGTTTATCACGTGACAGAGCGGAGAACCAGCGGTAAGTGTCCAACGCGTTTCATCCCTTAGAACATGTTGGGACTTCTTCAGGGGTCAGTAATGGTAAGCCGTGCACTCTAAAGATATTTATAGGTCCCGGAGGACTCAATTGAGAACAGTTTTGTGGCTGGCATCCGGAAATAAAAAATTGCGAATGCACGACATGTCCGAGCTATCGCGGCACCACGGCTAACGTTTGTAAAAATACAGAATACATTTGCGCATGTGCGTCCAGTGATACCAGTTATATGGATCGCACATCTGCAGGAAAAGACTCAATATCGCCTGACAGCGGTCAGAATATCTTAGAGCAAACGTGATTACACGTTGCTTACAAGTCCGCTCTAGTGTATTGTGGTGGCCATCTTAATGTTGTACATTATACTGGTGATTCACAGCAGCCATTTTTGGTTAGTCCAACCAAGTATCAAACTGCATTTAAAAGGCAATTGATTAGTGCATGGCTATCCATATATATATAAATGCACACAGGGTAACAGAGAATTGTGCTATTTAGCGAACATACATTAATATATACAAACACCAAATCGGTATACATACAGAAAAAAAAAAAATATATATGTATTTTTATTTATATATATATATATATATATATATATATATATATATAAAAACATCTCTATTTGACATTTGTTTGGTTTGGCAGTAGGTGCAAATGAAAAACCCTTACTTAGGAGGCATATTTCTGATTCCATTAATTTCTTATCCAAAATGTTGAAAGTTCCTTTCTCTTTCAAGTCTGTGCTTAGTATCAGTTTTGTTTTCGTAGATTTGGATTTTCCTGCTCTTCTTCCTCTTCGTCTCTTACTGATCTTTTGAGAGTGGAGGCCATATGGATGCTTACTTTTATGGACTGTCTCTTGTACCTGTCCCTCCAAAGGAGTGTGCCTGGCGATAAAAAATCGCTGTCACTTGGAGTTCAGATGACCAAGAGTAGAATAACTATTTCTATTTTGTAATTTCTTCATTTTCGGTGTGGCAGATTATCGCCAGGCACACCCCATTGGAGGCACAGGTACAAGAGACAGTCCATAAAAGAAAGCATCCATATGGCCTGCCCTCTCAAAAAATCAGTAAGAGAAGAAGAGGAAGAAGAGCAGGAAAATCAAAATCTACAAAAACTAAACTGATACTAAGTACAGACTTGAAAGAGAAAGGGATTATCAACTGTTCAGATAAGAAATTAACAGAATCAGAAATTTCCCTCCTAAGTAAAGGATTATGAAACTGAAGCTTTCCGGTTATTAAATTATGAGAATTTGTAAAGAAAACTGGAGAAGGACCTCACGGGAGATTTTATTTCAGATTTTAGAGATATTTTATTAGATGGTCTAAGAATGGGTTTTATCAATAAAGATGAATTTCAGTTCATGATTAATAATAACCCTACTATCCCCATATTTTATTTCCTTCCAAAGATACATAAAAATTTGACAAAACCTCCAGGTCGTCCCATCGTAGCTGGAATAGGGTCAGTAACAGTGAATATCTTGGAGTATTTAGAGATTTTTTTACACAAATACCTGTTAGAATTGGAATCATTTGTCAAAGATACTACTGCGGTATTGCCTAATTTTAAGGATCTGAAGTGGGTAGAGGATTTCTTCTGGGTGACTATGGACGTTCAATCCCTCTATACCTCCATAAGACACGAGAAAGGAATTGATTCATGTAGAGAATTTTTACAATGTGATTTAAGTTTGGAGGAAGGACACAAGGATTTTATGTCTTTTAATACATTTTATTCTTACACACAACTATTTTACATTTTTGAATGATTTTTATCTTCAAATATGCGGGACCGCGATAGGGATGGTCTTCGCTCACAATTTCACGAACTTTCATATGGGCAGCTGGGAGCATAAACATATTTCTAACAATTTATACTGTTCTAATATCATCATTGATGATATTTTGATTGTTTGGAAAGGCAGTAAGGAGTCTTTTTTTATTTATTTTTAATCTATACCTGTGAATGATTACAAATTGTCTTTTACTCATAAAATTCATGAGAGTGAAATTGAATATCTAGATTTGATACTTACGTCGGAAGGAGGAAAAGTTGTCACTAAGAATTACATCAAGGATGTTGACAAGAACAGTTACCTCCATTTTAAAAGAGGACATCTGACAAAATGGAAAACGTATTTACCCTATTCACAGTTTTGCAGACTTAAAAGGAATTGTAATAAGGAGGTAGATTTTAAAGAACAGCTAGATGTCTACTCGGAGAGATTTTTGCAATGAGGCTATCCCCCTAAAACGGTGGAAATAGCAAGAGAAAAAACTAATAATACCAAAAGAGAGGATTTGCTGACGTATAGCGCGAGGAATAAGGAGGAAAATCAACACTTCAGTTTCATCACTACTTACAATGCTGGAGAGAATAAAATTGATGAAGCTTTGAAGAGACACTGGCACATTCTGAAGTCTTTTCGTATGGGCTCAATGGGCTCTTGCCCAAGAGCCCCAAGAGAATAAGGGCCCTAGGCTGATAGCTGAGGGTCCCCTCTTTCCAGGGGTACCAGATTTTTGAAAATCGGCCCTGGGGAACCAGAGATATCCGACTTGAAAGCAGTGGTCCCCATCCAAGCCTGTTAATTGCTCTTCCCAACCAGATATTTCGGGTTCTTTCTGACTTAGAGTATTTCTAAGGTTATAAGCCAAAAGCTGTGACTCTCCCCTTTTAGTGGACACAGGCAGCTTGTTTAAACTATGCCCAGAACCAGAGATATCAGCCTTCAAGCAGCTGATCCCTGCTCCAGCTCCATACGCCTAATATGCAGTTTTAGATTTTCGTTGGTGAATTTCTCTGGCTCCTGAACTCTGATCCCCAAGTCCCCAGAACCTTCTGAAAGGTGAGACTCTCTAGTTTTTTTTTATCCCATTCAAAGCTAAGAAATATATTTTCAGGAACTTGAGATATCTGCAGTCAAGCAAGCTGCCCTCCCACCGTAAAATGATAAATATTAAGCCCACTTCACTAGCCACCCCTCCCCTATGTATTAAACACCCCCTACCACCCTGCAAGTCATGTACCAGGGCTTCTTCATTCAGCCCAATGCCCCTTCTACAGTTTAGCCCCATCTGTGCAGTAAAGGAGTAATTAGCAGAAATTACTGCTTCAGGTCCTACATGCTGAGCAGAAGATAGAACACCCCCTACTGCCCGCGGGACATCAAAGCTGCTGCTGATAGCTCCTCCCACCCCTAACACTGGAGCATGGGTAGGGGGCCCAATGAATTGCTGTGCCCAGGGGCCTACACCGCTGTTAAGACGGCTCTGAACCTAGTCCTAGGACAATTTATAGGAAAGCAAGGAATCTAAAAGATATTTTGGCTCCTAGTATGCTAAGACCCATTCAAATGGAACAATCAGTAGGCTGGCTTAAAACGAAACGTTTCTTTAAATGCAATCATTGTTGCATTTGTAGATACACACACAAAGAAGGCAAACATTTTATACCTCTAATCGCTCAAAAACCTAGAGAATTATAGATGTGATGAACTGGTCCACAAATTATGTTGTTTACTGCTTAGAATGTACCTGCGGGTACAAGTATATAGGGAAAACTAAAAGACTCCTTAGGTTAAGAATCCAGGAACACGTAAGAGCATTAAAAAATAAGCTGGATAATCACTCAGTTCCTAAACATTTCAATAAAATACATAACGCTAATTCGGATCATCTAACCTTTAAAGCTATTGAACATGTAACATTAGGAGTAAGAGGTGGACATAGAGATAAAAAATTGACACAAAGGGAGATGTACTAAAGTCCTAAATATTGTAATGCCTGAAGGTCTAAATGATTATTATGAGCTAGCCTCCTTTCTATAAACTTCTAGAAATTCCTCTTAGATCTTGCTATAATAATTGCTTGTATTTACTGTTATTTTTATCTAGGAATATTTTGTAATATACATATATATATTTATTATGTTTTAAATATATATATATATATATATATATTTTTTTTTTTTTCTGTATGTATACTGATTTGGTGTTTGTATATATTAATGTATGTTTGCTAAATAGCACGATTCTCTGTTACCCTGTGTGCATTTATACATATGGATAGCCATGCACTAATCAATTGCCTTTTAAATGCAGTCTGATACTTGGTTGGACTAACCAAAAATGGCTGCTGCGAATCACCAGTATTATGTACTACTTTAAGATGGCCCCCACAATACACTAGAGCGGACTTGTAAGCAACGTGTAATCACGTTTGCTCTAAGGTATTCTGACCGCGGTCCCGCGATATTGAGTATTTTCCCGCAGATGCGCGCTCTGTATCACTGGACGCGCATGCGCAAATGTATTCTGTAGTTTTACAAACATTATCTGCGGTCCCGCGATAGGTCGGACAACTTGCACATGCGCAATACGTATTTCCAGATGCCAGCTGTGAAACTGTTCTCAACTGAGTCCTCCCAGGACCTATAAATATCTTTAGAGTGCATGGCTTACCATTACTGACCCCTGAAGAAGTCCCAACATACTCTAAGAGATGAAATGCATTAGGCACTTACCGCTGGTTCTCCACTCTGCCACGTGATAAACATATAAGCGTATATGTTTTTTTTAAATTGTACGAGTCTATTTTAATGATTTGGTTTTGTTGCGTAGAGTGTAATAAATGTAAAAAAATGGTATTACACTATCAGAAGTTTTTTTCCCTTTTGGGAGTTTTTTGGTTTTAAGGTTAACTGTGTTATGGACAGCTCTGAAGAATCCATCTAGACACATAGGCCCTCATTCCGAGTTGTTCGCTCGCTAGCTGCTTTTAGCAGCATTGCAAACGCTAGGCCGCCGCCCTCTGGGAGTGTATTTTAGCTTAGCAGATTAGCGAACGAAAGGTTAGCAGAACTGCTACTAAATAATTCCTTGCCGTTTCTGAGTAGCTCCAGACCTACTCCTAGATTGCGATCACCTCGGTCTGTTTAGTTCCTGGTTTGACGTCACAAACACGCCCTGCGTTCGTCCAGCCACTCCCCCGTTTCTACAGCCACTCCCGCGTTTTTTCCTGGCACGCCTGCTTTTTTTAGCACACTCCCTGAAAACGCCAAGTTGCCGCCCAGAAACACCCACTTCCTGTCAATCACACTATGATCACTCGAGCGTTGAAAAAACGTCGCTTGAGCTTGTGTAAATCTCCAAAGTTTTGTGTTAAATTACTAAGCGCATGTGCGCTGCGTACCATGTGCATGCACATTTTCCACCTAATCGCTACATTGCGAAAAACGGCAACGAGCGGATAACTCGGAATTCCAAAAAGTGACTTTGTTTGGGCCTTGATACCTAGATTGGAGGTTGTGTCACTGCTGTTGGCTTGTGAATTTACTATTACCACAAGGTGGCATATACACCAGCTTTTTTGCTCCCCTTTTTTGCACATTGAGCACTTCAGCACTTTTTTGCATGTAAGCACAAAGTCACTTTATAATAAGAAGTGGTGCACTTTGTTGATACGTTGTCTCCATCCCCTACTTATGTGAAATACCATACAACGTCTGAGCAACTGTGGGAGGAGGAGGCTAGGAGGAAAATCCATTGTGAAGATACTACTACAAGATGATATTCTTCCTATGGGGGTAATTCAGACTGGAACGCTGCAGCCAGCGCGCAAGAGCTGCGCAGGTAGGGAGCTACTCGCCAGGTACAAAAGCATTGCTGCCATGCGATGCTTTTGCAACTGTGCGGGGGGGTAGGGCCTGACATGCGGGTAGGACTAGCCCTGTGCTGGGCGTCCCCCCGCATGTCTGTGTGACTGATCGTAGATGTGCTAAATTTAGCACATCTACGATCAACTCTGAATTACCCCCTATGTTTCGGTATGCATATTTGATTGTCACTTTTGGATAACAGCAACAATTATGATTTATTGTTGAACACTGAAGGCGCAGCTGATTTACCACCAAAGAACATTTCTTTTTTTTTAAATCAGATATTCTTTATTAAGAATTTTTAGAATGCAATACAAACAAAAAACACACAACAATAACAAGAACAAAATGGCATCAATAAAATAAACATTGAGAAGATGAAATCTGCCTGTGCGTCTTTGATATGTAAATAGTAAACACGACCTCAGGAAACCCTACCAGGTGTGGGCTTATCATCTATAACAGCCAATAATAGCAGGTTAATGACAGAAAATCAGAGTAATAAAACATTGTCGTACATGTATATCAGAAAATCATACAGTTAGGGGGATTAATAGAGTCTCATCAGATCTACCCAATCTAGAGCTACACCACCTATCCCACTTTTCATAAAATTTAGAAATAGAGCCGCGTGTTTTAAACATATGGCGTTCGTGCCGGGCCACTTCGTTAACCAGCGCTCTCCATTTATACACATTGGGGGGGATCAGCTGAAAACCAGACCCTTGCTATCACAACCTTAGCTAGAGTAGTTAGACAAAGGACATATCTGTAGATTGTGACTGAGTGTGTCTCCTCAAGATCTAGGCCAAACAAACATACCCTTCAACTTACAGCTGGAAGTGTAGGAATAGTTAGTAACACATCATGCCAAATGCCGTCCCAAAATATATTAACCATAGGACAGTCCCATATCATATGCTAAAACCCAGTGTTTTCAGCTAAGCATTTGGGACAGTAGGAATCATCTCTGAGGCCAGCCCTCTGCAAGGACACAGGCGTACGGTAAACCCTGTGCAGGACATAAAAAAACACCTGGCGAAATCTAATACAGGGGTGGTGTACTTAATAGATCCCAGCAGCCACCATGTCTACAACCTCCCCAACATTGATTTCCTGAAACCTCCTCAGCGGTATGCAGGAAGCTAGCCAGGGATTCGATAGCAGATGCAAATAGCGCAGGAGAAAGGGGTCATCCCTGTTGGGTCCACTGCTCAAGTGGGAATGCTTCTGAAGTAAATCCATTCACTGTCACTCGAGCCATAGGGGAGGAATATAAAATTTGAATCAGAGTAATAAATCGCAGCCCAAAAGTACCTTTTTGAAGCACACCCCAGAGATACACCCATTCCACCAAGTCGAAGGCCTTGGCAGCATCAAGAGACACCACCACTGCCACCGACTCTATTAAGTCACATCTCTGCAGATGGCAGAACAATCTATGCAGATTTTGAGTGGTAGATTTACCTGGCATAAACCCAGTCTGATTATGGTGAATAATAGATGTAATAACTGAACTCAGACGAGTTGCCAAAACCTTCGCCAGGACCTTAACATCAGTAGTTAAAAGGGAGATGGGTAGGTATGATTCTGGCATCAAAGAGTCTTTCCCTGGCTTAACTAAAACAATAATATTAGCTTCAGACATAGACGGGGAAAGAGTTCCCCATTCAAAGAGCGAATTAAACAATTCCAACAAGTAAGGAATGAAGAAGTCTTTACATTTTTTGTACACCTCAACAGGGAGCCCATCACACCCAGAGGCCTTCGAGGTAGGTAGAGAGGAGACAGCAGCCTCTACCTCTTCCAGTGTGAACGTTGCATCTAAGGTCTCAGCATCATCCTGAGTCAAGCATGGTAGCTCAATGTGAGCCAAATATTCCCAAAGCGGCTCAGTAGAATAGGAGGCCCGAGAGGCATATATTGTGGAATAATAATCACGGAAAACTTCCACCACCTCAGCCCCAGAATAACATAATCGACCACTAGAATTCCGCGCACACTGAATGACATTATTACTAGATTCAGCACGAGCTATATAAGCCAAATAACTACCATCCATCTCCTCCTGAAAATACTGCTCATGCCCAGAGAAAAGGAGCCTACGCCTAGATTTTTTGAAAAAAATAGTCTGACCACTCCTGCCGTGCATCTTGCCATAATATCCTATCTGACAGTGACTGTGAAAAAGTATATTGAGCTTCAAGTTGCTGGCACAGGGTTTCCAAACAAAGTTCTTCTCTTCTACTAAACAATTTAAGTTCAGAAATTCGTTTAATAAATAAACCGCACATGATTGCCTTAAAGGTGTCATGCCTAACAGCTGGGTCTAAATATGTTAAAATATTAGTCTGGAATCCCCCCCAGGAAGCAACCAAATCTGAGCCTGTGCCCAGTAACGTTAAGTAAAAAGGATTAAGTTTCCACATTCTTGCTCCATGATCCCGATCTGCTTTTAAAGTGAGGGAAACTGGAGAATGGTCCGATATACCCCGCAGAAGGTACTCCACCCCCACCACAGCCGGTGATAGTTCAGGGGAAATCAAAGCTAAATCTATACGGAAAAGAGTATGAAAAGTAGATGAGTGACACAAGAATTGGCTAACAGCAACATTTTGATTCCTCCATATATCCACCAACCCCAGTTCCACGACCAACCGCGCAAAGGGGGTATGAGAAGGAGACTGAGGGATAGACTTAACCACCTCTCTCCATCTATCTAATTTTTTGTCCATGACATTACTAAAATCCTCTACACATATAATAGGGGGTCAAAGCGGATTGGGCAATAAACCTGGCTGCATGACGAAGAACCTCATTGTTATAAGGAGAAGGGACATAACCCAGATAGTACATGCAACAAACTGCGGTTAACATAAGCACGCAGAAAAACATATCTGCCATATACAGTACATCCCACTTCAGATGCATCTAAATGAAACTGTACAGTTTTCCTGATAAGTACAGAGACACCTCTAGCATTGTGGAGAAGGTTGAGTGAAACATATGACTGACCCAAGGTTTCTTAAGTGCCAGAACTTTGCCGCCAAATAAGTGAGTCTCTGACAGACACATAATGTCGGCCTAGTATTTTTTAACCTGCGACAGAACCAAGGACCTTTTAATCTTATCATTCAATCCCCTAGCATTCTAGCCGAGCAGGCGGAGGTCACCAGAGGTAACAGCCATAAGAGACGAGAGGAAAAAGAACAGCATAATGGGACAGGAATAGAAAGAGAAGACAAGTGGGATAATTCACCATGACAAAACAGAACACATTATGAGGAGTAGCAAAGCGCAATATGAATCTGTGAACAATAAACACCTGAGCAGTTTCCAGCACATACTGTAAAACATAAAAAAACACACACAATGACAGAAAATGATGGCAAAAAAAAAAAAATCTGTCCCTCCCATACCCACCCTGTATAACCTTGAGAACCTAAGGCATACCCAAAACACATAATTACAACGTCCCCAAAGAAACCAAGCTAAGGGATAGGGAAAAAGGAACCCCTACACTATACTCAGAAGGAACTCCCCACTAACATCTGCACAATATGATTTCCTGACGCCACACAACAATCAATGAAAACAAACACAAAAATTATGGACTGCAACAATACCCATAATAACAGTCAAATATAGATTGCCACAAAAAAAAACCCTAGACAGCGGGGCCATGGTCCAGCACCCCCACCATACAATAGAGAAGGAACTAATCAACAGAGAAGTACGTCAGCGGGGAGTACGAGGTTGCGTCTTTCGGGGAAGTGAAAAAGTGAGTAGTATTGTTAAACACCACTCACAGCCTTGCCGGGAAAAGCATGGAATATTGTATATTCTGATCCCGAAGCTTCCTCTTGACATGGATATACTGTGAGCGACTCTTTTGCACCTCCAAAGCAAAATCAGAAAAAAAAGCAAAATCAGGAAAGACGGAGATATTATGTCCATCAAACTGCAGAGGGCCCTTCATCCGAGCCAGCCAGAGCACAGCCTCATGATCTTTATAGTGCAAGAAATGTGTAATAAATGTCCTGGCAGGGACACCCGGTGGAGGCGATCGAGGTGGGAGTCTGTGTACACACTCCACAGCAAACTGAGGAGTGAATGCTTCTCTATCAAATACCGTATATACTCGAGTATAAGTCGACCCGAATATAAGCCGAGGCACCTAATTCTACCACAAAAACCTGGGAAAACTTATTGACTCGAGTATAAGCCTAGGGTGGGAAATGCAGTTCTAGCCGTACACAGCCCTCAGTGCCAGATATGCCCTCATACTGCCAGATATGCCCCCACACTGCCAGATATGCCCCCACACTGCCAGATATGCCCACAGTGCCAGATATGCCCCACAGTGCCTGATGTGCCAGATATGCCCTCATGCTGCCACATATGTCCCTCATGCTGCCACATATGACCCTCATGCTGCCACATATGCCCCTCATGCTGCCACATATGCCCCCTCATGCTGCCACATATCCCCCTCATGCTGCCAGATATGTCCCCTCATGCTGCCACATATGCCCCCTCATGCTGCCAGATATGTCCCCTCATATGTCCCCTCATGCTGCCAGATATGTCCCCTCATGATGCCACATATGCCCCCTCATGCTGCCAGATATGCCCCCTCATGCTGCCAGATATGTCCCCTCATGCTGCCAGATACGTCCCCTCATGCTGCCACATATACCCCCTCATGCTGCCAGATATGCTCCCTCCCCAAGTGCCAGGTATGCCCCACAGTGATGTTACTTACCCCTCCGTCGATCCCGCGCTGTCTTCTGGAGGGACACGAAGCGCACAGCACGCGCCTCTCCTGTGTCCCTCCTGCATCTTCGGCGGCCGCGGCGGGTCTATTAAAGGAAGTGCCGGTTCGTGATCAGAGGTCACGAACGGGTACTTCCTGTAATAGAACCGCCGCTGCTGCTGCCGGAGATGCAGGAGGGACACAGGAGAGCCGCGCGCTGTGCGCTTCGTGTCCCTCCTTCACACTGCTCTGCCTCTGCCTGTCACTGACTCGAGTATAAGCCGAGGTGGCTTTTTCAGCACAAAAAAAAGTGCTGAAAAAGTCGGCTTATACTCGAGTATATACGGTAACTTAATGAGCCAGTTTTTAAGGAATGTCTCCAGAGAGGCACCCTCCGCCTTTTCAGGTAGCCCAACAAATCTGACATTATTGCGCCTCAGTCTTCCCTCGATATCAGACACTTTAGCTTGCATAGAGACCATCTGAGTAGACAAATCTTCACTTTAGTTGTTAAAGGAGACGTAGTGTCTTCAAGTGCCGAGATACGGTGTTCAGTTTCACCCACTCTCTCCCTTATCTTCTGTAAATCCTGCCAAAGCAGCGAGGCATACTTTTGCACTTTTCCAATCTTATCGGTAACCAGTGGCGTAACTACTGCCCCCGCAGCCCTCGCGGTGGCTTGGGGGCGAGGGGCTGCAGGGGCGCCGCCACTGATTTAGAGAAGATTGACATGCGGACGAGCGTCCGCATGTCAATCTGCTGTCTCCTCTCCCTCCCTGCTGTAACGGGACATGGAGGGCACAGCGCGCCGCGCGTGCCTCTCCAGTGTCCATCCTGTGTCTCCGTCCATCTGGTCTAATAATGGAAGTGCCGTTCGTGAGCTCTGATTGGCTCACGAACCGGCACTTCCTTTATTAGACCAGAGAGACGGAGATGCAGGAGGGACATGAGAGAGGCGCGCGCTGTGCCCTCCTTGTCCCTCCTTCACAGCAGCGATGGGGGGGGGATACTGAGGGGGCATGTATGGCACAGGGGACACTGAGGGGGCATATATGGCACTGAGGGGGCATGTATGGCACAGGGGGCATATACGGCACTGAGGGGGCATGTATGGCACAAGGGGCATATATGGCACTGAGGGGGCATGTCTGGCACAAGGGGCACTGAGGGGGCATGTATGGCACAGGGGGAACTGAGGGGTCATATATGGCACTGAGGGGGCATGTATGGCACAGGGGGCACTGAGGGGGCATATATGGCACTGAGGGGGCATGTATGGCACAGGGGGCACTGAGGGGGCATATATGGCACTGAGGGGGCATGTATGGCACAGGGGGCACTGAGGGGGCATATATGGCACTGGGGGGGCACTGAGGGGGTATATATGGCACTGGGGGGGAAGTGTGGGGGCATATATGGAACTGAGGGGGCATATATGGCACTAAGGGGGCATATATGGCACTGGGGGGGTACTGAGGGGGATATATGGCACTGCATGTGTACCTGGCACATGGGGGGGCTATATTTAGCACTGGGGGCACGTGAGCACCTGGCACTGTGGGGGAATATCTGGCACTGGGGGCATATGTGGCACTAGGGGAGGGGGGGGGCTATATTTGGCACTGGGGGCATGTGAGTACCTGGCACCGTGGGGGAATATGTGGCACTGGGGACATATGTGGCACTGGGAGCACAGCCCTAGCAACAAGCACTACCCCCTAGCAACGAGCATGACACCCAGTGCATGAAACTCCTGGCAACGAGCATGACACCCAGTGCATGAAACACCTGGCAACGAGCATGACACCCTGAGCATGAAAACCCCTGGCACTGTGCATGGAACCAAGAGCATGAAACCCCTGGCAACGAGCAGGTAATTTAAAAGTAATTAGAAGCCTTACTGTAGGACTTAATGTGTAATGGGGATTACGGTGTGTGGCATAATGTATACCGGACATTGCGGTGTGTGTCATAATGTGTCACAGGCATTACGGTGTGTGGCATACTATATCACGTGCATTGTGGTATGTGGTATAATGTCTCAGGGGCATTGCAGTGTGGCATAATGTATAACGGGCATTGCGGTATGTGTCACAGGTATTATGGTGTATGGTATACTATATCACGGGCATTGTGATATGTGGTATAATGTCTCAGGGTCATTGCAGTGTGTGGCATAATGTATCACGGACATTGCGGTATGTGTCATAATGTGTCGGGCATTACTGTGTGTTGTATACTATATCACGGGCATTGTGGTATGTGGTATAATGTCTCAGGGTCATCGCAGTGTGTGTCATAATGTGTCACAGGCATTGTATGTGCTATAATCTATCAGGGGCATTGCAGTGTGTAGCATAATGTATAACGGGCATTGCGATTCCTGTCGTCATGTGTCACAGGCATTACGGTGTGTGGCATAATGTGTCACAGGCATTACGGTGCGTGGTATAATGTGTCACAGACATTGTATGTGCTATAATGTATCAGGGGCATTGCAGTGTGTAGCATGATGTATAACGGGCATTGCGATTCCTGTCATAATGTGTCACAGGCATTACGGTGTGTGGCATAATGTGTCGGGGGCATTACGGTGTGTGCATACTGTGTCATGTGCATTATTGTGTGTGGAATAATGTCTAAGGGCCATTGCAGTATGTGGAATAATGTATACTGGGCATTACTATAAGGAGGAAAAATGACAAATAATGTAAGGGGCATGAATCAGGATTATTTTTCTTTCCTGTGGTGGCTAACGTCTGGGCGTGCAGGTTGCAAAACTGGGGGTATAAGGTAGTCTTTTCCTGCAATACCACGCCCCTTTATGCAAAGCCACGCCCATTCCAACAAAGCCACACACCCTTTTTAATGGCGCGCGCATGTTTGTCCCTTTCATAGTGCCAATTATGGGGGATGGGGGATTGGGGGGGAGGGGGCGCCGAAGAATTTTTTGGCTTGGGGGAGAAAAACTTCTAGTTACGCCACTGTCGGTAACTCTCTCACTTCAGACGCAGAGATGGCCTGCAAAATTTGCTGGGTAGAGTGTACAGGTTCAACCTAGTCAGAGGCAGAAGAGGATGGGTTGGAGTTTCCCTATTTGGCAGATTGAGAAGCTTGTGAAGACCTGGCAAATTTCTCCAATTTCGCCGCAGCCCCCCTCTGCTTGACCATCCTTCACCATGATCAAATCCAGCTATAGGACTCAGGTCTCAGAGATAATAGATCAGGAACAATACCAGTAGAAGAGGGTGTCAGGGACGAGGATTGCGCACACAATATGTAAAGGTAAAAAAACAGGGAGATAGCGGGGAAGCCGCACAGCATCAATAACCACACAGCTGTGGAGAGAATAATGAAAGTCCTCAGGAGCACATCAGGGACACTATGAGAACAGTAGTAAGTATGCAGTGAAGTAGGATATCAAGACACTGCATAAACAGTGTTTCTGCTGATTCACAAAGGCAGTAGCAGGATCCCAGTCTCTTGCATGTATCAACAGTAGTAAACTGGTACTTACGAAGGGAGTCCAGAAGAGAAGTACTGTAAGGCTAGAACTGCGTCACCTGGGGTACACAGTCCCAAGATGAAGTTCTTGTGGCGGGAAAGTATGCCCGCTGCCAGCAGCCCCCAAATTCTGGCAATAAAAGGGCTCAGACCCCTGCACAGGCCAGCAGCAGTATCACAGGCACAGTTCAGGTAACACAGGAGCAACAGCAAGTCCAGCCCTAACTGTATGACACCTCAGGAGATCAGTCCCAGCAGGAGAGGGAAGATGGCGGGTCCCCGTCAGGCAGACAAGCCTACCGCAATCAGTACTGCAGCTCTGGTAGTGCAGGGCTTTACCGCTACCCCCGCTCAGAGTGAACAGCCAGCAGCACCACTGTCCGCTAGCCGGAGTGGTCGGAAGGAAGCCACAACCGGAAGCAGAGCAGCGCAGGATCTTCCAGCGTGGCCAGCCGTGGCACCCAGCAGACAAGCCGTACTGCGCTACTCCAGGATACAGGGTAATCCAGGAGACACAAATGCAGCACACACCGGAGGGTGCAGGTCACTGTAACACAGCCACACACCAACTTTGTGCAGAGATGCACCAGGGAAAAGGATCGGTAAGCAGGATTTATGTGGGGAGCTACAGCGTGAAGCTGCTACTCCATGCCGATCCAAGCCACGCCCCCACCAAAGCACATTTTTAATTCTGTCATATTTGAAATTAGACAAATCTTGAAATCTGGCTGCTGCCACTATATACATTTGGAGTGTTTACATTGATGAATCACGATTAAGAGATTATTGTTTCTAGCGCAATATTTATTGAATTGCTAAAAGGTAGTAGCGCTAATTGCACCCCACGTACAATATATATATATATATATATATATATATTTATATTACTAGTGTTTTAATAGACCTGTCAGTCACACATTGATTAGGATTGTAGTATTACATTTGTAAGTTCTTGCTATTTGAACTTTTGGACAGACTTAAGTCATCCTTAACTTCCTGTATATTGTATTGATCACGTGATCCATTGTTTCAGAAAGGTTAATATTTCAATCAGTTATCTAGTTCACAGGTTCTCAAACTCGGTCCTCAGGACCCCACACGGTGCATGTTTTGCAGGTCTCCTCAAAAAATCGCAAGTGAAATAATTAGCTCCACCTGTGGACCTTTTAAAAAGTGTCAGTGAGTAATTAATACACCTGTGCACCTACTGGGTTACCTGCAAAACATGCACCGTGTGGGGTCCTGAGGACCGAGTTTGAGAACCCCTGATCTAGTTCATAGGTTCTCAAACTCGGCCCTCAGGATCCCACACAATGCATGTTCTGCAGGTAACCCAGCAGGTGCACAGGTGTATTAATTGCTCACTGACACATTTTAAAAGATCCACAGGTGAAGCTAATTATTTCACTTGTGATTCCGTGAGGAGACCTGGAAAACATGCACTGTGTGGGGTCCTGAGGACCAAGTTTGATAGCCTGTGATCTAGTTTAAACTGTCTATACATTTGTTTGTGCCATATTTGTTATTTACACACAGTGTCGAACTGGGGCGTGAAGGGCCCACCGGGAGAATGCAGAGTTAGGCACCCATGTGTAGGGGCGTGGCCATTCTCCATAGGGAGTGTGGCCTTCCACCACAGAGGTTTGGCTAACCATTGGAGAGTGTATGGTCTGGGCCCCTTGATAAATACTGTATGTATAGTAGAAAGTACACCATAGTCTTGTGCAGTATAAGGTAAAGTGTAATTCAGGTGCACAGTCTGGAGCCTGATCCCAGGCAGTAGGGCCCACCGGGGGATTCCCCTGTACCCCTGTGGGCCAGTCAAACCCTGTTTACACCTATTATATGCAATACCTGCCAAATTAGTTCTCCATGACCCATGAGTATCATGCTTCCACTTATCTGTTATGGTGGAGTTCTTAGTAATAACTAGAAAAGACTGTCTGAAAAATCCAAGTCTGGTTTACTGTCTGTATCTGGGAGTAAATATCCTTGCCTTTCTGCTGTGGTGTACATGGAAGTAGAAGCAAGAGGGCTGCTGAAGGGGAGAGTTAGAACAAGACCAGATTCCTGCTGATGCATACCTACAAACTGTCCTGATTTTTGCGGGACAGTCCCATTTTTTTGGGACTGTCCCACCCACGGGATGCAGTGTCCTGCGGTGGAAGGGGGGGGGTCAGTTAGGAGGCCGGCTGTCACTCGCTGCTCTGCTGGAGACAGAAGGACTGGGGGCAAGGCCAGCAGCTCACAGAGCGCTGGCTATGCCCCCACAGTGACAGAAAAAGGGAGTGTGGCTCACAATCACGGCATTACCACTAAGCCATGCTCCCTTTTTTTGCTGAGGCCACACACCCTTTTCCGGGCTATGCCGTGCTTGAGTCTCGCTTCTATCCTCCTAATAGCTGGGAAGTATGCTGATGCACTAGAAGAAGGTAACATCAGGTCTGTGATAATTCCAATATTATAGCCACATATCCTTCTGAAATTAGTCAGATCTTCTGAATTTTGAATAGCCTACAATTCTGTAGGCACACCAATGATACACTTATAACCCTTTCACATCACAATGCCGAGTCCCACCCAGGAATTGGGACTCGGCATTTGACCCTTGCACACTGCCACCTTGACCCAGCAAAATGCCAGGAAGGGTTGATATCACGGGAAGGGGAGGGGTGGCATCAGGGGTGGGTGCAGAGACGGCAATGGGAGATGAGATAATCTCCGCACCGCCTCTCCCTATGCAGTAAATGGGTCCTGGGTCGCATCAACCCGGCAACCCGTTCACACTGCATCTGACCTGGTATTTAACCCGAGAATAACACTGCTTTATTCCCAGGTTGAATTACCGAGTCAGGTGACCAGGGAATTCAACCATGGCCCCTTTCACATCGCACAGTGACCCGTGTTACCAGATCATTACTGGGTTATTTTTGAGGTGTGAAAGGGGTATTATCCTACTGTACATGCATACAGTATGCCTCATTGCTGCCTAGTCACACCAACGTAGAACCAGCTGAGATGCATATGACTCTGTATCACTCATAGTAGCTCAGAGTGTCATATGCGGGTTATGATGCATGCACAATTGCTAAAAATCCTGAGACCCATTCACAAAGCAGACTGGCATGCAACTCTGTAGTTTGTAAGGTGCTGAGCAACCCTTGTGGCATTGTATAAAGAGGGCCGCAACTAGGGGGGAAGCTAAGGGGTCATGTGCCTCGGGCGCTGGAATGAGAGGAGGCTGGTTCCAGTGTCGAAATTATTTGAGGGTACTGCGTGCTGTGCCGGCAGACTCCAAAATGAGCAGCAGCTGTTAATACCTGACAGCTCGTTGGGTGCCGGCTCCAAGAACGCTTCCGGGTTCTGACCAGTGTCGGACTGGGGCATGTAGGGCCCACCGGGGGAATGCAGTGGATATGGGCCCATGTTTAGGGGTGTGGTCAGTCTGCAGAGGGGGTGTGGCCTGCCACTTCATTGGTTTGACTAACCATTTGAGTGCAACGTCTGGGCCCCTTCATAAATATTTACAGTAAATTCAGCTGCTGCATGCATGATAATGTACCAGATTAATAACAGATTAATAACAGCAATGCACTGTAGAAAATACACCATAGTCCAGTATAAGGTAACATATGTATAATGTATAATTCAAGTGCACAGTTTGGAACCTGATCCTTAGAGCAGGAGGTGGGCTCCCAGGCAGTGGGGCCCACCGGTGGTTTCCCCTGTACCCAGTAGCGGATCTTGCCACGGGCAAGCAGGACTTTTGCCCGGGGCGCCGCCTTCCGGAGGGCGCCGCACCATGGCAAGATCCACTTTTGCTGTGCCCTCCGCTGCCCGCTGTGTCCCCCGGCTGTGTCCCCCTTTGAAGGGAACTAGACGCGTAGCGTCTAATTTCCCTTCATGGAGAGGACCTTTGCTGTGCGGTGCGCGATGACGTCATCGCGCACCGCTCAGCATTTCAGCGGCGCTACTACGGTACAGGGGGCATAACTAACTACGCCCCCTGTATGAAGCCACGCCCCTATGCACTGCGCAGGGCGCAAAAAGGGCTTGAACTGGCCCTGCCTGTACCCCTGTGGGCCAGTCCAAGCCTGGTTCTGACTGCCGCCTCGTACGTGTGACGTCATGACGCCACACATGCACGTGACATCACCTGCACCAAGGGAGGAGAGGGAGAGAGGACGGAGGTGGGAGTCCGGCGGGAGTGAACCCATAAGAGATGCATGCTGCAAGGCCAGACTCAGCCTGCCCTGAGGCTGCATACTGTAATTATGAGTGAGCCTATAGTACTGTGTGTATATTATAGCGTATATATATATATATAATGTATATATATATATATATATATATATATAAAGACAGGGGGGGTGGGGGCGCCAGCGACCAACAGTGTCAAATGGATTTAAAATAAGTATAAAGAAGTGGCAGGATACGTTCAGATAAAAAGATAAAATTACATTTATTTATAAAAAAGGGGGTTAAGATCTCAAAAGCATGGGATATTATTAAAATTACATCAAGATAAGGCTAAAAAGTATAAAAAGTACAAAACATGTAAATACAGAGCAATAATCTAATAAGATAAGAGAATGGTGCTTATCTTAAAAATGGAGGGTCATTTAGAGGTAAACCCAACGCATTTCGTCCGTCAGACTTCATCAAGTTGGAAACTGCCATCTGTCCAACAAGACGGCAGTTTCCGATTACAATTGAATACACAAAGAGTGCCGGTACAGATTACTGTGTATGTGTGTATATATAGAGTGCATCCGGAAAGTATTCACAGCGCTTCACTTTTTCCACATTATTTTATGTTACAGCCTTATTCCACAATGGAATAAATTCATTTTTCCCCTCAAAATTCTACACACAATACCCCATAATGACATCGTGAAAAAAGTTTTTTTGAGATTTTTGCAAATTTATTAAAAATAAAAAACTAAGAAATCACATGTACATTAAGTATTCACAGCCTTTGCCATGAAGCTCAAAATTGAGCTCGGGTGCATCCTGTTTCCACTGATCATACTTGAGATGTTTCTACAGCTTAATTGGAGTCCACCTGTGGTAAATTCAGTTGATTGGACATGTTTGGAAGAAGGGCCCTAGTCAGGGAGGTGACCAAAAACCCGATGGTCACTCTGTCAGAGCTACAGCATTCCTCTGTTGAGAGAGGAGAACCTTCCAGAAAGACAACCATCTCTGCAGCAATCCACCAATCAGGCATGTATGGCAGAGTTGTCAGATGGAAGCCACTCCTTAGTAAAAAGCACATGGAAGCCTGCCTTCAGTTTGCCAAAATGTACCTGAAGGCAGGGTCAGATTAACAGTGGGGCGGATGGAGCTCCAGCTCCAGGCCTCCTCATAAAATAGGCCCATCACCATGGCAGCTGGATAATGACCAGGTGCACAGCTGGCCAAACAATCAGAAATCAGAAATATTAAAATTGTTGTTTTTTTGTTTTATGCATATTTTCTATGTTTAAGTATTTAGGAAGACATTAGGCCTCATAGTGTATACGGTGTACACGCCCATATGGCTCTGGCTACACCCTCACAGCATTGATTACAGCTCCTCCCCTTCTCAGTATAGGCCTTTGAAAATTTTCATCTCCAGGCCCATGTGGCCCTTAATCCGGCCCTGCCTGAAGGACTCTCAGACTATGAGAAACAAAATTCTCTGGTCTGATGAAACAAAGATTGAATTCTTTGGCATGAATGCCATGGATCATGTTTGGAGGAAACCAGGCACCGCTCATCACCAGGCCAATACCATCCCTACAGTGAAGCATGGTGGTGGCAGCATCATGCTG
Source organism: Pseudophryne corroboree (assembly GCF_028390025.1). Classification (NCBI taxonomy): domain Eukaryota; kingdom Metazoa; phylum Chordata; class Amphibia; order Anura; family Myobatrachidae; genus Pseudophryne; species Pseudophryne corroboree. The sequence continues at coordinate 110,176,166 of NC_086455.1, forward strand.
TGGGATATTTTTCAGCAGCAGGATCTGAGGGAAAGCTGAATGCAGCAATGTATAGAGACATCCTAGATGAAAACATGCTCAAGAGCACTCTTGACATCTGACTGGGGCAACAGTTCATCTTTCAGCAGGACAAGGACCCTAAGCACAGAGCCAAGATATCAAAGGAGTGTGTCACTATCCGGGTACTGAGACACCATTTTCTACCCGTTAGGTGTCTCCTGAGGTTGGCTCAGCGGGCCAGGGCCGGGCTTTAGCTATGGTTATTGCTCACAGCGCTGGTTTCAGCGGCCGCCTCGATATATGTACTCACGGAGGTGCAGCGCTCCCGGCCCCGTCACGGACGTCACAGCTGTGCCTGTGGTCCTCTCCTGGATGTGCGTCCTCCGTGTGTCTCTGCTGTTGCCTCTGTCCCTGTGGCCGCCGTGCGCCTCTGGGCGCGTGGGGTTCTGCTGCTGCGGCCTCCGCCGCCATTGTTGCACATGCTTCACAGTACTTTATTCCCCTTCAGTTCCTGTCTATGGGCGCAGCCATGATGGACTCTAGTCACATGTCATTATTCCACCTATCCTCAGTGCTGCTGGAGCCAAGGTATTATGGTCAGCCAATCCCTGCTGTTCATCAAGTATAAATATCCTGTCTCCACACCCAGAAGGTTGTCAGTGCTTCCATTGTCTATCCTGTGTATACACTGTGCAGTTCACTGTGGACTTCTCCTGCAGTTCAGCCTGACTCCCTGGTGGTTTCCCCTTGCGGTGTTGTTCCAGCTCTCCAGTATTTAAGCCCTGTGGTGCAGCCTGTCATCTTTGCTCCCGCACCCAGTGCTAGCTAAAGGGTTATCCTCCGGCTTTCCAGTAGCCACTCTCCAGTTACCCTCTGTGTTCCTGCGAACCCCAGCTTCTTCTACAGCTCTCCTGCGAACTCCAGCTTCGCCTACAGATTTCCTGCGAACCCCAGCTTCGCCTACACTTTTCCACGAACCCCAGATTAATTTATTATTTACCTGAGCACTCCAGTATTATTTACAGTTCACCTGCTACTCACAACTTCACGATATACCTCACTTGGGCTCCCAAGTGTTATACTGAACTTTCACACTCATTCCGGATTACTGGTCCTAACCAGCTGTATTATACTCACCTGTGACTTTTGTTTGTTTCATTGCACCTTATATGACTTTTTATTTAATAAATATCCTCAAAGATATTCCAGTTGTCGTGGTCACGCCTTCGGGCACTTACTGCTACTGTCTGACGTATGTCTAGGATTCCATTCACTCCTCCTAAATTCTGGTACCCGTCAGCCCTTACAACTGCGGATTCCAGCTACCTTCACCAGCCCTCAGTTGTGACAGAGTGGCTTCAGGACAACTCTGTGAATGTCCTTGAGTGGCCCAGCCAGAGCTCAGACTTGAATCCGATTGAACATCTCTGGAGAGATCTGAAAATGGCTGTGCACTGATGCTTCCCATCCAACCTGATGGAGCTTGAGAGGTGCTGCAAAGAGGAATGGGTGAAACTGCCTAAATATAGGTGTGCCAAGCTTGTGGCATCATATTCAAAAAAACTTGAGGCTGTAATTGCTGACAAAGGTGCGTCAACAAAGTATTGAGCAAAGGCTGTGAATACTTATGTACATGCGATTTCTTACTTTATTTTTAATAAATTTGCAAAAATTCAAAAAATAAAATAAAATTCACATTGTCACTATGGGGTATTGTGCGTAGAATTATGAGGGGGAAAATTAATTTATGCCATTTTGGAATACATAACAAATTGTGGAAAAAGTAAAGCTCTGTGAATACCTCCGAATGCACTGTACACACTTAGAATATATTCGTAACCAAGCAATTGGTTATTAAACTTTTATTACAGTTCAAATGTGTGTGTGTGAATGTATATATATATATATATATATATACGGACCGGCACGCCTCCTTCAGTAACTGTAGTGCACTCCGGTGCCCTCTGGAACTAAATTCATATCTCCCAATTCAAACAGCATCGGCACTCAGAGGATTGAAAATGCAAAGAAATGTGTATTTCACATCAAAAAAATTTCCAACATTTTGGGGCTCGCACGCAAGGTCAAGGTGTGTAACAACAAGAACAAACTAAGTGCATACCTTATAAAGTGTAGACGCCCGCCAGTGACTCTCGTTCAGACCGGAGATACAGATTCCCGCTCCGTAGCTGGTCCTCTCCGGATGGCGTCATTGACGTCGCGACGGCTAGTTACCATAGTGACCGTGACGCTGGCCATATCTGACAGCGGCAGTTTATAACTATAAAAATAGACATACAAACACGAAAGTGCACACTACTTAAATACAGGAGTCATCCACCCTATAGTTTTCTTAAAAAGCAAAGGATAAATCACAGAATATCCACGAAGCAGGAGGCAGGTAGATATAAATATATTAACCCTTAGTGTATAAAAGCACCATCTGCGGACAGAGCATATAATCCTCTTGGGCGGAGGCTGCATAGTTTTAAAGGACCTTTATTACAACATACAAAGTGCCTAACTATAATAAAGACATGTGTTTTGTGTCACTTGCATACAGCCTTGATAAAAGCGCCCTGCGTGGCGCTGAAACGTTGGCGCAGTTAGTTATGCCACCTGTTTGATTTTTTTGCATAGTACACTCATTTGCATCAAGTCCTTGGAGTGCCGCCTGTTCTTTCAGAATTGAGAGTGGGTGGAGGAATACCCCTCTCTAGAAGAACATCATCTCTACACATTTCACAGTAGGAAGGCACCGGGGCAGTTGTTTAAACATAGGGAGTGCCGACCATACCAGTCTTTTATATATATATATATATATATATATATATTTGTAATTTTATTTTATTTATTTTTATTATTATTTATTTTATCTTATTTTTTCCTTTATTTTTTCCTTTGCGGTTCGTCCATGGTATAAATAAAGGATGATAACAGTAATAATAATAATAGTAATAATAATAATAATAACTCTGAATCAGTAGATAAGTGCCTACAGTGAAAAACACTACTGTGTCTGCCAAGGTACTGTATATGGATGTACAGAAAGTGTGCTTCTTTTTAGAACATACTTAAAATGTCTCTTTCTTTAAATATTTTATATGTTAGGATATGTGCTGTTTTGCATAAACATAGACAAATATGTTATAATTATACTATCTTTTTATAATATAATAAGCAATATTTTATGCCAAAGGAAAAAATTAGACATACTTTAAATCTTTCAACATTTAGTTAAATGTGGTTTTTTTTTACAATACCAAAATGTTGGCAAGAATGTCTGTTTTTGAAAAGCTGCTGTCCTTAATTTGAATTACAAAAAGATAATCAATTTGTACTCTAGATAGCAAAAGGATTGACACTTCAAGTTTCTCCACTGAGAGCCATTTTATTCATACTGCACTTTCAAAGTCTGAAGTCTTGTGCAATTTCAGTGGCACATATTTTAAAGTAATGTCAATAAATCACTGCATATCTGGGACAATGTATAAGAAAAGGGGTTTTACAGACACATTGCTAAATATTTAAAAAGTTACCTAATCAGAATCAGCTTTATTGGCCAGCATATCATATAACGCACAACATACATAATTTCGTGGGCACAGAGTAGTGTTACTTTATCAGTATACTTGTTTGGGCACGCTAGTCTTTGTTCAGCAGGTGGCCCGCTTCGAAGCTTTATGAGTGCCTAGTAGACTTGGCCGGGATGGTCCTGTAGCACCTGCCTGACGGTAGCAGTTTGAACAGGTCATGTTCTGGATGCAGCTGGTCACCCGCAATGTTCTCTGCACGTTTCTTGAGCCTGGACTGGTACAGGTCCTGAACAGAGGGTAGGTCGGTTCCGATGATCTTTTCCACCATCCTCACCACCCTTTGGAACCTACATCTGTCTTTTTCGCTGATGGAGCTGTACCAGACTATGATTGAGGAGCTTAGTACTGACTCAACGATTGCAGAGCAGAAGAAGAGCAGCATTTTCTCTGGGACGTTGAATTTCTTGAGTTGCCTCAGGAAGAACAGCCTCTGGTGCGCCTTTCCTGCTAAGGTATCGGTGTTGGGCCCCCATTTTAGGTCTAGGGAGATCTTAGAGCCTAGGAACTTGAAGGAGTCCACCAATGGGACTGCGCTGCCAGTGATCACAAGCAGGGGCATGACAGTTGGTTTCCTTCTAAAGTCCACCACTATCTCCTATTTTAAGCTGGTTCAAGTCAAGGTTGTTGTTGCCGCACCACAGGGCAGGCCGGTCTTGTTCCCGTCTGTAGGTAGACTCCTCCCCATCCCTGATTACACCAATAACGGTGGTGTCATAAGCAAATTTTAGGATTTTTACCAATTGCTCCTCTGAGGAGCAGTCATTGGTGTACAGGGAGAAGAGCAGGGGGGAGAGTACACATGCCTGGGGGTTCCTGGTGCTGATAGTGTGCAAACTTGACAAGAATTTCCCAGCTTTAACCACTTGGCTTCTGTCTGATAGGAAGTCCATTATCCAGTAGCAGGTAGGTTCTGGGATGTCTAGACAGAGTAGTTTGGGGAGCAGGATGCTGGGAACAATTGTGTTGAACGCTGAGCTGAAGTCAACAAACAGGACTCTTGCGTAGGTGCTCGGTAGGTCCAGGTGCTGCAGAAAAAAGTGCAGCCCCATTTTGACTGCATCTTCGATGCACCTGTTCGATTGGTAGGAAAACTGTAGGGGGTCCAGGTGAGGGCCAGACACTTCTTTCAGGTGGTTCAGCACCAGTCACTCAAATGCTTTCATGACCACAGATGTCAATGCGATCTGCCTGTAGTCGTTCAGATCTTTGGCGCTGGAGTTCTTAGGGACAGGGATGATTGTGGAACGTTTGAGACAGGAGGAGACTTTGCACGACTGCAGTGAGGTGTTGAGGATCTTAGTAAGTATGGGGGCAAGTTGGGCAGCACAGATCTTCAGCGCAGATGGCAAAATGCCGTCTGGTCCAGGAGCTTTCCTGGGCTTTGCCCTCTTGAACATCACCTCTACCTACCCTTGCTCCACTCGTAATACCTGAGAGTGATTGCCAGGGTAAGGGGGGTTGACCGGCCTGCCTGGGTCAAGCCTAGTGCTATGGCAGGGAGCCTCCTTCAAATAAAAAATAATATGAACTTAGGTATAAAAAAAAGAACTACACAAAATTAAAGATGAAAGAAACATAGAATGGAAACCTTGTTTAATTGTTCTTAAGAAGGTGACATTTATCCATTTTCTCGATAACTTGTTAGAACTGGTCTGTCACAACTGAGGGCCTGAGCTGACGGGAGGCAGCCTCAGTTGTAGGGGCTGAGATGTACCGGAACCTGGGAGGTTGTATCAGACCCCTGGACATGTAAGTAACATGAATAATAACTGCCCGAAGGCGTGACCACGACAACTTGGATAAAAGTCAATGATGTTTATTATGACAACTCCGCAACACAGCAGCAGTAAAAGAAAACGTAAAAGTCAGCAAAGAATAAATACAGTTCCTGGGTACTACAGGATGGCAGGAGCCACAGGGCACTGGTAGTGTGAGATAGTTCTTATGATCTTCTAGATGGAAAGTCCTTACCAGGCCCGACTGTAGCAATGGAGATAACCCAGGATTGTGCCAGCTGGTGTTCCAGGAAAAGCTGGGTTGCTGAAGATAAAACAGCTGCTGTGGATACTGGCTGGAACCAGACTGTTGTTAGCACGGAGTGGATACTGGCTGGAACCAGTTAAATAATAAATGAACTTGGGAGCGATGAAATATGAACTGAAATGTAGAACTTGAGAGCGGAGAAATAATAATACCGGTGGAGAGTGGTAAAGTGTAGAAAGGACACCGGCCCTTTAAGAGAAGCTGTACTCTGCTGGAAGCTGAGCTGGAAGCAGGTAATGTTGTAGCTGGAAACAGATGAATCCACAATGGATTGGAGAGTCAGGCTACACCGCAGGTGGAATGCTGGTGCGGGTCTCTATGGTGGAAGTCTTGAGACAGGAGCTGGAACCTGGAAGACAATCACAGGAGAGAGACAAACAGGAACTAGGTTTGACAACCAAAGCACTGACGCCTTCCTTGCTCAGGCACAGTGTATTTATACCTGCAGCAAGGAAGGGATTGGCTAGGCAATTATGCAGATTATCAATACTGAGAACAGATTGGTGGAAATGATCAGCTGACAGAATCCAAGATGGCTGCGCCCATGCAGACACTTGGAGGGAAGTTTGGTTTGTAATCCATGTGGTAATGAAAACAGTAATGGCGGCGCCGGCCAGCGGAGACAGGAGGCGCCAGGCTGACAGATGCACATCCAACCACGCGGACACAGCGGAGGCCGCGGCTGACGTAATCGCCACTCAGACACTCTGCATGCAGAAGTTCAGGGACGGCGGCGGAGGCCGCGGGAGACGCCATGCCAGGTGTAATATGGCGTTTACTGTGACAGCGTCCCAGAGTGACAGGAGAGGATACAGGAATGTACACATCAGGATAACAGATGGGATCCGGTCCTGGAGCGCTGAGCCAGCCTTAGGAGGCATCTGATGGGTAAGAAATGGCGTCCAGATACCCGGATCGTGACATGGTCTTGTTAAGGCCTTCACCTGAAGCAACCAAGTTCTCTGGAACACTAAGTGCCTGATTCTGAGTCGCATGCGGAAGCACACACAGCAGCATGTATTGGCTGTCGCCCATCTGCCCATTTGCTCCCATCCATTATCAGAATAAATCTTCAGGTGTATGGCCAGCAATAAGGTCCAGAAAAGCATCCTGCCTGTCTTGCAACATTTGTAGTCATGATGGAGGTGCTAAGAAGAATGAGCTGTCCCAAAGCTAACAGTGGCAGCTCCTTACAGTTTAAACCCTAGGGCCAATACTGCTGACAACTGTACAATCGCCAATTGTGATCTAAGTTAGTGGCCAGATGATATCAGATTAGATTCTATAGCACAGGGCCCATTACTGCAGCAGGAAGATGACCACATTTATTTAATCTGGCAGTCTGCATTTGAAAATGTATTGACCATAGGTGTGCGCAGGGGGGGTGCCTGGTGCGCACAGGCACCCCCTAATGTCTGGCACCCCGATCTCACATGCCTGATGCAGCGATAACCGAGCGGGCTGATTACTGGCCCCTCTGCGCTGCACCCTGTCAGGACTGCATTACTGACCGGACGCCTGGGTTAATCAAGGGTGCCATTGACACCGGCTTTCAAATTCCCAGCTCCATCTCCATGTACAAAAACAGCGTGATGTGATTATGTCATGCTGCTCACATGCCCACCCGCCACATGCCCACCTCTCTTCTTCTATGCTATGCCAACGCCAGCCACTGATGAGGATCAGCATGCAGCCAGCGTTCCTCTTAGGAAGACAAATTCAATACTGGCAGGCGGCTGGCAGCAGCATTGACACATCACTCGTTTTTCCAGCAGCAGCAGTACTAGTCTGCGACTGTCAGTGTCAGTGAGTGACTGACTTGTAAGTAAGCTGCTGCAGCTTGCAGGGGAAAGAGAGGGGGAGCCAGACCAGGCTGAGGAGGAGCAGTGTAATTGCAGTGAGTGCCATCAGGGGTGTTTGTTTGGTGCACCCCATAACATCTGATAATGTATCTGCTTTATTAGGATTGGTACAAGGGTGGATATTTTATATTGCGTTGACCGTCAATAGATGGTGCTAGACACGCCCAAAAGGCGGTGGTAGACACACCCCTCTGATGGTGCACCCCCTAATAAAATGTGCTGCGCACGCCTATGGTATTGACTATATATTAACAGAAACTGTCAGATATAAATCCCAGATAATAATAGGATTCAGAGATCTTCGTTACACATATTTGCGCAAATGTGTGGTTAAGCCTCAAAGCCGCATCAAGGCGTCTATGTATATTTGGAGTCCCTAGAGCTCTATCTAGGTGCAGGGTGTGGCACCCCAAAACACCAGCATAAGCCAGAAAGCCCAGCATAGCATACCAGTGAAAAAACTATAGTGTTAATAAATTAGTATTTAGCAAGCCGAAGCTATAGAGAGGGTGATACAAACCTGAAATGTAATTAAAATAGAGAAATAGTGTTAAAAAATTAATAAGTGAAAAGTATTAATAGAATGTAAAGGTATGCCACACTAAAGCCATCCAGCTCAGCCAGTCCAGAGGCACCACACCTCACACCTCCATTACCCCAATCTGGGTCTAATATTAACCAGCAAGGAGCCACATGATAATGGCTCCTTACTACAATATGTCTAAGCTAAGAGCTACCTACCTTGGAGCAACCCCATAATGCTCCATGTAGCATGTCAGGGCCTGCACCTCCTCCTAATGCAGGAATCTCTCTGCCTCTCACAACAGACATATATATTGGTAGATGCTCAATTAGCTTAGTGATATCATTCAGGTGCTCGAAAGGGAGGGGTATTTCTGAGCAAGAAAAAAAGCATATTATACAGAACATTATTTTGATATGAAAAAATAACTATTGTGAAAAGGCAGTTTACATTCTGATATAAGATTGATACCAGCTCAGACACTGAGAATTCAATATCACCATGCCCTTTAGTTTGAGACACAACTGCAACGATGTACAGTATTAACAGCAATATCCACTATAATCCTCTTACCTCCTTTGTTGTCACTTTTCCATCATTGAGGAGGTCAACTGAGTATTTCTCTCATTGTCTTCGCTGTGTCTGGGACACAACAGCCAAAAGCAGAAAGAAAGGTGGTCAGAATCTCTGATACTACTTCCATTTCTAAGAACTGGCACTAGTAAGAATCACTCATCTCTCATTCACTGCCTGGGCAAATGAGAGACAGCAGAATTCCGAAGGTGCTTCGGCAGTCCTGCCTATCATCTATTCTACACTACTACTATCCCTTGGACACCAAAATCTTTGAAAATTGAATATAATAATTATTGTTGAATACCTTTATTCATGATTAATGAGTGTTCCTGTGTGCTTTATAAATTTATGTATTTTATCCATATGCGTTGTATTGTCATTGTTCATATTTCGCCTGTACATGGAACCTTGGTTCCTATTTTTTGTGTTAATCAATATATAGGCCGCTCATAGGCCCTTATAAATGTAAAATAAAAAGTTACGTTTTACTCGCATTGATCCCTACACTACCATAAGAGTGCTCAACCATGCTCTGAGTCTCACTAGCATCTCTCTTAGGGGGACATGTACTAAGCAGTGATAAAAGTGGAGAAGTGAGCCAGTGGGGAAGTTGCACATGGCAACCAATCAGCTGCTCTGTATATGTTTATGGTATGCAAATTATAAATGTTACATCACTGCTGATTGGTTGCCCATGGAAACCAATCAGCTGCTCTGTATATGTTTATAGTATGCAAATTTAAATGTTACGTCACTGTTGATTGGTTGCCCATGGAAACCAATCAGCTGCTCTGCATAGGTTTATAGTATGCAAATTATAAATGTTACGTCACTGCTGATTGGTTGCCATGGGCAACTTCTCCACTGGCTCACTTCTCCACTTTTATCACTGCTTAGTACATGTCCCCCTTAGAGTGCTTGTTCATTTTTTCTGTAACTTTATTTACTCAGTGGGACCACCACCATCTTATTTGACTATAGCATCTTTACAAAATTTCAAATAGTGGTTTATGATACATTGTTTCAATATAGACTATGAGATAAATCTACTCCTAGACCAGTGCAGTGAGACAATACTCCCTTTTTTCACGAATACAGTCCAACAGCAGAAATCTTCTCACTGAAGTTACTCAAATGTAAAAAAAGATTCAATCTCGTCCGATGGGACCATTATGGGTACACTCATATGGCGGTATCTCACCATGTATAGCCAGCATTAGATGAAAATTGACATGTTATACCAGGTATGTAAATTTATACAGAAGCACTGCACTTAAAACTGAATTTCACAGTGGCCCTAGCATCTCTTTAATTATTATTTTTTAATTTATTTAAATATGTTTAAAAGTTATTTGTTTTAACAAAAAATTAATCATTAGCAATTAGCAAAACAGACAAGAATATGTGATCAGGAAAGAATCAATCAGGCATGGAATCCATTAGTCACCAACCATAAAATGCCAACTCTGATACACCACAGTACATCTGGGTGCTAACTACACTGCACAGTATGTGGTATATATGGTCGATATTCATAATGTTGACATGAGAATGTCAACATGGTCGTAATGCTAATATTCAACATCGGATGTCGACACTGATGACATCAACACACATCATGTCAAAACCGATGAAATGTCAACATGATGAGAATGTTGACAAAACATCCCTAGTGATTTATTGCTGACTTACCTCGATCAGTGGGTGTATCAGTTCTACTGCATAAGGTGGTGTGGCTTGTCATTTTTTTACATCAACATTAGAAATAAGTTTAAATAAGGTGTATATGGAGAAACAATGAAGCAAATAAGTTCAACCCGTGCTCAGCAGTAAGCAATGGTCAATGTTCAAAACAACAATAAGCAAGGGTAATGGGCAAGCAGTGATGCGATGATGAGGTGTACAACAATCACGGTGTTTACTGCTTACCACTAGTTGAAGCTGCCTGCTATGAACCTCCATACACATTTAAATGTATTTAAAAATTAAGATTATTAAAAATAATTATAATTACAAAAGACCACCCATGTTCTCACCCTTAGCCTATGGTTGTTTATCCTTGCACTACATTCTTCTCTCAACACTTCAACCCCATGATTTTCTCCTCCTCACACAACTTCGTACTTCACAGATCATTTACTCTTTGTCCTCAGTTCTCCAACCCACAACTACCACCAAGGTTCACTCAACCCTCAATCCTTCCACAGCTCTTCCCTCTCAACCCTTCCAAAGTTTTCTCTTTTACTGTCATACCCCCCCCCCCCCCACACACACACACACACACACACACACATACATACACACACACATGCTTTTGATTCTCTAACCCCTCAACTCAGCTCCTCTCTTTAGGTTGTTTAAGACATGTAAACATAGCAGGAATGATGCAATGTCACCACAAAGTGTGAAAAAGATGCGGGACAACTTGGTGCATCACAATGCTCAGGCCATGGGTTTATTTTCAAGCAGTGCACTACCCATATGGCATTTGTATGTTCAACCTGTGTTTGTCAGGTGTTCTGGTTTTCTCCCTACAGTCCAAAAACAGACTGTTAGGTTAATTCACTATAATCATGAATCAACATTAACATTCATGTGTTCATGTGATAGAGTATGTAGTCTGTAGAAACCAATGTACAGGGATTAAATGTACACTGTTAAGCATTATGTAATATTTTTGCACAATGTCAATATAAGATAACAAGGGGAATCCAACAAATATGGTTCTCCATTGTTCTTGCTCGATGGATGCAGTGTATTACTATAATATTAGGGTGCATGTAACCACCACAACAGATAAGTTCACTGCACTGCTGAATCTGGCATCTCTTTACTGCCTTGATATGTTCTCCCTAAAGAGCCAAACCCTGCTTTTAAAGTATACTCCCAGGACAAATCTGTAAAACTATTTGGGTCCATCAAATCTGGGGCTATTGGCAAACATTCACTTTTTAGACCCAACTAAACAAACTTTAAAAATTAAATTCTGCCCATTTCTGAATTTTTTTTTAAACGTTTGTTAAAGTCAAATATATTCCAAAACTTACTCCTACTTTCAGTGCAGCTTGAGTTAAATAAGGGAAATAAGCCAAACCTCAGCTTGATGACAGATTTAAAACAAAAAGATATCACAGCCAGGAAAGGCAAAAAAGTAAATGACGGGTCTTGGCTTTCACCATAGGTGGAAAGAAAGAGATGGTGGCTGGTTGGGATGGTTCTTGAACCTGCAACTTGCCTCAATCAGGACTTAAGGCTCAAGTAATGCTATTATAACCTATTCACTTGATCTGCTTTATCAGCATGTCTTAAAGCTCTGAGACCTTAGCAGCAGGAGACTTGGTCAGCTCTAGGACCACCCACTTGTTCATTATTCCTTCCTTGTCATGGACATGCCAGAAGAACAAAGTTTACATTAATCGGTACATTAAGCCCAGAAGGCAGATAATCAGCACTGTTATTCCACTAATAAAGGATAATACATGCAGTGTGAAATCCAGAAGACCAATCCTTAGCCCCTGGACAATGCGACATGCCAAACAAATTGCAAATCAATTAGAATCTTTGTTTTCTTTGAAATGCTTGACTATATCTAAGGCAATTACTCGTTCATTAGAGCTAATTTAACAGCATGACGGCCTCGGCAAGAACTGGCTGGGTCTGGCAATCACACGAAGGAAAGACAGCTCATTTCTGTCTGTCTGTAAATCCGGCTGCAGTTGCAAACCTTGTGCCAGCATGAATGCACGCACACAAGTACACATGTACAGAGAAGAACAATGGCATGCAAAGAAAACATGCGTGTAAGCAGTGATTTTCTTACGAAATGACGTAAACAAATAGACAATGCCATAAAAATAAAAATATGGAGAACTGAAAACGTGCTCCAAAACAATTATAATAAGCATATGTATGATTATTATAAAAATAAACAGATGTAAAAAATAAATACATATTAGACATTTTCTTAGAATAGTGATTATTTAAGAATCCCTTTGTATTGACCCTACTATATATAGAGAAACAAACCTTATCTAAAGGAACTGCATTCAATATTTTTTGTAGCTTTCAGTGCAGCGGAGGAAAAAAATTCTCACTTAAATAACAAGAGAACAGAGGATTAAGGTAATTGATTTACTCAGTGATATAATGGTGTTAATGGAACTATTGTAAAGTCAGAATCAATAGGCAACAAGATAAAATACCTAAATTACTATTCTATGCGCATCCATGCATGATAATTACATTATCTTTATTTATTTAAAATTGCAATTACGGTTTCCATAGCGTTTTGGCAGGGAAAAGTTTTGGCAAGCACGTTTAGTTTTTTGTTTGTTTTTGGAAAACATTTTTACAATGGTGGATTGTAGAAGGTATGTTTAAGGTCTTTTCAATAAGCTTGATTCTTATTTTCACTGATAATTATTTAACCCATTATTTATTAGATGTTTTTCACTCCTCATCCTCCTACCCATAAGCCCATTGGCTCACTAATGAAACCCAACTGCAACAACAATATCTTGATTGTTTGCAACGAAATGTAATGTATTTGAAGAGCTTAGTTTTCACTGTGTATTCCACCATTTATGCCATATTAAAATTATTACAATACAGTGGGGGAAATGTATTACACCATAGAGAGAAATAGAGTACCAACCAATCATCTTCAGACTGTCATTTTTCAAAAACAAAATAGTAAAATGTCTGTCACTGAAACTGGGCCTAAGCCAGACCTGATTGCAAAAGCAAAATCTTTCTCTAATGGGCAAAACCATGTGCACTGCAGGTGGGGGCAGATATAACATGCACAGAGAGAGTTACATTTGGGGTGGGTTATATTGTTTCTGTGCAGGGTAAATACTGGCTGTTTCATTTTTACACTGCAATTTAGATTTCAGTTTGAACACACCCCACCCAAATCTAACTCTCTCTGAACATGATATATCTGCCCCACCTGCACTGCACATGGTTTTGCCCATTAGAGAAAAATGTTGCTATTACGATCAGGTCTGAATTAGGCCCACTGATTTGTTGTCACTTTATATCTCTCCAAGCTTTGACACCTCTCCTCCAGTATCTGCTGCACAGGTAGACATAAGGCTGCAACTCTTTTTACCTTACAATTATTAAATCTCATGAAGATTTGTAATTTATAATGTACTAGCACTTTACTGATGGCTGTAGTATATAGGACATTAGGCACATTGAAAAAGTACAATTAAAATACCAATATGAATTAGTTGAGCTCAATAACTTAATAATAAAAACGGACTGTAGGAAGCCACCACAAGTGGTATTGGAACCCATGTTAGAGTGAGAGATAATAAAAAAAAATAGAAGAAGGAAAAAAAAAAAAGAAAAAAAAAAAAGAGAAAAAAAAAAGAAAGAATAAAAGAAAAAAAAAAGAAAAAAGAATAAGAAGAAGGAAAGAAAGATAAAATAAAAAAGAAAAAAAAAAAGAAAAAAAAGAAAAAAAAATGAAAAAAAAAAAAAAAGGAAAAAAGTAAAAAGAAAAGGAAAAAAAAAAAATAAAAAGTAAAAAATTGAAAAGGGAAAAAAAAGAAAAAAAAAAAGAAAGAAAGAAGAAAAAAAAAGAAAAAAAATAGAAAAAAGAAAAAAAAATGAAATAAAATAGGATACCATGATAGATACATATTTGAATAAAGTAAACCTACATATATGGGCTTTGTTGATTTTATTTTGTGGAATTTCACTGTGGTGTCGTCTATGCCAGGAGTGCTTCCCCTTAAAAATGAATGTTTACTGCGCTAATAGTGTATAGCAGCTCAAAATATAAAAATAATTTGTATGGTAAAAAACGAGCGCTAATTAATTAAGTGGCACCTGTAAAAAAAGATAGTCATTAAGACAATTGTTTACAGCCCTTTCTGGAGCTCTCTTGCGGTGTGGTACACAGACTTGTCCAGAAGTGAGACCTAACTGTCCCTACCTTACCAATATCCACGGGATTCTTCAGCCTGATGGAGAAGTGGCTGTCCGTGGCTTGCGTCCAGCGGGGGAGACGTAATGCAGGGAGGTTAAGCAAATGATGTCACTCGGCAATTGCCGGGTCCACTGACCGACAGTCTGTATGAATCCTCTGTGTTACCACTTATCCACCAACGCGTTTCATGCTCTATCTAGCACTGTTGGATTAGGTTAAAAAAAAGTCAGCATATTTATACATAAAACTTTATTAGTCCAATTTAGAAAAAAACTGAACTTCCGGTCCGGAAGTGATTTAAAATTGCGGGAACCGCATGGATTGAAGTATTTGTTTTATTTGGGTAGAAACAAATCTAAAAATGTTATTTTTTTATAAAAACAAATGTATAAAATTATTAATACAGGTGCCACAACGTCTTTGAATCATGTATTTGTATATATATTTATAAAAAGACATTTAATTCGATGTCTGTATTGTGTCCTCGTGGTTGTAATGTTTTTAACTCAAACATCCATTTGCTTTCGTTCTTCTTCAGTTAAATAGGGGAGTGCTTCCCCTATTTAATGGAACAAGAGGCACTACATGATACAATTTTGTGATATACAGGTTGAGTATCCCTTATCCAAAATGCTTGGGACCAGATGTATTTTGGATATCGGATTTTTCCGTATTTTGGAATAATTGCATACCATAATGAGATATCATGGTGATGGGATCTAAATCTAAGCACAGAATGTATTTATGTTACATATACACCTTATACACATAGCCTGAAGGCAATTTTAGCCAATATTTTTTATAACTTTGTGCATTAAACAAAGTGTGTCTGCATTCACACAATTCATTTATGTTTCATATACAACTTATACACACAGCCTGAAGGTCATTTAATACAATATTTTTAATAACTTTGTGTATTAAACAAAGTTTGTGTACATTGAGTCATCAAAAAACAAAGGTTTCACTATCTCACTCTCGTTCAAAAAAGTCTGTATTTCGGGATATTCCGTATTTCGGAATATTTGGATATGGGATACTCAACCTGTAGTTAATTTCTTAAAGGAGACTATAGGCCTGTTTATGAAATTACAGTGCATAAATAGTATTGTATGTTATTTGTCTGATTCCAAACATAATACACACAGTAAAGAGAACTTTCCTTTTTCTGGGAATTCTATCATCAGTGCTATCTTTAAATGAGTGGCATACCCGATGCATAATCTGTCACAAGGGTGAATACTATGAGGCAGATGTACTAAGCCTTGGAGAGTGATACATTTAAGAGATAAGGTACCAGCCAATCAGCACCTATAGTAACTGCCATGTTACAGGCTGTGGGGTAGATTCATGAAGCTGTGAAAAGAGTGATGTGTGCCAGTGGAGAAGTTGTCCATAGCAACCAATAAGCTGGCACTTATAATTTTATAGAATGCACTTGAAAAATGTTATCTCAATGCTTATTGGTTGCCATGAGCAACTTCTCCATTGGCTCACTTCTCTACTCTTTTCACTGCTTCATGAATACAGTTATCTCTCTCAGCATTATCATTCTCCAAGGCTTAGTATATCTACCCCTATATGCAATTTGATTTGTGTTTCCACAGTCTGCACTATTATCATTTACTGTACATTTTGATATTACTTTTTTATATGTGCATAATGTCCTAACACTTCTATTTTACTAAAAGTGATATACTTACTTGTAGCCAACAGTAAATACCGACAAGTATTGGTTTTAGTTATACAGAACATATAGATGTTTGTTTGGAACACTTCATATAACAATGTTTCCAAGCGTCGGTCCTCAAAGCACACTAACAGTCCAGGATTTAGTTACATCCATTCTTGAGCACAGATGGCTAAATCATAATATATATGTTTTTTGATGGAATACAATTGTGTGTTTATAAAAAATGGTGAGTTTTCCAGTTTATCATTAAAACAATGTATCAACTCAAGCAGAAGGAATGAACACTGACACCTCTAGCACTTAACAGTGATCAGTTAACCTAATATATACATTTTCCTTTTCCCTGCGCCCCCTTCCGTTTTGCCCATCTTGTCAGATGATCTACTGTAGTACATATTAATACATATGTGAACTGTTCTTTCAGATGGCAACACACAAAAGTTACAGGCAAGCTATTGCAGATGTCTTACTTGTGTGGATGCATTTTTTCTATTGTATACACCTGCTGTACCTTATATGGGTATTGTATCTTTGTGCAATTTGTATATGTCTGAACATACAATATAGGGATTTACCTGCACCTGAAATGGGCAGTGGGATAGCACTGTAAGGGCTTATCTAACATATTTATACCATTAACAATAAAGTCAGTCGCCTCATTTATAAAGTACTGTACAATGACCATGTCGTCATCCTGTACCCTTTATCCTTACTAGATAGATAGATAGATAGATAGATAGATAGATAGAGGAACATTGTAATAACAATAAACAGTTTTATATCATACACCAATATAAATGTTTATTTAATCTTACAGTACTGTACTCTATGTAGATATAAGTGAACTACAGCTTGCTTTGATAATGACAAATACATATGTTATTCTATCAAATGGCATATGGGTTTAAGCAGATGTTTATATGGCTATTGTAGTATCTCACATAAAACACGCATAAAATCATGAACTGTGCCTTTACGTCATGGCCGCATATAATAGATTGTGTAATTCAAATAAAAGGCTAGCACCTGTATTTCGGAGCAATTCAGCAGCATACATTTTCACAAGTGCTCCCATTTAAGTAAATAAAGAGAAGACTAAATCTGCATTGTGGTAGCCTGCAGATTTTTTCGAGCTGCCAGCCCCCACTCCTCTGCAGACAGCTATACTGACCTACCTAGGAGAACCCAGACACAGATTGCTGGGTGACAGTTGCTATAGCATTTTCAAGCAGCAACTTTTCCTTGTTCACATAAATTATCTTTTAGCGAGAGAAAGAAAAAGAAAAATACTAAAATACAAAGCTTCTCACCCTCCTTAGCGGAATCCCTGAGCCAACTGCGTGATGCTGTACTCTTTACCGAGAGCTGACTCTGGTTTGCTGGGTGTCTGTACTGCCCCCCCACAGAGACAAAGCACATACTTAATGTGTTATGATGCTATAATACGTACTCTCTTCACCGAGGACTTTATGATCTAAAATACTCTCAAGATCTTGGGAGCTGATGCTGAAGAGATTCACCAACCTTTTCTACCTTTACTCATTCCCTTTTATGTTTAGTTCAACAAGCCAAAATAATCTTGCCTGTCTCCTTCGAGTACACTTTTTTAAAACATATGTGACAACTGACAGGCACCACGCATTCCATGAGAGACAGGACTTGTTGACTTAAAAAGCCACACAACAAGGTCTCTAGCACCTACAAGTGAGAAGTTTAAAGCTGGCAAGTGGCAGTCCTGAATTGATTCTCCCTGTGACGAGGGCTATCATGCCAAATTCGATTCTTACTGAGTGGCATTTCAGTGTCCTTGACTCATCGTATGCGCTGACAATTATTCATCACCAGGACAATAGCCCAACATTAGGGAATCTAAATAACATACAGTTAGGGTTTTTTTTTCTTCTTCGTCAAACCATCAGCTAAGGTCTTTTCATATTATAATGAACGGTCAATTACTGAAGAGGGAGGAAAAAGATGAAAATAATAATTTGCTTGTTTTATGCCTTTTCTTAGTGTTTATTTGTTGTTCTTTTTCACCCCCTTGGCGTTCATCACATATTAAATGAGAACATTGTTCTGTTCTGTGGTGAACACAGCTTCTGTGTATATTGCAGCTTTCTGTAGAATGATTTGGCTGACTGCACCTAAACATTTATCATATCATATCATATCATAGTAACTGCATTTTACAGGAAATCTTTAATAATTCACATCAGACCCTGCCTCAGTGGAGCTTACAGTTTAAATTCTCTACGACACAAATACATCCACAAGCTAGTATTTACCAAACATCATATTTTAGTTCCATGAGAAGAAACCAAAGCATCCATATTATTGCTTATACAAGCATGTATATCTTAAAAATACCTGAATACACGTTTTACCAATCATTTAAAGACATAAAATATATCCCCTCAAAAAAAGAATATTTGAAGAGATATGAAGAATGCTTAATGCTGCCCAGCTATATTATTGTAATCAGTGTGTGTGTATATATATTTGTATAAACTTTTATTTAGCTTACTGAATATGTAATGAATAGCATATTTTACAATTATATGATAGAAAATATGACATTTAATAGGCATATCAATGAAAACATTAAAGATAGATGCATAGAATATATTTTTATGACTGTTACTTAATAAATACACTATAAAGTGTTCACAGTATTCATATACTCAATGTTACATGTTTCTTTGTAATGGCTTTCTTGCTTTGTGATGTCTTTATGATAGTACAGGTGTTTGATGTAATTTACAGGTGACCTTTCACCTCTGTTTGTATGGAAACTTGTGATATAATTAAGTAATGCAGGAAACACTGGAAAGCAATTATTGCAGAGTCACAGAGAAAATGTCAGTGGAGGTTGATACACAAAAAATAAAAGTTTTTACTTGCTGTTTGACCCTGAGGACGGGGATTCGCCCCGAAACATGTCGGTTGCATTGGTCTAATAAATGACCTGATTATTCACCTTGAAGAGTCTGTCTGAGTGCCGCCACACATCCACGCTTTATATTGTGACCTTGAGCCACTTGGAGGGCACCGCAGCATTTATGCATAAGACTAACAGGAGTGCCGGGCCACCCACAGCTTGTATATATATATATATATATATATATATCTATCACAGATGCTCTGAACTCACCGTAATCATAATAACTCACCGTAGTCATAATAAATAATGGCAATTGCTATCCTAACAAATTTTAGGTATGCTAACTGGTTTAAAGCTCACAGTACCTTGGTTTTTAAAGGTGACAGTCACCAAGCACACCTGTTGTAAAACACCTTGTAAATCCACTGAAACAGGTTAGATGAAATAAGTTAACGGGGGTGCATGAGAAGATGTGATCGCAAAAAGATTAATACAAAAAATAAAATAAACAAAATACATTAGTCCACTGCACTCACCATTCCTAGATTTGGGGTGCAATATAGTACAGTATGTGACCACATTGTTTGTCTGCACTCACCATAATAACTCACTATAATAAACAATGGGGTTTAGTTCATATTTTGATCAATACATTTAAGTGTGCAGCCCCCGTCAAGGGACCCATTTTCTGCAAGTACTGTATATCATGCTGTGTTTGTCATTATTGGTCTGAAGTCCGGAGAGTACCATTGTGTTGCATATAAATATATATATATATATATATATAGACGACAGATGGGGGTCCGGCACAGCCACTTAAAGCGAATATAAGACTGGGTGCCCTCACGAGAAGATGTATATATATATCCATTGTAGAAGAGCCGCACTCACATGTCGTTAATAATCACAGTTGCTGGGGTGCAAAATCCAGGAACAGGTCCTATCAGAACAAAGTTCCACGATACATGTGCAGAAATAAGGATGCACTCACCAGACTTCTCCAGGGTGAAACTGATAGATTTTAATCCACACAGCACATACTCACAAACAGAAGGTCAACGTTTCAGCTCACAGCAGAGCCTTTGTCAAGACCAGATTACCAGGGAGATGGCAACCTGGTAATCTGGTTTTGACAAAGGCTCTGCTGTGAGCCGAAACGTTGACCTTCTGTTTGTGAGTATGTGCTGTCTGGATTAAAATCTATCAATTTCACCCTGGAGAAGTCTGGTGAGTGCATCCTTATTTGTGCACACACACATATATATATATATATATATACACACACATATATATATATATATATATATATATATATAAATACCCTATTGTCGCCGGCACTCAGTCTACCCCCACGGGCTCTGTGGCTCTGGTGCCTTCCACCGAGGTGTCATTGCTGATTTTATATATATATATATATATATATATATATAGGTAAACGTGGGCACTTCAGATGTTTAGATATTCTTTCAGGTGCCAGAACAAATGGATGACATGTGCAGCAAGGAACGACACCATACACACATACACACTCCCACAGGCACGGACACACACACACACACACACACACACACACACAATAAACCACTTATCCAAGAGATGGGCTAGCATTGGCATCATGTGAAAATGAAAAATGTTATGCAATAAAAATTTACACTACTAGACCAAGCATGATTGTATATAATATATTATGCATGTAATATATAGAATTTGGCATTATTTACACTAAAGTTATATATAAATATTAAAATATAGCAAATAAGAAAATGTTATTATTGGAATATTATTTTTCTTATCTGTATATGTTTATTCATTAAAAGTGTAATGTTGCCATTCTACCAAAGAAGATTGAAATATTTATCATGAACATACAGTAAATTCAAGAACGTCACCCAATGGCCAGTTTATCGTAACCAAAAACAGATAGTAACACTTGATAAACACGCAGGATGAATGGCCCTCTAAGTACAACTATGGCCTACACATAATGGAGGGAGTCATTTTGTCAGCTGATGTAATAAGCAACATATTGTAGCATATCAGTTCAGTAGCAACTAGAAAATCAATAGGCAAAATTCATGAATATTGGTTCAGTAAAATAAATTATATATATATATATATATATATATATATATATATATATCCTTCTTTGTATTAGTAGCATATGCATTGTGACACTTATGATTAAAGTCTATCTAATTCTATATAATTTTATGCTCATTGTCTAGTAAAGGGTCACCAGTACAGTGGTAAATACCACAAGTATAAATGTTAAGGTTCCTGTATCTAATATTTGAATTATTGTGTAATGGGTGTAATTCAGAGTTGATCGCAGCAGCAAATTTGTTAGCTAATGGGCAAAACCATGTACTCTTCAGGGGGGCAGATATAACATGTGCAGAGAGAGTTAGATTTGGGTGGGGTCTGTTCAAACTGAATCTAAATTGCAGTGTAAAAATAAAGCAGCCAGTATTTACCCTGCACAGAAACAAAATAACCCACCCAAATCTAACTCTCTCTGCAAATGTTATATCTGCCCCCCCCTGCAGTGCACATGGTTTTGCCCAACTGCTAGCAAATTTGCTGCTGTGATCAACTCTGAATTACCCCCAATGTGTTTTCATGCTTGTGCATAGAAAAAAGGAGACCAAAAGTAGTAAATGAGGATCATTTCTAGAGAAAGGCAGGTTTGCGTCAAATACAGTATTACAAGCCGTTCATCAAAAAGTAATGTACAACACCATGAATACAGTATACAGTATATGTATGAACTAAGCATAAAAAGCTTACACTATATAACTATACTATCACAAGTATTCCACACCAAAGCAGGACACCAGTAAAATGTTATAGTCACTGAAGATTATGTTGTAAATACTGACATGTTCTATGTTTTGTTTGTGTGTTGTTAATCAGCCTGCATTCTGTATTTGTTCAAAGAACCTTTCACTTGTATTCTTGCAGAACTATTACAGTAATGTCTAATGCAATTAACTGTAACACAAGCTGATGCTCAATTGGGTGAATTAATCTTTAACAGATAAAGTATAACAAGATTATACTTTCCACTTCTCATTTCCATTAGAATGTGTAACTGTTACTAATTGTTTTACGTATAATATTCACAATCTTTTTTCCATCCTTTAGGACCCATGTAATACTGGGCTAATTGCCCTTTTATTACAAATTGCTACTAGAACAATGTCACAATAAACAGATATCTTACTTCATTGATGTCTGCATTTGTCCTTTCTAATGCAGTGACTACATATCATTTTGTATTACTAGTCACTGCAGGTTAACCATGAACTCATACAATCATGTAATGTAATTACTCACTGGTAACAACTTTCACATGCAAAGCTAGGACTACGCAGGCGACATACAGCCTCTGCAATTATGACATTAATTGCTTAAGAAAACCCAATGAAATTGTATGCAATTAATCTCATGAATGAACCGGACATAGGAAACAATAAAGTCAACTTTTTCTGTTATTTTACATTAATTTGCATTTCCTATCACAAATCACCAAAACCTCCTGAATGAGCAATTAATTGTTTATCCCATTAAACTCTAAATTAGACACCTGATGTTCAGGCAACTTGATTTAATTATGGCATTGTCTGATTGAAGGAAATCATTACACTACAAAAGTATTGAAATTTGCTTCCGTACCAGAGCACATATACGTTAGAAACAATTGATCTCTTTTACTCATTTATTAATAATGCTGGACTAAAAATTGCCGGTGTAGCCTAGCCTTAATGCAAGACAAAAGTTTTGTCAAATGTTCACTGAACACCTTTGTACATTAACCCATTCAGTTAGAAAGGCATGGCTACAAGTAGCTACCGGGGTGTAAAGGAGTAGTGAAAGGGTTTACAAAGTGCTCCTACATCATTTTGGTGATCCTGAAAAATGGAGTATTGTACCATTGTTCAATCCCCTGCCCCCTTATCCTGATGTTGTCTTGGTACAAGTGTGTATGTGTTGGATGGGGGGAGGTGATGCTAAACTTGTTCTGCTATCAGCACGGCTGGCAGCAGATCCCCCGCCTCACAATGCCGCACGCTGAGCTTTGGCAGAGAATCAATAACGTGAAAATCTGTCCTCATCAACTAGACATTCTCCATGACAATCACCAATCAGAGGCAGGACCTGGCCCCTTTATCCCAAGGGCAAGAGCCTCCCAATTTTCTGCTATGAAAAGCAGCATAAATTAGAACCCTCAGTTCCTGCTGGCGGTGCTTAATGGGCATGATTTATGAACCATTAAATGAGGTTATGTAAATCGATCTTTTCGAAGAATACTAACACACAGGTGACAGGTGCAGCACTAGCAAAGCCATGATGAGACCACAAGGGGAATGGGAGGGGAGTGAATGAGATTTCAGCAATGTTTTAAAGCACAAGGGGAGGTCAGGAAAGGGGGGTTGAGGGAGCCAAAGAGTCATATGAACTATGCCCAAGGTTTGCAAGCAATTACCAATCCGCTGTCTAATTGTTCCCAAATGAATTCATTCCAAGCAAACATAGAACTGTGGCAGTGGGAAAAGAACAAGCTGCAAAGAGGTGCAGCATATATAGTTAACTCAAATGACTATTACCGTGTCAGATGTTTTCCTCACTGGTAATATTCTGAGTTCCTCATACAATGGGCAAGAGGAACCCACTTAATCGAGCACATTTGTCCTCTAACTGGAATTTCTTTGGCAGGACGTCTAAAGACATAGTGATGGCCGTAGGTACAAGAGTAAACTGTCATTTTGCCATGCACACATTTAACTCTTTGCTTTGTATCCAACAGAAATGATATTAAAGGTACGGTACTTTCAAATGCTACCACTGTTAAATTGGTGTGCGTGTGCCAATGGAAAAATGTTTTTAAGTGCACTTCATAAGAGACAAGAAGCAGTTGTGGCTTTTACAAGATTTGCATGTGCTAAATAGGCCTGCCCCTTCCCTCTTCAGGCACTGTGTTACATTATATACAACCCATCACTTATTACATTGGTAGGGCAAGCAGGAGAGCATGGGAAGAAGAAAGAGCAGACTGTCTTGTGATGTTGATGGCTGCGCTATGACATCACAGCACAGTGCCACAATCTAAGCTTACCACCGCACAAGAGCGTTCAAGTTATTTTAAAGAATATCACCCCATTCTGTGTTCAATTTAAAACCCCAGTTTAGCAGCAAGCAGTGCAAGGTACCACAGGGAAAAATAAAAACACTTAATTGTTAACATTATGGGGGAGATGTATAAAGTCTTCTTAAGAGTGGAGAAGTGGACAAATTACCCATGCCAACAAATAAGCTTCTACCTATTATTTTATAGAATGTACTTGTAAAATGCTAGCTAAATGTTGATTGGCTGCTATAGGCAACTACTCCACTTTATCACTCTGGACAGTTTGATACATCTCCAGCTTAGTGAATTGCATATCTAGAAACATTAGCATTCTAAAGAGCATATGCAATTAGCCTCAGGGTTTACCACGTAGGGAAAGAAATGGGGTTAACGGCCCGAGCTATTTAAAGATTGTACGTATTTGCCTTACTCGTGTTAATCCAGCTTCCTCATTCTCAATTGCTCCAGTCTCTGCAGCTCTGTTTAAGCTACCCCATACTCTCTGCAGTGTCTCCAGACTCTGTCTACGTTTCCTTTACCTGGTGTCTTCTACTTCCTGCTGTAGCTCCATTCTGATATTGCTTGGCAGTCCTGCTGCCTGCTTAGTTTTGTATGGGTTCACTACGGCTGGCCGGCGGTCGGGCTCCCGGCGACCAGCATCCCGGCGCCGGGAGCCCGACCGCCGGCTTACCGACAGCTTGGCGAGCGCAAATGAGCCCCTTGCGGGCTCGCTGCGCTCGCCACGCTACGGGCACGGTGGCGCGCTACGCGCGCCACACTATTTTATTCTCCCTCTATGGGGGTCGTGGACCCCCACGAGGGAAAATAATTGTCGGTATTCCGGCTGTCGGGCTACCGGCGCCGGTATACTGAGCGCCGGGAGCCCGACCGCCGGCAAACAGAAGACCACCCTTTTGTATGACTCCCTAATCCTGCTGTCTCTAGTTTGCAGGTCTCTAGGCTGCATGTAAGGCTAAGTAATAGGCTTCATAAAAGCTGCGGTTAGGTTAGGGTGGCATTTAGGAGTGTTGGTCCAAGGAAGTATAGAGAGGATTTGTGATTAGTTGGTGAGGGGGCAAGAGTAGATTGAAGTTATTCTAAGAGGCTAGGTTGCAATAAGTGGTGGCTCCAGAGTTGGGGCCACAGCACAATCCAAAATGTAAATAGGGGAGCCACACCAACTGCCATCCCAAATGCTGTAAATCATTGCTGACCAGGAATCAGTGGCAGTTGGTATGGCTCCCCTACTTGAAATTTGGACTGTGCTGTAGCCCCACCTTTGGAGCCACCACTCAGTGCCGTAACTAGGCATTTTAGCGCTGTGTCCAAGAAACGACAGTGGCGCCCCCCATGTAAGATAGGGGCAGTGCGCGCCGTAGGCGCGTGAAAAAGTTATAGGGGCGTGGCTTCACGGGGAAGGGGCGTGGCCACAAAATAATAGCAATTCATACTACGGTGCACAGTAGTCTACATTATTCAAATTACGCTGCACAGTAGCGCCACTACACCAGGTAGAGCCCCTTTTATACATTACAGCAGACAGCATCCCCCTTTTTACACATTACAGCAGACAGTCCCCCTTTTTACACATTGCGGCAGCCAGTCCCCCTTTTTACACATTGCGGCAGACAGCGTCCCCTTTTTTACACATTACAGCAGACAGCGTCCCCGTTTTTACACATTACGGCAGACGGTCTCCCCCTTTATACACATTGCGGCAGCCAGTCCCCCTTTTTACACATTACGGAAGCCAGACCCCCTTTTTACACATTGCGGCAGCCAGGCCCCCTTTTTACACATTGCGGCAGCTAGTCCCCCTTTTTACACATTGCGGCAGCCAGGCCCCCTTTTTACACATTGCGGCAGCCAGTCCCCCTTTTTACACATTGCGGCAGCCAGGCCCCCTTTTTACACATTGCGGCAGCCAGGCCCCCTTTTTACACATTGCGGCAGCCAGGCCCCCTTTTTACACATTGCGGCAGCCAGGCCCCCTTTTTACACATTGCAGCAGCCAGGACCCCTTTTTACACATTGCGGCAGCCAGGCCCCCTTTTTACACATTGCGGCAGCAAGGCCCCCTTTTTACACATTGCGGCAGCCAGGCCCCCTTTTTACACATTGCGGCAGCTAGGCCCCCTTTTTACACATTGCGGCAGCTAGGCCCCCTTTTTACACATTGCGGCAGCCAGGCCCCCTTTTTACACATTGCGGCAGACGGTGTCCCCCTGAGAGAGAGAGAGAGAGAGAGAAAGAGAGATATACTTACCATCTCCCCGCTGGCATTCAGGCTCCTCGTTCAGGTCCCTCGGTGCAGGCAGGTGAGAAGGAGGAGGAGGGAGGGGGAGCAGGGAGCCGCAGCAGCGCTATGTCATTGGTAGTAAGTGCCGCTGCAGCATCCCCCTCTACTTCCGTATTGGCTGCCCGGCGCTGCTGTGGATGCTGGGATAGAGGAACCGCATCCCAGCATCCACAGCAGCGCCGGGCAGCCAATACAGAAGGAGAGGGGGATGCTGCAGCGGCGCTTACTACCAATGAAATAGCGCTGCTGCGGCTCCCTGCTCCCCCTCCCTCCTCCTCCTTCTCCGCTGCCCGGCGCGGCTGCAGACTTCTCCCTCCACAGCGCGGCGCACGGCGCAGACTTAGAGGCGGCATGTAATGAGTCAATTTGACTCATTACATGCTGCTGGCCATGCGCCCTCAGGGCAACTGCGCTGTGTGCCAAGCCCACTTGGCACACACGTAGTTACGGCCCTGCCACCACTGGTTACTATACAGAAGAAAAGTGTTCAGGGCAAGCAAGTAACTTCAATTTCAAGCAAAATGTTTTTGAAAAATCAGGGGAATATCAAGAGCTGGGGGCCTGTGTGCAAATGGGACCCCCCCTTTCCAGTTCCAGCATGCTGCCCGTGTGGTGCACAGGCTCCCTGTGGTCATATTAGTACCAATAAGCAGTGGCATAACTATAGAGGGTGCAGGAGATGCAAGGCCCAGCAAGCAATCCCACTGCACCCTTTAGACTTTTTTTTAGTTAGTACTGGCACATGCCGGGTTCGGAGCCCGGCAGTTGACTTCCTGGTAGGTTGGGTGGAAGGGGCGCTAGACACTGCAACTGGCAACTGCAGAACAGAAAGATTAGTGACCACAGTCAGAAATTGTGTGTCCCTAGCCTATTACAGTGCTTCTTCCCTCTGGCCACCTTAGCCAATCCCTCCCCCTAACATCATCATGGTTGGTGGTGGTGGAACATCACAGAGTACCTGGGCTGCAGAAAGAGAAGCAATGGCGGATTCAAGGCAGTGGTGGCACCAAAGCATGTCCCCCTCCCCCGCCATTGTCATTTCAGAGATTTTTTTATTTTTTATTATTTGAGCAGGGTTGGCCACTGCTGCCGGGACTGATGACTGGTGCACTGCTGACTGGCAGCCGGCAGCGCCTATTAAACTCCCAGTTGGGGCAGACGCTTCAAGCTCAGGCACTGCCCGTGCTGTCAAATCTGGATATTGTACAGGAGACGGTGCCAGCGTCACCACAGTAGTGACATTGTGTCACTCTCAGCTGTAACTGCATCCTGTCCACCATTTGGCCAGGGTTAGTTCTAAATCCACATTGGGTAAGGGACCTCTGATGTCACCAGGGGAGGAGCCACGTCACCACAGGGGAAGGAGCCATGGCCAAACAGGGTACCCGAAATATACCCTCGCGGGCTTGGTTCGCTCGCCACGCTTCGGGCTCGGTGGCTATTCTGCTGGCCTAGCTCCTTCCCTGGTGATGCGGCTCCTCCCCCTGATGTCATAGGTCCTTTAGGCCACTTGATTCTAGCATCTACCATTTGGCCAGCCTCCCTCCCGCCTGCACGGTCTGCACATCACAGTTCCAGAACTTGCCACTCCCAGTAAACTCAGTCTCTTCCTAACCGTAAATGACCCACTGCCACCCAACAGTGTGCCATTTCATCCTAAAGTAGGCTTAATGTCGGCAGTGACACACATCAGATCAGTTGCCTCTGTAACAGAACATGTCTTCCTACATTCCAGCAGCAGCTGTTACTATACCTCACCTGGCAGTCCAATGCTGATCCCACCTTCCCCGGGAGCTGTGGTGGTGTCCGGCCTGTCGGTATGGAGGAGGAGCAGGGGAGACATGGGGACCACAGTGCTCTGGCCAAGATGAGGGACTACGAGATGCTGCTGGTCAGACTGCACAGGTACCAGGAGCATTCAGCTATTATTCTGAGTGGGCAACGTTGAAACATTTGTGGAGTAAATATTTTACTTAAAAATAAACCAAGAAAAGTTTAATACATATTATACATATGTTGCCAGGCTCCTCCTCCACAGGCCTGTCACATGTCCCCATGCCCTACAGCCTGTCACATGCTTCCGTACTTTCCAGCCTGTCACTCACGTCCCGTGCCCACCAGCCTGTCACACACATCTCCGTGCTCTCCAGCCTATCACACGCGTCCCTGTGCCCTCCAGCCTGTCACACACATCCCCAGCCTATTGCACATCACAGTAAGTAGTACAGGGATCTCAGCTCATGTCTACATCTCTGTGTCTACCTACCTACTCCCTGGTGACCTGCGTCTCCCTATCCCCACCCTGCTGCCCTCTGTGTCTCTGTCCCCTCCCTGCCGCCTTGCTTCTCCCTATCCCCTCCCTGCCAACCTGCATCACCCTGTCCACACCCTGCATCTATGTTTCTTCTCTGCTGCCCTGCGTCTCTCTGTTCCCTCCATGCTGCTCTGTGCCTCCCTCACCCCTCCCTACCATCCTGCACCTTCCTATCCCCTCCGTACCATCTGGTGCCTCCCTATCCCCTCCATACCACCCTGTGTCTCCCTGCCCCTTCTCTGCATCTCTCTGTTCCCTCCCTGCTCCCCTGCTTCCCCCTGCTTCTCCCTGTCTATCTGCATTTCCCTGTCCCCTACCTGCTGCCCTGCATCTCCCAATCCCCTCCACAAGGTAATGACTTGACCTACACTGCAGTGGGTTGCTGAGGTATTGGGTGGGAGGGGGAGGGGGCTGCAGACCTGGGTATGTTTTTTTTTTTCCATGTTGGGGCCAATGTGTTTGTTTGGTTGTTGTTGTTGTTTTTTTGGGGGGAGGCTTTCAAGATTTTGCTATGGAGGCCAAGTTCTAGTTACGCCCCTGCCAATTAGTCAAAAAATTTAAGACTATTTTTAAGATATTGTTATACCCTAAAACACTGTCAGTATATAAAAATATAAATATATGATTTGAATTTGATCAGAATTGCCAAAACTGAGAATGAGTGTGACAATGAGTCAAGGAGGCCACAGGTAGCCCTATGGCAGCCCCAGACAGTTACAGCCTTCCATGGCAGAGGTTGAAAAAACTTACCATAAGTAAACAGTGGGGGTCATTCCAAGTTGATCGCTAGCTGCATTCGTTCGCTGTGCAGCAATGAGGGGAAAAAACGGCACTTCTGCGCATGCGTATGCGGCGCAATGCGCACGCACAACGTACTAGTACAATGGACGGTGTCTTTTCACACAGGGTCTAGCGAAGCTTTTCAGTCGCACTGCTGGCCACAGAGTGATTGACATGAAGTGGGCATTTCTGGGTGTCAACTGACCGTTTTCAGGTAGTGTGTGGAAAAACGCAGGCATGCCAGGGAAAATGCAGGCGTGGCTGGCCGAACGGAGGGCGTGTTTGTGATGTCAAAACAGGAACTGAATGGTCTGAAGTGATCGCAAGCGCTGAGTAGGTCTGAAGCTACTCATAAACTGCACAAAAATTTTTTGTAGCCGCTCTGCGATCCTTTCGTTAGCACTTCTGCTAAGCAATAATACACTCCCAGTGGGCGGCGGAATAGCGTTTGCACGGCTGCTAAAAACTGCTAGCGAGCGAACAACTCGGAATGACCACCAGTAGCCGAAGCACTTCACAAAGCTGAGGTTCATGGCAAAGTGGCTGGGAAAAAAAACATTGTTGAAGTCATAAAGTTCACAACGGGAAGAAGGGATAATTGAAATAAAAATACAAATTCTAACGATTGCGAGCTTTACCACACCTAACAAATTCCTTTACTAAAACATGTGTCTTCTTTTAGGAAGCCCTACTGCAGTGGTTCCCAACCTCAGTCCCCATGCATACTAACAGTCCAAGTTACAGTGATATGCTTGAGCGCAGAAGGTTAAATCAAAGTAACTGAGGTACTGATTAAGCCACCTGTGCTTAAGTATAGTTATACTTAAAACCTGGACTTCTAGTGTGCCCTGAGGACTGTATATGTGAAACAGTGCTCTAGTCCAGTGGTTCTCAAACTCGGTCCTCAGGACCCCACACAGTGCATGTTTTGCAGGTAACCCAGCAAGTGCACAGGTGTATTAATTACTCACTGACACATTTTACAAGGTACACAGGTGGAGCTAATTATGTCACTTGTGATTCTGTGAGGAGACCTGCAAAACATGCACTGTGTGGGGTCCTGAGGACCGAGTTTAAGAACCTGTGCGCTAGTCTGAAGAGTTTATTTTTCTGGATTACACATACACACATATATTATGTATATATATATATATATATATATATATATATACTGTATATATATATATATTAGAGATGAGCGGGTTCGAATGTAACGCCAGAATTAACGCCAGTTCGGTTTTATCTGGATGTTTCTTATTGGCTATCCAAAACACGTCACGTCTGTGAGCCAATAAGATGCCGTTTTGAGAACCGAGTAAAACCGAGTAAAACCGAACCCGCTCATCTCTAATATATATATATATATATATATATATATATATATATAGAGAAGAGAAATGGAGCACTCACCAGTCTTTTCTTAATAAAGCATCAGCAGAAGTTTATTGCCCAGACAGCATAGCATGACTGTATATCACAGTCCCATGTAATTTTCAAAAGGTAAGCTCAAACGTTTTCGGTCATATCAGACCGTCATCAGGAGATATAAACAGCATTCAAAAGCTGTCATGTCATCATGGAGAAATACCATCAGCCTATCTGACCCTGCCTCACCGGCCCCTTATCTACCCACCATTTGATTAATGGCGCCAAAATGACGTCATAGTGTGGGCGGAGTTAGCCCATTTTATTCAAAGTGCTCCAAAACACATCACTTTATAGTACAAATCCCGCAGCGATGCCACCAATAATGCTCATACCAAGATCAGTCTAATCAACCTCCATATCCAGTATAATACTCGCTGTCTACCCCCAAATCCACACAGTGATCAGCGCTGTATATCCTGGCGGTTGCCAAGCAACCGCATTCAGGACCTGCCTACTGTCCTTGTTGTCCAATCGTTGTTAGAGCACACGCCAGCGGAAGTGACGTATCGGGGCGGTTGCCAAGCAACAACCCGGATACTTCCTACTGAGCGTGTTACGTATTCTAAAATTACATATTCAAGGGGGTTGCTAGGCAACGCTTGGACGCATCCCTTGATCAAATCTCCGTGAGCGGATATGACATCAGACAAATGGTTGCCATGCAACCATCGCTGGGAGTCCCCAAATACATTTACAATACAGAACCCACTCCATTACATCAATTCAACAGGATATAGGTTATTCATGGACAGGGCAGATGCATTATTTTATAACTTAGGGGCCAATCATAGTAGGAATTAATCAAATATATAGGGGGTAAGGCAGCACAGTATAATCGTAGCGAGCCACACCTGCAAGCCTGGGATTTTGTAAATTGATAATAACACACTTTCAAGAGATAATCTGTAGGTAGTAGGAGCCGGTGAGGTACGGAAGACAATACTTCACATGACAAAATACATAAACTGCATACATATATAAAAATACACACAAAAATTTTTAATAATAACAAAAATATACCTAAATTACTATAACAAAAGCGCATTGGTCCCAAAGGGCCATACGTCCCTTATCTAAGGAAAATACCCAGAGGGTTATTCTCATTAAGCCCATTGGGGGCCAGTGTTCCCAATTTAAAAATCCATCTTGCCTCTAATTTCCTCAAGATAAGTGTACGGTCTCCACCTCTCTCAGGTTCCGGAACCCAATCTATGATTCGGCATCTAAGTGCTGATACCTGATGTCCCATTTTGAGAAAGTGTTGTGCAACTGGTTTATCAGATTTCCCAGAGGTGATCGCTTGATTAATCGAACTCCTGTGATTTGCCATGCGTTCTCTAAATGTGCACGTCTTCATTCCAACATATGCTAGACCGCAAGGGCATAATAGCATATAGACCACATAACTCAGCCTACAATGAAGCTTGTATCGAATCTTGATCAGACCACCATTGTGTGGGTGTGGGAAAGAGGTGCCCGGCAGCAGCGAGCGGCACGTAGTGCACCCAACACATCTGAAGCATCCCGGTTTCTTAGTGTTTAGCCACGTGACGTTTTCCTTCGTCACAAGAGATCGAGCAGGTTGCATCAGAATCTGTTTCAGATTTCTACCACGCCTATAGGCCATCATAGGCGGATTATCAAGGGTACCTTGAAATTTTGGATCAGACTTGAGTAGCGGCCAATGTTTTTTGATGGTTTTAGAGATAACAGGAGACATATCATCATATTGTGTCACGAATATCATACGATTCTGTTTGCAATCACGTTTCTGGTGAAGTCTCAACCTAGCTTTGGTGAGACAGTTCTCAACAACACTTCTCGTATATCCCCTCTCGAGGAACCGTTCCTTCATTTGTACAATTTGGGCTTCCGCTGTATCAGAATTTGTATTGTTGCGGAGAACCCTCATGAACTGGGACACAGGAAGACTTGCCTTGAGGGTAGGTGGATGCTTGCTGGTCGCATGCAGGAAGGTATTTCTAACCGTTTCCTTTCTGTATAGTGTGGACCCCAGCTTTGTTCCACACTATAGCTGGGGTCCACACTATACAGAAAGGAAACGGATAGAAATACCTTCCTGCATGCGACCAGCAAGCATCCACCTACCCTCAAGGCAAGTCTTCCTGTGTCCCAGTTCATGAGGGTTCTCCGCAACAATACAAATTCTGATACAGCGGAAGCCCAAATTGTACAAATGAAGGAACGGTTCCTCGAGAGGGGATATACGAGAAGTGTTGTTGAGAACTGTCTCACCAAAGCTAGGTTGAGACTTCACCAGAAACGTGATTGCAAACAGAATCGTATATGATATTCGTGACACAATATGATGATATGTCTCCTGTTATCTCTAAAACCATCAAAAAACATTGGCCGCTACTCAAGTCTGATCCAAAATTTCAAGGTACCCTTGATAATCCGCCTATGATGGCCTATAGGCGTGGTAGAAATCTGAAACAGATTCTGATGCAACCTGCTCGATCTCTTGTGACGAAGGAAAACGTCACGTGGCTAAACACTAAGAAACCGGGATGCTTCAGATGTGTGGGGTGCACTACGTGCCGCTCGCTGCTGCCGGGCACCTCTTTCCCACACCCACACAATGGTGGTCTGATCAAGATTCGATACAAGCTTCATTGTAGGCTGAGTTATGTGGTCTATATGCTATTATGCCCTTGCGGTCTAGCATATGTTGGAATGACGACGTGCACATTTAGAGAACGCATGGCAAATCACAGGAGTTCGATTAATCAAGCGATCACCTCTGGGAAATCTGATAAACCAGTTGCACAACACTTTCTCAAAATGGGACATCAGGTATCAGCACTTAGATGCCGAATCATAGATTGGGTTCCGGAACCTGAGAGAGGTGGAGACCGTACACTTATCTTGAGGAAATTAGAGGCAAGATGGATTTTTAAATTGGGAACACTGGCCCCCAATGGGCTTAATGAGAATAACCCTCTGGGTATTTTCCTTAGATAAGGGACGTATGGCCCTTTGGGACCAATGCGCTTTTGTTATAGTAATTTAGGTATATTTTTGTTATTATTAAATTTTTTTGTGTGTATTTTTATATATGTATGCAGTTTATGTATTTTGTCATGTGAAGTATTGTCTTCCGTACCTCACCGGCTCCTACTACCTACAGATTATCTCTTGAAAGTGTGTTATTATCAATTTACAAAATCCCAGGCTTGCAGGTGTGGCTCGCTACGATTATACTGTGCTGCCTTACCCCCTATATATTTGATTAATTCCTACTATGATTGGCCCCTAAGTTATAAAATAATGCATCTGCCCTGTCCATGAATAACCTATATCCTGTTGAATTGATGTAATGGAGTGGGTTCGGTATTGTAAATGTATTTGGGGACTCCCAGCGATGGTTGCATGGCAACCATTTGTCTGATGTCATATCCGCTCACGGAGATTTGATCAAGGGATGCGTCCAAGCGTTGCCTAGCAACCCCCTTGAATACGTCATTTTAGAATACGTAACACGCTCAGTAGGAAGTATCCGGGTTGTTGCTTGGCAACCGCCCCGATACGTCACTTCCGCTGGCGTGTGCTCTAACAACGATTGGACAACAAGGACAGTAGGCAGGTCCTGAATGCGGTTGCTTGGCAACCACCAGGATATACAGCGCTGATCACTGTGTGGATTTGGGGGTAGACAGCGAGTATTATACTGGATATGGAGGTTGATTAGACTGATCTTGGTATGAGCATTATTGGTGGCATCGCTGCGGGATTTGTACTATAAAGTGATGTGTTTTGGAGCACTTTGAATAAAATGGGCTAACTCCGCCCACACTATGACGTCATTTTGGCGCCATTAATCAAATGGTGGGTAGATAAGGGGCCGGTGAGGCAGGGTCAGATAGGCTGATGGTATTTCTCCATGATGACATGACAGCTTTTGAATGATGTTTATATCTCCTGATGACGGTCTGATATGACCGAAAACGTTTGAGCTTACCTTTTGAAAATTACATGGGACTGTGATATACAGTCATGCTATGCTGTCTGGGCAATAAACTTCTGCTGATGCTTTATTAAGAAAAGACTGGTGAGTGCTCCATTTCTCTTCTCTATAAGTGGATCCCCTGGAGGGCTTTCGTGGATGACACCCCAGCTGTTGCTTCTATGTTTAACGTGAGTGCGACTTTCCCTACATATATATATATATATATATATATATATGTATATATACTAGCTGTTCTACCCATTCTTCGCACAGGAGTTTCTAATTTTCACGGTTGTACATGTAAATGAGTGTTAATGATTTGGTAAATCTATAGAGTAAATTTGAGACGTTTTAATGTGAGTAAATAGTAATCCATGGTTCTTGGTGTTAATTGAGGAGCACCCGTAGCAGATACAATAAAAAGTCATGGGACCATTTTTGTAGTTTATTAAAAATTCTGCACACTGGAGGTGCAATCCAAATTTTGATCCGATTGTTCATTTGGACTTTATCGTTTATGCAACGCAAGTCACGCATCGTAATGACGTCATTATGTCAACCCCCTTTTTATCCCCTT
Source organism: Pseudophryne corroboree (assembly GCF_028390025.1). NCBI lineage: Eukaryota > Metazoa > Chordata > Amphibia > Anura > Myobatrachidae > Pseudophryne > Pseudophryne corroboree. Next base: position 110,211,777 of record NC_086455.1, read on the forward strand.
AGGGTAGGTTTATTAAAATTCTGATTACGGAGTTTTCCTGTGTCCTACCTGAAGAATACCTATGTTAAATTTCAGTTGCCTAACATATCAGGAAGTAAGAGAATTAGTGATGTCAGTCAGTCAATCAGTGATAGATACGGTAAACAGTGACCCATTTTTGTAGTTTATAAATTCTACACACTGGAGGTGCAATTACGGATAGCAGTCCCTGCAATACAGTCCCAACAGTTACATGGTACATGTATAATAATAATAATAATAATAATAATAATAATAATAATAATGCTGCTGCTGTGTAATATAATAATTAGTGATGAGCAGGTTCGGTTCCTCGGGATCCGAACCCCCCCGAACTTCACCCATTTTACACGGTTCCGAGGCAGCCTCGGATCTTCCCGCCTTGCTCGGTTAACACGAGCGCGCCCGAATGTCATCATCCCGCTGTCGTATTCTCACGAGATTCGTATTCTATATAAGGAGCCGCGCGTCGCCGCCATTTTCACTCGTGCTTTGGAGATGATAGTGAGAGGACGTGGCTGCGTTCTCTCAGTTTCTGTTTTCAGTGTGCTGCAAATATCTGTGCTCAGTGTGCTGCAAATATCTCTGCTCAGTGTGCTTGCAAATATCTGTGCTCAGTGTTCTGAAAATATCTACGCTCTCTGCCTGAAAAACGCTCCATATCTGTGCTGCATTGTAGTATATAGTAGGAGGACAGTGCAGAATTTTGCTGTGACCACCAGTATATATATAGCAGTAAGGTACAGTAGTCCACTGCTCTACCTCTGTGTCGTCAAGTATACTATGCATCCATACATGTGCTGCATTTTAGTTGTGCGCAGTATATAGTAGGAGGACAGTGCAGAATTTTGCTGACCACCAGTATATATATAGCAGTACGGTACAGTAGTCCACTGCTCTACCTCTGTGTCGTCAAGTATACTATGCATCCATACCTGTGCTGCATTTTAGTTGTGCGTAGTATATAGAAGGAGGACAGTGCAGAATTTTGCTGACCACCAGTATATATATAGCAGTACGGTACAGTAGTCCACTGCTCTACCTCTGTGTCATCAAGTATACTACAAAAGTTCAGTAAAATGACCCAAAAATCAAAATTAAAAGCGTCTGATGAGAAGCGTAAACTTGCCAATATGCCATTTCAGACACGGAGTGGCAAGGAACGGCTGAGGCCCTGGCCTATGTACATGGCTAGTGGTTCAGATTCACATGAGGATGGAAGCACTCATCCTCTCGCTAGAAAACTGCAGTGCCACTCCTAGATGGGCCAGGTGTTTGTGTCGGCCACTTGGATCGCTTAGCTTAGCCATCCAGCGACCTTGGTGCACCTCTTTTTTTCTTTGCATCATGTGCTGTTTGGGGACTATTTTTTAAATCTGCCATCCTGTCTGACACTGCAGTGCCACTCCTAGATGGGCCAGGTGTTTGTGTTGGCCACTTGGGTCACTTAACTTAGCCATCCAGTGACCTTGGTGCAAATTTTAGGACTAAAAATAATATTGTGAGGTGTTCAGTGTTCAGGATAGACTGGAAATGAGTGGAAATTATGGTTATTGAGGTTAATAATACTATGGGATCAAAATGACCCCCAAATTCTATGATTTAAGCTGTCTTTGAGGGTTTTTTGTAAAAAAAAACACCCAAATCCAAAACACACCCGAATCCGACAAAAAAATTTCAGGGAGGGTTTGCCAAAACGCGTCCGAATCCAAAACACGGCCGCTGAACCGAATCCAAAACCAAAACACAAAACCCGAAAAATTTCCGGTGCACATCACTAAAATAATAATAATACACTGCTGCTACTGATGTGCTACAGTCCTTCATGTACTGTATATCTATTTTACTACACTGACATTTATACACTGTACTGTATATATTATACTGCTCTATGTAATAATACACTGACACTTATACATTCTACTGCTCTATCTATGTAATAATACCCTGGCACTTATACACTGTACTGTATATATTATACAGATCTATGTAATAATACACTGACTCTTATACACTGTACTGTACATATTATACTGCTGTATGTAATAATACACTGACACTTATACACTGTACTGTATATATTATACTACTTTATGTAATAATACACTGACACTTATACACTGTACTGTATATATTATACTGCTCTATGTAATAATATACTGACACTTATACACTCTACTGTATATATTATACTGCTCTATGTAATAATACACTGACACTTATACACTCTACTGTATATATTATACTGCTCTATGTAAGAATACACTGACACTTGTACACTGTACTGTATATATTATACTACTCTATGTAATAATACACTTACACTTGTACACTGTACTGTATATATCATACTGCTCTATGTAATAATACACTGACTCTTATACACTGTACTGTATATATTATACTGCTCTATGCAATAATACACTGACACTTATTCACTGCATTGTATATATTATACTGCTCTATGGAATAATACACTGACACTTATACACTGTACTGTATATATTATACTGCTCTATGTAATAATCAGTGCCGTTTCTTGTGGCGGGCGAGTCGTGCAACCGCACTTTGCGTTTCCTTGTGTATCCCCCTCCTCCGTCTTCCCGAGCACTCCTGCTGGGGGGGCGGAGTTTCGCGGAATGACGCGGTTGCGTCGTAACGTCACGACGCAATCGCGTCATTCCACAAAACCCCGCCCCCCGAGCAGGAGTACTCGGGAAGAGGGAGGAGGAGCAGACAAGCTGGAAGGAGGAGGCGGCCGGCGCGAGGGAGGTGAGGCGGCCCAACCCGAAGAGCGGGAAGATCCTCTATATGTAAGTAGTCTCTCTCTCTCCCCCCCCCTCCCTCTCCTTTTCTTCCCCCCACTTGACACTTGCCTGCCGCACTGTGTAAAATGGGGACACCTGCCTGCCGCACTGTGTAAAATGGGGACACCTGCCTGCCGCACTGTGTTAAATGGGGAAACCTGCCTGCCGCACTGTGTTAAATGGGGACACCTGCCTGCCGCACTGAGTAAATTGGGGACACCTGCCTGCCGTACTGTGTAAAATGGGAACACCTGCCTGCCGCACTGTGTAAATTGGGGACACCTGCCTGCCGTGATGTGTAAAATGGGGACACCTGCCTGCCATACTGTGTAAAATGGGGACACTTGCCTGTCGTACTGTGTAAATTGGGGACACCTGCCTGCCGTGATGTGTAAAATGGGGACACCTGCCTGCCATACTGTGTAAAATGGGGACACTTGCCTGTCGTACTGTGTAAAATGGGGACACCTGCCTGCCGTACTATGTAAAATGGGGACACCTGCCTGCCATACTATGTAAAATGGGGACACCTGCCTGCCGTACTGTGTAAAATGGGGACACTTGCCTGCCGTACTGTGCAAAATGGGGACACCTGCCTGCCGTACTGTGTAAAATGGGGACACCTGCCTGCCATACTGTGTAAAATTGGGACACTTGCCTGCCGTACTGTGTAAAATGGGGGCACGTGCCTGCTGTAATGTGTAAAATGGGGAGTCTTGCCTGCCACACTGTGTAAAATGGGGACTTTTGATTTTCTTTTTTTTTCCTGTGGTGGCTGTGATGAGATCAGATGAGGCCACGCCCATTTTAATGAGACCACACCCATTTTAATGAGGTCACACACCCTCACTGAGAGAGCGTGCGCCGCATGCTTTTTCTTTTTATAGCTATGGGGGGGGGGGGGGGGGCGCATTTTTAAATCTCGCACTGGGAGCCAAATTGGCTAGAAACAGCCCTGGTAATAAAACACTGACACTTATACACTGTACTGTATATATTATACTGCTCTATGTAATAATACACTGACACTTATACACTGTACTGTATATATTATACTGCTCTATGTAATAATTCACTGACACTTATACACTGTACTGTATATATTATACTGCTCTATGTAATAATACACTGACACTTATACGCTGCACTGTATATATTATACTGCTCTATGTAATAATACACTGATACTTATACACTGTACTGTATATATTATACTGCTCTATGTAATAATACACTGACACTTATACACTGTACTGTATATATTATACTGCTCTATGTAATAATACACTGACACTTATACACTGTACTGTATATATTATACTGCTCTATGTAATAATACACTGACACTTATACGCTGCACTGTATATATTATACTGCTCTATGTAATAATACACTGACACTTATACGCTGCACTGTATATATTATACTGCTCTATGTAATAATACACTGATACTTATACACTGTACTGTATATATTATACTGCTCTATGTAATAATACACTGACACTTATACACTGTACTGTATATATTATACAGCTCTATGTAATAATACACTGACACTTATACACTGTACTGTATATATTATACTGCTCTATGTAATAATACACTGACACTTATACGCTGCACTGTATATATTATACTGCTTTTTGTAAGAATACACTGATACTTACTTATACACTGTATTGTATATATTATACTGCTCTATGTAATAATACACTGACACTTATACACTCTCCTCTATATATTATACTGCTCTATGCAGTGGTCGAAGTGGACCGGTATGCGGCAGTATGGCATACCGGCACTTCTTCCACTGACCCGGAAGTCTTTTTACAAAATATAAAATTAAAGAGTGTGCAGCAGCAGGCGAGGGAAGTGGCCAGTCTGCTGCACTAAGGATGCTGCTCCCATCCCTGCCCGGCACCCACGCCAACTTGGCGGCAGTGTAGAGCGCCGGACCTGTGAGGCTCTAGGCTCGCAGCCGCATGCCACTGACCACACATGGCGGCAGTCAGGGGGACCTCACCGATGCCGCACCGAAGCCCTCCTTCTCACCGACGATGACCATGGGCTCCTCCGCTGCCGCCGACCACAGTCCCTTCCGCACCTCACCTGCTTCCCTACTATCACTCTCCCTGTCACTGTTGTCACTCTCCTTGTCATGTTGTCACTGTCTCTGTCCCTGCTGTCACTCTCCCTGTCCCTGCTGTCACTCTCCCTCCCTGTCCCTGAATTGTGGATTATACTGTGTGGCATATTGTGAATTTTGGCTCATTCTGTGTGCTATAATGTGAATTTTGCCTCATACTGTGTGCTATAATGTGCTATAATGTGAATTTCAGCTCATACCGTGTGCTATAATGTGATTTTCAGCTCATACCGTGTGCTATAATGTGATTTTCGGCCCATACCATGTGCTATAATGTGAATTTCGGCTCATACCGTGTGCTATAATGTAAATTTCAGCTAATACCATGTGCTATAATGTGAATTTTGGCTCATACCGTGTGCCATAATGTAAATTTTGGCTCATACCGTGTGCTATAATGTGAATTTCGGCTCATACCGTGTGCTATAATGTGAATTTCAGCTAATACCGTGTGCTATAATGTGAATTTTGGCTCATACCGTGTGCCATAATGTGAATTTTGGCTCATACCGTGTGCTATAATGTGAATTTCGGCTCATACCGTGTGCTATAATGTGAATTTCGGCTCATACCGTGTGGTATAAGGTGAAAGAGGCACCAGTACTAGACAGTATAAGGGGTCCTATTACACTGAAGGACACGCCCCTTTTGGGTGACCACGCCCCCTTTTCCGGATCGTCGCGAGAATAATTGAAATCTTCACTTTTCCATACCCCCACTTCAAAATTTCCACTTCGACCACTGGCTCTATGTAATAATACACTGACACTTGTACACTCTCTATATATTATACTGCTCTATGTAATAATACATGATCGACACATATACACTATACTGTATATATTATACTGCTCTATGTAATAATACACTGATACTTATTGCGTGTCCGAGCCGTTGTCTCAAGATCATGTTACATGCATCTAAAAAACATATCCAAAATACAACCATATCTTACACAAGACACTGCAAAAAATCTAATCCACACTCTCATTATCTCCCGCACTGATTTTTGCAATAGTCTTCTTACTGGTCTTACCAAAAAGAGACTCTCACCACTACAATCCATTCTGAATGCAGCTGCAAGATCATCATCTGCAGATCCACTCTGTCAGTCCCTCCATTGGTTACCTGTATTCTACCGTATTCAATATAAAATACTTTTACTCACACATAAGGTCATTAACCATACTACACCAATGTACATCTCTTCGCTCATCTCAAAATATCTCACAACTTGATCTTTCCGATCTTCACAAGACTCCACACTCATTACTTGCTCCCATGCATGATTGCAGGACTTCCTTCAGGCTGCACCCACTCTGTGGAATGCCCTACCACGCTCAATGCCTATCTCCCTATAGAGTGTAAGCTTGCGAGCAGGGCCTTCCTACCTCTGACTGTTTGTTTATTACCCAGTTTTGTTGTATCATTGTGTCCAATTGTAAAGCGCAACAGAATTTGCTGCGCTATATAAAAAACTGTTAATAAATAAATAATAATACACTGATACTTATACACTGTACTGTATATTATACTGCTCTATGTAATAATACACTGACACTTATACACTGTACTATATATATTATACTGCTCTATGTAATAATACACTGACACTTATACACTCTCCTCTATATATTATACTGCTCCATGCAGTGGTCAAAGTGGGCCAGTATGCGCCGGTATGGCATACCGGCACTTCTTCCACTGACCCGGAAGTCTTTGTTTTTAAAATGAAATTAAAGAGTAGCAGCAGGAGGCGAGGGAAGTGGCCAGTCTGCTGCACTAAGGATGCTGCTCCCTGCCCGGCGCCCATGCAGATTAGGCGGCAGTGTAGAGCGCCGGACCTGTAAGGCTCTAGGCTCACAGCCGCCTGCCACTGACCACATATGGTGGCGGTCAGAGGAACCTCACCGCTGCCGCACCGAAGGCCTCCTTCTCACCGCCGCTGCCCATGGGCTCCTCCGCTGCCGCCAACCACAGTCCTTCCGCACCTCCCCTACTTCCCTATGTCCCTGCTATCACTCTCCGTGTCACTGTTGTCACTCTCTCTGTCCCTGCTGTCACTCTCCCTGTCCATGAATGTGAATTTTGGCTCATACTGTTGTATAAGGTGAAAGGGGCACCAGTACTAAATAGTATAAGGGGTTCTACTACACTGAAGGACTCGCCCCCTTTTTTTTAGTGACCACGCCCCTTTTAGATTGGCCATGTCCCCTTTTCCAGAGCGGCGTGCGCATAATTGCAATCTTCACTTTTCCATACCCCAATTTCCACTTCAACCACTGGCTCTATGTAATAATGCGCTGACACTTATTCACTCTCCCCTATATATTATACTGCTCTATGTAATGATGCATGATCGACACATATACACTGTACTATATATGTTATACTGCTCTATGTAATAAAACACTGACACTTATATGCTCTCATATATATATATATATATATATATATATGAATTATACTGCTCTATGTAATAATACACTCACACTTATACACTGTACTATATATATTGTCCATAGTTACATAGTCAATGAAGTTGAAAAGAGGCAAAATTACCATCGGGTTCAACCTGTATTCTGTGTTAATCTGTTCATATTATAATGCGCCTGCTGGAGTAATGGTTTAGTACCAATTGACAGCAATGAATCTTACCACTTCCAGATAATTTAATGTCAATATGTTAAATGCTATAGCCCTGGATACATTTTCCAGTTAGAAATGTATCCATAGTTACATAGTCAAATTATTGTACTTCTCTATGTTAATGATACACTGACACTCTCCTCGATATTATAAGGGCACAGGAATTCTCCCATAGGGAACTTCTGAGATGGGGGCATGGTGTTTGAGGGGCTACACCTCAAAAGTGTTTAGATGTACCAACTTGAAATTTTGGTTGAACACGTAAATCGTCACCCAATCGTCACCACTGCTTGCCAAATTTTAGGGCAAAAAAGCAAAAGATGAGTAATTGGGCGCAATCTAAAGTTTAAACTGTTTTTTTCTGCCACTTCCTGTTTGGATTTTTTTGCCAGTTTTACAATGTAGTCTATGGACGGATTTTTGGGAAAGAATAACTCAGGGTAGAGGAGGAATTAAGACTTGGGGTTTATTTTATAAGATAGAGCTTATCCCAGTGTAGTGCCTTTTGGGGTTGTTTTTCAGAAAGTATTTTTTATTTTATTTAGTAAAATATGCCCCATTATAGAGATAGGGCAGTTCAATTTGTTGTGCCTGCGCAGTGGCCGCCAGGAGAGAGAGGGAAGGGGTCTTGTGCAGGCTGAGTAGGGTATAAAAGAAGCTTCTTTCATGATGTCTGCAGCTGCTGGAGAAATCCCCCCCAAAACACTGTGCTCCAGTATGTGTGTATGTGAACATACTGGCTACAGTGCTAAACTCCAGCAGGACTGATCTGATACATACCATGTCGTGCCCGGACACAGAGATGATGTTGTGCCACGGACACCACTGCATTACTGCAGACCCTCCAGTTGCCGATGTGTCCCTGCCCCCCCTCCCCCCCCTGGGCTGTAGGATATGCTGTTCATGGTGCGGGCCTTCCGGGCGGCTGAAGCGGAGTGTGAGTCGCTGGATGGGGCAGGGTCAGAAGCGCCCTCCCTCCCGGGTCACTTCCAGCTGGAGCTCCGCAACCACCTGGACAGTCCCACTGCTAGACGCGCTGTACTCCCGGGCTGCATCAGCGCACTCCCCTGCCGGCCTCTGCCCCGTTAATACAGTAGTGCTGCTACTTGGGAAGTGAGGTCTTTTTTTTCTGGCTGACCAGGCAGGCAGTGGTCGCTGCCTACCTCAACATTGGTACCGTCTGGAGAGGGCCCCTGAAGTATTGCCTGGGGGCTAGCGGCCTCATCACCAGCCCAGGTCTGTTTCCTGTATGTGCCTCATGTATGTATAATGTATGTGTGTGCCTCATGGGTGAATCATATACTGTGTGTGATGTATGTATCATATGTATCATGTATGTGTGCCTCATGTATGTATCATGTGTGTGTGCCTCATGTATGTATGTATCATCTTTTATTACTATATAAGTACATTGACATACACGCACTGACATCTATACATACACGCACTGGCACCCATACCTACACCGACGCCTGTATGTATACCGACATACACACGCTGACACCTATACATACACTGACACCTGTACATACACTGACATACACATGCCGACACCTATACATACAATGACACCTGTACATACATTGACATACACACATCAACACCTGTACATACACTGACATACACAAGCCAACACCTATACATACACCAACACCTGTACATAAACATGCCGACACCTTTACATTCACCGACACCTGTACATACACTGACATACACACGCTGAATCCTATACATACACCGACACCTGTACATGCACACGCTGACACCTATACATACACTGACACCTGCACATACATACGCTGACACATATACATACACTGACACCTGTACATACACCGACATACACATGCTGACACCTATACATACACCGACATATACACGTTGACATCTATACATACACCGACATACACATGCTGACACCTATGCATACACCGACATACGCACGCTGACACCTATACATACACTGACAAATATACATACACTGACATACACACGCTCACACCTATACATACACTGACACCTTTACATACACCGATATACACATGCTGACACCGTCATTACCTCCCTGGCTACTGGAGCCTGGTGCTGGTTTTAAAAATACGGGGGACTCCTACTTCTTTTGTACCCCATATTTTTGGAAACAGGACTGTTGACAGGACACTAGCTCCTGAGGGAACCATTTGCAAGCCCCACCACAGCGAGCGTACATTCCCGCAGCACGCCACCACCCCTAACAGAGCCAGAAGAATGAAGAGTGGTGAGTACTAAGCCGGCGTCCCGGTTAGCGGGTCGCCGGCCATTATGGCAGCATGTGGGTACGGAGTAGAGATGAGCGCCTGAAATTTTTCGGGTTTTGTGTTTTGGTTTTGGGTTCGGTTCCGCGGCCGTGTTTTGGGTTCGACCGCGTTTTGGCAAAACCTCACCGAATTTTTTTTGTCGGATTCGGGTGTGTTTTGGATTCGGGTGTTTTTTTCAAAAAACACTAAAAAACAGCTTAAATCATAGAATTTGGGGGTCATTTTGATCCCAAAGTATTATTAACCTCAAAAACCATAATTTACACTCATTTTCAGTCTATTCTGAATACCTCACACCTCACAATATTATTTTTAGTCCTAAAATTTGCACCGAGGTCGCTGTGTGAGTAAGATAAGCGACCCTAGTGGCCGACACAAACACCGGGCCCATCTAGGAGTGGCACTGCAGTGTCACGCAGGATGTCCCTTCCAAAAAACCCTCCCCAAACAGCACATGACGCAAAGAAAAAAAGAGGCTTTTTACTGATATTTGGTGTTTTGGATTTGACATGCTCTGTACTATGACATTGGGCATCGGCCTTGGCAGACGACGTTGCTGGCATTTCATCGTCTCGGCCATGACTAGTGGCAGCAGCTTCAGCACGAGGTGGAAGTGGATCTTGATCTTTCCCTAATTTTGGAACCTCAACATTTTTGTTCTCCATATTTTAATAGGCACAACTAAAAGGCACCTCAGGTAAACAATGGAGATGGATGGATTGGATACTAGTATACAATTATGGACGGGCTGCCGAGTGCCGACACAGAGGTAGCCACAGCCGTGAACTACCGCACTGTACTGTGTCTGCTGCTAATATATAGACTGGTTGATAAAGAGATAGTATACTCGTAACTAGTATGTATGTATAAAGAAAGAAAAAAAAACCACGGTTAGGTGGTATATACAATTATGGACGGGCTGCCGAGTGCCGACACAGAGGTAGCCACAGCCGTGAACTACCGCACTGTACTGTGTCTGCTGCTAATATATAGACTGGTTGATAAAGAGATAGTATACTCGTAACTAGTATGTATGTATAAAGAAAGAAAAAAAAACCACGGTTAGGTGGTATATACAATTATGGACGGGCTGCCGAGTGCCGACACAGAGGTAGCCACAGCCGTGAACTACCGCACTGTACTGTGTCTGCTGCTAATATATAGACTGGTTGATAAAGAGATAGTATACTCGTAACTAGTATGTATGTATAAAGAAAGAAAAAAAAACCACGGTTAGGTGGTATATACAATTATGGACGGGCTGCCGAGTGCCGACACAGAGGTAGCCACAGCCGTGAACTACCGCACTGTACTGTGTCTGCTGCTAATATAGACTGGTTGATAAAGAGATAGTATACTACTAATATTATATACTGGTGGTCAGGTCACTGGTCACTAGTCACACTGGCAGTGGCACTCCTGCAGCAAAAGTGTGCACTGTTTAATTTTAATATAATATTATGTACTCCTGGCTCCTGCTATAACCTATAACTGGCACTGCAGTAGTGCTCCCCAGTCTCCCCCACAATTATAAGCTGTGTGAGCTGAGCAGTCAGACAGATATATAATATATATATAGATGATGCAGCACACTGGCCTGAGCCTGAGCAGTGCACACAGATATGGTATGTGACTGACTGAGTCACTGTGTGTATCGCTTTTTTCAGGCAGAGAACGGATATATTAAATAAACTGCACTGTGTGTCTGGTGGTCACTCACTATATAATATATTATGTACTCCTGGCTCCTGCTATAACCTATAACTGGCACTGCAGTAGTGCTCCCCAGTCTCCCCCACAATTATAAGCTGTGTGAGCTGAGCAGTCAGACAGATATATATAATATTATATATAGATAATAGATGATGCAGCACACTGGCCTGAGCCTGAGCAGTGCACACAGATATGGTATGTGACTGAGTCACTGTGTGCTGTGTATCGCTTTTTTCAGGCAGAGAACGGATTATAAATAAAAGTGGTGGTCACTGGTCACTATCAGCAAAACTCTGCACTGTACACTACTGAGTACTCCTAATGCTCCCCAAAATTAGTAAATCAAGTGTCTCTCTAATCTATTCTAATTCTAAACGGAGAGGACGCCAGCCACGTCCTCTCCCTATCAATCTCAATGCACGTGTGAAAATGGCGGCGACGCGGGCTCCTTATATAGAATCCGAGTCTCGCGATAGAATCCGAGCCTCGCGAGAATCCGACAGCGTCATGATGACGTTCGGGCGCGCTCGGGTTAACCGAGCAAGGCGGGAAGATCCGAGTCGCTCGGACCCGTGAAAAAAAACATGAAGTTCTGGCGGGTTCGGATTCAGAGAAACCGAACCCGCTCATCTCTAGTACGGAGACGCACTGCTTCTAAATAAAGCTGACTGCGTCTCCTGCTGTGTACGGACACAGACGCTGAACAGCGGACACAGTACCCAGACTGGCAACATAGCCATAAAAGGAATCTGTCTCCATTTTATGCACAAGACACATACAGCCAGTATAAAACAGAGCGGGAAGACTGCGCACCATTGAAGGGGCGGGGCTTCACTATGAGCGGATCCAGCAGCTCACCAGCGCCATTTTCCCTCTGCAGCTGAAACAGACACTGACTGACAGGGATGCGCAGCTCTTCTGGATAGACTCCAGATTACCTCAGCGGTACCAGGGGGTCATAGCAGGGGGGAGTGATTATTAGTGTACTAAGTCTCTAATCTAGGTAATTAGGGCCTAATTCAGACCTGATCGTAGCAGCAACTTTGTTAGCAGATGGGCAAAACCATGTGCATTGCAGGGGGTCAGATATAACATGCAGAGAGAGTAGATTTGGGTGGGGTGTGTTTAAACTGATATCTAAATTTCAGTGTAAAAATAAAGCAGACAGTATTTACCCTGCCCAGAATCATAAAACCCACCCAAATCTAACTCTCACTGAACATGTTATATCTGCCCCCCCACCCCCCTGCAGTGAACATGGTTTTGCCCATCTGCTAACAAAGTTGCTGCTACGATCATGTCTGAATTAGGCCCTTAGTCTGTGACCTGGCTAAGCTTGGCATTAGCGTTAAGGGCACCGTGTGCTGGTTCCATACACCCTCTGTGTCTCCCTGGAAGGGCTCTTTGTCAGTTAATTGTGCATTTAACCTTTTCCTGTGTGTGTGTGTGTGTGTGTGTGTGTGTGTGTGTGTGTGTGTGTGTGTGTGTGCTGTCACTGTTACAGTATGTCAGGCAAAGAGTATGTTTCATGTAAGGCACATTGTTCCTCTTCCCCAGGGGGTTCACTAGTGTGTACTCAATGTAGTGTTCCTTCCCAGGAACTAGAGGTGCAGAACCAGCATGGCTGGACTCCATTAGGGGAATGATTTCCACAATCTCTACTAAGTTTTCTCGGAATGTGAAAGAGACGCAATGCTTAAGACAATCTATGACTGAGTTTATGAAAAGAAACTCTGTACCCAAACCAGCGTCTCAGTCCCGTCATTTGTCCGCAAAAAAACGCACTTTGGCCCATATCCTGCAGTCTGACTCAGATGATGAGGAGTCAGACATGGAGGAGGGTGAGGTGGACTCAGAGGTGGGGGAGGGTACTCTGTCGCAGGTAATAGAGGCTCTTATATATGCTCTCAGAGAAGTTCTGAATATCCCTGACAAGGTGACAGAGGAGAGTGAGGAATCTTATTTTAATATAAAAAAGAAATCCTCAGCCACTTTTCCTGTGTCAAAGGAACTAAGGGGGTCATTCCGAGTTGTTCGCTCGTTGCCGATTTTCGCTATACTGCGATTAGTCGCTTACTGCGCATGCGCAAGGTTTGCCGAGCGCATGCGCTTAGTTATTTTACACAAAAGTTAGGTATTTTACTCACGGCATAACAAAGCTTTTTCATCGTTCTGGTGATCGTAGTGTGATTGACAGGAAGTGGGTGTTTCTGGGCTGAAACTGGCCATTTTCTGGGAGTGTGCGAAAAAACGCTGGCGTTTCTGGGAAAAACGCGGGAGTGTCTGAAGAAACGGGGGAGTGTCTGGGCGAACGCTGGGTGTGTTTGTGACGTCAAACCAGGAACGAAACTGACTGAACTGATCGCAATGTAGGAGTAAGTCTCGAGCTACTCAGAAACTGCTAAGAAATTTTTATTCGCAACTCTGCTAATCTTTCGTTCGCAATTCTGCTAAGCTAAGATACACTCCCAGAGGGCGGCGGCTTAGCGTGTGCAATGCTGCTAAAAGCAGCTAGCGAGCGAACAACTCGGAAAGAGGGCCTAAATACCCTATCTGAAGAACCATGGGTTAATCCTGATAGGAAATTTCAAATCCCTAAACGGTTGTTATCATCCTTTCCTTTTCCTCCTGAGGATAGGAAAAAATGGGAAAATCCACCAATAGTGGATGCATCAGTATCCAGGCTCTCACGGAAAATTGTATTGCCTGTCCCGGGTGCAACCTCCCTAAAAGACACGGCTAACCGCAAAATTGAGACTACGCCCAAATCTTTGGTTACAGCTGCGGGCAGGGCCAGTTCTTGCCCTTGTGGCACCCTGGGCAAAATGTTAGGGGCATGGCTTAATACAGGGGCGTGGTCAGTTACGCCCCTATTTGTAGCGCCGCTGAAAGAAAAAAAAAAAGGTATACTTACATCCCTGATCCTGATTCCAGACCGCTGCAGACCTCCGCCAGCGCCACTCCCCTCCTCGGATGCATAGACACTAGAGGTCAATTATGACCCCTAGCGTCTGTGCCACAATGCTGTGCAGTGCGCGATTATGTCATCACGCACCGCACAGCAAAGGTCCTCTCCACGAAGGGAAACTAGACGCTTAGCGGGGGGGCACTGCGGTAGGCGCCGGCGCCCTCCGGAAGGCGGCGCCCCGGGCAAAAGTCCTGCTTGCCCATGGCAAGATCCGCTACTGGCAGCAGGGGTGGCCCAGAGACCCACTATAGCATGTGGGCGGATTACGCGAGCCATTGCTAAATGGTCGGGTAACCTAATTGAGGGATTAGATACCTTACCTCAAAGGGGAGATTGTTTTGCTCCTGCGACATATACAGGACTCTGCGAACATTATGGTGGAAGCCATAAAAGAAATAAGCTTGCTTAATGCACGCACTACAGCTAGGGCAGTGTTATCACGCAGGGGCTTGTGGCTACGCTAGTGGACTGATGATGCAGACTCCAGGAAAGGCGTGGAAGGCCTACCAGTCACAGGAGAGGCCTTATTTGGTGATGAACTAGACAAATGGATCTCCAAAGCTACTGCAGGTAAATCCACATACCTTCCTTCTGCAGCTCCCACGGTTAGGAAGGCCTACTCAGGACCCAATTTACCGTCCTTTCAGACTGCCAAATTTAGAGGCAAGCCCAGAGGTTCTTCTACCGCTACCAGAGGCGCTAGAGATAAACCACGCAAACCAACAACTGCCGGTTCACAGGAACAGGACTCAAGCTCTGCTTACTCAAAACCTTCAGCATGACGGTGGACCAAGATGCCTGGAAGACTGGCAGGTGGAAGCCTGGCTAAAAATTTTCAGTCACATCTGGACAACATCGTGCCAGAATCCCTTAGTCATAGATCTTATTTCCCAGGGCTACAGACTGGAGTTCCAGGAATTCCCACTTTACAGATTCTTCAAATCAGGCTTACCAGTTTCACAAGAGGCAAGTATAACTTTACAGGACGCCATTCAAAAACTTGTACAAACCCTGGTCATTGTTCCAGTTCCACCTCATCTGCAAAACAAGGTATACTATTTCACCTTGTTTGTAGTACCGAGACCAGATGATTCAGTGAGGCAGATTTTGAACCTCAAGTCGTTGAACCCGTACGTACAAGTGTTCAAATTCAAGATGGAGTCTCTGAGAGCGGTGATCTCAGGTCTGGAGGAGGGGGAATTCCTAGTGTCTCTGGATATCAAGGATGCATACCTTCACATTATGATTAGGCCACCTCATCAGGCTAATCTACGGTTTTCACTGCAGAACTGTCACTACCAGTTCCAGGCCCTGCCATTTGGTCTTTTCATGGCACCACAAGTGTTCACCAAAGTGATAGCAGAGATGATGTTTCTACTCCGCAAACGGAGTGAACATAATTCTGTACCTGGATGATCTTCTGATAAAGGCACTGTCCAGGGAGCGGTTGTTGGACAGCATTGGACTCTCAACCAGATTAATCCTGGATCACAGGTGGATTCTGAACCTACCAAAATCTAACCTGGAACCGACACAGAGGCTTCCTTTCCTGGGAATGATACTGGACATAGAGTCTCAGAGAGTGTTCCTTCCCTTGGAAAAGGCTATGGTAATCCAGTCGATGGTTCGGGCTGTCCTGAAGCCAAAGATAATCTCTGTGCATCTGTACATTCGCCTTCTGGGTAAAATGGTGGTCTCTTAGGATACGCTTCAGTACAGAAGGTTTCATGCAAGGCCCTTCCAGCTATACCTATTGGACAAATGGTCTGGATCGCATCTTTATATGCACCAAAGGATCCGTCTGTCACCAAAAGCCAGGATCTCCCGTCTGTGGTGGCTACAGACTTCTCACCTAGTCGAGGGTCGCAGGTTCGGGATTCAGAATTGGATTCTACTAATCACGGAAGCAAGCCTCAAAGGTTGGGGAGCAGTCACCCAGGGGGTGCAGTTTAAGGGAAGATGGTCAAGTCAGGAAGTGGTCCTTCCAATAAACATTCTGGAAATCAGGGCTATCTACAAAACCCTTCTGCAGGCCTCATTTCTGCTTCGGAATCAGGCCATTCAAGTCCAGTCAGATAATGTGACTGTGGTAACGTACATAAACTGATAGGGCGGAATGCAAAGCAGAGCAGCAATGTCAGGGGTGTCAAGGATTTTCCTCTGGGCGGAAAAACACGCTGTGGCATTGACGGCGGTCTTCACTCCGGGAGTAGAGAACTGGGAAGCAGAGTTCCTCAGCAGACATGACCTACACCCAGGGGAGTGGGACCTTCACCCGGAGGTGTTCTGGTGGTTGACACCTCGGCGGGGTTATCCACAGATTGACATGAGAGCCTCTTGACTCAACAAGAAGCTCAAGCGGTATTGTTCCAGGTCGAGAGACCCACAAGCAGCGGCGGTAGACACTCTGACAACTTTGTGGGTCTACCAGCTGGTGTAAGTGTTTCCTCCACTTCCTCTGATCCCAAGAATTATAAAAAGGGAAAAGGTTCAAGAAATACTCATTGCTCCATACTGGCCTCGAAGGGCCTGGTACGCGGATCTTCTCGAGATGATGATTGAAGATCCGTGGCCTCTACCTCTGTGTGAGGATCTTCTGCAACAGGGCCCATTCATCTATCAATATTTACCGTGGCTACGTTTAATGGCATGGAAGTTGAATGGCTGATTCTAGCCAGCAGAGGGATTCCTGACAAGGTCATCCCGACTATGATCCAAACCAGGAAGGGGGTAACATCTAAACATTGCCTCAGTATCTGGTGCTGCAGTTCCCCCAATTGGACTGGTTTGAACCGTTACAGGAGGTAGACGTAAAGTACCTTACATGAAAGACAGTCACACTGTTGGCCTTGGCTTCAGCAAGACATGTGTCGGAGTTGGCGGCATTGTCTTACAAGAGCCCCTACTTAATTTTCCATGAGGACATAGCTGAACTCAGGACTCGTCAGCTATTTTTTCCTAAGGTGGTGTCCGCATTTCACATCAACCAACCTACTGTGGTTCCAGTTGTTACGGACACCTTTGCTACTTCAATGTCTTTGGACGTTGTGAGGGCTTTGAAGGTGTATGTAAAGAGAACAGCTTGTCACAGGAAATTGTACTCGCTGTTCGTTCTCTATGATCCCAATAAAATTGTGTGTCCTGCTTCAAAGCAGTCAATTGCACGCTGGATTAGGCTCACTATCCAGCATGCTTATTCCATGGCAGGCTTGCTGGTTCCAAAATCTGCTAGGTCGGTAGGTTCTTGGGCCGCTTCTCGGAGTGTCTTGGCTTTACAGCTCTGCCGAGCAGCTACTTGGTCAGGTTAGAACATGTTTGCTAAGTTTTACAAGTTTGATACTTTGGCCTCTGAGGACCTTCCATTTGGTCAATCAGTTCTGCAGGAACCTCAGCACTCTCCCACCACGGTTTGGGAGCTTTGGCACTTCCCCATGGTACTAAATGGATTCCCGGTATCCCCCAGGATGTATAAGAAAATAGGATTTTAATTACCTACCCGTAAATCCTTTTCTCCTAGTCCGTAGGGGATACTAAGCGCCTGCCCGGTGCTATGTTCTTCCTGCACAGTTACATGTTTAACTACTGTTGTTTGGTTCAGCTGTTGCTGTTCATGTTTCAGATTTGGTTAGCATGGCTTTCCTCTTGTTCTGTGTGTGCTGGTTCATAATCTCACCACTTTCCTTATCTATCGTTCTCTCAAAGTATGTCTGTCTCCTCGGGCACAGTTTTCTAGACTCAGTCTGGTAGGAGGGGCATATAGGGAGGAGCCAGCACACACTATCAAATTCTTAAAGTGCCCATGGCTCTTAGTGGACCCGTCTATACGCCATGGTACTAAGTGGATTCCCAGTATCCCCTATGGACTACGAGAAAAAAATTTACCGGTAGCTAATTAAAATCCTATTTTTACTGTTCCATACAGAAGCATGCACGGATCACACTGATCTGTGCATGTTTCTGGCTAAGTGCACAAAAAAGTAATGAAAACATGCCTTAAAAAAAAGCATGTTTTTATTACTAAAAACCGCATGTTTCCTTTACTAAAAAAAAATCGCAAAACATTTTCCCTAAAAAAATTGCACCCTATTACATTTGCGATTTTTAGCAAAAAATCGTATGTTATAAATGTGTGATTTGATGCGATTTTTTTAGACACCCGAAAAATTGCACTCCATTACATTTGGCCCCAAATGTTTATTCTTACAGTGAAATATTACATTTCTGAATTAAAAAAATACATTGAAAAAAAAACAAGAAATTCCATAGACAAAAAACCTTACAGTTTCACGTCCCATTAAGGCTTCTTACGCGTGATCTGGCATTTCAGAAACCTGTTGTAACTGTTCCACTCAAACTCCAAAAAGCAATGAAATTCTGATCGTTAACGCTGATGCCTTAATGGACGTGTTCCTTGTGCAATACAGATATGGTATGCCATCACACCCTGTGGGTAAGTGAAGATTCAGCACTCTCACAGAGTGAGATTGTTGTCACTCACAGAATGGTGGAGCTGCTAATTCACAGATTTGTGTGCTCATTGGAATACACACATGCAGTCTATGCAACTGAAGGTCTGAGCAGAAGACAAAGCTGCTCAGATGAGGTAAGAGTGGTGTTTGGAGGGAGAAGACAGAGCAGTGTGAATGGAGGTACAGAAATGTGTGGATAGAGGGAAGACTAAGCAGCACTGATGGTGGGGACAAAGAAACACAGACTGGGAGTTAAGACAGAGTGCAACAGATGGGGAAAGACTGGCACAGATGGGGGAAAGAGAATGGTGCAGATGGGGGAAAGACAGTGGCACAGATGGTGGGGAGACAGAGTGGTGTGGATGAGGGGGACAGAGCAGCACAGATGGAGAAGGGTGAGAGCAGTACAGATGGAAAGAAACAATGGCACGGATGAGGGGGGCAGAGCAGCATGGATGAGGGGAAGATAGTCCCAACATCAGAGGGGGTAAGTATTTTTACCTACTCTTTCGGGTGGCAGCTAGGCCTAATCCTTGGATGGGGTGTTAAGGGATAATCCCCCCTAACAGTGACCCCTGCAACTTACCTTCAGGATATGTATGTTAGGTTCCTGGTGCTCAGAACAAGGGAGATGTTATGAAGTGAGTCCAGAGCACCAGGACGTAATGTTGGGAAAGGGGAATGGAAAGGGAATAGCCCCTGGCGCCCTATCTCCGTTGTCTCACCCGTGCTGTCAGTACACTCTTGCGAGACTATGGTTGCTTGAGCCCATGGCAGCCGCGTTTGAAGGGCGGATTACGTCTGCCCAACTTCGATGCCCCCTCAGGTCTTAATGAGAGACAAAGAGTGAACCGAGACAGGGTGATAACAAGGGGCCCTCTGACTAAACAACAAGGCCAGGGGCTACTAACAAACCTAAAACCAAAGTATGTGCGGCTTGCCGCCAAAGGAAAAAGAACAACAAAGGAAATGCTGACCACACGCCGACACAATACTTTTGTGTACCGGCGGTGACAGCATAAGCAGAACCCTCTGCAAAACACCAGTGACAGAAATAATAAGGGAATACAGCGGCCTAAGCCAACGGACGCGGCCGTGCCGCTACTCACGGAACCGGTACGAATACTGGCAAACGGACAGGAACTCCCAATGCTGCTGACACAGACTCTCAGAACTGGAGGACAGGCAGAATCCCAAACGACAGACCGGTGGACACCAAGAAGCCAGAAACTTGCACAGGCAAAGGTACTGGACCTCAGGACAGGAACGCCTCACGGCAGGACACGGGATCAGACATAGGAATCGACACAGGGACTGACACAGGAATCGACACAGGAAGCTCAAGAACTAGCAGGAACCAAGCTCAGAACTCAAGCAGACTGAAAACCAAGGAATATCACCAGCATCTGTAAATTGCAAACAGCCAGCATATAACAGAGAGGCCTAATTAATAATCCCATGCAGCTGCCTTGTTGCATGATTCCAAACTGACCAGATGCAATTAGCAGCCAGGTGAGGCTGAACACAAGGGAACAAGCTGCAATTACACAGACTCACCAGCGGCAGCAGACAAGAGTATTCTAAAACAGAGCAACAGGAAATCCTGGCATGCAAGACAACTTTATAACATAAAATAGGAATGAACCACTACCTGTGGTTCATAACAGTATCCCCTCCTTAAGGGTGAGCTCCGAGCACCCCATGACACCTACGGGGAACATAAACAGAAGTATAACATGAAATACAGAACAAAACTGCAAAACAGGAATGAGCCACAGCCGTGGCTCATAACATCACCCCCCCCTTGAGGAGGGGTCAAAAGACCCCAAAATTCAGACTATCCAGAACAAGGGATACAAAAAAAAACCTGACACACTGGTCTAACAGACAAGAAAACAAAAAAAACAAGTTGTAGCAACAACTTGTAACAGTGCCCTCCCCTTGATGGTGGCCACTGGACACAAGACAAGGGGGGAAAAAAATTCTTTTTTTTTTTTTTTTTATCAAGGCAAGAGTCAAAAATTATTTATTTTTCTTCTTCTTCTTTTTACAAAGCTCTTTAGGTCTGACCAAGGTAATTCCCCAAACATTGTCTGAACTGATGGTACCACCCAGCAAGGCTGCGTTCAAATCAGAGACAGGTCTCTTACCCTTGGGAGCTGAACTTTCTGGTAAAGTACTATTATTAGAAGAAGAAGTCAAAAAAGCACATCCTGCAGTCAAAACAACGGGCTGGGACTCTTGTGCAGAGTTTACAGTATTTGGTGGACTCTCAGCAGACAAGACGGGTGACTTAGAGGAATCTGAACCAATTTCTTTGGAACCGTATCTTTTAACAATTGCATCACAGAATGCTAGGGGATCCTGAAGAATGGGATCTTCAGCTTTCATTAGACTGGTCGCCCACTCAGAAGGCTCTCCTCTAAAATAATAAATCAGATAGAGCCCAAGGTTTTCTGAAGTGATGCCCAGAAATGGTCTAGACAACATAATAGTGTAATAGTGTTTGAAAAGCGCCAGAAATTGGGCGAAGTCCCCATCAAAGGTTATGGATGTTGAGATATCAGAGTCAGGATCTGTTTCCTTCTCATCTGACTGACTGGAGTGCTTTGCTAGGACCTGGTCACTATTGACCTTACTCGAGGCTGAGACTCTCTGAACCCCACCCGGGGCTGAGACTTTCTGAACCCCACCCGGGGCAGTGACTTTCTGAACCCCACCCGGGGCAGTGACTTTCTGAACCCCACCCGGGGCAGTGACTTTCTGAACCCCACCCGGGGCAGTGGCCTCCGGGAACCCCGCTGGGGCAGTGGCCTCCGGGAACCCCGCTGGGGCAGTGGCCTCCGGGAACCCCGCTGGGGCAGTGGCCTCCGGGAACCCCGCTGGGGCCAGCACCTCGGATTCTTTTACTGGGACCGGGCCGTTGGCCTCCCTGACTGGGATCGGGCCATCGGCCTCCCTCTCTGAGTCGATAATTATCGAAAGTTCTCCCGGGACTATGACTTCCGGGACTTTTGCTGAAGCAATAACGTTCAGATCCTCCACTAATGCTATGCTTCTTAAGTTCTTTCCTGGGGAAGCGACTTCTAGACCCTTCTTTGGGGCTGCGTCTCTCGAGACCCCACTTGGGGATATTACTTCAAAGATCCCTTCTGGGGTTTTGCTTCTCGAGTTCCCCTCAAGAACTATGGTTTTAGAGACCCTTTCTAGGGTTGCGCTTTTCAAGTTCCTACCTGGGGTAACAGCTTCTGAGACCCCTTCCGGTATGGACACCTGAACTATAATATTTGATGTCCCTCTATAAGCTAGGGCATCGGGTACCGCTCCAGCACTCTGGGCATCGGGTACCGCTCCAGCACTCTGGGCATCGGGTACCGCTCCAGCACTCTGGGCATCGGGTACCGCTCCAGCACTCTGGGCATCGGGTACCGCTCCAGCACTCTGGGCATCGGGTACCGCTCCAGCACTCTGGGCTACGGGCACCGCTCCAGCACTCTGGGCTACGGGCACCGCTCCAGCACTCTGGGCTACGGGCACCACTCCAGGACCCTGGGCATCGGGCACCACTCCAGGACCCTGGGCATCGGGCACCACTCCAGGACCCTGGGCATCGGGCACCACTCCAGGACCCTGGGCATCGGGCACCACTCCAGGACCCTGGGCATCGGGCACCACTCCAGGACCCTGGGCATCGGGCACCACTCCAGGGACTTGCAACTCCGCTTCCACTGGAACCTCAAGAGAGGAGAGAAACATTCTCTTTTGATTCCTGAATCTATAATGGGGCTCCCTTGCCCAAGGACCCCAATTATAGGACAGAGAGCCTTTTTGTGTGGGTTGTGTGACAAGTACCTCTGCCACAGTAGAGACAGGAGTAGGTCTTGTATCATGACTCAACTTGGCCAGATGGCAAGACTCGTCACCACACTTTGGCTTGCGCAACTCACAGGTCTGCAGATAATGGCCTAAACCCCCACAATATAGGCATAAGTTTAAGTTTCTGCGACGCAGACGCTCCTCTTCTGAGAGCCTGGGCCGCAGAAAACTTTTAAACCTTTTCTCTTTAATTAAACCAGAGGATTCTCTTGTCACCATACTGTGAACAAGAGTCTCTTTAGAGATAGATGTACTCTCAACGACTTCTGGCAAAATGAGCAAGATTTTAGTCAGAAGGTTTTGCAGTTGCTTTAGGGATTGCTGCAAAACTTCTAGTCGATCTGGTCTCAAAGCACTGAATACAGAGTTCAGGGCTGCGAGAGATGCCTGCAGGGCTTGCATAGTAGACATAGGAGGATTTAAAACTAGACAAGACAAGGCAAGACAAGGCAAGGCAAGGCTAAATTTTGCTAAACAAAACAAGACTTTTTTTTTTTTTTAACACCGGACTGGATTCTAAACACCGGACTGGATTCTAAACACCGGACTGGATTCTAAACACCGGATTCTAGACAAGACTGGATTCTAACACCGGACTGGATTCTAACACCGGACTAGATTCTAACACCGGACTGGATTCTAACACACTGAAATCTAGACAGGACTGGATTCTAGACTAGACACTGGACTGGGCCAAAAAAGAAAAAAAGTTTTATTTCTTTTTTGTGGTATGGCTGGTGATAATGTTAGGTTCCTGGTGCTCAGAACAAGGGAGATGTTATGAAGTGAGTCCAGAGCACCAGGACGTAATGTTGGGAAAGGGGAATGGAAAGGGAATAGCCCCTGGCGCCCTATCTCCGTTGTCTCACCCGTGCTGTCAGTACACTCTTGCGAGACTATGGTTGCTTGAGCCCATGGCAGCCACGTTTGAAGGGCGGATTACGTCTGCCCAACTTCGATGCCCCCTCAGGTCTTAATGAGAGACAAAGAGTGAACCGAGACAGGGTGATAACAAGGGGCCCTCTGACTAAACAACAAGGCCAGGGGCTACTAACAAACCTAAAACCAAAGTATGTGCGGCTTGCCGCCAAAGGAAAAAGAACAACAAAGGAAATGCTGACCACACGCCGACACAATACTTTTGTGTACCGGCGGTGACAGCATAAGCAGAACCCTCTGCAAAACACCAGTGACAGAAATAATAAGGGAATACAGCGGCCTAAGCCAACGGACGCGGCCGTGCCGCTACTCACGGAACCGGTACGAATACTGGCAAACGGACAGGAACTCCCAATGCTGCTGACACAGACTCTCAGAACTGGAGGACAGGCAGAATCCCAAACGACAGACCGGTGGACACCAAGAAGCCAGAAACTTGCACAGGCAAAGGTACTGGACCTCAGGACAGGAATGCCTCACGGCAGGACACGGGATCAGACATAGGAATCGACACAGGGACTGACACAGGAATCGACACAGGAAGCTCAGGAACTAGCAGGAACCAAGCTCAGAACTCAAGCAGACTGAAAACCAAGGAATATCACCAGCATCTGTAAATTGCAAACAGCCAGCATATAACAGAGAGGCCTAATTAATAATCCCATGCAGCTGCCTTGTTGCATGATTCCAAACTGACCAGATGCAATTAGCAGCCAGGTGAGGCTGAACACAAGGGAACAAGCTGCAATTACACAGACTCACCAGCGGCAGCAGACAAGAGTATTCTAAAACAGAGCAACAGGAAATCCTGGCATGCAAGACAACTTTATAACATAAAATAGGAATGAACCACTACCTGTGGTTCATAACAATGTGCAATGTCAGTTACATGAATGGGGTAAGAATGATCTGATTAGGGGGGAGATTAAGCAGCATGTATGGGAAGGGAGGCAGAGTGATGCGGATGGGGGCACTGATGCAGATGGGTTGAAAACACTAGCACAGATGGGTAGAAAACTGGTGCATATAAGAGAGAAGACAGTGTGGCATGTATGGGAGATGGCAGAGTCACGTTGAAGAGGGAAACACTGAGCAGCACAGAGAAAAGGAAACGGTGGTACGGACAAGGCACAGATGGGAAAAGATAGATAGTGCAGATAAGTGAATACAGTCTAACACATATGGGAGAACACCGTA
Source organism: Pseudophryne corroboree (assembly GCF_028390025.1). Lineage (NCBI taxonomy): Eukaryota > Metazoa > Chordata > Amphibia > Anura > Myobatrachidae > Pseudophryne > Pseudophryne corroboree. The sequence continues at coordinate 110,236,858 of NC_086455.1, forward strand.
CTAGGGATTGGGGAAGACAAAGCAGCATGAAGACGTATAGGGTATGTAAATTTAGATGCATAGACCATAGATGGGGATTTATAGTTTTAGCAATTAACCAAGATGTTTGAGGAAGCTAAATGTGTATACTAAATGATATGGATGTATGGAGTGAGAAGGATATTGGAACAAGGTAGGATTGTTGTGGTGACCGAATGGGATGGTTGTGGACACTGAGTGGGATGGGTGCACCACATAACTGCACAGACCTTCAGTTGCATAGACTGCATGGCCAATATTTACTAAAAAATCGAGTTTGTCCGATTTGTGTTTTTTTTTTTTTTTCAAAGTCCCAATCCGGGAATTCACTAAGCACAAATCTCGGCAATGTCTGGTCTATTCGTAATGGATTTAACGGCAAAGTTCTGAAATACGAATGAATAGACCATCGGTCAAACGTGGCTGTTATTTCATACAATACGGGTATTCACTATTCATTCGTATTTGGGTGTTAGTCTCTGAGTGCTCAAGTGCGGGTCTATTTTTTTGCGAATCGTTAAAAAAAGCAGCAAAAAAATAGACCTGCTTTTTTCAGTCGAGTTTGGATAACCATGCACCGATCAGTGAGATCTGTGCATGGTTATCTATGGGAAAGGGTGTGTTTAGTGTTTAAACAGAAAAAAAAATTGCGTGGGGTCCCCCCTCCTAAGCACAACCAGCCTCAGGCTCTTTGAGCCGGTCCTGGTTGACAAAATATGGGGGGGGGAAATGACAGGGGTTCCCCCATATTTCATCAACCAGCACCGGGCTCTGCACCAAAATACCCAACAAAAAACAGGACACACACACCGTGACAGTATAAGTTTATTACATGCACACCTCCAAACATACATACTTACCTATGTTCACACGAGGCTCGGTCCTCTTCTCCATGTAGAATCCTCGGGGTACCTGTGAAAATAATTATACTCACATAATCCAGTGTTGCTTGTCTTCTTTGTATAATCCACGTACGTGGCAAAACAAAAAAACGGAAACCCGAACACGCACTGAAAGGGGTCCCATGTTTACATATGGGACCCCTTTCCCTGACTGCCAGGACCCCCCCTGACTCCTGTCAAAGAGGGTCCCTTCAGCCAATCAGGGAGCGCCACGTCGTGGCACTCTCCTGATTGGCTGTGTGCTCCTGTAGTGTCTGTGAGGCTGCACACGGCAGAGATACAATGTAGCGCCTATGCACTCCATTGTATCCAATGGTGGGAACTTTGCAGTCAGCGGTTGACCGAAAGTAACCACCGCATGCTGGTACTTGTGGTTCTCCAAGTACTAGCTTGTGGGGGAGGCTTGCTGGGACTTGTAGTACTGCTACTAAAAACAATATTCTCATTTTTACACAAGGCTATCAGCCCCCCATCCGCCGCCCTTGGATGGGGGGGGGACAGCCTCGGGCTTCACCCCTGGCCCTTGGGTGGCTGGAGGGGGGGACCCCTTGATTTAAGGGGTTCCCACTCCTCCAGGGTACCCCGGCCAGGGGTGACTAGTTGGGTATGTAATGCCAGGGCCGCCTGGACCACAATAAAAGTGTCCCCCGGCTGTGGCATTATGTACCTGGCTAGTGGAGCCCGGTGCTGGTTTAAGAAATACGGGGGACCCCTACGCTTTTTGTCCCCCGTATTTTTTGAACCAGGACCAGGCGCAGAGCCTGGTGCTGGTTGATGAAATATGGGGGAACCCCTGTCATTTCCCCCCCCCATATTTTGTCAACCAGGACCGTCTCAAAGAGCCCGAGGCTGGTTGTGCTTAGGAGGGGGGACCCCACACAATTTTTTTCTGATTTTTTTAACACTTTAAACACCTTCTTAAAGTACACAATGAAGCCCTGCACGGATCTCACAGATCCGGCCGGGATTCCTTGTGTTTTGTCAGGCAGTGTTTTACTCATCACTCCCGTAAAGCACTGCCTGACATTACGAATCACATCGACATAGAAAATACGAATTTGGAAAAATCGGCAGCTTAGTGAATGATCGTATCAGAATTCAAAAATTTGCAGTAAAATGCACCCGATACCATTCGAGTTCAAACACCCTTAAAAACGGCAAAAACACGAATCTTTGTAAATATACCCCCATGTGTGTATTCCAATGAGCACACAAATCTGTGAATTAGCAGCTCCACCATTGTGTGAGTGACAGCAATCTCACTCTGTGAGAGTGCTGAATCTGTACTTACCCACAGGGTGTGATGGCATACCATATCTGTATTGCGCAAGGAACACGTCCATTAAGGCGTCAGCCTTAATGATCGGAATTTTCATTGCTTTTTGGAGTTTGAGTGGAAGAGTTACAACAGGTTTCTTAAATGCCAGATCATGTGTAAGAAGCCTTAATGGGACATGTGAAACCGTAAGTTTTTTTGTCTATGGAATATATAGTAGTGTTCACATTACAATATAAAGATATAGTATCGCCCTTATAATAATAGAAATATATAATAGTGTCCACATTATATTAAAAATTAATAACCCCACACAGTGAAGCCAGAGACATGCCCAGCAGCCCAGCCTGTGAAGAACAAAATCCACTCAGTGCCAATGCATCACATGAGCCGAGTGAAGGGAAACCCTGACAAAGTGGGAGGCCCCGTCCTGCGGTCAAGAACATGGTCTTGTTGCTCGTGACGCATTATAATTTGTGGTAATGGTTGTCATTGGTGCAAAGTGTGTGGCAGGTGGTGCTGCATTCCTGCTGCCAAATTCTTAAGAGTACTTCGTACCTGAGCGTACCTGCATACTTGCACCACTGTATAGATAGATATATATATATATATATATATATATATATATATATAAAAACACTCACCTCTTACCAAAGGGTAAAGTTAAAGTCCGACACGCACAAGCACTCATAGGTGAGTGTGTTTAAATTAACCATCTCTGGACCCGTGCAACTACTGAGTGCTGTCTCTGACTTTAATGTATATATATATATATATACATACACATATATGTATATGTATATATATATATATATATATATATATATTGTACATGTCACAAAGATCCGGCAATCAAAACAAGCAAAATATAAACAGCCTTGGTATCTTCCACAATATATTGTACAAATCTAGGAGACAGGTGGAACTCTTAGGGATTTTCTTTTAGGTAAGTAACCACACAGTAGCCAAGTTGTGTGCAATCTGGCATTTCTCTAACGTCCTAAGTGGATGCTGGGACTCCGTAAGGACCATGGGGAATAGCGGCTCCGCAGGAGACAGGGCACAAAATAAAAGCTTGAGATATCAGGTGGTGTGCACTGGCTCCTCCCCCTATGACCCTCCTCCAAGCCAGTTAGATTTTTGTGCCCGGCCGAGAAGGGTGCAAACTAGGTAGCTCTCCAGAGCTGCTTAGAATAAAAGTTTAGTTAGGTTTTTTTATTTTCAGTGAGTCCTGCTGGCAACAGGCTCACTGCATCGTGGGACTAAGGGGAGAAGAAGCGAACTCACCTGAGTGCAGAGTGGATTGGGCTTCTTAGGCTACTGGACGTTAGCTCCAGAGGGACGATCACAGGTTCAGCCTGGATGGGTCACCGGAGCCGCGCCGCCGTCCCCCTTACAGAGCCAGAAGAGACGAAGGTCCGGTGAAAGCGGCGGCAGAAGACATCCTGTCTTCAAGACTAAGGTAGCGCACAGCACCGCAGCTGTGCGCCATTGCTCTCAGCACACTTCACACTCCGGTCACTGAGGGTGCAGGGCGCTGGGGGGGAGCGCCCTGAGACGCAATATAACACACATATACCTTAGCTGGCAAAAGGAATACATCACATATAGCTCCAGGGCTATATGGATGTATTTTTTCCCCTGCCATTTTACACAAAAAAGCGGGAGTTAAGGACGTCGTGAAGGGGCGGGGCCTATCTCCTCAGCACACTGGCGCCATTATTCCCTCACAGCTCCGCTGGAAGGACGGCTCCCTGATTCTCCCCTGCAGTACTGCATCTGATTCAGGGTAAAAAAGAGAAGGGGGGGGCATTTTGGCAGCAAATAACTAGATTAACAGCAGCTATAAGGGATTAACACTTATATAAGGTTATCCCTGTATATATATAGCGCTGGGTGTGTGCTGGCAGACTCTCCCTCTGTCTCTCCAAAGGGCTAAGTGGGGTCCTGTCCTCTATCAGAGCATTCCCGGTGTGTGTGCTGTGTGTCGGTACGCGTGTGTCGACATGTATGAGGAGGAAAATGAGGTGGAGGCGGAGCAGTTGCCTGTGTTAGTGATGTCACCCCCTAGGGAGTCGACACCTGACTGGATGATTGTGTTTAAGCAATTAAGTGATAATGTCAGCAATTTACAAAAAACTGTTGACGACATGAGAAAGCCGGCAAATCAATTAGTGCCTGTTCAGGCGTCTCAGACACCCTCAGGGGCCCTAAAATGGCCGCTACCTCAGTGGGTCGACACGGATCCAGATACAGATACTGAATCTAGTGTCGACGGTGACGAGACAAACGTAATGTCCAGTAGGGCCACACGTTACATGATCACGGCAATGAAAGAGGCATTAAACCTTTCTGACACTACAAATACCTCAAAGGCGGGTATTATGTGGGGTGTGAAAAAACTGCCAATAGTTTTTCCTGAGTCTGAGGAAATAAATGAGGTGTGTGATAAAGCGTGGGTTTCCCCCGATAAAAAACAGCTAATTTCTAATAAGTTATTAGCACTATACCCTTTCCCGCCAGAGGTTAGGGCACGGTGGGAAACACCCCCTAGGGTAGATAAGGCGCTCACACGTTTATCTAAACAAGTAGCGTTACCGTCCCCTGATACGGCCACCCTCAAAGAACCAGCTGATAGGAGGCTGGAAAATATCCTGAAAAGTATATACACACATACTGGTGTTATACTGCGACCAGCAATCGCATCAGCCTGGATGTGCAGTGCTGGAGTCGCATGGGCGGATTCCCTGACTGAGAATATTGATACCCTGGATAGGGACAATATTCTGTTAACTATAGAACATTTAAAGGATGCATTGCTATATATGCGTGATGCGCAGAGGGATATTTGTACCCTGGCATCAAGAGTAAGCGCAATGTCCATCTCTGCCAGAAGAGCATTATGGACCAGACAGTGGTCAGGGGACGCAGATTCCAAACGGCACATGGAAGTATTGCCGTATAAGGGGGAGGAGTTATTTGGGGCTGGTCTAACAGACCTGGTGGCCACGGCAACGGCTGGAAAATCCACCTTTTTACCCCAGGTTACTTCACATCAACAGAAAAAGACACAGTCTTTTCAAACTCAGTCCTTTCGTTCCCATAAGTACAAGCGAGCAAAAGGTCACTCTTTTCTGCCCAAGGGCAGAGGAAGAGGAAAAAGGCAGCACCATGCAGACGCTTCCCAGGAGCAGAAGCCCTCCCCTGCTTCTGCCAAGTCTTCAGCATGACGCTGGGGCTTTACAAGCAGACTCAGACACGGTGGGGGCCCGTCTCAAGTATTTCGACGCGCAGTGGGCTCACTCGCAAGTGGATCCCTGGATTCTACAGGTAGTATCACAGGGGTACAAACTGGAATTCGAGGCGTTTCCTCCTCATCGGTTCCTGAAGTCTGCTTTACCAAAGTCTCCCTCCGACAGGGAGGCAGTTCTGGAAGCCATTCACAAGCTGTACTCCCAGCAGGTGATAATCAAGGTACCCCTCTTACAACAGGGGAAGGGGTATTATTCCACACTATTTGTGGTACCGAAGCCGGACGGCTCGGTGAGACCAATATTAAATCTAAAATCTTTGAACACTTACATAAAAAGGTTCAAATTCAAGATGGAGTCACTCAGAGCGGTGATAGCGAACCTGGAAGAGGGGGACTATATGGTGTCGCTGGACATCAAGGATGCTTATCTCCACGTCCCAATATATCCTCACCAAGGGTACCTCAGGTTTGTAGTACAAAACTGTCATTATCAGTTTCAGACGCTGCCGTTTGGATAGTCCACGGCGCCTCGGGTCTTTACCAAGGTAATGGCAGAAATGATGATTCTTCTACGAAGAAAAGGCATCTTAATTATCCCTTACTTGGACGACCTCCTGATAAGGGCAAGAACCAAGGAACAGTTAGAAGTCGGAGTGGCACTATCTCAGGTAGTGCTAAGTCAGCACGGATGGATTCTAAATATTCCAAAATCGCAGCTGATTCCAACGACACGTCTACTGTTCTTAGGAATGATTCTGGACACAGTCCAGAAGAAGGTGTTTCTCCCGGAGGAGAAGGCCAGGGAGTTATCCGAGCTAGTCAGGAACCTCCTAAAACCAGGACAGGTCTCAGTGCATCAGTGCACAAGGGTCCTGGGAAAAATGGTGGCTTCTTACGAAGCGATTCCATTCGGAAGATTCCATGCAAGAACTTTTCAGTGGGATCTACTGGGAAAATGGTCCGGATCGCATCTTCAGATGCATCAACGGATAACCCTGTCGCCAAGGACAAGGGTGTCTCTCCTGTGGTGGCTTCAGAGGGCTCATCTACTAGAGGGCCGCAGATTTGGCATTCAGGATTGGATCCTGGTAACCACGGATGCCAGCCTGAGAGGCTGGGGAGCAGTCACACAGGGAAGGAATTTCCAGGGCTTGTGGTCAAGCATGGAAACATCTCTTCATATAAACATTCTAGAACTAAGGGCCATTTACAATGCCTTAATTCAAGCAAAACCTCTGCTTCAGGGTCAGGCGGTGTTGATCCAGTCGGACAACATCACGTCAGTCGCCCACATAAACAGACAGGGCGGCACGAGAAGCAGGAGGGCAATGGCAGAAACTGCAAGGATTCTTCGCTGGGCGGAAAATCATGTGATAGCACTGTCAGCAGTGTTCATTCCGGGAGTGGACAACTGGGAAGCAGACTTCCTCAGCAGACACGACCTTCACCCGGGAGAGTGGGGACTTCACCCAGAAGTCTTCCACCAAATTGTAAACCGTTGGGAAAGACCAAAGGTGGACATGATGGCGTCACGTCTAAACAAAAAACTGGACAGATATTGCGCCAGGTCAAGGGACCCTCAGGCAATAGCAGTGGACGCTCTGGTAACGCCGTGGGTGTACCAGTCAGTGTATGTATTCCCTCCTCTGCCCCTCATACCGAAAGCGTTTGACGGCATGGCGGTTGAACGCCGGATCCTGAAGGACAAGGGCATTCCAGAAGAAGTCATCCCTACTCTGGTAAAAGCCAGAAAGGAAGTAACCGCAAAACATTATCACCGCATTTGGCGTAAATATGTTGCGTGGTGTGAGGCCAAGAAGGCCCCTACACAGGAATTTCAACTGGGTCGTTTCTTGCATTTCCTGCAAACAGGACTGTCTATGGGCCTAAAATTAGGGTCCATTAAGGTTCAAATTTCGGCCCTGTCGATATTCTTCCAGAAAGAACTGGCTTCAGTACCTGAAGTTCAGACATTTGTGAAAGGGGTGCTGCACATACAGCCTCCTTTTGTGCCTCCAGTGGCACCTTGGGATCTCAATGTTGTGTTGAGATTTCTAAAATCACACTGGTTTGAACCATTGTCTACGGTAGATTTAAAATATCTCACGTGGAAGGTGTCGATGCTGTTGGCCTTGGCTTCAGCTAGGCGTGTGTCAGAATTGGCGGCTTTATCATGTAAAAGCCCTTACCTAAATTTTCATTCTGACAGGGCGGAATTGAGGACTCGTCCTCAATTTCTACCTAAGGTGGTTTCTGCATTTCACATGAACCAACCTATTGTGGTACCTGCAGCTACTAGGGACTTAGAGGACTCTAAGTTGCTGGACGTTGTCAGGGCCTTGAAAATATATGTTTCCAGGACGGCTGGAGTCAGGAAAACTGACTCGCTGTTTATCCTGTATGCACCCAACAAGCTGGGTGCTCCTGCTTCAAAGCAGACGATTGCTCGTTGGATTTGTAGTACAATTCAGCTTGCACATTCCGTGGCAGGATTGCCACAGCCAAAATCAGTAAAAGCCCATTCCACAAGGAAAGTGGGCTCATCTTGGGCGGCTGCCCGAGGGGTCTCGGCTTTACAACTTTGCCGAGCAGCTACTTGGTCAGGGGCAAACACGTTTGCTAAACTCTACAAATTTGATACCCTGGCTGAGGAGGACCTGGAGTTCTCTCATTCGGTGCTGCAGAGTCATCCGCACTCTCCCGCCCGTTTGGGAGCTTTGGTATAATCCCCATGGTCCTTACGGAGTCCCAGCATCCACTTAGGACGTTAGAGAAAATAAGATTTTACTTACCGATAAATCTATTTCTCGTAGTCCGTAGTGGATGCTGGGCGCCCATCCCTAGTGCGGATTGTCTGCAATACTTGTATATAGTTATTGTTACAAAAAATTCGGGTTATTATTGTTGAGCCATCCTTTCAGAGGCTCCTTTAAATTTATCATACTGTTAACTGGGTTCAGATCACGAGTTGTACGGTGTGATTGGTGTGGCTGGTATGAGTCTTACCCGGGATTCAATATCCTTCCTTATTATGTACGCTCGTCCGGGCACAGTATCCTAACTGGCTTGGAGGAGGGTCATAGGGGGAGGAGCCAGTGCACACCACCTGATATCTCAAGCTTTTATTTTGTGCCCTGTCTCCTGCGGAGCCGCTATTCCCCATGGTCCTTACGGAGTCCCAGCATCCACTACGGACTACGAGAAATAGATTTATCGGTAAGTAAAATCTTATTTTTTGTATACAATACCTGTTTCAAAGACCAACAGTGCAATAGTAACATCTTACCTTATAAAGAGCAAATCACCCCAGGTTGTTCTCTACAAACTGGTGTGCTTCTGGGTTCTGCACAGCGTGTGATGTCATTTGGCCACACCCACATACAGCCACTGCATTTCCTGTCAGCATCACCATAGACACAGGTATACATAGATACAAAGGAGCCCATAGCCCATATACATCCGAAAGAATAAGCATACGTTCACCTTTGTTTAGACCTGGCTAAGGTTACCTACAGATGTGTCCCTTTAAATTGTTCATATCTCAGGCTATAGTTCGCATCTGGCAACAAAGATGTATGAGGACACATCTGTAGGAGGGCACCAGAGCAGATGCAAATATTTAATGGGAGTGATAACAGTGTGTGTGTGTGTGTGTGTGTGTGTGTGTGTGTGTGTGTGTGTGTGTGTGTGTGTGTGTGTGTGTGTGTGTGTAAGTGTGCGCGTGCGCATAGTGGTCCGGCACTCCAAAAAAACAGGATGCAACATTGCCTGGTGCCTTCATTGGGGTTGATTTACTAAAACTACTAAAACAGCCAAGTGGTGGTGTTGACCATAACAACTATATAGATTCCTTCTATCAAATTCTATAATGCATTAGAAAAATCATAGCTAAAATCTGATTGGTTGCTATGGACAATATCACCACTTAAATAAACCTACCCCATATACAGGGCTAGAATTGGCATGCATAAGATGAATAATCATGCATAAACATAAATATAGAGTATATATATATGACTCATTGTCAGGGCCGGTTCACCCATTAGGCAATACTGCCAAACTGATGACCATAGAAAGTTAAGTACTTTGTTAGTGAATGAAAGCATTTTTTCCATTTAAAATAAATAAATATATATATATATATATATATATATACACACAGAGGAAAAACCACAGCACTCACCGCACCAGAAGCGGGGCACAGCTATGCACTTACCACTCACAGGGTGGGGTGCATGTAACACTGCACTCTCCACCACAGAAGCGGGGTACACAGCTGTACTTACCACTCACAGGGCGGGGTGCATGTAGCCCATGACCACATTGCTCTAATAAATACAAACAGAGAACCCAGCACTCACCAAAGTAAACTCACTTATCCTCAACAATTCAATAAATAAATGATGGGGGTTTAGTTGGTGGATTGGCCAATGCACGGAAGCCTGCATACCGATTTTCAAGGTAGCCCACCTTCATGCAGGTCCTACACTATCACAGAGTCTTAAAACCTGACTACCACACTGCTGCATCATCTGCCTGCTAGATGTATTGTATACCTGCCACAGACTTTATGGCTTTTAAAGGCACACTAGTCACCTATAGCACTGGCTCAAAGATGATTGCTAAAAAACAGCTGAGACAGGTTCAGGATAATAAAGTCCACACAGGGGTGCATGAGAAAGCTAGTGGCCACGGTTAATAAGAGCTAACCATAAATTAACCCCTTCATATACACACAGAGGAAAAACCACAGCACTCACCGCACCAGAAGCGGGGCACAGCTATGCACTTACCACTCACAGGGTGGGGTGCATGTAACACTACACTCTCCACCACAGAAGCGGGGTACACAGCTGTACTTACCACTCACAGGGCGGGGTTCATGTAGCCCATGACCACATCGCTCTAATAAATACAAACAGAGAACCCAGCACTCACCAAAGTAAACTCACTTATCCTCAACAATTCAATAAATAAATGATGGGGGTTTAGTTGGTGGATTGGCCAATGCACGGAAGCCTGCATACCGATTTTCAAGGTACCCCACCTTCATGCAGGTCCTACACTATCACAGAGTCTTAAAACCTGACTACCACACTGCTGCATCATCTGCCTGCTAGATGTAATGTGTACCTGCCACAGACTTTATGGCTTTTAAAGGCACACTAGTCACCTATAGCACTGGCTCAAAGATGATTGCTAAAAAACAGCTGAGACAGGTTCAGGATAATAAAGTCCACACAGGGGTGCATGAGAAAGCTAGTGGCCACGGTTAATAAGAGCTAACCATAGATTAACCCCTTCATATACACACAGAGGAAAAACCACAGCACTCACCGCACCAGAAGCGGGGCACAGCTATGCACTTACCACTCACAGGGTGGGGTGCATGTAACACTGCACTCTCCACCACAGAAGCGGGGTACACAGCTGTACTTACCACTCACAGGGCGGGGTGCATGTAGCCCATGACCACATCGCTCTAATAAATACAAACAGAGAACCCAGCACTCACCAAAGTAAACTCACTTATCCTCAACAATTCAATAAATAAATGATGGGGGTTTAGTTGGTGGATTGGCCAATGCACGGAAGCCTGCATACCGATTTTCAAGGTACCCCACCTTCATGCAGGTCCTACACTATCAAAGAGTCTTAAAACCTGACTACCACACTGCTGCATCATCTGCCTGCTAGATGTAATGTGTACCTGCCACAGACTTTATGGCTTTTAAAGGCACACTAGTCACCTATAGCACTGGCTCAAAGATGATTGCTAAAAAACAGCTGAGACAGGTTCAGGATAATAAAGTCCACACAGGGGTGCATGAGAAAGCTAGTGGCCACGGTTAATAAGAGCTAACCATAGATTAACCCCTTCATATACACACAATCATCTTTGAGCCAGTGCTATAGGTGACTAGTGTGCCTTTAAAAGCCATAAAGTCTGTGGCAGGTACACATTACATCTAGCAGGCAGATGATGCAGCAGTGTGGTAGTCAGGTTTTAAGACTCTGTGATAGTGTAGGACCTGCATGAAGGTGGGGTACCTTGAAAATCGGTATGCAGGCTTCCGTGCATTGACCAATCCACCAACTAAACCCCCATCATTTATTTATTGAATTGTTGAGGATAAGTGAGTTTACTTTGGTGAGTGCTGGGTTCTCTGTTTGTATTTATTAGAGCGATGTGGTCATGGGCTACATGCACCCCGCCCTGTGAGTGGTAAGTACAGCTGTGTACCCCGCTTCTGTGGTGGAGAGTGCAGTGTTACATGCACCCCACCCTGTGAGTGGTAAGTGCATAGCTGTGCCCCGCTTCTGGTGCGGTGAGTGCTGTGGTTTTTCCTCTGTGTGTATATGAAGGGGTTAATCTATGGTTAGCTCTTATTAACCGTGGCCACTAGCTTTCTCATGCACCCCTGTGTGGACTTTATTATCCTGAACCTGTCTCAGCTGTTTTTTAGCAATCATCTTTGAGCCAGTGCTATAGGTGACTAGTGTGCCTTTAAAAGCCATAAAGTCTGTGGCAGGTACACATTACATCTAGCAGGCAGATGATGCAGCAGTGTGGTAGTCAGGTTTTAAGACTCTGTGATAGTGTAGGACCTGCATGAAGGTGGGGTACCTTGAAAATCGGTATGCAGGCTTCCGTGCATTGGCCAATCCACCAACTAAACCCCCATCATTTATTTATTGAATTGTTGAGGATAAGTGAGTTTACTTTGGTGAGTGCTGGGTTCTCTGTTTGTATTTATTAGAGCGATGTGGTCATGGGCTACATGCACCCCGCCCTGTGAGTGGTAAGTACAGCTGTGTACCCCGCTTCTGTGGTGGAGAGTGCAGTGTTACATGCACCCCACCCTGTGAGTGGTAAGTGCATAGCTGTGCCCCGCTTCTGGTGCGTTGAGTGCTGTGGTTTTTCCTCTGTGTGTATATGAAGGGGTTAATCTATGGTTAGCTCTTATTAACCGTGGCCACTAGCTTTCTCATGCACCCCTGTGTGGACTTTATTATCCTGAACCTGTCTCAGCTGTTTTTTAGCAATCATCTTTGAGCCAGTGCTATAGGTGACTAGTGTGCCTTTAAAAGCCATAAAGTCTGTGGCAGGTACACATTACATCTAGCAGGCAGATGATGCAGCAGTGTGGTAGTCAGGTTTTAAGACTCTGTGATAGTGTAGGACCTGCATGAAGGTGGGGTACCTTGAAAATCGGTATGCAGGCTTCCGTGCATTGGCCAATCCACCAACTAAACCCCCATCATTTATTTATTGAATTGTTGAGGATAAGTGAGTTTACTTTGGTGAGTGCTGGGTTCTCTGTTTGTATTTATTAGAGCGATGTGGTCATGGGCTACATGCACCCCACCCTGTGAGTGGTAAGTACAGCTGTGTACCCCGCTTCTGTGGTGGAGAGTGCAGTGTTACATGCACCCCACCCTGTGAGTGGTAAGTGCATAGCTGTGCCCCGCTTCTGGTGCGGTGAGTGCTGTGGTTTTTCCTCTGTGTGTATATGAAGGGGTTAATCTATGGTTAGCTCTTATTAACCGTGGCCACTAGCTTTCTCATGCACCCCTGTGTGGACTTTATTATCCTGAACCTGTCTCAGCTGTTTTTTAGCAATCATCTTTGAGCCAGTGCTATAGGTGACTAGTGTGCCTTTAAAAGCCATAAAGTCTGTGGCAGGTACACATTACATCTAGCAGGCAGATGATGCAGCAGTGTGGTAGTCAGGTTTTAAGACTCTGTGATAGTGTAGGACCTGCATGAAGGTGGGGTACCTTGAAAATCGGTATGCAGGCTTCCGTGCATTGGCCAATCCACCAACTAAACCCCCATCATTTATTTATTGAATTGTTGAGGATAAGTGAGTTTACTTTGGTGAGTGCTGGGTTCTCTGTTTGTATTTATTAGAGCGATGTGGTCATGGGCTACATGCACCCCGCCCTGTGAGTGGTAAATACAGCTGTGTACCCCGCTTCTGTGGTGGAGAGTGCAGTGTTACATGCACCCCACCCTGTGAGTGGTAAGTGCATAGCTGTGCCCCGCTTCTGGTGCGGTGAGTGCTGTGGTTTTTCCTCTGTGTGTATATGAAGGGGTTAATCTATGGTTAGCTCTTATTAACCGTGGCCACTAGCTTTCTCATGCACCCCTGTGTGGACTTTATTATCCTGAACCTGTCTCAGCTGTTTTTTAGCAATCATCTTTGAGCCAGTGCTATAGGTGACTAGTGTGCCTTTAAAAGCCATAAAGTCTGTGGCAGGTACACATTACATCTAGCAGGCAGATGATGCAGCAGTGTGGTAGTCAGGTTTTAAGACTCTGTGATAGTGTAGGACCTGCATGAAGGTGGGGTACCTTGAAAATCGGTATGCAGGCTTCCGTGCATTGGCCAATCCACCAACTAAACCCCCATCATTTATTTATTGAATTGTTGAGGATAAGTGAGTTTACTTTGGTGAGTGCTGGGTTCTCTGTTTGTATTTATTAGAGCGATGTGGTCATTGGCTACATGCACCCCGCCCTGTGAGTGGTAAGTACAGCTGTGTACCCCGCTTCTGTGGTGGAGAGTGCAGTGTTACATGCACCCCACCCTGTGAGTGGTAAGTGCATAGCTGTGCCCCGCTTCTGGTGCGGTGAGTGCTGTGGTTTTTCCTCTGTGTGTATATGAAGGGGTTAATCTATGGTTAGCTCTTATTGACCGTGGCAACTAGCTTTCTCATGCACCCCTGTGTGGCTTTATTATCCTGAACCTGTCTCAGCTGTTTTTTAGCAATCATCTTTGAGCCAGTGCTATAGGTGACTAGTGTGCCTTTAAAAGCCATAAAGTCTGTGGCAGGTACACATTACATCTAGCAGGCAGATGATGCAGCAGTGTGGTAGTCAGGTTTTAAGACTCTGTGATAGTGTAGGACCTGCATGAAGGTGGGGTACCTTGAAAATCGGTATGCAGGCTTCCGTGCATTGGCCAATCCACCAACTAAACCCCCATCATTTATTTATTGAATTGTTGAGGATAAGTGAGTTTACTTTGGTGAGTGCTGGGTTCTCTGTTTGTATTTATTAGAGCGATGTGGTCATGGGCTACATGCACCCCGCCCTGTGAGTGGTAAGTACAGCTGTGTACCCCGCTTCTGTGGTGGAGAGTGCAGTGTTACATGCACCCCACCCTGTGAGTGGTAAGTGCATAGCTGTGCCCCGCTTCTGGTGCGGTGAGTGCTGTGGTTTTTCCTCTGTGTGTATATGAAGGGGTTAATCTATGGTTAGCTCTTATTAACCGTGGCCACTAGCTTTCTCATGCACCCCTGTGTGGACTTTATTATCCTGAACCTGTCTCAGCTGTTTTTTAGCAATCATCTTTGAGCCAGTGCTATAGGTGACTAGTGTGCCTTTAAAAGCCATAAAGTCTGTGGCAGGTACACATTACATCTAGCAGGCAGATGATGCAGCAGTGTGGTAGTCAGGTTTTAAGACTCTGTGATAGTGTAGGACCTGCATGAAGGTGGGGTACCTTGAAAATCGGTAAGCAGGCTTCCGTGCATTGGCCAATCCACCAACTAAACCCCCATCATTTATTTATTGAATTGTTGAGGATAAGTGAGTTTACTTTGGTGAGTGCTGGGTTCTCTGTTTGTATATATATATATATATATATATATATCCACAAAGAAGGAGTGGCACTCGTGGGACTTCAGTCAAACAACAAAGGACACAGCGGTCACTAGTTGGGTCTAATCGACGTTTCGATAATTTAATATCGTCTTCAGGATAAACAAAGTGCATACAAGACAACATTTATATACCTACTCACCACCCCTGATGTATCCACGCCATCGCTGCGGGCGCCTGGTCCTCGGACGACAGTAAAACTCCGTCGCGCACTTCCTGTGCGCCCGGACGCTCGAGCGGTTGCCTGGAGACCAAAAACATAATGTGACATCAACAAATAACAAATGGCATCGGGTAATGCAGGAGCGCGTGTATCTAACATAGATACACGTACAGGGACAACATGTTAATAGTTACACATGCAAATGCTGAAAACACAACATATATACAAAATAGCAATATTGTATAAGTACCTGCTGGAGACATATACTGTGTACAAAATTGTAAACTAGCACAGATTGGGCTAGAGGCGTCAAAAAGAACATAAATATTGCACAAACCAGGATCAATGGTAACTCATAATGCTGCAGAAAAAAAGGGCAAATGCTTCCTAAGTAAGTAGCAGTGAAGAGAAAGATGTGTTACTGATCATCCACGTAGGGATTCATGAGTCCCACGAGTGCCACTCCTTCTTTGTGGATATACATGGTCCTTGGATCACTTGAGGAGGCACCGGGGCAATTGTGTTTGTGTTTGAGAGTGCCGGTCCCCACATCGTACTGTATGGATGTTATCCAGTTATGGGACGTCTTTGACTGACTGTCACTGCTTACATCATTCCTGACAAGGCACCTCAGTTTCTACACATCGTCTCACCATTCCTGGCATAGTGCAGGCTTGCACTTGTCTTTGTTTTTAACTGTTTGCGGGCATGCAGGAGAATACAGGGATCAGGAACATTACTCTCCAGACAGGAGAAACCTGGAGCTTCTCGGATGCCGACGCAGATAACATACGCTTTAAAGAGCACTTTGAGCAGACCGAAAGTGCCGATTCTGTGGAACAACTGTATGCCCAGTTACTAAGATTGTCCAAGAAAGAGATCGATTTCTTTTTACATGGAGTGACTCTGTCAGACTATCACCGGAGTGGCCAAATACCTAGGGGCTTCCGGGTAAGAAATTCCCCAACAATAGGGAAATTTAACACTGATTTCTGCCGCAAATGGGCAGCAATTCTTAATAAGTGCAGCTTGGACCTTATTCTACTGGTAGTGGAGGAATCAGCCAGAGAGCTGAAGGTAATCAAACAGAAGAAAGCTGAGTTTGAAGCCCTGCACTTATCCACACTGACACAGGATACCAACACTGATTGGCTTGCGAAATTGACCACACAAGTGGACTCATATCGTAGAGAGCTTGTGAAATTCAAGCGGAACAAGCTTACCCTGGTCCAAAAGGACTACGCGGAAGGAAGGGTATATACCTGGGCGTTCAATCCTGGCCAAAAGAGGGATTATAAACCCCGACAGAGGCGCTTTAGAAAATTTGCGGGTGACACAGATACTTCAAGTGGAGGCCAGTCGTCTCAAAGTGAGCCGGACATAACAGGCAGATCTACCACAGGGAAGCCCCCTTTAGGGGTAAGCACACGGGCACAAAGAGAGGCTACAGGGGATCTCCTTCTAGACGAGGAGGACAATGGCGTAGGATCTACAAAGCAGAAAAACAAGACCACGAAGCCAAAGAAAAAATAATTTTCAATTTGTCCAGCAGAGTCCTTTCGCAGGAGGAGGAGAAACTACTGAACAAGGGCTTGTCGTTTATACCTTCCTCCTCATTTAATGAGTTCCAATGGAAGCTTGATTCCTACCGCTTCAATAGGAAACTCAGACTACGCGAACACTTTGGTCCCTCTGAAACTACCTCCCTGGTAGCCCCGAACCCTCTTCAAAAAATCAAAGGTGCCTCCAACTTTGACCCCTTAAGCATGAATCCATCACTCAGATGCTTCAATCGCTCACTGGACCAGGAAGTTAAAAGCTTGGTTAATTCTTTTAAACCAGGCAGACCCAACATGTCTAAGAGAGACTGGGACATCCTTCACAATCTAAGTAAAGATAATAGCATTGTCATCCGCCCCGCCGACAAGGGGGGTGGAATCGTCCTACAAGACCTACATAAATACAAAGAGGAGATCTACAAACAACTTGAGGACAGCTCCGTCTATCTGGAAATTCCTGTGGACCCTACCAGTAGATTCAACCTCGAGCTTAAAGGGGTGCTGGATGAAGCAGTGGAACAGGGTTTTATCAACAAGAATACCAGGGACACTCTTATTCAGGAGAATCCGGTAGCCCCGGTACTGTATACACTGCCGAAAATCCATAAAAACCCCACTACCCCTCCAGGCCGTCCCATCATATCGGCTCGGGATTCTGTGTATTACAGAATCTCCCAATACTTAGACGTCTACCTTCAGCCAGTGGTCCAAGCACAGAAGACCTATCTAAAGGACACCACCTCTTTGATAATCCAACTACAAAGGCTACAAACACTCCCAGAGAATGCCTTCCTCTGTACGTTAGATATAGTAAGTCTATATACTAATATCCCCCATTCGGGGGGGTTAGAGGCGGTCTTCAGACTGTTGACATCCAGCACATTATACTTGGGTCCAGATATCTCATTCTTCATCAGATTACTGGAACTAACATTAAAAAGAAATTATTTTCTGTTCGACTCGCGGTGGTACGTCCAGCAACAAGGCTGTGCGATGGGGTCCTGTGTGGCCCCTGCCTTTGCAAATACTTACATGTTTGAGGTGGAACGCCTTGCTTTTTTCAGTAATATCAATATTGCAGCCAAAATTCCGTTCTTCGTACGTTACATTGACGACCTGTTCCTGATATGGACAGGGACAGAGCAGGACTTCAAGATCCTAATGACAGCCATCAACACCATGGAAAGCACCATCAAATTCACGTACCACATGAGCACACAGTCTGTGAATTATCTAGATGTCCAAATCTCTGTGTTGAATGGCAAAATCTGTACTTCATTGTACAAGAAGGCTACGGATCGCAATACGATTTTGCATGCCAGCAGCCAACATCCCAATTCCACAAAGAGGGGCCTACCCTTCTCACAATTCTTGCGGATACACCGTATATCAGATGATATAGACAATACTGAACGAGAGATTGAGGACATGATGAAGCAATTCATGCTCAGAGGATACAAATACGTGGACTTGGTGAAAGCCAAAGAAAGAGCGCTGGCCATTCCACGTTCTAGAACTCTGACTCCATCTGGGGACCGTCAAAAACGGCTTGGTGACTGTATCCCGTTCGTTCAACAATATTGTCCAGCCAGTCCATGTATAGCGAAGACCGTGAAGAACCTATGGCCGGTGGTGACAACAGATCCCGAATTGAGTATGCTCAAAAATACCAAAGTGTTAGCCAGCTATACTAGGAATAGGAATCTCAAAGACTGGCTTGTTAAGAACGATGTCTCCAATACCAAAAAAGTTGGGCCGATTACCTTCCTCACGAGAAAGGCGGGTTGTTATAGATGTACTGGCTGCACTACGTGCAGTTTCATGGAGTATGGTGATTCCTTCGCCCATCCACATTCGGGGGAACGGATCGCCATACGCCATGTACTGACATGTACCAGTACCTATGTGGTGTACATTATGAGATGCCCCTGTGGTCTCCTATATGTGGGGAAGACCACTAGGATGTTTAAAGAGCGCATGGCACTTCACAGGTCGGCCATCAGACATGCCTTAGAAGGGGCCAGCAGTGGATCAAATCAACCTGTTGCCCGACACTTCAAATTGTTAGGACATGGTCTTACCACACTGCGATACAAAATCATTGATACTGAACCTAAACGCCTTAGGGGGGGTGATAGGGGCAAGGCCCTACTTCAGAGAGAAGCCAGGTGGCGATACCGCCTGAATACTATTGCACCTAAAGGGCTCAATGAGAATCTTCCCCTGAATTGCTTTTTGTGAAGTATATTGTGCTTTTTGTGAATTATTTTCTGTGAGTTTACATGTACTCTCCCAGAAAAAATTTCCATTTTTTTTATAATTTTCCTGCTATAATTAGATTTGAGGCGTCTAGTCTAGCTCCATGATGTTTCTGGACTCATGAATCCCTACGTGGATGATCAGTAACACATCTTTCTCTTCACTGCTACTTACTTAGGAAGCATTTGCCCTTTTTTTCTGCAGCATTATGAGTTACCAGTGATCCTGGTTTGTGCAATATTTATGTTCTTTTTGACGCCTCTAGCCCAATCTGTGCTAGTTTACAATTTTGTACACAGTATATGTCTCCAGCAGGTACTTATACAATATTGCTATTTTGTATATATGTTGTGTTTTCAGCATTTGCATGTGTAACTATTAACATGTTGTCCCTGTACGTGTATCTATGTTAGATACACGCGCTCCTGCATTACCCGATGCCATTTGTTATTTGTTGATGTCACATGATGTTTTTGGTCTCCAGGCAACCGCTCGAGCGTCCGGGCGCACAGGAAGTGCGCGACGGAGTTTTACTGTCGTCCGAGGACCCGGCGCCCGCAGCGATGGCGTGGATACATCAGGGGTGGTGAGTAGGTATATAAATGTTGTCTTGTATGCACTTTGTTTATCCTGAAGACGATATTAAATTATCGAAACGTCGATTAGACCCAACTAGTGACCGCTGTGTCCTTTGTTGTTTGACTGAAGTCCCACGAGTGCCACTCCTTCTTTGTGGATATACATGGTCCTTGGATCACTTGAGGAGGCACCGGGGCAATTGTGTTTGTGTTTGAGAGTGCCGGTCCCCACATCGTACTATATATATATATATATATATATATATATATATTAGAGATGGGTTTGGATTTTAGGAAATCTGAACTCGCCCGAACTTCCATGATCTGAGTCAATCCGACCCCAAGATGCGGCTCAGGGTTTCCCGCCAGGTTCGGATTCCATATCGAGGCAAAATGCTATCCTCCCGGGCAACGGTTCTCGTGAGTTGGATTCTATTAAAGGGATCCACGGACAGGACTGTTGTGCTTTCCAGACTCATACTGTCCAGTGGCTGTGCTGTGGACTCCAGACTCCATAAAGTGGCTGTGTTGTGTCCCTCTAAGTGGCTATATGTTCACATATAAGCAGTGCTACAGTGTGTATTGTTGTCAGCTGCGAAAAAAGTAAAGATATGTAAAAATAATTAAAAAAATTGTTTATTTTAAGATTGTGCAACCTATGTATGCTTTACCTCTGTGCGTTTATTATTCATGTACATTTAAAAGGAAGATTTTTTAATTGCCACAGTTTGAGTTGACCTGCGAAGTGAAAAATAAATATATTTTTCTATAATTTGTACTGTTTTGGTGCACTTTACCCCTGTGCATTAAGTATTCACGTACATCTAAAAGGAAGCCATTAAATTGCAGCAGTTTAAGTTGAGCTGCAAAGTGAAAAATAAATATATTGTTCTATTGTTTGTACTGTCCTGGCGCATTGTATCCATCTAATATGGTCACCGTCCAAAGAGTGATGCAGGGTTATTTTAATTACAGCATACAAACAGGTATGTCACAGGGCCTCTTTAACTACTGGGAGGGTAAAAAGGCAATTTGGAGGCCCTTGTACAAACTGGCTTTGCATAACTTAAGATACCCACCCTCCAGTGTGTACTCAGAAAGAATTTTTAGCTACTTACTCAGAATATGGAAAAAAAGATGTTCAGCAAAATGACATAGAAATTCCATGAGGAAGATCTTTACCAGCAATTACATCAAAGTACAGGAGACTTCTGTATTGGTGGATTCATGGGGGGATGAATTGATATTGTGTGAGGATGATCTACACACTGATGAGGGTGAGGATGAGAATGGTAGTAATGATGACATCTTGGCAATGCAAAGCTGTTAGGTTAAGCTGCCTTAAGCCCTTTGGTAGCTTGTTTTTTAGGGGACCAGACAAACAAAGCACTTCTGTCACAAAAGTGGTAGTCGCTGAAGTGCTTGGTTTGTTAAATTGTGCATGTCCTTTTTAATATCCAACATAAGGGTGCATGGGAGAGCCCAAGGACAATTCCATCTTGCACCACTTTTCATTTCTACCACTTCTGTTTGGCAATGTTTCATACAGTAGATGTGCTATAAATTGCCTTGTGTTTGTGCCGCTGCTCTGTCGTTTAGTAATTAGCCAGCTTGCTGCAGCCTTTGGTCTAAACTGGAAGAAAACAATATGGAGAGCTGTGATGTGGTCAAAATTGACTTGAAATGACTGGAAATTAATGTTACTGAGGTTAATAATACCGTAAAAGCAAAAAAGGCCCAAATAATGTAATTTCTCTTTCATCCACTAGGGGACACTGGAGCATCCTTATACATTAGGGGTGTGAAGCTAGCAACCGGAGGTGTGGCACAATCTAAAATTAGCATTGTCTGCACAGCCGGCTCCTCCCCCTTCACATCCCTCCTCCCTCAGTTTGGAAAATTGTGCCTAGGAGGTACAAGCACAAGAAGGGAGCTCCTGCTCCTTGAAGATTTATTTATTTATTTATTTTTTCTCTTTTACAGCTGGCCCAATCCCTCCTAACTAAAGGGAGGGTGCAGGTTATTAAAGGAAAAGATGGTAAATGCCCGATACCACCTAAATGAAAGGGGGTGCAGGCTTTACCAGACGAAGAGGCTGCGTACCCCTAATAAAAGGGGGACAAAGTTCATGTTTAAGAATCGTGCTGCATCAACTAAGAAATAGGGGACAAAGCCGAAAATGATTTTGAGAGACAAGAGTTCTTGTATCTCTACAGGAGATCCTCTAAGCGTGAGTACTGGTAATGTGAGGTAGAGCAGAGTGTAGCTTAGGCTAGATTAATTTTTTTTCTTCCCTTCTCTCCCTTTACAATTGATAATATTACTTTATTAACCTTCCTCCCCCTCTCTAAAAGCTGGCGCACTGCAAGGCTAGCCGCAGCGGCCGGCGCGCGGGAACAAGTGTGGCGCGGGACTCGGCATGTGTTCCCTGTGTGCAGGGGGAGACAGCAGAGCTCGAGCGCTACACAGCAGAAGAACGAGCGGTGCTCGGGCGCCGCTACGGGACTTTGTAACAGCGGTCCCGGCGCGCACCAGTCGGCGGGAGGGGGAGAGGCATTATTAACAGCGCCGCGTGGCTGAGGAGTGTCTCAGCAGCGTGCGGCGAGACATATGCATATAATTCTAACCTTTTTCGCTGGAGCGGCGGGCCACTTTGTTTAGGCTGTGAACGGTCACAGATGTGACCAAGAAATTTCATTGGCGGACATTTTTTATATTACTTCAGGCGCCAGTCTGGGGGAAGGGATGGGTCCTCCAAACCCCCCCCCCCATGTAGAGCATAGGAGAAGTTATTTTCTTACAGGAGTTGCTCCCCCTGCTGTCCTGATTTAACATGCAGATATAGATATATATATATATATATATATATATATATGGATTAGAAGGGAGATTCCTTCTGCAAATAAGTTACCTCTACTGGTATATATATGGTTAGAGAGATTCATTAGGCTACTAGCTCCCTCTGCTGGTATACACTGTCAATTACCTTATGTGAGGATCTCCTAAAAAAATAAAAAAATAAAAATAAAGAATAAAAATAATTATAATTTTACTAATTTATATTTTCAAGGGACTTCTTTTACAAAGATCCTGAGGAAAATACGAGGAAGCAAGCGGATACCAACTATACCACCGTAGCTGAGTTACAGTTGAGGTGTGAGGGTTGCAAATTCGACTGGTGTAAACATATTTTTATTTTTTTATTTTTTTTACTTATAAATTTACTTGGTCCTGCTCCCTTTATATACAGGGAAGGACAGGTAGTTCCAGTCCGATACCTACGCTTCCGTCATCCCTCAGTCTTTCTCTTCCTAGTTTAAAGGGTGAAAGCGCTGCGTGATACCCTGGTAAGGGATTTAAACAACCAAGACTTCTAGAATAGAATCTCCAAGGAGATGGCTGAATCACGCAAGCAGCAATTGGAATGGGCTGCGAGATTCTCTAAGACGATGGAGGAATTTCTCATCAAGTTAACACCGCCCGCACATACAGAAACGAAAGTGCGCAAGGCTTTTAAACCACCTCTTCCTATTATACAGGAATTAAAGGAGGACGAGGGTTTTCTTTTTGATAAAAGGAAGGTGAGTTAATTAAATCTAACCTAGACGCCGATTTTCCAAAAGAGGATACGGCAATTTCAGGTCTTGAATCTTTAATTGAAGCGGTAAAGGAGCCGCGTTCAGAAGTGTTTCCCATTCCTAAATCCCTCCAATCTCAAATGGAGGAGACTTGGAAACAACCTGACAAAAGCTCTCAATTTACAAAGAGGGTTTCACGTAACTTATCCCCTACCTAGGGTTGGAATGGATAAGTGGAAGAATCCTCCAGTAGTGAAGGCTTCCCTAGGAAGGTTGTCAAGGAAGACAATCTTACCAAGTCCTAATGTAACGATTTTAAGGGACGCTTCCGTTCGTAAGGTGACACAGCTTTAAAGTCAATTTTTATAGCAGCTGGTGCAGCACAGAGACTTACGATCATCTGTATTTAGGTCAACAAGGCCATGGGAGCGTGGTCTGGACGTATGGTACAGGCTATTGAGGAGAACAATAGCTTGGAAGAGTTTACCCAACTGGTAGAGCACATTCGAGATTCTGCTTCGTACTTGTGTCAGGCATATTAGCAGAATAGCATCGCGGATATATCTGCATCGGCCATATCGCTTAGACGGATTTTATGGCTCAGAGAATGGCACGGAGACTCTGACACCAAGCAAGAATCCATCCCCTTTGGGGGTGAGATCTTTTCGGTTCAGAGTTGGACAAGTGGATTTCGCAGACTATAACAAGGAAGTCCACCCTTCTACCTACTCCTTATACGGAGCCGCTCCATAAGTTAGGAGAGGTTGTTTGGGACGTGTGATTCATTTGGATCACAGTAATTTTGAGCCCGAAGACGAGGCTCCAGTACACAAGTACGTGGGGGCAGAGGTAGTGGCCGCTCACAGACAGCAAACAGAAAGCAGGATCAGCCTGCTGACAACACCGTGGTGTGACGGACTCCCAGTTCACCCGGGATCCCCCTTGGTGGGCGCACATCTGGAAGGTTTTTGGAACATCTAGGCTACAGCCTCACCAGAACTTTGGATAAATGACCCAATCTCCCAGGGGTACAGTGCCCTCAGACAGCAAAAACACGGCTGACAGCAATTAACAAAATTGCTTCGGTCAGAGGTCATTATTCCGGTTCCCACCTCTCAGAGGAACGGGTTTCTATTCCGATCTTTTAGTCATGACAAAGCCAGATGGAACAGTCAGGACGATGCTCAATTTAAAGGTTTTAGACCAGTTGCTAAGGGTCTATAGATTCCAGATGGAATCAATCCAGTCGGTCATTGCAGGCTTAGAACAAGGCGTATTCGTGATATACATGAACATAATCTACATATCCCGATCTCAGCGCCTCACCAGGCTTACGTAGGGTTCGCACAGGTGAAGGATCAATACCACTTCAGGGCCTTGTCGTTCGGCCGATCATCGACCACTGATCGTTACGAAGATCATGGCAACCAGGGTTGCAGAATTGAGATAGATGATCTACTAATCTGAGCATCCTCTCGGGAACAGTTGATCGAGAATGTTAAGACATCTCATCTATTTCACATTTCACAATGGTGGATTGTGAATTTCCAGAAATCCAACCTCTGGTCAACTCAATGGATTCAATTCCTTGGTCTCATTGTGGGCACGGTACAATTGAGTATTCCTACAAGAGAATCAGGTCAAGGACCTACAGAGATTAGTGGCTCAGGTGCTGAGGTCACAAACTGTTTCTCTACACCTCTGTGGGCACCTTCTCGTGAAGATGGTGGCGTCTTTCGAAACTCTCCAGTACGGCAGACTTCATTCCCGACCATTCCAGATGAACCTCAGTGCTCAAGGAGCAGGGTCACACTGGCTTTTACATCGAAGTATTTTGACTTCCACCGCACAAAGGACCCTCCTTAAATTGGTGGTCGTCGTGCAGGTATTTTGCATCAGACAAGGGATTCGGCATTTGGGATTGGAGAATCCTAACAACGGATGCCAATCTCAGAAGCTGGGGGGCTGTCCTGGAGGGACATCAGTTTCAGGAGGAGGCCATGAACATTCTCGAGCTGAGAGCGGTTTACAACGCGCTTCTCTTAACCGAAGACCTAGACATGGGTCAACACTTAAAGATGCAGTCGGACAATGTCACGACGTCAAGTTACATAATCCGTCAAGGAGGAACAAAGAACAGGATGGCGTTACAGGAAGCCACAAAGATCTTGTTGTGGGCAGACGAACGAAGCATCATCCTCTCGACAGTGTTCATTCCCGGTGTAGAAAACTGGGAAGCAGATTGTCTAAATCATCTGGGCATGCATCCGGGAGAGTGGTGCCTACATCCACGGATTTTCGACATGGTGGTGAGGAGATGGGGTCTACCTCAAGTCGACCTAATGGTGTCTCGGCGAAACCATCAGCTGCCCAGATATGTTCCAGGACAAGAGATCCAGCAGCAGAAGGTGTGGACGTATTAACACTTCCTTGGTGTCACAAGACACATTTTCCCACCTTTCCCACTCATACACAGGTTTCTGAAAGGTGTGAAACGGGAACGAGTGTGGGCGATTCTAATCGCACTAGATTGGCCCCGCAGGAGGTGTTACTCAGACCTGCAAGGGTTACTACATACGATCCTCGGCGGTTACCTCAGGGACCGTTCCAACACCAGACCCGCACAGGCTGCGTTTAGCGGAGTGGCTATTGCAATCTGAATCTTAAGCCACGGAAGTATACCAGGAACGGCCATTCCTATGATGCTTGTCGTTAGGAAAGCGGTCACTGCCTTGCACTGCTACATAATTTGGAGTCAAGAACGCGGGTGGAATTCGACGAACTTCACTTAGTCAGACTTCTACTTTTCCTTCAGGCCAGTCTAGAAGTAGGACTGAGACTGGGCGTTCTGACGGTTCAAATTCGGCTCTCTACATATTTCAACAGCGGTTGGCATTCTTGCCAGAGGTTCAAACCTTTTTACTGGGGGTTCTGAGGATACAACCCCCTTTTTCGTCCTCCCGTTGCGCCATGGGACTTAAAGTTGGTGTTGGAATTTTTGAGATCTCCAAAAATTTGCAGCCGTTAACAAGAATGGACCTGATATATCTCTCTTGGAAAGTGAAATTATTGCTTGCCTTGGCTTCGGCCAGGCAGGTTTCTGAGTTGGGAGCCTTATCGTGTGTATGTCCCCTTTTCCTTTTTCATGAGGTTAGGGCGGGATTCCCTATAAGAGCGGATTTTCTTTCCTAAGGTTGTTTCGGGGGTTCACGTAAACCAGCCATTCGTGGTCCCATCTTCCTAGGGTCTCGCAGATGGGGACGTGTCCTTGGATGTTGTCCGAGCTTTTAGGGGTATACGTGTAGGTTACATCGTCCTTTCAAAAAGTCGGACCATTTGTTTTGTTCTTTATGATGGGCCAAGGAAGGGTTGACCGACATCTCTATGGTCTTTGTCTAGACGGTTTAGACTTGCCATCTGGCAAGCTTCTATTTCCTGTAGCACACAGGTTCCGGTTCAGGCGGGTGCTCATACCACCCGATCAGTGGGTGCCTCATGAGCGGCTACCCGTGGTGTTTCCATTACTCGGCTTTGCACAGTGGCAGCGTGGTCTTCAGCCCACACATTCACAAAATATTACATGTTTGATAACTTTGCGTCCGGAGACTCTTAAGTTCGGACGTTTACTTTTGCAGGCCACCGACAGCACTCCCTCCCTGGGGGATAACTTTGGGACGTCCGCTAATGTATAAGGATGCTCCAGTGTCCCCTAGTGGATGAAAGAGAAAAGAGGATTTTGGTACTTACCGATAAATCCATTTCTCTGAATCCTCTAGGGGACACTGGACGCCCGCCTCGGTGCTGTCAACCTGCTGTGTTCAAAGTTCTTGTTCAAACAGTTCGTGCAAACAGCATTAGTTTTTTTAGGTAAGAGTTTCTTGGATGCTGTTTGATCTGATGTACGGTTCGGTTCCTCGCCAGGTGGTCTAGTATCATGTCCTATTCTCTCAGTCAAATTTTCCAAACTGAGGGAGGAGGGATGTGAAGGGGGAGGAGCCGGCTGTGCAGACAATGCTAATTTTAGATTGTGCCATACCTCCGGTTGCTAGCTTCACACCCCTAATGTATAAGGATGCTCCAGTGTCCCCTAGAGGATTCAGAGAAATGGATTTCTCGGTAAGTACCAAAATCCTCTTTTTAGCTTTTTTCTGCCACCCTGGTGCTTATTTCACTGTATGTTGCTGTTTTATTTTGCTCATTTGTTTATGTACATTGTAAGGTACTGCATAACCGTTGTGGTGCCATATAAATAAAGGATGATAATAATAATAATAATAATAATAATAATAATAATAATATGTGAAGAGCTGGCAAGTGGATATTAGGGGGAGGAGGGTCGAAAGGATAATATTTGATGTCTGTAAAGCGCTTTGAGTCCTGTTGGAGAAAGAGCGCTAAATAAATAAAATAATAATAATAATTATTATTATTATTATTTTGCCAAGGACATCTAGAAACCTTGCACCAGACTCAGTAGTTGACTAGAATAGCTTACAGTGGTTCAGGAATTTGATAAGCTTGCTTAAGAGGTAAGTCTTCAGGGAACACTTATATGGTTGCAGGCTCCAGCCTACAAGAAAGTCTTCTTGTTCAAGGGAGGGCTTTCCATAAAGTGGGTGCAGCTGAAAAAAATCCTGTAATTAGTATTGGGAACAGGTAATGAATGTGGGTGAAAACAAAGCTTGGAGATATTTTGAGACAAGTTATTGCAGTGTTGTTGATGGACTTATACAGTATGTTAGTCAAAGCTATTTTATATAGGATTCGGTGAAGTTCTATTACAGTTATTCATATTGAAGAAAGAATTGGAATAAGATTTTCTCTGTTAAGATAAAACATAGGTCTAAGTGGAGAGGACTATATCCTTAGTACTCCTGTGCTACACAGCTCTCTGTGAGATGATAATTTAATCAACCCTGAGTGAATGGATGGATGTCCTCTTAATTAGAATAACAATGTCATAATAATTTGCATTTATATGGTTCCTCTCGTACTTGCATGCTGCCGCACAGTGACAGCAGAATCACTTCAGTGAGCAAAGATTACAATTCATTTCCCTTCTGCACCCTCACACGTCCCCCGGGGACACCTAAACAACTCAATTAACCCTTTCTTCTAAGACACTTTAAGGAATCCTGAGCAAATACCTTTTCTTTAAGCAATTGAATAAAACAATTTGTTCTTAATGAAAAGTACTTTATTTTTATTTCCTCAGCTGCATTTATCACTGATTTTGTTTCAACTCTATAAGGTGTTTAAGTCATGCAATCTCTTTTCACCTATTCCAAAGGGTAGGAGTGTAACTATAAGGAGGCGTTTCTCTGTTCTACAGTATGAAAGGAGATAATGACTGAAGAAATTGGAAACAGGCACATTAAACAACACAACAAAGATGTATATGTTAAAAGTGACTGACAGTGTCAAGGTTATGCCTTTAACACCATGGAGTCCATCATGCTACAAAAGACACTGCTGAACTATAATTTCCTAGTTTAGAAACCTATTGAGCAGATTGACACAGCAGCTACTGGTGGAGGATCACACAAGAATTTGCAGTGTCCCGAGGCAAGAAAGGGATTAACAAAGCACAGCAGGGGACATGTATTAACGCAGACGAAATTTGTGTTTTGACATACTGCTTCATTTGCTGCTTGTAGTGGTATCAAATGTAACAAAGCAGTTCTTATACCTGATGTGGATTGTTAGGGAAAGAACATACTGCCAGAGACAGCACATTTCCTTGTAAAAATGACACACTGAAAGCGTCTTTCATGCCCAGCCTAGACACCAGGCGATGCACTGTAACACCTTAGATTAATTCCAAACGCCTTAGTGATGTACACATTCTGCAGCTTTCACAATTTAAGTTCTCTATAGTAATATGGTCATGTTTGTGCATTCAAATCACTAAAACATGCCTGTACATGTCACATCACCTATAGATTGTAAGCTTGTGAGTAGGGCCTTCCTACCACTATGTCTATCTGTTATTACCCAGTTTGTCTTATCACTAAGTTCAATGGAATATGCTGCGCTATATAAGAAACTGTAAATAAATAATAATTCTATATCTCTCATAAACATCCCGGTTGCAATGATGATTATTGTTTGTGTGTGTTTTGTCAACACTTACAAAAACACACATTTACAGTAGTGATGAGCGGATTCGGTTTTACTCGGTTTTACTCGGTACTGGTTTTTCTGAGAGGCGGCTGCCATGATGTTCTTTATTAGCAGAAATTTTGCACATACAATATGTACAAAAAAGGGTTATGAACACATGGGACTGACAACAATTGACAGACGGTCAAAATACCGATATGGTCAAAATACTGACATTTAAAATACCAACAAGGTAAAACATACCACCATTAAAAATAGTCGACAGGTCAAAAAGTTGACACGCATTTGTCATTGTTTTTTGGTATGTATGTCAACCAACATAGGTCGACACCGTATAAGTGTACCGCTGTGCTCGCCGTGCTTCGGGCACGGTGCCTAGCTGCGTTCGGCACACTATTATATTCCCCATCCAGGTCCACTGGAATGGTAAAGCATGATCAAGTCGGTTTCAATGAAAAAATCATGAAAAACTCATGTTGACTTTTTGACCTGTCGACATTTTGAATGTCGGTATTTTGACCTTGTCGATATTTTAAATGTCGGTATTTTGACCAGGTTGGGATTTTGACCCTGTAGGTATTTTGACTGTCAGCCAATGGTTGTCGGTATTTTGGCTGTCAGGATTTTTATTGTAGGTACATTGACAGCATCCCGCAGGCTAGGGTTAGCCAATAGGGGGAGGGTTAGTGTTAGTGGAGAAATACTTACGGGAACACCAGAGGCGTGACCTGAAAGTGATGGTCACATGACCACCAGCACCCAGAAGAGGCAGCTGGAGGTGCCGTGAGAAGATAAGCCACCACTGGGCCACCAGGGAATATATGTCCACATTCTAACATGTTGAAATTTCATCACTGTTTACATGATGAATGTGGACAAGATCAATATTGACATTATGACCATATCTACTTCTGCTATGTGATCAGGACTTGGAACACTGGCCAAATTCCTTCTGAAAACTATGCAAAAATTTGGCAGAAAATGTGGAATTAGGCAAAAATTCCCCAGAATATTTTTGAGCATTTAATTAATCTCTACAACCAATTATCAGTTTATATTATGACGCAATTATATAGACATAATTGCACAGAATAAAATAACTTTATAAAACAGAGGGGGTCATTCTGACCTGATCGCACACTGCAGTTTATCGCAGCGGTGCGATCAGGTCAGAACTGCGCATGCGCCGCAGTGCACCGGTGCAAGCGGCCGTCGGGCCGCTACGATCGCCTCTGCCTGATTGATAGGATAGCTCTGTGCTGGGCGTCTCCCGCATGTCAGTGTGAATGATCGTAGCTGTGCTGCTACGATCATCTCGGAAAGACCCCCAGAGTGTAGAAATGAAAGAAAAAATCATTAAGGATATCTTTCTAGAAAAAGAAATCGAAAACAATTACTAAATTAAACTGAAAGTACTTGATACAATAAAAAAATCACAAAATGGAAAAAGAAAATCACACCATGGCATTCATCACTCAGTTTAACAGTAATCATGACATTATAGAATCAATACTAAAGAAACATTGGAACATTCTATAGCTAGACAACGATCACTGAAATTCATTTATAAAGAAGCAAGAAATTTAAGGCAAGAATTGGTCAAGAGCTACAGTACAGTGCATCCGGAAAGTATTCTCAGCGCTTCACTTTTTCCACATTTTGTTTTACAGCCTAATTTCAAAATGGATTAAATTCATTTTCCCCCTCCAAATTCTACACACAATACCCCATAATAACAATGGGAAAAAAGTTTTCTTGAGATTTTTGCAAATTTCTTTAAAATAAAAAACTAAGAATCACATGTACATAAGTATTCATAGTCTTTGCCATGAAGCTCAAAATTTAGCTCAGGTGCATCCTGTTTGCACTGATCATCCTTGAGATGTTCCTACAGCTTAATTGGAGTCCACCTGTGGTAAACTCAATTGATTGGACATGATTTGGAAAGGCACACACCTATCTATATAAGGTCCCACGCTTAACAGTGCATGTCTGAGCAGATGCCAAGCTTAAAGTCAAAGGAATTGTCTATAGATCTCTGAGACAGGATTGTCTTGAGACACAAATCTGGGAAAGGGTACAGAAAATATCTGCTGCTTTGAAGGTCCCCATGAGCTCAAATGGAAGAATTTTGGAACCACCAGGACTGTTTCTAGAGTTGGCCAGCCATCTAAACTGAGCAATCGGGGGAGCAGGGGCCTAGTCAGGGAGGTGACCAAGAACCCGATGGTCACTCTATCAGAGCTACAGCATTCCTCTGTGGAGAGAGGAGAACCTTCCAGAAAGACAACCATCTCTGCAGCAATCTACCAATCAGGCCTGTATGGTAGAGTGGCCAGATGGAGGCTACTCCTTAGTAAAAAGCACATGGTAGCCCGTCTGGAGTTTGCCAAAATGCACCTGAAAGACTCTCAGTCCATGAGAAACAAAATTCTCTGGTCTGATGAGACAAATATTGAACTCTTTGACGTGAATGCCGAGCGTCATGTTTTTTAGGAAACCAGGCACCGCTCATCACCAGGCCAATACCATCCCTACAGTGAAGCATGGTGGTGGCAGCATCATGCTGTGGGGATGTTTTTTAGTGGCAGGAACTGGGAGACTAGTCAGGATAGACGGAAAGATGAATGCAGCAATGTACAGAGACAGCCTAGATGAAAACCTGGTCAAGAGCACTCTTGACATCAGACTGGGGCAACGGTTTATCTTTCAGCAGGACAACGACCCTAAGCACACAGCCAAGATATCAAAGGAGTGGCTTCAGGACAACTCTGTGAATGTCCTTGAGTGGCCCATCCAGAGCACAGACTTGAATCCGATTGAACTTCTCTTTAGAGATCTGAAAATGGCTGTGCACTGACGCTTCCCATCCAACCTGTTGGAGCTTGAAAGGTGCTGCAAATAGCAATGGGCGAAACTGCCCAAAGATAGGTGTGCCAAGCTTGTGGCATCATATTCAAAAAGACTTGAGGCTGTAATTGCTGCCAAAGGTGCATCAACAAAGTATTGAGCAAAGGCTGTGAATACTTATGTACATGTGATTTCTTAGTTTTTTTATTTGTAATACATTTGCAAAAATCTTAAAAACACTTTTTCACATTGTCATTATGGGGTATTGTGTGTAGAATGTTGAGGAAAAAAATGAATTTATTCAATTTTGGAATAAGGCTGTAACATACCAAATGTGGAAAAAGTGAAGCACTGTGAATACTTTCCAGATGCACTGTATGTACAAATAGAAACAGAACATAAAGATAAAGAAAAAAGGAATACTATCAATGCCTGAACTGCTAAGCATGTAAGAATGAAGGAAGAAAAGATACTAAACCTAAAACCAGAAAAGTTTTACTCAATAAGAGACCATTTATCATGTGAAACAGAAGGCGCCATTTATTTATTAGAATGCCATTGCAGGGCTCAATACATTGGACAAACAAAGACAAAGGTAAAAACACACTTGGCAGAACATATTTATAATAGTAAGCGAGGCCTGACAACTCATAGTGTCCTCAAACACTTTCTAGATGTGCACAATAAAAACCCAGCAGGGTTGAAATGTACAGTATGACTATACAAATATTTAACCAACATTGGTGACGAGGAGATGTAGAAAAAAATTACGACAACAAGAAACTAAATGGATTTAGGAATTAAAAACACTACAGCCATCAGGATTAAATATTGATATTGAGCTGAATACTTTTTTATAATACACTTCTTTTTATCACTTTTTACAGATTTTTTTTTTAAACATTCCAATTATATATATTTTTTATTTTTAGTGGCACCTGTAATTCTTGAATTATTTCTTAAAACTAGCAATTTTTATAAAAGACAAGCCATTATAAATTCTAAAGGAAACAACAATCGTACTTGCCACTATTTTGACTGAGCATCTGGGAGGACTTCCGGTTTTTAATAGATTAACAATAAAGTTTATATATATATATATATATATATACTGAAGAGCCCCAAGCACAGGCATCATTGACAAAGTGCCCCAGTGGCACAAAATATGTGAAGCAGGAAGAATCCAGCACTTTCACAGTGCTAATTCCTAGGGACTGTGGTGACATCATCATCAATTGCTGATCGTGGCTAGATGTAAGAGAAATTACCCGGTGGTGGAGGACATGTGAACTTAGGATAAGACAGGGAAAGATTTTTTACTGGACTACAACTTACTGCTAACTATACTGACTCTTTCTACTAAAAGGGCTGTAAACACTTTTTCTAACAAATTCTTTTTTTCAGGCGCCACCATTATTTATAATTTATTACTTACAATAACACTTTCATTATTTATTTTTTATTAGCATCCATTATACATTTTTTTTTAAGAAGAATTTTATTAGTCGATTTAC
Organism: Pseudophryne corroboree; assembly: GCF_028390025.1. Lineage (NCBI taxonomy): Eukaryota > Metazoa > Chordata > Amphibia > Anura > Myobatrachidae > Pseudophryne > Pseudophryne corroboree. Next base: position 110,270,601 of record NC_086455.1, read on the forward strand.
AGTAATACACATAAACGGTGTGTTTCATAAGCATAGAAAGACAATATAGTACTAAGATGTACACAACAAAGAAATAACAGTAATCAAATGAGTAAATCCTTTTTTTTTTTTTTAAGTGAGACGACAGAGAAAGTGCGAGAAAAGAAAGAGTCCTCTAGGTCTGTGGTGTGGCCAACCAGCCCAGGGGAGTGAGAAAACGGGAAGAATAGAGACAGGAAAAGGAAGAGACAAGATTGTGAGGTCCGAGTGACGGGATCCGGGCAGCCAACATAAAAATAAGGATGCGTAGCTTAATCAGCTACTGAATGGGAAGGGGGCATTTTGAGAAGTAAGCCAGGGTGCCCAGATTTTATCGAACGCCCTGGAAGATTGTCTAATGACACTGGTCATATATTCCATCTTATAACCGTACCAAATGTAAGTGACAACGGATTGTAGGGATGGTGGGGAGGGCAACCTCCAGGCCTTCGCTATTTGACATGTCGTGGCAGTAGCCACATGACGTAATAACTTGTTCTGATGCATAGTTAAAGTCGGGAGGTCTAGAGGCAGTAGAAAGTACTTAGGGTCCAGGGGGATTGGGGTGGAAAATAGGGATGAAAGAAGTCAGATAACTTCTTTCCATAAAGGTACTAGTTTCGGGCAGGTCCACCAAATATGCATATATGTCCCCTCAGAAGCACAACTCCTCCAACAGCCGTCTGTAACATCAGGGAACATTGCCTTCGAACAAGAAGGTACATAATACCAACGATATACCAGTTTATACACATTTTCCTTTATCCTAACACAGATAGAGCTAGAGGACGCATTACTCCATATTTCACCCCATACCTCCTCATCCAAAGTGACACCCAAATCCCTCTCCCAGGCCAATTCTCTGTGATCTCTGGGAGAAGCAGAGCCCTGCAATAGCAAAGTATAGAGATCTGATATAAGACCTTTCGTAGAAGAGCATCGCAAACATATATTTTCAAGAGTGGTGAGAGGCCTAGAAGAGAGAGTGGTATGAATCCTGGAGTGAAAGTGTCTAAGTTGGAGGTAGCGGAAAAATTCACTATGACGGAGAGAGTATTGTGTCTGAATCTGGGTAAATGAGGGAAAGGGTATACTAGAGTCAATGTCGTTAAGAAAGGCAACGTTTCCCTGTTTCCAGAGTGAGAAAGCAGATTTAACCTTTCCCGGAGGGAAGGCGGGGTTGTGGAACAGAGGTATGAGGGGGGATGGGTTAGGGGCCAATTGATGTTTCCTCACAACAAAATCCCAAATGTATAAAGAACGGGCCACCACTGGGTGAGATGAGGTGGCACGAGGGCGGGCAGTTCTCGGAAGCCACAAGAAAGAAGAGAGCATGGAGAGTCCCAGCTCGCCGGCTTCAATAGCTATCCACACCTTGTCCACCCACGGGCCACACCACTGGGCTGCGTGGTAATAGTATTTGAAATTGGGTATGCCTAAACCTCAGCCCCAGGAAGGCCGTTGTAACAGCGAAAGTTTAATCCTAGGATGTTTATTTGCCCAAATAAAACGGGACGTTTGATGCTGCAAGAATTTAAAAATGTATGGAGGAATATATATCGGGAGTGTCTGGAAAAGATAAGTAAGTCTGGGAAGAACGTCCATCTTTACAGAGTTGGCACGCCCAATCCATGAAATGAAATAGGAGGACCAAGTTTGGAGGTCAGAGCGGATATGGTCCAAAAGACGTGGGAAATTCACCTGAAAGAGTTGATGAGGTCTGTGGGTTAGATACATACCTAGGTATTTGAGTATTCAGTTATGCCAGGAGAATGAAAATGTTGATTCAAGTTGCGACCTAGACGCAGGGGTAATGTAAAAGTCAAGTACTTCTGTTTTAGTAGCGTTAATCTTATAACCCGAGTATTGCGAATAGAGGTCAATCTCGGAGAGGAGAGGAGAGAGTGACGATGTTGGGTTTGAAAGAGAAACCAGTACATCAGCATAAAGTGCAATTTTGTGTTCCATGCGGCCGATTCGAATCCCTGTAATATTCGGATTAAGACGAACCCTAGCCGCTAAAGGCTCCATGACAAGGGCAAAAATCAAGGGTGAGAGAGGGCATCCCTGTCTGGTACCATTAGATATCTCAAAGCATGAGGAAGTGACCCCATTGACAGAGACCCGCACTGAGGAGTTGCGATACAGTGCTGAGACACCATCATAAAACTTACCAGAGAAGCCCATGCGTTGGAGGACCGAGAAGGCGAAAGGCCACGAAATGCGATCAAACGCCTTCTCCGCATCCAGGGCCAGCAACAGGGAAGGGGACTTTTGTTGGTGGAAAGAATGGATAATATCAATGGCCCTTCTGGTGTTGTCGGAGGCCTGTCGGCCTGGAATAAATCCAACCTGGTCGGGATGTACCAGTGCAGGGAGAAGGGGGGCCAATCTCAAAGCTAGGATTTTTGCATAACTTTTCAAATCAACATTGAGCAATGAGATGGGCCTATAATTACTGCACTGAGTGGGGTCTCTGTCAGGCTTAGGGATCACAACAATATCAGCTTGAGTAGTTGCTGGAGCAAAGGATGCGCCCCCCAATATCTGGTTAAAGAGGGCGGTAAGGTGAGGGGCTAATATTTTAGCAAAGTGTTTATAGTAGTGGCCGTGAAACCATCAGGGCCGGGAGCGGCTGAGGACCGCATGTATTTCACAGCTGTTAACGTCTCCTCTACTGAGATATCCTGGTTTAGTGTGTCTAATTGGGCCGTGGATATGCCCAGCAGAGGGGTTAAGGACAGGTAGGAACGTAACCTCTCAAGGTCGAGGGAAGGGGACTGCGTCGGGGTCGTCAAGTTATAAAGAGAGCTATAGTAGTCCTTAAACTCATCAACCATTTGTTTAGGGTCATAAGTAGGCTCACCCAGAGTTCGGGAATAAAATTTGTCAATTGCGCCAGTCGCCTGTTTACGTCGCAGTTTATTCGCCGGCAGGGAATCTAACTTGTCTGCCTTGTCATAGAATTTCTGATTCAATTTCTGCAGAATGAGAGCCGCACGACGGGACAAAAGCACGTTCAGTTGGCCTTGTAAGTTAGCGATCTGTGTAAGTAAGGCAGGGCAGGAAGTTAGTTTATGCTGGGTACCTATTATACATTTTTTATCAGCTTATATTAGTTGGTGTAGTCAGACCAATGAAAGCTTGTCTAATTGCTATGGGCTATCATAAACTATTACTATTTATTGTGCGGTGCTTTACTGAAAAAGAACAATTTGCAAAAATGATGCTTTGCAAAATATTTTTTTTAGAAAGATGCCTAATGGTGTAATAAAACAAGAACTTTATGACCATGAATAGTAGATAGTTGTATTATTGTAAGAGGCTAGTGATCATTTGTAGTTTGAACATGAAAGAATGTCTTGTTCGTGGCTGGAGGCTGAAAGCAGAAATTTTTGTACAGTATATGACTGAAAGCAGGTCCCAGCAGACAAAAGTAGCAACTATGTATGCAGATTGATAGTGCTTCTATGAATGCATATATCCCTCACCATTTGGGACAAAACTGGATTTTTTTTTATCATTGGATCCTGATAATCAACCAGGCCAAATTCATGTTGGACTCAGTTGCATTTATTTTAGAACACAATAAATGAACATATAAATGGCAGTTAAATCTGCAGCATTGTGGAACAGTGATGGGGTCCACACTCACCCAGTTGCACTAAACTTGATATTGACTTAGAAACTCCTTTACAAATGGCTTTAGATTTTGCATGGGCTGAATTTGCTACATTAACAATGTGGTTATTATTCTGCTGGGTAATTACAATTGACTACAGCTACCATCATCTTCTGCTGCATTAGATCTATACATGCAAAGCTAATTCTGCTGGGTAATTACAATTGACTACAGCTACCATCATATTCTGCTGCATTAGATCTATACATGCAGAAGCTAATTCTGCTGGGTAATTACAATTGTAAAATTATTGCATAGTATGTGATTTTGAAGTACTTTTTTAAGTTTTGAATGATATAGACCCAGTTTAATCTTTGTGGAATGCCTGGTTGTTGTTTTTAAGGTAATTTATTGCCTTGCATTTGAGGGGGTGGGGGGTGGTTACAGATTTCAATTATTGGTTTCACTTGTAATAGTCTTCTACTTAAGTCCACTGGTGTAGGCTGTGCAAAGTCGTTTGGCTGTGCATTTAGTATCGAAGCGTGCATTTTATCAAAGCGTGATAAAATTGACATATAACAGCAGCGTTCAATCAGCGTTCAATCGAAGTGAAAAAGAAGGAACACAGAAGCGCAACAATCAAACAAAACAAAAAAAAACTGAAGAACTAATAACAAATGTGAGTCACTTACTCCTCAGATCACTTACCTCCTGATTGTTGCATCTGATTAAATAGCACGGAAATACCTTACTTGGACATTTCAAAAACCGTCCATTTCACCTACAAATGCTTGTATCTGCATTGTAATTTTGTTTTTTAAGCACAGCTGCACCAATGCAATTTAACCTGCAAACACTTAAAAAAAACTAACATAATTACCATTGCTTCTTAAAACTCTCACAATCCTTTCATTTCTTACACTCCAAATACTGTACATTTCTGCAACCACTTTATCTACGCTTTTGACTCTTTTCATACTAAATCTACACCCCTTGAGCCTACACTGCTTTTCTCACCTGCATTTCAGCAAATCTTCTGCTTGGATTCACTTGCAGTCTCCTCTCCTACTTCCACTTTCCCTCAACCTATTTACCTACTTAGCACTATGTCAAGGCTTTCCTATACTCCCCACATCACTCAGTGTCTACCTAATAATGTATCTTTATCCTTCCCCCCTAGTCTCCTACACCTCCTCCTCTCACCCCTCCTCTGTCTCCCCTCCATCCCTCTGTTTCCTACCCCCACCTTTCCTGTTACCCCACTTTCATTCACCTCTGCCCCATGGTCCTGCTACCCCACAACTCAGCCCTGCTCCCTCTCTCCCTTCCCTGTCACCTGCCCACACCCCCATCCACATCACACTGACCTCCCTCCCTGCCCACCTCCTGCAGTTTCCCCTCCTAGCTCAGGCACCCGTACCATCACTACTCTCTCATCATCCCTGCCCTCAAAGTTAATCCCACCTCATCGCTACAGCAACCCTGAAAATCTCATTCACATCTCTCCCACAAACTCATACCCCCTATCCTGTGCACTCTGGAATGCCAGATCTGTTTGTAACAAACTGGTCCCCACTCATGACCTTTTCATTTCCAACTCCCTACACCTACTAGCCATTACTGAAACTTGGATTACACCCTCTGACACTACTTCTGCTGCTGCTCTCTCTGCTGGGGGCCTCACATTCACACACACACCCCGACCTGGGGGTCACCATGGGGGTGGTGTTGGGGTCCTTTTACCTTCTAGTTACTCCTACCAACTCATACCACCAGAACCATCCCTTATATTCTCTACATTTGAGGTCCACGCCATACGCCTCTTCCAACCAGTCCATCTTAGAGTAGCTGTCATTTACCGCCCCCCTGGCACTGCTTCCAAATTCATCGACAACTTTGCTTCCTGGCTTCCTCACTTCCTCTCTTCTGACATTCCCACCATTATTCTAGGCGATTTCAACATCCCTATTGACATCCCCACACAATCCCCTGCCTCTAAACTCCTTAACCTCACCTCTTCACTTGGTCTCTCCCAGTGGACCTCCTCACCCTCCCATGTGAATGGGAGCTCACTGGATCTGGTCTTCACTCACCGCTGTGATATTTCTGATTTTTCCAACTCCCCATTTCCTCTCTCTGACCACCACCTGCTCTCCTTTAACCTATCTCTCTCGACTTCCCCATCTCTACCTCCTAAGGCTACCATCACTAAGCGTAACATTGAAGCTATTGACACCACATTCCTTTCCTCCCTGTTTGACTCACTTCTCTCTCCTATTCTCTCTCTCTCATGCCCTGAACAAGCCACTTCCACATACAATGCTTCCCTTACTTCTGATCTTGACTCTGTTGCTCCACCAACCACTATTCACCCTCGCAAATTAACACCTCAACCCTGGCACACCAAATGCACCAGATATCTGCAAAAATGCTCACGTACTGCTGAGCGACACTGGAGGAAATCACGCTCTAAGGCAGACTTCCTCCATTTCAAACTTATGCTTTCATCCTTCAGTGCTGCCCTTTCTCTTGCTAAACAGTCATACTTCAAGAACCTCATCTCCTCCCAGTCTTCCAACCCCCGGCGCCTCTTTGCCACTCTTAACTCACTCCTCTGCCCACCTCCACATCGTCTCCCTTCCTCACTCTCTGCTCTTGACTTTGCCACTTACTTCACATCCAAAATTGACTCCATACGTCAGGACATCACATCACACCAGACCATCAGTAACCAGCCTTCTCCCATCCCTTACCAACCCTCCCCATCCCTCGCACCAACTCTGTCATCTTTCTCCTATGCATCTGGAGAGGAAGTCATGGCCCTCATTCGTTCCTGTCCCCTCACCACCTCCCCACTTGACCCTATCCCCTCCCGCCTCCTCCGCTACCTCTCTTCTTCTGCTTGTTCCCATCTTTCCCACCTTCTCAATCTCTCCCTATCATCAGGCACTGTCCCCTCTGCCTTCAAGCATGCACTCATCTCTCCTATTCTTAAAAAACCTACCCTTGATCCAAACACTCTCTCCAACTACCGACCCATCTCTCTCCTCCCTTTTGCCTCCAAACTCCTTGAGCGTATTGTCTACAACCGCCTTACTTCCTTTCTTTCCTCACACTCACTGCTTGACCCATTCCAATCTGGCTTCCGTCCTCTCCACTCCACTGAAACTGCCCTTACAAAAGTATGCAATGACCTCCATGCTGCTAAATCTAAGGGACACTACTCTCTACTTATTCTACTTGATCTCTCTGCTGCTTTTGACACTGTGGACCATCCTCTCCTACTGCAAATCCTTCACTCCATTGGTCTGCGTGACACTGCCCTCTCTTGGTTGTCATCCTACCTTTCTAACCGTTCATTCTCTGTCTCCTCTCATGACTCCACCTCCCCCTCACTTCCACTAACTGTAGGGGTACCCCAAGGTTCTGTCCTTGGTCCTCTTCTCTTCTCTCTCTATACGTCCTCACTAGGTAAGCTCATTAGTTCTTTTGGTTTCCAATATCATCTTTATGCTGATGACACTCAAATCTATCTTTTCTCTCCAGACCTCTCCCCTACTCTCCTCACTCGTATCTCCAACTGTCTCTCTGCTATCTCTTCCTGGATGTCCCAGCGCTTTCTTAAACTTAACATGTCTAAGACCGAGCTGATCAGCTTCCCTCCCTCCCGCATAACCTCACCTCCTACAATCTCATTATCTATTGATGGCACTACTATCTCCTCTACCCCCCAAGTGCGCTGTCTTGGAGTAATCCTTGACTTCTCCCTCTCCTTCAAACCTCACATTCAGCACCTCTCACAAACCTGCCGTTTTCATCTAAAAAATATTTCCAGGATCAGACCCTTTCTGACCCAGGATGCTACTAAGACTCTTATCCACTCACTGGTCATCTCCAGACTGGACTACTGTAATCTCCTCCTGACTGGCATTCCTGACAAATACCTCTCTCCACTCCAATCTATCCTCAATGCTGCTGCCCGGCTCATTTTCCTCACCAAACGCACTACGTCCACCTCTCCTCTCTTACTAGACCTTCACTGGCTCCCCTTCCCTTTCAGAATCCATTTCAAGCTTCTCACACTTGCTTACAAAGCCCTCAGCCACTCCTCTCCCATCTACATCTCTGATCTTATCTCGCTTTACACTCCCATCCTTTTACCTTCTAGTTACTCCTACCAACTCATACCACCAGAACCATCCCTTATATTCTCTACATTTGAGGTCCACGCCATACGCCTCTTCCAACCAGTCCATCTTAGAGTAGCTGTCATTTACCGCCCCCCTGGCACTGCTTCCAAATTCATCGACAACTTTGCTTCCTGGCTTCCTCACTTCCTCTTTTCTGACATTCCCACCATTATTCTAGGCGATTTCAACATCCCTATTGACATCCCCACACAATCCCCTGCCTCTAAACTCCTTAACCTCACCTCTTCACTTGGTCTCTCCCAGTGGACCTCCTCACCCTCCCATGTGAATGGGAGCTCACTGGATCTGGTCTTCACTCACCGCTGTGATATTTCTGATTTTTCCAACTCCCCATTTCCCCTCTCTGACCACCACCTGCTCTCCTTTAACCTATCTCTCTCGACTTCCCCATCTCTACCTCCTAAGGCTACCATCACTAAGCGTAACATTGAAGCTATTGACACCACATTCCTTTCCTCCCTGTTTGACTCACTTCTCTCTCCTATTCTCTCTCTCTCATGCCCTGAACAAGCCACTTCCACATACAATGCTTCCCTTACTTCTGATCTTGACTCTGTTGCTCCACCAACCACTATTCACCCTCGCAAATTAACACCTCAACCCTGGCACACCAAATGCACCAGATATCTGCAAAAATGCTCACGTACTGCTGAGCGACACTGGAGGAAATCAGGCTCTAAGGCAGACTTCCTCCATTTCAAACTTATGCTTTCATCCTTCAGTGCTGCCCTTTCTCTTGCTAAACAGTCATACTTCAAGAACCTCATCTCCTCCCAGTCTTCCAACCCCCGGCGCCTCTTTGCCACTCTCAACTCACTCCTCTGCCCACCTCCACATCGTCTCCCTTCCTCACTCTCTGCTCTTGACTTTGCCACTTACTTCACATCCAAAATTGACTCCATACGTCAGGACATCACATCACACCAGACCATCAGTAACCAGCCTTCTCCCATCCCTTACCAACCCTCCCCATCCCTCGCACCAACTCTGTCATCTTTCTCCCATGCATCTGGAGAGGAAGTCATGGCCCTCATTCGTTCCTGTCCCCTCACCACCTCCCCACTTGACCCTATCCCCTCCCGCCTCCTCCGCTACCTCTCTTCTTCTGCTTATTCCCATCTTTCCCACCTTCTCAATCTCTCCCTATCATCAGGCACTGTCCCCTCTGCCTTCAAGCATGCACTCATCTCTCCTTTTCTTAAAAAACCTACCCTTGATCCAAACACTCTCTCCAACTACCGACCCATCTCTCTCCTCCCTTTTGCCTCCAAACTCCTTGAGCGTATTGTCTACAACCGCCTTACTTCCTTTCTTTCCTCACACTCACTGCTTGACCCATTCCAATCTGGCTTCCGTCCTCTCCACTCCACTGAAACTGCCCTTACAAAAGTATGCAATGACCTCCATGCTGCTAAATCTAAGGGACACTACTCTCTACTTATTCTACTTGATCTCTCTGCTGCTTTTGACACTGTGGACCATCCTCTCCTACTGCAAATCCTTCACTCCATTGGTCTGCGTGACACTGCCCTCTCTTGGTTGTCATCCTACCTTTCTAACCGTTCATTCTCTGTCTCCTCTCATGACTCCACCTCCCCCTCACTTCCACTAACTGTAGGGGTACCCCAAGGTTCTGTCCTTGGTCCTCTTCTCTTCTCTCTCTATACGTCCTCACTAGGTAAGCTCATTAGTTCTTTTGGTTTCCAATATCATCTTTATGCTGATGACACTCAAATCTATCTTTCCTCTCCAGACCTCTCCCCTACTCTCCTCACTCGTATCTCCAACTGTCTCTCTGCTATCTCTTCCTGGATGTCCCAGCGCTTTCTTAAACTTAACATGTCTAAGACCATGCTGATCATCTTCCCTCCCTCCCGCATAACCTCACCTCCTACAATCTCATTATCTATTGATGGCACTACTATCTCCTCTACCCCCCAAGTGCGCTGTCTTGGAGTAATCCTTGACTTCTCCCTCTCCTTCAAACCTCACATTCAGCACCTCTCACAAACCTGCCGTTTTCATCTAAAAAATATTTCCAGGATCAGACCCTTTCTGACCCAGGATGCTACTAAGACTCTTATCCACTCACTGGTCATCTCCAGACTGGACTACTGTAATCTCCTCCTGACTGGCATTCCTGACAAATACCTCTCTCCACTCCAATCTATCCTCAATGCTGCTGCCCGGCTCATTTTCCTCACCAAACGCACTACGTCCACCTCTCCTCTCTTACTAGACCTTCACTGGCTCCCCTTCCCTTTCAGAATCCATTTCAAGCTTCTCACACTTGCTTACAAAGCCCTCACCCACTCCTCTCCCATCTACATCTCTGATCTTATCTCGCTTTACACTCCCATCCTTTTACCTTCTAGTTACTCCTACCAACTCATACCACCAGAACCATCCCTTATATTCTCTACATTTGAGGTCCACGCCATACGCCTCTTCCAACCAGTCCATCTTAGAGTAGCTGTCATTTACCGCCCCCCTGGCACTGCTTCCAAATTCATCGACAACTTTGCTTCCTGGCTTCCTCACTTCCTCTTTTCTGACATTCCCACCATTATTCTAGGCGATTTCAACATCCCTATTGACATCCCCACACAATCCCCTGCCTCTAAACTCCTTAACCTCTCCTCTTCACTTGGTCTCTCCCAGTGGACCTCCTCACCCTCCCATGTGAATGGGAGCTCACTGGATCTGGTCTTCACTCACCGCTGTGATATTTCTGATTTTTCCAACTCCCCATTTCCCCTCTCTGACCACCACCTGCTCTCCTTTAACCTATCTCTCTCGACTTCCCCATCTCTACCTCCTAAGGCTACCATCACTAAGCGTAACATTGAAGCTATTGACACCACATTCCTTTCCTCCCTGTTTGACTCACTTCTCTCTCCTATTCTCTCTCTCTCATGCCCTGAACAAGCCACTTCCACATACAATGCTTCCCTTACTTCTGATCTTGACTCTGTTGCTCCACCAACCACTATTCACCCTCGCAAATTAACACCTCAACCCTGGCACACCAAATGCACCAGATATCTGCAAAAATGCTCACGTACTGCTGAGCGACACTGGAGGAAATCACGCTCTAAGGCAGACTTCCTCCATTTCAAACTTATGCTTTCATCCTTCAGTGCTGCCCTTTCTCTTGCTAAACAGTCATACTTCAAGAACCTCATCTCCTCCCAGTCTTCCAACCCCCGGCGCCTCTTTGCCACTCTCAACTCACTCCTCTGCCCACCTCCACATCGTCTCCCTTCCTCACTCTCTGCTCTTGACTTTGCCACTTACTTCACATCCAAAATTGACTCCATACGTCAGGACATCACATCACACCAGACCATCAGTAACCAGCCTTCTCCCATCCCTTACCAACCCTCCCCATCCCTCGCACCAACTCTGTCATCTTTCTCCCATGCATCTGGAGAGGAAGTCATGGCCCTCATTCGTTCCTGTCCCCTCACCACCTCCCCACTTGACCCTATCCCCTCCCGCCTCCTCCGCTACCTCTCTTCTTCTGCTTATTCCCATCTTTCCCACCTTCTCAATCTCTCCCTATCATCAGGCACTGTCCCCTCTGCCTTCAAGCATGCACTCATCTCTCCTTTTCTTAAAAAACCTACCCTTGATCCAAACACTCTCTCCAACTACCGACCCATCTCTCTCCTCCCTTTTGCCTCCAAACTCCTTGAGCGTATTGTCTACAACCGCCTTACTTCCTTTCTTTCCTCACACTCACTGCTTGACCCATTCCAATCTGGCTTCCGTCCTCTCCACTCCACTGAAACTGCCCTTACAAAAGTATGCAATGACCTCCATGCTGCTAAATCTAAGGGACACTACTCTCTACTTATTCTACTTGATCTCTCTGCTGCTTTTGACACTGTGGACCATCCTCTCCTACTGCAAATCCTTCACTCCATTGGTCTGCGTGACACTGCCCTCTCTTGGTTGTCATCCTACCTTTCTAACCGTTCATTCTCTGTCTCCTCTCATGACTCCACCTCCCCCTCACTTCCACTAACTGTAGGGGTACCCCAAGGTTCTGTCCTTGGTCCTCTTCTCTTCTCTCTCTATACGTCCTCACTAGGTAAGCTCATTAGTTCTTTTGGTTTCCAATATCATCTTTATGCTGATGACACTCAAATCTATCTTTCCTCTCCAGACCTCTCCCCTACTCTCCTCACTCGTATCTCCAACTGTCTCTCTGCTATCTCTTCCTGGATGTCCCAGCGCTTTCTTAAACTTAACATGTCTAAGACCATGCTGATCATCTTCCCTCCCTCCCGCATAACCTCACCTCCTACAATCTCATTATCTATTGATGGCACTACTATCTCCTCTACCCCCCAAGTGCGCTGTCTTGGAGTAATCCTTGACTTCTCCCTCTCCTTCAAACCTCACATTCAGCACCTCTCACAAACCTGCCGTTTTCATCTAAAAAATATTTCCAGGATCAGACCCTTTCTGACCCAGGATGCTACTAAGACTCTTATCCACTCACTGGTCATCTCCAGACTGGACTACTGTAATCTCCTCCTGACTGGCATTCCTGACAAATACCTCTCTCCACTCCAATCTATCCTCAATGCTGCTGCCCGGCTCATTTTCCTCACCAAACGCACTACGTCCACCTCTCCTCTCTTACTAGACCTTCACTGGCTCCCCTTCCCTTTCAGAATCCATTTCAAGCTTCTCACACTTGCTTACAAAGCCCTCACCCACTCCTCTCCCATCTACATCTCTGATCTTATCTCGCTTTACACTCCCATCCTTTTACCTTCTAGTTACTCCTACCAACTCATACCACCAGAACCATCCCTTATATTCTCTACATTTGAGGTCCACGCCATACGCCTCTTCCAACCAGTCCATCTTAGAGTAGCTGTCATTTACCGCCCCCCTGGCACTGCTTCCAAATTCATCGACAACTTTGCTTCCTGGCTTCCTCACTTCCTCTCTTCTGACATTCCCACCATTATTCTAGGCGATTTCAACATCCCTATTGACATCCCCACACAATCCCCTGCCTCTAAACTCCTTAACCTCACCTCTTCACTTGGTCTCTCCCAGTGGACCTCCTCACCCTCCCATGTGAATGGGAGCTCACTGGATCTGGTCTTCACTCACCGCTGTGATATTTCTGATTTTTCCAACTCCCCATTTCCCCTCTCTGACCACCACCTGCTCTCCTTTAACCTATCTCTCTCGACTTCCCCATCTCTACCTCCTAAGGCTACCATCACTAAGCGTAACATTGAAGCTATTGACACCACATTCCTTTCCTCCCTGTTTGACTCACTTCTCTCTCCTATTCTCTCTCTCTCATGCCCTGAACAAGCCACTTCCACATACAATGCTTCCCTTACTTCTGATCTTGACTCTGTTGCTCCACCAACCACTATTCACCCTCGCAAATTAACACCTCAACCCTGGCACACCAAATGCACCAGATATCTGCAAAAATGCTCACGTACTGCTGAGCGACACTGGAGGAAATCACGCTCTAAGGCAGACTTCCTCCATTTCAAACTTATGCTTTCATCCTTCAGTGCTGCCCTTTCTCTTGCTAAACAGTCATACTTCAAGAACCTCATCTCCTCCCAGTCTTCCAACCCCCGGCGCCTCTTTGCCACTCTCAACTCACTCCTCTGCCCACCTCCACATCGTCTCCCTTCCTCACTCTCTGCTCTTGACTTTGCCACTTACTTCACATCCAAAATTGACTCCATACGTCAGGACATCACATCACACCAGACCATCAGTAACCAGCCTTCTCCCATCCCTTACCAACCCTCCCCATCCCTCGCACCAACTCTGTCATCTTTCTCCCATGCATCTGGAGAGGAAGTCATGGCCCTCATTCGTTCCTGTCCCCTCACCACCTCCCCACTTGACCCTATCCCCTCCCGCCTCCTCCGCTACCTCTCTTCTTCTGCTTATTCCCATCTTTCCCACCTTCTCAATCTCTCCCTATCATCAGGCACTGTCCCCTCTGCCTTCAAGCATGCACTCATCTCTCCTTTTCTTAAAAAACCTACCCTTGATCCAAACACTCTCTCCAACTACCGACCCATCTCTCTCCTCCCTTTTGCCTCCAAACTCCTTGAGCGTATTGTCTACAACCGCCTTACTTCCTTTCTTTCCTCACACTCACTGCTTGACCCATTCCAATCTGGCTTCCGTCCTCTCCACTCCACTGAAACTGCCCTTACAAAAGTATGCAATGACCTCCATGCTGCTAAATCTAGGGGACACTACTCTCTACTTATTCTACTTGATCTCTCTGCTGCTTTTGACTCTGTGGACCATCCTCTCCTACTGCAAATCCTTCACTCCATTGGTCTGCGTGACACTGCCCTCTCTTGGTTGTCATCCTACCTTTCTAACCATTCATTCTCTGTCTCCTCTCATGACTCCACCTCCCCCTCACTTCCACTAACTGTAGGGGTACCCCAAGGTTCTGTCCTTGGTCCTCTTCTCTTCTCTCTCTATACGTCCTCACTAGGTAAGCTCATTAGTTCTTTTGGTTTCCAATATCATCTTTATGCTGATGACACTCAAATCTATCTTTCCTCTCCAGACCTCTCCCCTACTCTCCTCACTCGTATCTCCAACTGTCTCTCTGCTATCTGCTATCTCTTCCTGGATGTCCCAGCGCTTTCTTAAACTTAACATGTCTAAGACCGAGCTGATCAGCTTCCCTCCCTCCCGCATAACCTCACCTCCTACAATCTCATTATCTATTGATGGCACTACTATCTCCTCTACCCCCCAAGTGCGCTGTCTTGGAGTAATCCTTGACTTCTCCCTCTCCTTCAAACCTCACATTCAGCACCTCTCACAAACCTGCCGTTTTCATCTAAAAAATATTTCCAGGATCAGACCCTTTCTGACCCAGGATGCTACTAAGACTCTTATCCACTCACTGGTCATCTCCAGACTGGACTACTGTAATCTCCTCCTGACTGGCATTCCTGACAAATACCTCTCTCCACTCCAATCTATCCTCAATGCTGCTGCCCGGCTCATTTTCCTCACCAAACGCACTACGTCCACCTCTCCTCTCTTACTAGACCTTCACTGGCTCCCCTTCCCTTTCAGAATCCATTTCAAGCTTCTCACACTTGCTTACAAAGCCCTCACCCACTCCTCTCCCATCTACATCTCTGATCTTATCTCGCTTTACACTCCCACCCGTCCTCTTCGCTCTGCTAATGCTCGCCGACTCTCCTGCCTACGGATTACTTCCTCCCACTCCTATCTCCAAGATTTTTCACGCGCTGCACCACTTCTCTGGAATTCCCTACCTCTCCCCCTCAGACTCTCCACCTCTCTACAAAACTTCAAACGGGCTCTCAAGACCCACTTCTACACCAAACCCAGCCAAATCTCATCCTAAACCTCTGTTCCACGCTCTCTATGTACCCCATCTGTCTCACCCCTGTCTGTCTACCCCTCCCCGTTAGAATGTAAGCTCTCACGAGCAGGGCCCTCTTCCCTCATGTGCTTACCCTTTTCTTACTTTAATAATCTTCAACTGCACCAAATCCAGCAGTCTTCTGCCACCTGATACTTATTCCAGTGTCATCTGCTGATGTAGCTATGTTTATTTACCCTGTACTTGTCCTATATTGTCGTCAACTGTAAGTTGCTGTTTTCTTGTTTGATTATTTGTTTATGTACTCTGTAATTGGGCGCTGCAGAACCCTTGTGGCGCCATATAAATAAAGGATAATAATAATAATAATAATATTAGAAGGTATCATCCCCTGAGCTCACTACCCCTTTCACACTGCCAATGCTGGATCCCACCCGGGAATTGGAAACGGGTCCTTACCAGGTGGGATCTGGCATTGGACGCTGCCGCTGGCTTCCTCGACCCGGCAATATCCCAGGCAGGTTGCCATAGCAGCAGGGGGGGAAGCCGGCAGTGGGGGTGGAGGCGGCACTGGGAGATCATCTCTGCGCCACCTCTCCCTGTTGTAGTGAACGGGTCCTCGGTCTCATCGACCTGGGAGCCCATTTACGCTGCCATTGACCCGGTATTCAACCTGGGAATAACACTGCTTTATTCCCAGGTTGAATTGCCATGTCAGACGACCTGGGATTTCAGCTATGGCACTTTCACACCGTACGCTGACCTGTGTCGACCCGGCAATATGCCGGGTCGATACCGGGTTATTTGTGCGGTGTGAAAGGGGTATAATAAAGATGATTTTAAGTAGGGTCTGACTACATCACCTTCTTTATTGCCTACAGTATATGCAATGTCCCCAGTGTTAAAGTAGATAAGGACAGAACAAATTGTATTAAATAATTTGAGAATTTTCACATCAGCAAATAATATTTCAAGTAATGAGCACAATGATAATGTAGGAGGCATTTACCTGTGCCATTATCTCTCCCATAATGTACTCAACTAAGAGAGGACAGGGCTGCATTAGGACTGATATCCTAAAGTGATGATTTAAAAGTAGTTGTAGGTTTAGTGGACTTTTCTTTGTCATTCTTACATGCTTTACAGTTAAGACATTTGTAATATCCTTTCTTATTTTTTTAATTTTGCGGTTGTTCATTCTTTAAACTTGAAACTAACATTTTTTTTAAATCATACACAACTGGAAAGAACTATACAATTCATGATCCCCTTACATGTGAAACAGAGGGAGTAATCTATATAGCTACATGCCCTTGCGGTCATCAATATGTTGGCCAGACAAAAAGGAAGGCAAAAACTAGGTTTGCTGAACATATTTAAAAACATTACAACCACTGGGACACAAAATAGATATAGAACTCAACATTTTTTTATGAACATATACCAAAATCATAAATATAATGTGGCACCTGTCATTTTTTTATAACAATTTATTTAGAATTTTCCTATATTTTTTAAGATTTTAAATATAATGGAGTATTAACGTTACTACATGCGGATCCCGCATTTTTTATGTCATTTCTGGATTGGAATTTCCATTTTTTCCTAATGGAGTAATAAAGTTTTAAGTATAAATAAGGACAATTTTAAGTTTTACACCCCCTTGAAAAAGTGCTATGGACAGCATGAAACGCGTTGGTGGATAAGCGGTACTACAGAGGAGGAATCTAGACTGCCGCACGGCAGACACGGACTGACTGACGTCACATCCAGTTTCCCTGCTTCACCTCTCCCCCACTGGATGCAGCAGTGGGAGCTGCGATCACAACACGGCCAGCCACGGACAGCCGCCTGATAACATTGAGGCTGAGGAATCCTGTGGCACTTGGTAAGTTAGGGAAAGTTAGTTTTCCAAGATCCCCGGATATACTTTTAGTACAACAGTGCAAATGCTCATAAAAGGAGCCGTAAACAAGTTGATTATTAAATAACTAACCAAAAATATTTTTTTTCTCACAGGTGCCACTTATAATATAATATATAGTGCTCGTTTTTTTCCATATTTTGACAATTATGATTATCTAAATTAAAATCTAAAATCTAATATACTGTACAAAAAGGACAACTACAATGTAATAAAATGAATTGTACAAATGAGTCTGATTTCTGATGGAGGCCTCACATCTCAAAAAGGAACGTAATGCAAAGGGGTATCTTCGTAAATAATTGACACTATTTACGCCTGATAGAAAAAATATGAGAAAGATAAAATTATATAAAATACATCTTTGGACATAAAAAGATAACAAATTGTCATTAAATTGATAATTTGCTGGAATATTAAATATAATTACTAATAATAAATAATAGACTACAAACCAACATTGGAACCTTTATTCCAAAATCTTTTATCATCAGAAGCATCACAATTTACTATACAAAGTACAAACATGTTAAGGACTAGGATGTTATAGTGAAATAAAATTAAGCCATCTCGGTATGGGCCTAAATTAGATTTGGACATAATGAGCATTGCTACATTGTGTATGTAAAATGTAGGTAGGTTTAAATGACATGCAATTAGGGTTGCCACCTCATCCCTTTAATTCTGGATACATATTAATTACACAGGTTCTGTGGCTGATTAAAACCAGGTGAAATGGAGTCTTGATGTCAGCCAGCCACAGAACCTGTGTAATTAATATGTGTCCAGAATCAGAGGCGCATCAGGGGCAGGAAAATGTACATTATGTACAGCAAAGGTGTGCAAATGTTAGTGTAGCACATTCTGTGTAAATATGCCATACTGTAAGTAGCATAGGCTACATCTCCAGATATCTCTGTCATAACTGACAATGGTATGGTGTTACTTATGCTTATAATCCTGTGGCACACTCTAGCTCAGAACCTGAAATGCAGCATTTACTGTTTAAGATATTTACATTTGCGTGCTTGTGCATGTTAAAAGTCTTGGGAACCACTTTTGAACTGTATAGAGATATATGTCCAAATGTATTTAATAATATTTTTTTGCCTGGTGTCAACATGTTGTCTATCATATTAGGCTGGTCGCAGTGACAAGGAGCTGTAAAACTACAGAAGACAGGAAACATTAAAGTAGATTTGTTATGTTATATAATACAGCTACCCCTCCTCACTGCATATCAAAATGTATATTATGGGTGGAGTATGCCTTTTATTCAGTTCATGATGAAAACAAGTAAACTCATGCAAAGGAGTTAGACACTAGTAAGAGAATTAGGTGTTTATTTCACTCTTACTGTATGCAAATTCAAATACAAAAGGACGTTCTTTTTAGCAATGGATTCACCAGTAAGACTGGAAACCGGCCAGCACTATGTCATTAAGTGACAGCTATGCTACCTCTTCCAACACTGTAGCAAATTAAGCTTTGACTGGGAAAAGGAGGCAAAAAGAAAAGCTCAGTGTGAGACTTTAGATGGTCTGGATCTGGGTCAACCACAAGTGTGCATGTTTTACTGGCTCAATTCCGGAGCATATCCTCCAGCACAAAACTGTGGGACAGCTATCATATGTTTCAGTCACAAAAAAAAGATATACAGAGTGAAATAAATTTGTGTAATATTGACATGTAATACAGAGGAATTATATATATATATATATATGTACAAAGAGAACTAACGGCGCCAAGATGCAGTAAACGCATTGGGTGCTACTTGATTTAACCCATCCTCACAAGTTAAGATATTTACTCCTCTCTTGTTTTGTAATGATGTTTATGCTTATTTTATTCTCTTACCTTTCAGTTTTCTAGTTTTAATATGCACATGTGATGTTCTGTAGGCGATTTTACTCTGATATTTTGTTTAGCGCTATATTCTGTGAATAAATTACTGTAATTACTTTTATACATAATACGCTTAGTCTTATAATCTTTTATGACACCAATGGTCACTTAGAATTACCTTATCCTTGTCACAACTGAGGGTTGAGGCTGACTGGGGGAAGCCTCAGTTATAGGGGCTGGTTGTAAGTGAACCGAGGAGGTGAGATTAGGTTCCTGGACATGCAGTATAATTAGATACCAAAGCCCGAAGGCGTGACGAAGACAACGTGGTAAAATAAAGTCTGTTTATTAAACACACAGTTCTGATACACCTAGGCAGTTCAGGTAATTCAACGGTAGATTGTGCAATGAAAACAACAGTACAGTTCCTTTAGCACAGTGGTAGAAGGATATTGTGGCAATATAGAATGAGTTGGTAATAAAGTCACTGCAAGACCCGGAGATGTAATGTCCGTTGGCCACAACTAACCACTGTAGAGGGAAACAAGCAGGTACTGACCAGCAGATAATACTCTGAGAGCTGGAGTAGAGATAGATGCACAGTGGTTGAGAAGAACACAGGAGAACTGCCGGGGATGCCGGATGGAACCGGACCAGACGGGAAGGTGTAGCAGAACTGACAGTGAGTACCGATGGTGATGAGTATCGATGGTGATGAATATCGATGGAGCTGGAGATCGATGGCAGAATACCGATGTAGCTGGAGAGCTGCAAACAACGGGAGTGGAGAGATACCAAACACTGCTGGAAACTTGAAGCGGAACAGAGTCCAACACTGGAAGCTGAAAGCTGATGTATGTATCACAGCAGATAAACAGGAACAGAGCTGGAACAACGGAAGTCAGGCTGCACCACAAGCTGGTAACCGCTGCAGGTCTCTAAGTGGAGCTGAATCACAGGAGTTGAACACAGGAGCTGGAATACCTGGAGACTCGAACTGTAGATTCCACAGACAGGAGAGACATGTGTACAAGGTTTGACAAACAAAGCACTGACAATTATCCAGCCCTGGAGCAGGATATTTATCCCAGCTGCTGAGCAGGGATTGGCTGGATAATTAGGCAAAGTCCAGAGTGCAGCTGATAGGCTGTAAAGCAACATGTGATGAAGCCAAACATGGCTGCGCCCATGTTTGAATCTGGAGGGAAAGTTTGTTTGAACTTTAGCATGTGAGAGACTGAGGCCATGTTACACAGCGTGCTGCACGCAGACAGCATACCCTCCAACATGACCCGCCCCACTAGGTAAAAAATGCTCTGTTTCTGGACTTCCCTCTTAATTTATTTTTGCTATCACCTGTGAAGAAACAGCTTTCTTATCATTTAACTAGTTCAACACTGGTGATGGAAATCATAAATTAAGAGGGAAGTCTAGGAACAGAGCATTTTGTACCTAG
The DNA here is from genome assembly GCF_028390025.1 of Pseudophryne corroboree. Classification (NCBI taxonomy): domain Eukaryota; kingdom Metazoa; phylum Chordata; class Amphibia; order Anura; family Myobatrachidae; genus Pseudophryne; species Pseudophryne corroboree. Next base: position 110,291,064 of record NC_086455.1, read on the forward strand.
TGGGGTGGGTCATGTTGGAGGGTCTGAGACAGCACAGGTGGAATCCAGGCTTGGAGCGCTGGGCCAGTCTCAGGAGACACTTGGAAGGTAAGAAATGGTGATGAATTACCCGGATCGTGACAATCCTTTTTTCCTAATATATATATATATATATATGTATATATATATATGTATATATATATATATATATATATATATATATATATATATAGGTTGAGTATCCCATATCCAAATATTCTGAAATACGGAATATTCTGCGATATGGAATTTTTTGAGTGAGACTGAGATAGTGAAACTTTTGTTTTCTGATGGCTCAATGTACACAAACTGTGTTTAATAGACAAAGGGCTTGATTCAACTTGATGACAGATGAATAGCTCCGGGAATTAGCTCCCGACGCTATTCAATACAGCACAGTGGTAAGTTGGAGAATGCCCATTCTTCCAGACTAAATACGGTGTTTGTGGAGAGAACGGGCATTCTCCGACTTAAGTGCCCGGCGCAACTCCTGTTTTCGCCACGTACAGCATTGTGCAGGCACTTTTGCCGGATTTCTGCTGGCACCCCTCCAGGGGTCTGAGAAGAAATCCTATCATTGGGTGTCACATGGCGCTGTATTGAATAGCGCCGGGAGCTAATTCCCGGCGCAGTTCAACTGTCACTGAATTGAATCTTGCCCAAAGTTATTCAAAATATTGTATTAAATGACCTTCATGCTATGTGTATAAGTTGTATATGAAACATAAATGAATTGTGTGTATGTACACAAACTTTGTTTTATGCACAAAGTTATTAAAAATATTGGCTAAAATGACCTTCAGGCTGTGTGTATAAGGTGTATATGAAACATAAATGTATTCTGTGCTTAGACTTGGGTCCCATCACCATGATATCATATTATGGTATGCAATTATTCCAAAATGGGATCCAGTCTGAAGATCGACAGTGTCTAGGTCGACAATGTTTAGGTCGACCACTATAGGTCGACAGTCACTAGGTCGACATGGATGGAAGGTCGACAGGGTTTCTAGGTCGACATGTGCTAGGTCGACAGGTCTAAAGGTCGACATGAGTTTTGACAGTCACTAGGTCGACATGGATGGAAGGTCGACAGGGTTTCTAGGTCGACATGTGCTAGGTCGACAGGTCTAAAGATCGACATGAGTTTTTTTAAAAAATAATTCTTTTTTTGAATTTTTTCATACTTAACGATCCACGTGGACTACGATTGGAACGGTAAAGTGTGCCAAGCGGTAGCGGAGCGAAGGCACCATGCCCGAAGCATGGCGAGCGAAGCGAGCCATGCGAGGGGACGCGGTGCACTAATTTGGGATCCCGGTCACTCTACGAAGAAAACGACACCCAAAAAAAAATCCTCATGTCGACCTTTAGACCTGTCGACCTAGCACATGTCGACCTAGAAACCCTGTCGACCTTCCATCCATGTCGACCTAGTGACTGTCGACCTATAGTGGTCGACCTAAACATTGTCGACCTAGACACTGTCGATTTGATGAACCACACCCTTCCAAAATATAGAGAAATCCGATATCCAAAATACTTCTGGGCCCAAGCATTTTGGATATGGGATATGTCGCCTGTACATACAGTATATATATATATATATATATACACAGTATGTCCGGCACTCCCATGTGGTAACTACGTTGACCCGGTGCCCTTACTGTGTAGACAAACGTAGGCAAGCAGAGGTACGGCACTCAGGGCTCAGGATAAGCAAATAAAGGAGGCGACCACCATGTCAGCAAACAACAACGTTTCAATCTATTCAGATTTTCATCAGGTTACAACACAAACAGTGAATGCTCTTACCTTATAAAGCATCCCTTCACCAAGTGAACGCCGCTCAGCGCGGGAATTCATCCGGTCGGCGGTGCCATCTGATGACATCAACACACCCCATTCACCGCTGTGCCCGACTAGCCCCTCCCTCGTCCCAGCACTGGGTGGCCGCAGCATTGGCGCATCATGTAGGCGCCCTCCGTCCTGGATCCCCCCGGCGGCGGCGTAGTCTGATGATGTCATCACGCATCCGCGTGATGCACGTCCACCCCCAACGTCTCCATAGCAACCTGAAGACGTCAATGTGTGAATCAAATAATGTAAAGAAAAAAACAAGAACAAAAAAATATATACAAATATAGCACATGACATATCAAATAATCCATTAGACCAATGATTGAGGCTATGATCCCTGATTCTAACATTATAAATTAATAGGACCTCGATGATACCAGATATACAATCCCTGCGACCTTAATGAGCGGATTCGGTTTTACTCGGTTTTACTCGGTTCTCAAAACGGCATCTTATTGGCTATCCAAAACACGTGACATCCGTGAGCCAATAAGATGCCGTTTTGAGAACCGAGTAAAACCGAGTAAAACCGAATCCGCTCATCACTACCTTAAGTCCTAAAAAAAAAAAAAAAAAAATTATATCCGCTGGAATATACAAAAAGGGATTGTATACTGGGTCCTAAAAAGTGCATATTCAAGAAAAAACTTGATAAACAAGACTTCCTTAAAAAAGAAGAAAGATAATTTTTAGCCCCCGTCATTGCTCATGAGTGATTATACTATAACTGTAAACTTTACAATAATGGACCGAATGACAGTTTATCATTGAGACCCCGAGGTGCCATTGCTCCCAGTCGAATGATCCACTCCGCTTCCTTTTTCAATAGAAGTGCACCTCTGTCGCCACCTCTCCTAGATGGTGGAACATGGTCTAACTGTTAGGATCTCCTGCTCTGTGCTGCCACGTCGCCATGGCAACCGGGAGGCAAGTGTTAGCGAAGTAACCTGAGCGCAGCTGATACTCCGGTCCGGGTTTTTACTGTGTAGTGGTTACAGGCTCTGTGCACGGCAGGGAATCCGGCGCTGGTTTTGTGCTCACAGTCTGTGAGGTCTGAGTGGGGCGTGGACAGCACCTGCTATATAAACCATCCTCTCAGGCTAGGCAAATGCTGCTAAATCTTTGTTTGTTAGTCAGTTCCAGAGAGTTAGCTAGTACTGTGTGACTTTGTATTTACTTGTTGCTTACTGCGAATAGGCCTTGGGATTCGGTACTTCATTCTGCCAATCCGGACCTAGCAATAAGACTGGAGTCAGTTGTTTGACCTGCTGGGGTTCTTTTGTTATTCTGTGAACCCAGCAGGTTTGCGGCTGTACTCTCAGACCTGCTTGCTTAATCCTCCCTCACTGTGCAGGGCGTCCAGGTGTCAGTTTAGTGGCAGTAAGCTGAACCTGTGCCCTGCAAGTGGGGGTTAGGATTGTGGATACTCTCCTTGTGTCTATATTTCTATCTCTGACCAAGGAGTTTATTCCCACACCCGTTGGTAACCCTTTGGGTTTTTTTCTGTTGCTCTTAGCAACATCATTTCAGGTGCTCCACATGTTAAATCACTACACATCGCTTCATTGTCCGCTCTATTCCATCTGAGCATTCCTGACACTAGGGAGACACCCAATTCCTGAGCCTTTGGGCTTCTCCGTTCACTTTGTGTTTATTAGTTATTCCATCACCTCCTGTGTATGTTATGTTATACTGTCTGTGAGTTCGTTTGCTTCGCTTCCCTCTCTGTTCATACACCGGTATACTCCTGTTCCAATTCCTGAGCCTTTGGGCTTCTCCGTTCACTTTGTGTTTATTAGTTATTCCATCACCTCCTGTGTATGTTATGTTATACTGTCTGTGAGTTCGTTTGCTTCGCTTCCCTCTCTGTTCATACACCGGTATACTCCTGTTAGCACTGGTGTGCATAACATATTCAGCAGCCCTACTCCTGTTGAAATTTTGTGGGAATATGGAGCATACCCCTCAAAATACTTTGCAACAGGTGGTCGATCAGGTGCAGGTCCTGACTCGACAATTTAATGAGATGTCCATTAAAATGAACACCCCGCAGGCCGCTAGCGGAGCTCCCGCAGCAGCAGCGGCAAGTTCAGGGGTTAAGGAGCCGAAAGTAAATCTCCCGGATCGTTTTTCTGGAGATCGCTCGCAGTTCTTTTGTTTTAAGGAGAGCTGTAAGCTATATTTCAGGCTCAGGCCCCAGTCTTCTGGGTCGGAGATTCAGCGGGTGGGCATGGTGAATTCCTTGCTACAAGGAGACCCACAGGTCTGGGCATGTGGGTTACAGCCTGACTGTCCGTCGCTTAAAAGTGTTGATGCTTTTTTTACGGCACTGGGTATTTTGTATGATGACCCTGACAAGATGGCTTCAGCCGAGGCTCAGATTACGGTTCTTAAGCAAGGGCGACGGCCAGCTGAGGTTTATAGTACGGAGTTTCGGAGGTTGGCTCATGATACCCAGTGGAATGACCCAGCCCTGAGAAACCAGTACCGAAGGGGCCTTTCTGACCAGATAAAGGACCAACTGGTACAATATCCCTCGCCTGATAGCTTAGATCAGCTCATGCAGTAATCCATCCAGGTGGATAGACGGCTGAGAGAGCGTAGGCTTGAAAGGGAGACCGCAGTTTCCTTTTTTCCCAAGGGAACCTCAGACTCTGAGGAATATTCCGAGGAGCCTAAGCAGATTGGGGCTACCCGCCTCTCCTCGCGTGAGAAGACGCGGAGGAGACAGCAGGGTTTGTGTTTGTACTGTGGGAATAAAGGTCATGTTGTAGTATCATGCCCAGAAAAAACGGAAAACTTCAGGGCCTGAGGGTGATGGGAAATATCCTGTCAGGCCAGAAGTCAGAATTTCCTAAAAAGACTTTTCTCATTCCGGTGACTTTGGAGATCCTCGGTCAAACTGTCAAGACTGAGGCCTTTGTTGACAGTGGGGCCGATGGGGTTTTCATGGACCGTCAATTCGCCCTGGAACACTCTGTTCCCTCAGTACCTTTGGCATCAGAGATTGAGATCTGTGGGTTAAACGGGGAACCATTGTCCCAGGGTAAAATTACCTCCTGCACCAGCCAAATTCCTTTGTTTATTGGAGCCACACACTCGGAAAAATTGTCTTTTTATGTGACTGTCTGTTCTTTTGCCCCATTGGTTTTGGGGTTACCCTGGTTAAGGGCCCATAACCCTCAATTTGACTAAGTCTCTGGGGAGATTCTTAGTTGGGGTAGTGATTGTTTCAGGAGTTGCTTGAGCCTTCCAGTCAGGCTCTCGCAGCTAAGTTTGCCAGGATTGCCAGGATGTTATGCAGATTTTGCGGATGTGTTCTCCAAAAAAGTTGCGGAGGTACTACCTCCCCATCGCCCCTATGACTGTGCCATTGATTTGTTGCCGGATGCTAAGCTTCCCAAGAGCAGGTTGTACTCCCTGTCACGTCCTGAGACTCAGGCTATGGCAGAGTACATTCAGGAGAACTTGGCTAAGGGATTTATCAGACCCTCACAGTCCCCAGTTGGGTCGGGGTTCTTTTTCGTGGGTAAAAAGGACGGTTCGTTGCGACCCTGCATCGACTTCAGGGAATTGAACCGTATCACGATTAAAAACTCGTACCCACTGCCTCTCATTTCGGTTTTGTTTGACCAGCTTCGTACTGCCACCATTTTTTCTAAGATTGACCTACGCGGTGCTTACAATCTAATCCGAATAAGAGAGGGGGATGAATGGAAGACTGCCTTTAATACCCACTCAGGGCATTATGAATATTTGGTGATGCCTTTTGGGCTCTCTAATGCCCCGGCAGTCTTCCAGGAATTCATGAACGATGTGCTCAGGGAATATTTGGATAGATTCTTAGTTGTTTATCTAGATGACATCCTAATCTTCTCTCATTCCCTGGAGGAACATCGGAAGCATGTACGCTTAGTCCTCCAGAAACTCAGAGACCACCAGCTTGGGGCGAAGCTGGAGAAGTGCGAGTTTGAAGTCCAGCAAATCGCATTTCTAAGGTATATTATCTCCTCAGAAGGTTTCCAAATGGAGGGTTCTAAGGTACAGGCAGTCCTGGATTGGGTGCAGCCCACTAGTTTGAAGGCGCTTCAGCGTTTTCTGGGCTTTGCGAATTTTTATAGACGGTTTATCGCTGGATTTTCGTCTATAGTGGCCCCCTTGGTGGCACTCACTAAGAAAGGGGCGGATGTTGCTCACTGGTCTTGTGAGGCCAAAGCGGCCTTTGCCTGTCTCAAAAGGGCATTTGTCTCGGCCAAGGTGCTGCGACACCCAGATCCAGAGCGTCCTTTTGTGGTAGTAGTGGATGCCTCTGAGATAGATATTGGGGCAGTGCTCTCTCAGATGGGGGTGTCTGATAATTGCCTTCATCCCTGTGCTTACTTTTCCCGTAAATTTTCGTCTGCTGAGATGAATTATGATGTGGGTAACCGGGAATTGTTGGCTATAAAGGATGCACTCGGGGAGTGGAGACACTGGCTTGAGGGGGCTAAGTTTGTGGTCTCAGTTCTCACCGACCATAAGAATCTGGCATATTTAGAGTCAGCGAAGCGCCTCAATGCCAGGCAGGCACGATGGGCTTTGTTTTTTGCTCGCTTTAATTTTTTTATAACATATCGCCCTGGGTCAAAAAACATCAAGGCTGATGCGCTCTCGCAGAGTTTTTCTCCAGTTCAAGAGACCACCGAGGAGCCATTGCCCATTGTGTCCCCATCATGTATTAAAGTGGGCATTACCCAGGACCTCTTGTCATTAGTCCTTAGAGCACAGGAGCAGGCTCCTCCAGACCTTCCGGTAGGTCTCTTGTTTGTGCCTCCTAGGTTAAGACAGCGAGTGTTCCTGGAATTCCATGCCAAGAGGTCGGCAGGGCATCCGGGTATTGCCAGAACTCGGGAGTTGCTGTCTAGGGCGGTGTGGTGGCCCTCGGTGGCTAGGGATGTGGATCAGTGGGTTCGGGCATGTGACGTTTGTGCCCGAAATAAAACTCCTAGAGGGGTTCCTGTCGGCCCATTACATCCACTCTCTATTCCGTCTAAGCCATGGACCCACATTTCCATGGATTTTGTGGTGGACTTGCCCAAATCCTCGGGGATGACAGCCATTTGGGTTGTCGTTGACAGGTTTTCGAAGATGGCGCATTTCGTTCCACTGGTTGGGTTGCCATCGGCCAGACGCCTGTCTGAGTTATTTATGCAGCATGTTGTGCGCCTCCACGGGTTGCCACTTGATGTGGTCTCTGACCGTGGATCCCAGTTTGTGGCCAAATTCTGGAGGGCATTTTGTTCTGATCTCCAGATTTCTGTGAGCTTGTCGTCAGGCTACCATCCACAGTCTAATGGGCAGACTGAGAGGGTGAACCAGTCCTTGGAGCAGTTCCTCAGGTGTTATGTCTCCAAGTGTCATACTGACTGGGTTGCTCATTTGTCCATGGCGGAGTTTGCCTATAACAACGCGGCTCACTCTGCTACAGGGATCTCTCCCTTCCTTTGTGTGTATGGGCATCATCCTAAGGCCAATTCTTTTGACCCCCTGGATTCCACGTCTGGTGGTTCCTCTGTTGTTTCGGTCCTTAGGGGTATTTGGAGGAAAGTGAAGAAAGCCCTTGTGTCTGTGTCATTAGTGACCAAAAGGGTTTTTGATAAGTGGAGAAGACCCTGCAGCTTCAAATTAGGAGACTTCGTCTGGTAGTCCACCAAGAATTTGAAGTTGAGACAGCCATCTCATAAGTTTGGCCCCCGGTTCATCGGCCCTTATAAGATCACCAGGGTTATCAATCCGGTGGCATTTCAGTTAGATCTGCCCCGTTCATTTGGGTATCAATAAAACATTTCATTGTTCCCTTTTAAAACTGGCGGTTAGTAATCCTTCTTCCAGTGGAAGACCTTCTCCTCTTCTGATACGGGGTCAGAGGGAGTTTGTGGTTGAAAGGGTTCTTGACTCCAAGATGGTTCGGGGTCGGCTGTCATTTTTGGTGCACTGGAAGGGGTATGGCCCGGAGGAGCGGTCGTGGGTGCGCAGTTGTGATCTTCATGCCCCCAGACTGATACGCTCTTTCTTCTCGCAGTTCCCCGATAAACCCGGTGGTAGGGGTTCTTTGACCCCTCGTCAGAGGGGGGGTACTGTTAGGATCTCCTGCTCTGTGCTGCCACGTCGCCATGGCAACCGGGAGGCAAGTGTTAGCGAAGTAACCTGAGCGCAGCTGATACTCCGGTCCGGGTTTTTACTGTGTAGTGGTTACAGGCTCTGTGCACGGCAGGGAATCCGGCGCTGGTTTTGTGCTCACAGTCTGTGAGGTCTGAGTGGGGCGTGGACAGCACCTGCTATATAAACCATCCTCTCAGGCTAGGCAAATGCTGCTGAATCTTTGTTTGTTAGTCAGTTCCAGAGAGTTAGCTAGTACTGTGTGACTTTGTATTTACTTGTTGCTTACTGCGAATAGGCCTTGGGATTCGGTACTTCATTCTGCCAATCCGGACCTAGCAATAAGACTGGAGTCAGTTGTTTGACCTGCTGGGGTTCTTTTGTTATTCTGTGAACCCAGCAGGTTTGCGGCTGTACTCTCAGACCTGCTTGCTTAATCCTCCCTCACTGTGCAGGGCGTCCAGGTGTCAGTTTAGTGGCAGTAAGCTGAACCTGTGCCCTGCAAGTGGGGGTTAGGATTGTGGATACTCTCCTTGTGTCTATATTTCTATCTCTGACCAAGGAGTTTATTCCCACACCCGTTGGTAACCCTTTGAGGTTTTTTCTGTTGCTCTTAGCAACATCATTTCAGGTGCTCCACATGTTAAATCACTACACATCGCTTCATTGTCCGCTCTATTCCATCTGAGCATTCCTGACACTAGGGAGACACCCAATTCCTGAGCCTTTGGGCTTCTCCGTTCACTTTGTGTTTATTAGTTATTCCATCACCTCCTGTGTATGTTATGTTATGTTATACTGTCTGTGAGTTCGTTTGCTTCGCTTCCCTCTCTGTTCATACACCGGTATACTCCTGTTAGCACTGGTGTGCGTAACACTATCATGCGATATCTTAAACTAGCCAACGTGTGTCTAGCGATCAAAAAATGTCTGGCGACCGGTTGATCGCTCTCTCCACTTTCTAGCGCCAATTTAATCGATGACCGATATACCGCCATACGTTCTTTAAACTTACGTTGTGTTTTTCCCACATACGTAAGCCCGCAGGGGCAAATGATCTGATAGACCACGAAACTGCTATCACACGTTAAATGATCTTTATGATGTATTTCTTGCCACTATGTGGATGACAGAACGTGTCTCCAACTAAAAGGTATTTGCAGGTGGTACATGCACACTGTGTACATCCTCTTACGGTCCTGGAGAAAACATCTTTGACGGTTGGTCGAATCATCGAAATGTCATTCTTAATAAGAATATCTTTCAGATTCTTTGATCTAGTATAGCATGGCATAAGGCTCGTATCGGTCAGTGGAAGTTCTTTATCAGACTGTACCATTTTCCACAGATTTTTAGAGATCCTGTTAATGTTGGACGAGTGCACATTGAAATTGTTGACCCAAGGCATTTTCTTGTCAGTATTCTTTTTATTGGATTTCTGCAAAAGCATGTCCCGATCTAATGCTAACACCTTCTGCTTAGTGGACTGAAGATTTTCTTTGTTATAACCCCGGGCTAAAAACTTGTCAATCAACTGATCCAATTGTAGAATGGCAATCTCTTTATTGCTGTTGATCCTCCAAATCCTCAACATTTGGGAATAGGGGAGTCCCAATTTCAAACTTCTAGAATGACAACTATTATAATGTAATAAAGTGTTTCTATCCGTAGGTTTAGTATATACCGACGTACCCAGGCACCCTTTCTGTAAGGTAATCAACACATCTAGGAATGGTAACGAAGTTTGACTCATGTTGAGAGTGAATTTTACAACCGATCCTGAGGAATTGTGCTTATTAATAATCCCCACCAATTCTTCATCACTACCCGTCCAGATCATGAACAGATAATTGATAAAACGGGTGTAAAACATAATTTTGGAAGCAATTTCAGACTTCATGAAAAACACCTGTTCCTCGCATTTGAACTTGTACAGATTAGCGAGTGCTGGGGCCACAGACGACCCCATTGCGCACCCGCTAATCTGCAAATAAAATTTATTATCAAACATGAAATAATTCAATTCCAATATTAATCGTAATAATTTACACAGCACATTCCTTTGTTCACTGTCAAATTCACTCTCAGTACTCAGATATTCATCTACAATCCTGATTCCATCCTCATGCGGGATTATGGTATATAAGCTAGTAACATCTAAAGACACTAGCCAAGAATCATCGGGAATTGATGAGATGTTTTTGAATTTATTAAGTAGCATTGTGGTATCCAACAAAAAATTCCTTTGACCCTGCACAATCGGTTGAAGAATTGAGTCAAGAAAAATCACAGTGGGCTGCAACAATAAGTCCCTAGCAGACACCACTGCTCGTCCTGGTGGGGGATTTACCCCCTTATGCACCTTAGGCAAGGTATACAATATTGGAATTTTGGGAAACTCTGGTAGCAACAATGTGTATAATTCTTCATCAATGAGCTTAACTTGTAATGCTTCCATTAGGACTTCTTTCAATCTCATTCTATATTCAGTCGTCGGATCTTTCTTTAAGCATCTGTAAACGGTATTATCACTCAACTGCCTCATGATTTCTGCTTTATAATCTGCACGATCTTGTAATACAACGCCACCTCCCTTATCAGCCGCTCGTATGATAAGGTTAGAATTCTGTGATAAATTCTTGAGTGCAGATCTTTCAGCTTGGATCAGGTTAGGGTGTATTGTAGTAGTGTGTTTAACACTCTCCATAACCTCCTCATCCAACATTCTGGAAAAGGCAATTATTCCAAAATATAGAGAATTCCGATATCCAAAATACTTCTGGGCCCAAGCATTTTGGATATGGATATGTCGCCTGTACATACAGTATATATATATATATATATATATATATATATAGAGAGAGAGAGAGAGAGAGAGATTGTGTTCTCCATTACTGGTGCATTTTACTGGACTCAGAATATGCTTGGTTACAGATCTTCATTTCCTGGCATGTTGTCCCAAGTTATTAAAGGGCAAGGAATACAATGACCAGTAGCCAGTGGCGGAACTACCGCCAGTGCAAGCAGTGCCTTGCACTGGGGCCCGCCACTGTCCAGGGGCCCAAAGCCAGCGGCATGTAATGAGTCAAACTGACTCATTACATGCCGCCTGCCGCCAGTGGCGGATTTACCGCAAGGCCCCGCCGACAGGGTACGGCTGAACTGGACGAGTGCTGGGCTTTTCATTGTCCCGGCACGCTGTCCGTTATTAGACAGCTGCCGGGTGCCGGCTCCTCTAGTGCTCACCTGTCACTGTACATTAAATGTGTTGTGCGTGTGACATCATGATGCACGTGCGCATGATGTCACACGCATGCAGAGAGGAGCCGGCCGGGAGTCGGGACGCAGTGTAACCGCCGCGCTGAGACTGTGACTGTGCCACTCTCCAGAGCCTAGGAGAAGGGGGAGCTCTGAAGGTGCCGCTCTGTCTATCCTGTGCAAGGTGAGAGCGAGAGGAATCTTTTTACCCGTGCCTTCCTCCACGACTGGTCACTAAAGCCCGCAGCATACAGCCATAGCAAATACCTGCTGCTGGCTGGAGTATATGTGCCTGGGGAGGGGAGGAGAGGAGACCCCTAGATGCAGTATAGATGGGCAGAGGGGAGGCACATAGTGAGAAACATGACTTTATTTGTGGTTGTAGTCGGGTGACAGTGTGGGTGAGTGAAAATGTGTTGCAGCGAGTGGTCATGTGTGACAGTGCAAGGTGAGTGGTCATGTGTGACAGTGCAAGGTGAGTGGTTATGTGTGACAGTGCAAGGTGAGTGGTCATGTGTGACAGTGCGGCGTGAGTAGTCATGTGTGACAGTGCGGGGTGAGTAATGTGTAAAAAGGAAACGCTGTCTGCCTCAATGTGTAAAAAGGGGACGCTGTCTGCCGTAATGTGTAAAAAGGGGACGCTGTCTGCGCAATGTGTAAAAAGGGGACGCTGTCTGCCGTAATGTGTAAAAAGGGGACGCTGTCTGCGCAATGTGTAAAAAGGGGACGCTGTCTGCCGTAATGTGTAAAAAGGGGACGCTGTCTACCGTAATGTGTAAAAAGGGGAATCTGTCTGCCATAAGGTGTAAAAGGGTCTCTACCTGGTGTAGTGATGCTACTGTGCGGCGTAATTTGAATAATGGAGACTACTGTGCACCGCTATATGAATTGGTATTATTTTGTGGCCACACCCCTTCCCCATGAAACCACGCCCCCATATTTTTGCACGCGCCTGCGGCGCGCACTGCCCCTGTTTTACATACAGGAGGGGGTGCCAATGCCATTTCTTCCACACAACGCTTAAATGTGTAGTTATGGCAATGTTGCTAGATATCCATTTCTCTGGCCCTGAGCAGGTCCCCCTCACCAGATCCTCTCCAGGGGTGAAGGGGTGGACTTGGACGGGATGAGGGGGGGCCCAAAGCATTTTGTTGCACCTGGGCCCACCGCTCGCTAGTTCCGCCACTGCCAGTAGCTAATCATTTTATAACAATGTCCAGTCATCAAATTATTTGGCTATGAAAGCCCTGATGTTAAAGTTATGCCTGTACTGTAACAAGCCTTTTTTTTCTGAATTTGAATGTGTATTGCTCCTTTATCATTTAATTGCCATATGTAATTGCTGGTGAAAATGTACATTTACAAACCAAGAGTTTTAAAAAAGTTATCAGAACAAAGAATGAAATGCACTGACCCAGCAGACCTTTAATTCAGAGCACACCGTTCATGCTACACCACAGCACCTGCAAGTACAATGAACTCTCCTGCTCCAAAACTTTGGGAACTCCATTACAAGATTACTGTATTAAAACGGACTATTGTCCAGTGCAAAATGCAGCTACAGCCAGGGTTGGACTGACCCACAGGTGTACAGGGGGCCCAACATTCTGCTCTAGGGATCAGGTTCCAGACTGTGCACTTGAATTATACATAATACATATGTCATATTTGCCTACCCTCCTGGAAGCTGTAGGAGACTCATGATTTTTGTGGTAGTCCCCCACAGCCCTGGAAGAGTAGGCAACTCTCCCACATCCTGCCCTCTTCCTAGTGAAGCAAGCAGGATGGTGCAATAATCACTAGCAATTGTAGGGCCGCAGGAAGGGGTAGGACTAAATGATTGAGATTATTCACCAAACTAAGGGAAGGGTCCCCTGACTCCGAAAAAAAAAATGGTTGTCTTATTAAGTTGTGTTCTGCAGACTTGGGCTATTAGTCTGGGCCTTCAACCCCCAAAATTGGCATCAGGCCCTGTTTGAAGACTTCAAGGTCTATAATGATGATCCAGATCAAAACAACACCTCTGTAGCAAATACAGTACAAATCCTTAAATCTAGTGGTATATCTAATGAGGAATACTGCTAAACTGAATGCAATGTTGCAGCATTGGAATATTGATTTTGCTGTGGGATGATAGATGTCATGGTGAATTTTCCAGATTCATAGACTCTAGATACCTGTTTGTGTAGCTATTAAAACTAATTATGGCACCGGGAAAGATATTGATAGCAACCATCTACTACTACTGAGTGTTTATCAACAGGGGGTAAGTGGGTCTGAACATGACATTAATAAACTGTATATTTGTATTGTGTTTGTTATTATTTTAGGAGAGTTATAGACTAGATACATGGTAAATCTAGATTTGTTTCCCTTCCATAGAAAATATTGTGATTTGGAATTTCACAAATTCATAACTTGTTTTATTGTGATCACTGGGATAATATTCATACAAAAAACCTTGGAAATGTTTTTGAATTTAAAGAGAAAATAATGGCAAATATGAAATATAGACAAAGAGTGACAACTTTAACACTATCTGATTTCCCCCCCCCCCCCCCCCCCCTTCCTAGTAGGGAAAAAAATAGGTATACAGTGCATAGTTGGATACTGGTAAATGGTCTGCAATGTGAGGTGTGGTCTATTGGATGTAATTGTTTATACACGTCTACCAGTGAAAAGTGTGATAACAAAAATGTAATTCTGAAGAATTTCCATACAGCCCCATAGGCTCACTACTGGATTTGTGGAAGAGAGGATTGATTTCAAATTCCCTCCTAATATTAGTGAGAACAAGTAATGTGGCATCTAAACTCAGATATCTATTATGTGATCTTAAATGAAATGCTCCAATCGGACAAGTCAGGATGTGATTCTGCTACAGTATATGGATGTGGAGATTAAAACTAATATTACAATGAATACTAATTACTTCTTATCATGTCTTGGTGGATATTGCTGCCCTCATTCCGAGTTGTTCGCTCGCTAGCTGCTTTTAGCAGCATTGCACACGCTAAGCCGCCGCCCTCTGGGAGTGTATCTTAGCTTAGCAGAATTGCGAACGAAAGATTAGCACAATTGCGAATAGAAATTTCTTAGCAGTTTCTGAGTAGCTCCAGACTTACTCAGCCATTGCGATCAGTTCAGTCAGTTTCATTCCTGGTTTGACGTCACAAACACGCCCAGCGTTCGCCCAGACACTCCCGCGTTTTTCCCAGAAACGCCAGCGTTTTTTCGCACACTCCCAGAAAACAGGCAGTTTCCGCCCAGAAACACCCACTTCCTGTCAATCACAGTACGATCACCAGAACGATGAAAATTCCTCGTTATGCCGTGAGTAAAATACCTAACTTTTGTGTAAAATAACTAAGCGCATGCGCTCTGCGAACCTTGCGCATGCGCATTAAGCAACCAATCGCAATATAGCGAAAATTGGCAACGAGCGAACAACTCGGAATGACCACCTTGGTTGTTTTCATGGGATTTTCAGGATAGAGATCAATGTAAGACCAAAATTTTCCTTTTTTTTCTAATATTCAGTATTTTTTTTATTTTTGCTTCATATATGACAGAAAATAACTAAAATACTTTAAAAGAAAGCTGATTTAAGCAACTGAAGAAAAAAAATGAAAATGATTGGGGTGCTGGGAAATAATGGGGAAACAAGTAATGTTTAACTATTATAGGGGGTAATTCCAAGTTGATCGCAGCAGGAATTCTGTTAGCAATTGGGCAAAACCATGTGCACTGCAGGGGAGGCAGATATAACATGTGCAGAGAGAGTTAGATTTGGGTGTGGTGTGTTCAATCTGCAATCTAATTTGCAGTGTAAAAATAAAGCAGCCAGTATTTACCCTGCACAGAAATAAAATAACCCACCCAAATCTAACTCTCTCTGCAAATGTTATATCTGCCACACCTGCAGTGCACATGGTTTTGCCCAACTGCTAAAAAATTTCCTGCTGCGATCAACTTGAAATTACCCCCTAGTCATTAATACTTGGCGGTATTTTAATGACATATTTAATGTATTTTCTCATACGTCCTAGGGGATGCTGGGGTCCACTTCATGACCATGGGGTATAGACGGTTCCGCAGGAGACATGGGCACTCTTAAGACTTTTCAATGGGTGTGAACTGGCTCCTCCCTCTATGCCCCTCCTCCAGACCTCAGTTTTAGAAATGTGCCCAGGCAGACTGGATGCACTCTGAGGAGCTCTACTGAGTTTCTCTGAAAAGACTTATGTTAGGTTTTTTATTTTCAGTGAGAACTGCTGGCAACAGACTTCCTCCTCGTGGAACTGAGGGGACAGAAGTAGGAACCAACTTCCTGAAGAGTTTCATGGCTCTGCTTCTGGCTGACAGGACACCATTAGCTCCTGAAGGGTACTGAACGCTAGCCGTGTCTAGATGCTCACTCCCACAGCACGCCGTCACCCCCCTCACAGAGCCAGAAGTCAGAAGACAGGTGAGTAGAAAACAGATCTTCTATCAAGAAAAGTGACGGTTGAGGTACAGCGCGGCTGGCGGGAGCGCAGCGCGCCATTGCTGCCCACACACACAGGCACTGCAGGGTGCAGGTCACGGGGGGGTGCCCTGGGCAGCAAAAACACCTCTATAAAATGGCAAAAAGGGGGCATAAGATGCCCAGACACAGCCCTACCCCCGCCAGTATAAATATTATGAAAAGTTTCTGAGGTAAAAAGGGCGGAGCTTCTTCCTCAGGCAGCCAGCACACTGCTCCGTGCCATTTTCTCTCTCCTCAGGCTGCAGAGACATCGCTGGTCCTCCTTCACTTCTGACTACAAGTATCAGGGTGCAAAACAGGGGGGGCCACAAGCAAATTTGGTGCTTTACAACTGTGTTTTACTGTGTAAAAAACGCTGCATGTCAGTGGGCATTCTGTGTTCACAGGCATTAGATACTGGCGCTGGGGTTGTGAGCTGGATGGTCCTAAACTGTGTCCCTCTGACAGATTTTACTGTGGGTCTGTCCCCTATAAGTCCCAAGGTGTCTGTGTGTGTGTTGTACACGTGAGTAAGACATGTCAGAGGCAGGGAGTTCCTCCCCGGAGGAAACCATTTTAGGGACACAGAAGTGTAATGTGGTGGCACTGCCGGCACACCAAGAGCCTGCATGGGTGAAAGAAATACATGATAGCATGCATCATATCAATAGGAGATTAGATAAGTCTGAATCTCATGCTGAGTGCTGGAGAAAATCTGTGGAGGATGTGATTTTTCAGGGCTCTGTTCTTCCATCCGCAGGCGACCCCTCTGGGTTACATAAGAGAATCTAAGGTCACTTTCCCTCCTTCCCACGAGCTTAATACACTCTTTGAAGGGATGTGGGTGAATCCCGAAAATAAATTTAGTATTCCCAAGAGAATTCGGATAGCTTATCCTTTCCCGGTGGAGGAGATGAAAAAATGGGAGTCACCCCCTGTGTTAGACAGTGCACTGTCCAGGTTGACAAAGAAGGTAATTCTCCCTGCACCTGGCACGGCTTCACTAAAAGAGCCAGCAGACCGAAAGATGGAAACTACATTGAAATCCATTTATGTTGCCAATGGTACGCTGCTCAGGCCCACAATTGATTGCGCGTGGGTGAGTCGCGCTATTGAAAAATGGTCAGAAAGCGTGTCATCAGAAATTGACACGATTGATAAAGATGATTTACTCCTTAAGTTAGGGAATATCAAAGACACTGCCGCATACATGCTAGAAGCGATGAAAGATATTGGACTTTTGAGTTCACAAGCCGCTACCATGGCAGTATTGGCTCGGCGGGCGTTGTGGATTCGCCAGTGGAACGCGGATGCAGATTCCAAAAGAAATATGGAGGGTCTCCCATATAAAGGTGAGGCCTTATTTGGGGATGGACTGGATGCGTTAGTCTCGGCGGCTACCGCAGGTAAGTCGACATTTTTGCCCTCTGCGCCTGCACCGGCAAAAAAGACATATCACCCGCACATGCAGTCCTTTTCTGCCCAATAAATACAAAAAAGCGAGAGGTTCCCCCTTCTTTGTGGGTAGGGGAAGGGGAAAGGGAAAGAAGTCCATAGCAGCTTCAGGTTCCCAGGAGCAGAAGTCTACCCCTACTTCTGCCAAATCTTCAGCATGACGCTGGGGCTCCTTTGCGGGAGGCCGCTCGGGTGGGGGCACGTCTCAAACTGTTCAGCCAAGGTTGGATTCTGTCTGGCCTGGATCCCTGGGTGTTGCAAATAGTGTCCCAGGAATACAAGCTGGAGTTTCAAGACGTTCCCCCATGCCAATTTTTCAAATCGACCTTGCCAGCTTCTCTTTCAGAAAGGGAAGCAGTAACAGCGGCAATCCAAAAATTATGTCAGGATCAGGTCATAGTCCTGGTACCTTTGTCACAACAAGGGGAGGGGTTTTATTCAAGCCTTTTTGTAGTTCCAAAGCCGGACGGCTCGGTCAGACCAATCCTAAACCTGAAAAATCTGAATCTCTACTTGAAACGATTCAAGTTCAAAATGGAATCACTGAGGGCAGTGATTTCCATTCTGAAGGAGGGGGACTACATGGTGTCTGTAGACATAAAAGATGCTTACCTGCATGTTCCCATTTATCCTCCTCACCAGGCTTATCTGAGATTCGCGGTTCAGGATTGCCATTACCAATTCCAGACGTTACCTTCCGGTCTCTCCACAGCGCCGAGGGTATTCACCAAGGTGATGGCGGAGATGATGGTTCTCCTGCGTCAAAAAGGAGTCAATATAATTCCTTATCTAGACGATCTCCTAATAAAGGCGAGATCCAGGGAGCAGTTGTTACAAAACATCACACTCTCCCTGTCAATACTCCAACAACACGGTTGGATCATAAATTATCCAAAGTCACAGTTGGAACCGACGACAAGATTGTCTTTTCTCGGGATGATTCTGGACACAGAAGTTCAGAGAGTATTTCTTCCGGTGGAAAAGGCTCTGGAAATCCAGAAAATGGTAAAACAGATATTGAAACTATCGAGTGTGTCGATCCTTCAGTGCATTCGGTTGTTGGGGAAGATGGTGGCGGCCTACGAGGCCATACAGTTTGGCAGGTTCCATGCCAGGGTATTCCAGTGGGACCTGTTGGACAAGTGGTCGGGATCCCACCTACACATGCACCGGAAGATAATCCTGTCGTCAAAAGCCAGGATTTCGCTCCTGTGGTGGCTGCACAGTTCTCACCTACTAGAGGTATGCAGGTTCGGGATTCAGGACTGGCTCCTGGTAACCACGGATGCAAGTCTCCGAGGCTGGGGAGCTGTCACTCAGGGAGAAAGCTTACAGGGAAAATGGTCAAGTCAGGAAGCCTGCCTTCACATAAACGTGCTGGAATTGAGAGCCATTTACAACGGCCTTCAACATGCGGTACATCTTCTTCAAGATCATCCCGTGCAGATCTAGTCGGACAATGTAACAGCAGTCACGTACATAAACAGGCAGGGTGGAACGAAAAGCAGAGCGGCAATGGCAGAGGTGACGAAGATCCTCCTCTGGGCAGAAAGACATGTAAAGGCTCTGTCGGCAATTTTAATTCCGGGAGTAGACAACTGGGAAGCAGATTTCCTCAGCAGACACGATCTCCATCCAGGAGAGTGGGGCCTACACCAAGAAGTCTTCACAGAGGTGACAAGTCTTTGGGGAGTTCCTCAAGTAGATATTTTAGAAGGAGAGACGTATAGTCTGAAGGGATTGCACAGGCTCTTTCAGTATTATTAAGAAAAAACTATTTTAATAAGAACCAGCCTTAGAGAGACAATTAAATAAGCGGAATACCCTAAACTGAATTTAGATTAGGCTGGAGGTGCACCAGTAAGCATGGTACAGTATCTGGAAAAAGGGGAAAGAGGAGAGTGACCGTAAGACGGTCATCCTCCAAAGAAGGCTTACTTTATGGCGCACTATTTTTTATCATGAAATTCATAATTATTATAGAATTAAAACTTAACATTTATTGAAGATATTAAAATAATCCCCACCCTTATTCAGGCCAGGAAAGGAGTAACGTCGAAACATTAACACCGTATTTGAAGAAAATATGTGTCTTGGTGTGAATCCAAGAAGGCTCCTATGGAAGAGTTTGAGTTGGGACGTTTTCTTCATTTTCTGCAGGATGGTGTGGAGGCGGGCCTACGATTGGGATCAATCAAGGTCCAGATTTCGGCCTTGTCAGTGTTCTTCCAAAAACAATTGGCCTCTCTTCCAGAGGTTCAGACCTTCGTGAAAGGGGTTCTGCAGATCCAGCCTCCATTTGTGCCTCCAGTGGCACCATGGGACCTTAACGTGGTTGTGCAGTTCCTTCAATCAGATTGGTTTGAGCCTCTACAAGAGATAGAGTTGAAGTTTCTCACTTGGAAAGTGCTGATGCTTTTGGCATTGGCATCCGCGCGGCGGGTGTCTGAATTGGGGGCCTTGTCTCACAAGAGCCCTTACCTGTTCTTCCATGAAGATAGGGCAGAGTTGAGAACTCGTCAACATTTTCCTCCGAAGGTGGTTTCATCTTTCCACATAAACCAACCTATAGTGGTGCCAGTAGTTACTGACACATTCACTGAGTCAAAGTCTCAAGATGTGGTTAGGGCTTTGAAGATTTATGTCGCTAGAACAGCTCGAATACAGAAACAGAGTCTTTGTTTGTCCTGTATGCTCCCAACAAGATTGGGTGTCCTGCTTCCAAGCAGACTATTGCGCGTTGGATCAGAAGTACGATTCAGCACGCTCATACTACGGCTGGATTTCCGTTACCGACGTCGGTGAAGGCCCATTCCACTAGAAAGGTGGGCTCATCCTTGGCGGCTGCCCGGGGGGGTCTCGGCATTGCAACTTTGCCGAGCAGCTACTTGGTCGGGGTCAAACACATTTGCTAAATTCTACAAGTTTGACACCTTGGCCAATGAAGACCTCAAGTTCGGTCAATCGGTGCTGCAGGGTCATCCGCACTCTCCCGCCCGTACTGGAGCTTTGGTATAAACCCCATGGTCATGAAGTGGACCCCAGCATCCTCTAGGACGTATGAGAAAACAGGATTTTGATACCTACCGGTAAATCCTTTTCTCCTAGTCCGTAGAGGATGCTGGGCGCCCGTCCCAGTGCGTACTTTACCTGCAGTTTTGTTATTAGCGTTACACAAGTTGTGTTATATTAGTTTCAGCATGTTGGTGTAATTGGTTCATGCCTGTTGGCGTGTGTTCTGTTGAATGCCATATTGTGCGGCATGGTTGAGGTATGAGCTGGTATGTATCTCACCACTAGTTTAAAGTAAATCCTTTCCTCGAAATGTCCGTCTCCCTGGGCACAGTTCCTATAACTGAGGTCTGGAGGAGGGGCATAGAGGGAGGATCCAGTCCACACCCATTGAAAAGTCTTAAGAGTGCCCATGGCTCCTGCGGAACCGTCTATACCCCATGGTCATGAAGTGGACCCCAGCATCCTCTACGGACAAGGAGAAAAGAATTTACCGGTAGGTATCAAAATCCTGTTTTTAGTGTTAAGGCTGGATATAAACTGTTCAAGTCTCACTGCTTTTAAAAATTATTAAAAAACCATTTAAAAAAAATGTTCACGTCAGGGAGACCAATACAGCAAAATGAGTCATGTATCTTAACACGTTGGCTAGTGAGTATACATTAGGTTATATAATTTCTACAATTTTTTTTATTTTATTTTTTAATAATGGGGCCTCTACATTTTTCCAGTTTGACCTAGTAATAGTTTTGCAACGCATAGTATATAATTTATTAGGGTTAAAGTTTGTTTAAAAGTACTGGGACTGGATGATATAAAAAAGAAAAGGAATTACATTTTGTGTTAAACTATTTTTATATTAATTAGGGTAATATGATTCCTTTGTATCGATATGATCGTCAGTATTTAGCAAAGATGATTGGATTGGTTTTTTGAAGCTTGGCAGGACTATGATACCATATGTATAAAATGTAAAGTAATTTTCTTTATTTTCTGCCAGAAATTGAGCTTTTGTTTATTCTATGTCTAACTTTACAACATTCTTCAGGAGATAGGTTTTCTCTAAAATCTCTTTACCAATAGATTTTGTGAATATCCTTTTCTGGTTTATTATAGTTGAGTATAATTTAATAGAAAGTTGAACTTAAACCTTGAAAATGGTTATATTTTAATATATAATTTATAAAGTAGATGATCTTGTAATTATTGGTTGTCACAACTGAGGGCTGGTGAGGGTATCTGGAAGCCTCAGTTGTAGGGGCTGACGGATACCGGAATTTGGGTGGTGTGAGTAGACTCCTAGACATGCTCTAAGCCAGTAGCAAAGAATGCCTGAAGGCGTGACCATGACAACTGAAGGTATCTTTTAGAGATTTATTAAATAAAAGTCATATAAGGTGCAAAAGAATATCAAACATCACAGGTGATTATTTAGAGCACAACTGGTTAGGACCAGTAATCCGGAATGTGAAGGAAAGTTCTGTATAAAGCCTGGGGACCCACGTGAGGTAATAATGTGATGCTGGGAAAAGTAGGTGAAGCTGTAAATAATACTAGAGTTCGTGAATAAATTATAAATGAAGCTGGGGTTCGTAGGGAAACTGTAGATGGAGCTGGGGTTCGCTGGAAATCTGTAAATGAAGCTAGGGTTCGCTGGAAAACTGTAAATGAAGCTAGGGTTCACTGGAAAACTGTAAATGAAGCTAGGGTTCACTGGAAAACTGTAAATAAAGCTAGGGTTCGCTGGAGAACTGGAGAACACTGGGAAGTGGCTACTGGGAAGCCGGAGCATGAAATGCTGTTAGCACTGGGTGCAGGAACAATGATGACAGGGTGCACCACAGGGCAGGAACACAGGGAGCTGGAATATCACCGGAGAGGAAATCCACCAGGGAGTCAGGCTAATGCAGAGAGAGTACACAGAGATCTGCACACTGGAATCACAGGAGAAAACTGAAGCACTGACAATCTTCTGGTAGCTGGGACAGGATATTTATACCTGCTGCAGAACAGGGATTGGTCTGGTAATTATGACACGGCTCCAGTAGCACTGTGGATAGGTGAATGGATATCATGTGTCAAAGTCCAAGATGGCTGCGCCCATTAACAGAACCAGAAGGGGAACTAGTCACTGTGAAGCATGAGTACAAACAACAATGGTGGTGGAGGCCGCAGCAGCCGGACTCCACGCGCCCAGACGCGCATAGCGACCACAGGGATGGAAGTGGCGGCCGGGGCACACCAAGGACGCGCATCCCGCAGGGGACCACAGGCGCGGCAATGACTGCCGCGACGGGGCTGAGAGCGCCGCACCACCGTGAGTACATTTACTGAAGAGGCCGCTGATACCAGCGCTGCAGGCAGTAACCATAACCATAGTTAAAGTCCAGCCCTGGCTCGCTGAGCCAGCCTCAGGAGACATCTGACAGGTAGAAAACGATGTCTCAGTACCCGGATCGTGACATTGGTTATTAAGTATATTATTTATAGCGCTGAAGTGCTGGAATTCTCACTAATGTAGAGGTTAGTGAGGAGTGCCAGACACATATATGTGTGTTTTAAGACTGGTATATTTTTTTAAAAAATACTGTATATATATTTTCTACTGGGAATATGCTTTAAAATAATGAACATGTACCTTAAAGTACTGTTGGGCTAGTGGGGACTGCGGAGTGGGCCAGCTCTCATCCATGGGGACCAGAGCTCTATGATATTACTGTGTCCTACTATCTGTGGTGGTTGAATGAGGGGACAGCACCCATGTACCAAGAGGGCAGTTATAAGATTATTTTAGACAGTTTGCATACCTTTTAGGGAATAGCCTTATAAATCCTTTTATTAGGAGTGCAAAATATGAATGGCCATGAAATCCTTCTGAATACTTTTTCAGCACCTAATCATGATATTAAAAATGTTGTATTTTACATCCCAGAGTAAAAATATACATACTATCTAGAAGTTCACTTAGAAGTAGTAGAGATCTCCCCAACCTGCAGAAGTATTATTTTGCTACCCATGTAGGCCAGGCCCTCACTTGGTTTTCTTCTCCCATTAGTCTACCTTGGGTGCAAATAGAGTTGGCTTAAGCTAACCTATCCTCATTTGTATCTTTTCTACTACCATATGGTTTACGCAAATTTAGTCTTACCACTTTTCCATTCCCACTAACCCCCCTGTGGGATAACCCCACTTTTCCCCCAGGGACCCTACAAACACAATCACATTCATGGTACCAGATCCCTACTCATCCTAGATTTGTCACAGATCTCACTGAGGGCACTTTTTGGTGTACACTAGGTACCATATCCCAGAAATTCCAAATGACCCACCCTAGACCTTTTGAATATTTCCAATTAAGGCCTTTTTTAAAACTCCCTACCTAAGTCATCTGTCTTCAGATGCCTGACACCTTTTGAGAGGATTTGTTACCACTCTCCCCTTCGTAAGGGCAATATTTTTATTTTATATTCCATGCTATGTTCATCAGGTCCAGACCCCATACTACCTTATGAAAGTCACTGGGAGAGAGACTTAGGCCCTCCACGATGAAGTATGGCAGACTATTAGACAAATTGTAACTCATTCATCCATTTCCTCCTTTATTAAGGAAAACTCCTATAAAATTTATACGAGATGGTATCTGGTACATTCTAGGCTTAATAAAATGTACCCGACCTCCTCACCACTATGTTGGCGTGAATGTGGCTTAAAGGGAGATCTCAAACACATCTGGTGGAATTGCCCTAAGATTCTGCCTTACTGGACTAAAATCGAGTCTCTTCTGAGAGAGATTTATCAATCCCAAATCGTTCTTGGCCCATGGTGAGCTTTATTGGGGTTCCATATAGCTGGTCTTACCCCCCACTGAATAAATTGGCTCTTCGTGTTTTACATGCTGCTAGGGGAGCCTGGGCCTCTTGTTGGAAGCAGCATATGGTGCTATCCAAAATTTGGTTTATAATTTCTTTGCAAAGAATCACCCACACGTTGCATGATACCCTTGATAAATTTGAATAGCTAAGGGGCCTGTGGATCTTTGCTGCTCCCTCTCTTGGGACACAAAATTAAGGTGCGTTTCTGAAATGTTAGACTTTCTTCTTGTCCTGCTCCTGGTTCTGATGTGGTTTTTTTTTTGTTATCCAATAGATACAGTTCTATTTCCACTATTGACTTTTCCACTATTGCCTTTTTTTTTAGCTTGGCGGTCCCTTGGTGCCTTCCTCTCCTATTTTCCTGTTTTATGTTGTTATTTTTTTGTCTTTCTCTCCTTTTTTCTTATACTTGTTCTCATTCTTCTTTTCCTTTACTATTTCTCATTGTTTCTTATTTTTCTAATATTTCTAATACAGATGGAGTATCCCATATCCAAATATTCCGAAATACGGAATATTCCGAAATACTGACTTTTTTGAGTGGGAGTGAAATAGTGAAACCTTTGTTTTTTGATGGCTCAGTGTACACAAACTTTGTTTAATACACAAAGTTATTAAAAATATTGTATTAAATGACCTTCAGACTGTGTGTATAAGGTGTATATGAAACAAAAGAATTGTGTGAATGTACACACACTTTGTTTAATGCACAAAGTTATAAAAAATATTGGCTAAAATTACCTTCAGGCTGTGTGTATTAGGTGTATATGTAACATAAAAGCATTCTGTGCTTAGATTTAGGTCCCATCACCATGATATCTCATTATGGTATGCAATTATTCCAAAATACGGAAAAATCCCATAACCAAAATACCTCTGGTCCCAAGCATTTTGGATAAGGGATACTCAACCTGTATATATTAAAACTGCATTGCTTTTCACGACGTACATGTTTCATGATCTATAGTGTCATTGGATATCTATGTGTAATCATTTACATTTTGTCTGGTTTTGTATGAAGCTTTGCAATAAAAAATAATTTATTTAAAAAAAGTCTTTTTTGAGCTACATGAATTATTTTTATGGTTCTGTTTGAATTAACTGGTTTGCCTTCCTTTTGAGAATCCAGTTTGATTGGGGTGAATTAGGTCTGGGGTAAAGGTTGTTAATCAATTTGCTGAAATATTTGCAAACATATTTAGATCTATGTTTAGAGGAGATATACTGTATATCTGTAGTTAGAACACATAGTAGTATCATGGTTGTTTTTGCCTAGCATTATAAGGTCTGCATTAGTTGTTTTCAATTCAAATGTTTAACCTTTCATAATATTATTGTATAAAATTAGTAAGGATGATTTGTACAGTTTTATAAGAGACCCCTAAATCCATCTGAGCTGATTTATTTTTCAATAATTCAATTGTTCTAAAAAAATCTGAGGTTATACCTTTATATAAATTTATATAGTAGTGTTGTAATTAATCTGTTACATTTTGAAGGTTATAACTAAGGTTATTTGTAGAGATGTGCACAGGACCATTTTTGCTGAATTTATATTTGGCTCTGATTTGTCGTCCAGTTTGGATCTGATTTTGCCAAACAGCCGTGACTGGTTTTGGAGTTGGATATGGATTTTTCCCCCCAAAAAATTACAACAAAAAGCTAAAATCACATAATTTGGGCCTTTTTTGTTCCTAGAGTATTATTAACCTCAATAACATTAATTTCCAGTCATCTCCAGTCAATTTTGACCACCTCACAGTGTACATTATTGTTTTCACCAATATTGGGCAAAGGCTGCAGTGAGTTGGCTGGTTACTAAGTGACAGAGCAGCAGCACAAACACACACAGCAGTTTATAGCACATCCATGAAACATTGCCACAGCGTATTGGGTATAGTGCACAGAACAGTACAAACAATAGATCTATAGTATATATATTTTTTATTTTTTGAACTCGCAGCTCATTTCAAACTGTGTGGATCACAGGGCTTATAAATGCATGTGAACAAAGTGCACCAAACAGTACAAAACAATAGACTTTTTTTGTTTTTTAACTTGCAGCTCAGTTTAAATGCGTGGATCACAGGGCTTATAGACGCACATGAACAAAGCACACTAGATTAAAGCACACCAAACAGTACAAACAATAGAAAAATATATATTTTTATTTTTCTGTTATTTAACTTGCAGCTCGGTTCAAACTGTGTGAATTACATGGCCTACAGATGCACGTGAACAAAGCACACTAGGGTAAAACAAACAGTGCAATTTACAGCAGACTACAGTGCATATACAGCAGAATGCAGTCTGCCCCTCTATACAGTCACTATAGAGCACAGCCACTTGTGGACACAGCACAGCTAATACAGCAGAGTATAGCGCAGCATACAGCAGCATATCCCTATATACAGTCACTGTAGAGTCACTATAGAGAACAGCCACTTGTGGACACATCACAGCTAATGCAGCAGAGTATACCGCAGCATACAGCAGCACGTAGTCAGTGTGTCCCTATATATAGTCACTAGAGCACAACCACTTGTGGACACAGCACAGCTAATCAAGCAGAGTATACAGCAGCATACAGCAGCGCACAGTCGGTATGTCCCTATATATAGTCACTAGAGCACAACCACTTGTGGACACAGCACAGCTAATACAGTAGAGTACAGCACAGCAAATGGCAACATGCTTTAGCATGAATGGCACCGAGTCCCAGCCACGAACGCCTTATATAGAATCCGAGTCCCACAAGAATCCAATGCTGGGAGGATGACGTTCAGCTTCGACGTGGGATCCGAGTCTGGTGGGAATACTTGAGCTGTTGCCTGGTTGGTCTCTGATCCCTGATGTTCGGAGTGGTCAGAATTCCTTGGAATCCAGATTGCTTATCTCTAGTTATATGCTACATCTTTGATTATCATAATCTTATTTCTTGTGCATTTTGATTTTATTGTTTCTTTGGTAGAATTTTTTTAACATAAATTGTCTCTTTCATGATATTTTTGTTGAACCCAATTTCAAGAATTTGAGATTTTATACATTTCCAAATTCATTTACTTTTTACTTTTAAAATATTTTGATAGGCTGTATTTTGGGGGTTTTTCTATAATTTTTTTATATTGACAATTTTTATTTTCAGTTTTCAGAAAGAATTTGACAAAACGTATAAAACATATAAAGCATCTATAAGTAGGGCGCAATTTAACATAATCGTAGTACCAGTAACAGTAAACAGTAGGTGCAGTAGGTCATTACATTCAAGAGGGTGCGGATCACAGAGGCAGAGGACTAGAAAACGTCTGAGTAAGGCTATGACATTGTTTAGCAAATAAGGCCGAAATGGTCATATAGCCATGTAAAACTGCAAAAGACATCTTACATCAATGGGCATATGATTAGTATAAGAACATTTAGTATTGTATAGTGTTGAGGTTCTACTTCCTGCGCCCAAATAAACGACCACTGCACATAAATACGGCGATCACATCAAAACCAACCTAAAAACCTAAAAACCTAAAAAGAACAAGAAAACAGTGGCTACCTAAAGTAAGAAAGAAGGAGAGAGGGAGAAGAAAGGGGGAAGACAGAGAGACAAAAGGATACATACTGTGCATACGGACATGAATAACAGAGATTAACAAAAGGACTTGGATATGCCTGACTTATGGCATGGCTTTCATAATATGCAATAGACTATAGTGAAATCCACCTGGGGTCTCAAGGACAGCAAAATATTTAGAGAGATGATTCTAGTTGTCTGTGCAAATACCAAGTAGCATTTTCAAATAGCTTATATATATATGTGCCTGAGTATCATCTTCCAAAGCGGATATAGAGCAACCCCACTTTTTCTATAATTTTTATGTTTAAGTAGTTTCTAATTTAAAAAATGTATTTGAATGATCTATTTTTGTGCACTGGTGGTGGCTTTAAGGGTTCTCAGTTAATTTAAAAGTAAGAATCTTTAGAATAATTAATTTTATAAAGTCTTTGATAGAAATATTTATTTTTTTCTATAAGTTTTATTATTAAAATGTTGTTTAATCACCAATGTGTATTGTGAATGTGTGTATTTTTTTATTGAATGTTTTCAACAAATAAAATGTCACTCCATACAAAATGCAGGACAAAACAATGTTACACAAGTGTCCACAATAAATTGAGCAAACAGAACATGTTTATTGACCTAAGTATATAATATATTGTCCTCAGTAAGACTATAAGGTGGTAAACCTCGGCAGGGAGACACAAAGCATTACCAAGAGCATATAGCATAACCTTCCAGAATAATCCAATAAGCACGCTGAATAACAATCAAGTCAAGGAGAATAGTAAGTTAGACTCATCTAGTGCTCAAAATGTCCTGAGACCAAACATATGAAATAGCAATGAGAATAACTAATTACCAATGTGATCGACACATGAACAATAAAACGGGAGGGGGTGGGTGTAATAAAGAAAAATACATTAAACAGGGGGGTGGGACACATCAGGGAAACACATAAGGAAGGAGATAGGGAGGGAAGGAAGGAAGGGGGGTAGAAGATAATTTAATGCAGGGCACCTTTAGTGGAACAAATGTCAAACTAGCAGAATAAACCATCACATGGCATACAGTCTTGCATCAATTAATTAAATCGTGGAGTTTAGTACTTGGACTTATAGCACATCACTAATAGAAGAACCCCCTAAGAGATTTGCCTCAATGAGAACCAGATGGAAGAGTCAAATGCTTGTAAAGTCTGATTTTGTGTTTGAGGATTCAGGGACTCAATGTAGGGGCCCCATTTTTGTAAAATTGTATTACCCCCTTTTCTATATCTGGAAAAGGTACTCTCCTGTCGTAGTATAAAATTTTAAGTAAAAGTTGTTGCACTGAGGACAGAAGAGGTGGGCTTTTGTCAATCCAGTGAAGTAGGATTTACTTAGATTTACTGTGTGAACCCAAATTCCAGTTACCAAAATACAAAGTAGGGCTAGGGGATTTGGCCCGAGCTGTAACCAAAAGATTCTGTTAATATATGCCTGTACCTTATTCCAGAATCTCGTAATCTTATGACATTGACAAAAATTGTGGTAGAAAGAGGCCTTAGGTGACTTGCATTTGGGACAATGGCCTCATTTAGAGACTACCAAGTGACTCCCTTGATATTGTGAAATGTAAGCCCTGTTCAAGATGCGGACATGTACCTCTTGTAACATAGAGGTGTGCAGGTGTCGCATGTCTGAGTCAAAGTTTTGTAATAATTTATCAAATTTGGGAAAGGAGGTGATATCTTTTGACCAACTGTCATGTGTTGCTTTCCATATATTAGAATTGTTACTCGTAGCTATCAAACCATTCAACATTATTGTTTAGTAAGAATCATAGATAGCTGATGTGTGTATTTTTAAACTTCAATGTTAAATGGGCTGCATCATGATCAGACCAAGAAATTGGGAATATTACTGTTTATTTAAACAGATTAGTAATGTTATTATCTATTAAGATTACTATATGTCTATGCATGAATATGTGTATGGTGCATATCATAGAGCAAATCATAAATATAATTTTTGTATATTTGTTCTAATAGTTCTAATAATATTTTTGAGGGATATTCTTTTCTTTTAAAGGATCCAGAAAGATCAAACACAGGGTCTAATACTCTGTTAATATCACCACCTAGGATTATTTTATCATTGGACAATTTTTTGAAAATAATTATAAAATAAAACTATGTTTATATTGGGTGCATAAATAGAAGCAAGAGTTATTATAGTATTATGTAAATATTCTGCAACAATGGGTCTTTTACTGTTGATTATATTATAAAAGATATACAGTGTTTTTTTTAAATAGCAGTGCACTTTGTTTTATTTTCTGAAGTAGAGTAGAAGGCTAAAGAGTACATTTTTTATTTTTTAGTCTGGGTGTGTATGAATTAAGTTTGTTTCTTGTAAGAATTCCATGTGTGCATTTAATTGTAAATATACTGTATCTATTGTAAGAAAGCAGTTCTCTGTTTAGGCCATTTATATAAGTGGATATAATCTTGAAGTTTTTCTGAGTTCATTAAAATTTTCTTTTAGGGACTTATTTCCTATTTTATTTTTGATAATAAAATTAAGAGGAAAGTTTATTTGGGGAATGGGGGACCAATAAAGTTTTCTCTGTAAGTCTTTTGCCCACCTGCTCACCCCCAGCTTCAAAGAACAATCAAATAGAAGTTATACCCAAAAGACGGCCCTGTGCTTGGAAGAACAGAACTGTCAATTCTCGCTTGGTAACCCCCATACCCAGAGCGCCTGCACCTAACATAAGGAAAACTGAGGGCCCTCTGGTATGCCCAATCAGGTCAGTCCTTTGTAATGCCAGATCTATAAGAAACAAGACTGCAACAATTGCTGACCTTATTGAATCTGCAGATCTAGCCTGTATTACAGAGACCTGGCTAGATGAAAATGCAGCACCTATATTGGAGGCTGCAGTCCCAACAAACTCTGTCATCCACAACCCAAGACTGGACCGCAGTGGTGGAGGGGTGGCTATCTGCTTCAAAAAATACCTTTAACTTAGGGTCCACCCTATTGAAATGACTCGCTCATTTGAGTGCATTGCTGTCCGGAGTTCAACAGGATTAGGTTTCAGAGTACTTCTCATTTACCGGCCCCCTGGAGATGGTAAGATATTTCTACAAGAAATTGCAGACACTGTTGCTGGCCTGGTTCTGGAACATCAAAGATGGCTCATCCTCTGGGATTTCAATGCATGGGTGGATGATGAGCTCTCACACCTTGGCCAAGACTTCCTGTGCACAATGAATGCTCTGGGCTTCACACAGGTCATTCCTTCTGCCACACATAAAAGTGGTCACACTCTTGATCTTGTCTTTCAGATTGGATTAGAAGTCACTGACCTAAAAATAAACCCTGTCATCTGGTCAGACCACCACTCCCTTTGGTTCTCAATTGCAACCCCTCAAATAAGATCTCTGCCCGTGGAGTTGACCAGGTATCCTCCAAGGAGGGAAATGACTACCCAGGCTCTTGCAGAAAATCTGGATCCCTCTGCTATACTGGGTGCCTGTGAAGATCCCTATTCCCTAGTCCGTTATTATAATAGGGATGTTATGGCTGCGATTGATAATATCGCCCCTGTGCATATAAGACCTTGTAAACCACAACTTCGAGCTCTCTGGTTCAACAACAGTGTTAGTGAGCTCAAGAAAAGGGGACATAGACTGGAAAGACGATGGAGGAAGACTAACCTAGTGGATGACAAAATAAAACTAATAAAGCATAACGAAGAATATCAATCGACAATCACCCGTAAGAAATCACAGTTCCTGTCAAATGAGATCATGGCAGCAAACAATAGGCCAGCTCAACTTTTCCACACAGTGGAGATGATTTGCAATCCAGCATGCCTGCAGACTGATGAAACCCTCTCCCAGGCAAGATGCAACGAGTTTGCAAACTTCTTTGCAGATAAAATATCCACCATCCGGGATGGAATCTCCACAGTGCCATCAAAGGAGTGTCAAACTACAAAGCCTGCCAATATAAGCCACCTGCCTTCATGGACCAGCTTTAACCCAGTGGATGTAAAGGACATTGCTGAAATTGCTCGGATTTTGCGTCCCACCACCTGTGATCTGGACCCTGCCGCAACCAAGCTTCTAATAGGTTGTATGGATATAATTGGTCCTGTCTTTGCAAAAATTGTTCAATGCTCTTTGCAAACAGGCATATTTCCTGGACCCCTAACGGAAGCAATTGTTAGACTTCTTCTTAAAAAACCTAATTTAGATCCCGACTGCATGACCAACTACAGACCGGTATCAAACCTTCCTTTTCTAGGAAAGGTTATTGAGAAAGTGGTTGCAAATCAACTGAAGACCCGCCTGACAACCCATGATATCTATGATCCATTCCAATCAGGATTCAGGAGAAGACATAGCACTGAAACAGCCCTGGTGTGTGTGTTAAATGATCTTCTGATGGCAAGAGACAGAGGTGACTGTTCAATATTAATCCTTCTGGATCTCTCTGCAGCATTTGATACCGTGGACCATGGGCTTCTGATTGAGCGACTGATACATTTTTTTGGACTGGATGGCACAGTCCTAAGCTGGTTCAAATCATTTCTCACAGGCAGGTCACAGAGAGTATCGTCTGGATTATACTCATCACCACCAGTGCCATTGCCATGTGGTGTCCCACAAGGTTCTATACTATCCCCCATGCTTTTTGCAGTATACATGCTCCCGCTGGGTGAAATAATCAGGCGCCATGGGCTAGTCTACCACTGTTATGCAGATGATACACAACTGTACTTGTCCTTTGCTCCAGGCACTGATAAACCAATAGCAACCCTAAATGGCTGTCTAGCTGAGCTCCAGGAGTGGATGAGTGCAAGTTGGCTGCGACTGAACCCGGATAAAACAGAGGTCCTTATGATAGGACCGCAATATCAAAGGACAAGACTGCAGCATAGCCAACCAACTGGACTTACACTCGGGGATTCAGAATTACAAACCACTGATCGTGTGCAGAATCTTGGCGTTGTCCTGGAAGGTGGCTTGACAATTAAACATCAGATATCAGCCACAATCAAATCCTCATTCCTTCACCTGAGAAACATAGCCAGAATCAAGAACTAAATTCCCTCAGATGATCTGCCAAAAGTCATCCATGCATTTGTATCATCTTTATTAGACTACTGTAATGCCCTTTACCTTGGTCTCCCAGCAAAAGAATTGCACCGCTTACAGCTGGTGCAAAACACAGCTGCCAGGCTGTAAACCGACCATCCCCGTTCTAGCCACATAACACCCATCCTCTACTCCCTTCACTGGCTGCCTGTAAGATGGCGAATCATCTTTAAGATTGGCTTACTGAGTTTCAAAGCACTACATGACCAGGACCCAAGGTACCTGAAGCAGCTTCTGACCCCATACTACCCCACTCGATTACTGCGATCTGTAGATGAAGGACTTTTAGCAGTACCTAGAATCTCCCGTAATTCATCTGGAGGTCAAGCTTTTAGTCATGCGGCTCCAACTCTATGGAACTCACTTCCCCGCACAGTGCGAGAGGCCCCAACTGTAGAATCCTTCAAAAGTAGACTCAAGACTTTCCTTTTTACTCAAGCATTCCCATAATTGTCCCTTTAGTATCTACATGCTTCTGTATTTTATGAAAAGCTGTTCTGTACTTCATTATTTTCTGTACTATATTATGCTATGTATCTGTTAAGTGCCTTTTGGAGAAAGAGCACTATATAAATAAGATTTTTTATTATTATTATTATTATTATTATTATTATTATTATTATTATTATTATTATTATTATTATAATAATATACATCCAGTAAAACATGTTTGCAAGGTGTAAGCTAAGTTGTTTGATACTAGTATCTGGGGAATAAATTAGGGGATCTCTTTGAATTGTATTTGTTAATAAATTTCAAGGAATTAGGATTTCATAATAGGATGATTTATAGAATGTTTTAGTTCACAAGATTTTTCGCTAAAAGTAATTTGATTTGCTTTATAATTAGCATTGATTTACATTATAAGGTGAACTTGGATTTTTATGTTTCGTATTAAACAGTTTTTATATTGATAGTAGGAAAAGTTTAAGATGCTCATCATTTATATAAAGAATATAATTATAAGAATTTCTAGGCATACAATCATAATTTATGGTGTACCTATAGATAAAATATGAATTTATTTTAAAATTGTAACTGTAAACTGTATTCGCTAAGTTTAAAACAACACCACTGTACCTATACTTAAGATAAAAAGTATATACAAAACATACAAAGTAAAAAAAAATGATTATAAAGTTAAAGAGAATATCCAATTGTAAACAACAAACTATATTAAAATAAAACAATATTAATATAAATATTGCTAATTGCTAATAGTTATTTAAAACTCATAGATTAGGCCAAGTTCTTTCTCTGTTTTAGATAATATATGATTAATAGTGGAATTCCAATCTTTTTAATTTCTTGTTTTCTTTTGGCATGTGTTTTTATTTTTGAGTTTTTGTAGTGTATTAACATGGAGAGATTAATGCCAGTTGTATTTGATTTTTCTTGAAAGATTACCACATGTATATATGGACATAGGCACTGATTCTGTGGGTGCTCCCGAGCCCGAGCACCCACAGACAGTGAGGAGCACCCACGGAACCAGCCACTGCCAATGTCCCAGTACAGTTATGTTACCCTCCACTGCGGGCTCTGGGGGTTGCAGAAGCGCTTCCATACATTGCAGTGTAAAAAACCCAACCAAAAATGGCCGCCATACATTGCAGTGTAAAAAACCCCACCAAAAATGTCCGCCGTACATTGCAGTGTAAAAAACCCCACCAAAAATGTTTTTTGTTTTTTTTCACACTGTAATGTACGGAAGCGCTTCCGCAGCCCCCAGAGCACCTCAATCCATTGCGGGGGATGCGGGGGATGCGGGGGCTAGCCATATAAATACTGATGTGCGGGGGCTAGCCATATAAATGCTGATGTGCGGGGGCTAGCCATATAAATGTTGATGTGCGGGGGCTGTAGGGGCTAGCCATATAAATACTGATGTGCGGGGGCTGCAGGGGCTAGCCATATAAGTACTGATGTGCAGGGGCTAGCCATATAAATACTGATGTGTATTTATGTGTGCAGTATACATACTGATGCCCGCACCCACCATAATTTACTTGAGCAGCGGCCAGGAGACCCCTGGCAACACGCAGGAAACCCCTGCCAATGCACAGGAGACCCCATAATGCATAATGGGTGTTATGATGTGTAGCATAACATGTAATAGACATTACGGTGTGTGGCATATTGCGTAATGGGCATTACAGTGTGTGGCATATTGCGTAATAGACGTTATGGTGTGTGGAATATTGCGTAATGGACATTACGTGTGTGGCATATTGCGTAATGGGCATTACAGTGTGTGGCATATTGCGTAATAGACGTTATGGTGTGTGGCATATTGCGTAATGGACATTACGTGTGTGGCATATTGCGTAATGGGCATTACAGTGTGTGGCATATTGCGTAATAGACGTTATGGTGTGTGGCATATTGCGTAATGGACATTACGTGTGTGGCATATTGCGTAATGGGCATTACGGTGTTTGGCATATTGCGTAATGGGCATTATGGTGTGTTGCATAATGTATAATGGGCATTACGGTGTGTTGCGTAATATGTAATGGGCATTAGTAACTGCCGCGGCCACCCATTCATTTCCGCTTCCGCCAAGCACCCACCAGCAAAAACATAAATCGGCACCTATGTATATGGGCTTTAGTTATTTCAATGAGAGTATTTTGGCTATCTGCATTCCAGGATAGAAATGTTGCATTTGTTTCAGCCAAAGCTAGGCTAAAATGTTATTCATTAGGGACTGCCAAAAAAAAAATAAGGATTGCTCACTTCAATTTCCAGGTCTAATTAGCCCTTGAACCAAGAAATTTTAAAACATATTTAACAAGGGCTTACTGAACACATTACATTCAACCATTTATCCAGTTTGGGTCATAATAAGAAAACAACAGAAATATTCATATTGCAAAACATGTTTGGTAATTAGAAGTATTTTGCAATGTAAAGTATAAGTATTCTAATACCGCCTAATGAAAGCATGTCTACCTGTGCCTTATTGTTCCAAAGTGTTATTTTTGAATGCTTGGTATATTGTGCAAGGTTTTGTACAAGGGAAAGTTCCTCCTCTATACAGAACTGTATTTTATTTATAACACTAGTTGCTATTCATCCAGAGACAGATGTAATAGGCACTCACTCGCTGTCAAAGAATATCGAATGGGTGTTATTTACTATTCACAGCATGGCCAGGTACAGTTTCATTGATGCACAATTTAAATGTTATAAAAATGGCAGGCTCCTAAATTTTAGCCCCAGCCCCTGGTTTTGGAAAAATTGTGCCAGATTGCCATAGTTACATTATAATTAGAGAGCGGTTTTGTTATGTTATATGTCATTATTATCTTTTATTTATATTGTGCCACAAGGGTTCCACAGCACCTAACAAAGTACATAAACAAATGAGCAAACATGAAAACAGTGACTTACAGTACATGATAATGCAAGACAAGTACATGGTTTAATATAAACACTGAACATTAAGCCACAGGTTTTTTTTTATATTGCTGGTATAACTGCAATGCAATTATTCCGTAACCAAAAACATGTAAATCCAATCAGAGCCATAACTAGACATTTTTGTTCCCTGTGCCAGAAATAGAATTGGTGCCCCCCCCCCCCCCCCCCACCACCACCACTATAAATAAAACAGGGACAGTGTATGTCAATGAAAAATATAGGGGCGTGGCTTCATTGGAAAAGGGCGTGAGAAAATAATACCAATTCATATTACGCCACACAGTAGTCTCCATTATTCAAATTACACCACACCGTAGTGCAACTTATACACATTATACCATGTAGAGGCGAGCCCCTTATATACATTATGCCAGGTAGAGCCCCTTTTACACATTATGCCAGGTAGAGCCCCCTTTTACACATTATGACAGGTACAGGCCACTTTTAAACATTACTCCAGGTAGAGCCCGTCACACATTATTCCAGGTAGAGTCCTCTTTTACACATTATGCGAGGTAGAGACCTTTTTACACATTGCACCAGGTAAAGCCTCCTTTTACACATTGCACCAGGTAGAGCCCTTATACATGTTACACCAGGTAAAGCCCCCTTTTACACATTATGCCAGGTAGAGTCCCCTTTTACACATTACACCAGGTAGAGTCCCCTTTTACAATGCAGGTAAAGCCCATTTTACACATTGTGCCAGGTACAGCCCACTTTTACATATTGCGCCAGACAGAGCCCCATTTTACACATTATACCAGGTAAAGTAATATAAAATAACATTCTTATTTTATGCACTACACACCTCCTCAAGCTCTGTGAATGAGGGCAGGTGGGGGAAAGGTCACCATAGGTCTGACTGTGGACTCGCTGGGCTGCATTGTGATCTGTAATGACTCCTTTTATTCCCCGCCCAAATGTCGCGGCTCCTCACTGCGCAGGGCACTGTGGGAGTCAGCTGGGGCTGGGAAAGATGTCATCATGTCTCTCCCTGAAGACACTGCAGGGGAGGTAGAACATCCGATCCAAGGGGAAGGTGGCACTGCAAGCCTGTATAGTTAGAGTTTGAAAAAAAGAGTGTTTATGACGAATATGTTTGTGTGATGTGAGTTGTGTGATGAGTGGCACCTGTGGAAAAAACTTGAAAGTAAATA
Source organism: Pseudophryne corroboree (assembly GCF_028390025.1). Lineage (NCBI taxonomy): Eukaryota > Metazoa > Chordata > Amphibia > Anura > Myobatrachidae > Pseudophryne > Pseudophryne corroboree. Next base: position 110,328,472 of record NC_086455.1, read on the forward strand.
ATGTTTGCAGCCTGTTTTGTGAGGATATGAGTGACAGTCCCGTCAGCAATAAGTTGACTCATCCTGATTTACTTTCCCCATGATGGCCAGCGGGGTATCCTCAGCCGATGGTGTAGGCTGACCGCAGCTTCCCATCTCTGCTGCTGCTGCATCCAGTGGGTTGCAAGAAGGTGACATCACCAGGTTTGTGGAACATCACATGTCGTGGCTGGATGCCGATGTTGTGAGTAGTTGTACGAGTTGAGTAGTCACTCCTTTGTGGGTCCTGTATAGTGGTGCGCTCTGCAGTAGAGAAGGATTTGAGCACACACCACTATATACAGGACAGTGCTGCAGTGGTGGGAGGCGGGTGGCAGTGATTGAGCAAACAGTCATGCGGGTGGTGCTGCCAGATGGTGCACCCACAGTGCATATGCGCTATGGGAAAGGCACCACTGGCACACAGCTAGTTATGGCCCTGAATCCAAAAGAAAAAAAATGGTATAGTTCTAAAATAAAGACTCAGCATAAGTTGTACTGTCTCTCTACTGTATGTGTGCAAAGAAAATACAGGCCAAAGCATGTTTCTTGGTACTTATTTAAAGTATCCATTTGCATATTTTACAAATGTTGGAATATATGGTATAAAACATCTGCACTGCTAGTTTAGTATGTAGTCATTAAAATGATTTATGTTGCATCAAAAATTGATTGTTCTATTATTTATTTATTTATTCATTCATTCATTCACTCATTCATTCATTCATTCATTCATTTAATTTAACTAAAGACAGACTTGAAAAAAGGGGCTTACCACACAAGGGCAAATCTGGAGTCGAGTGCAGTGTCTCAGGCAGCAGCTAACAATCAAGGAATAATTAAGAACTAATCAAGAAGCAATTTGTTCATGGAGAGTGAAAAAAAAATTGCAGTTTAAAAACATAACAGGAAGAAATCTACAAATTGAGATTTTCTGACATGGCTAACAATAAGAGATGTACAGTATATATAGACGTGCCATACTATCCCTTTACCAGAACACTCATGAAGAACACAGGTTCTGTGGCTTTTTTACTTCAAACCTGCATTTCACCTTGTTTTAATCAACCACAGAACCTGTGTAATTCATGAGTATCCCAGTAGTTTAAAGGGATAGTATGGTAAACCATCTATAGGGCAGTGATTCCCAAACTATTTTGAATCATGGCAGAATTGTTTTCATGGCACCCCTAGGCCAAAAGTTTCTTATTGAGAAATTTATAAAGAGATATTCAATTAAATAAATTGTGTTTATATATCATCCTTATGTTCAATTGTGTGGTGAGGGACTAGATTTGCTTCTGTTTGTCCACATGTTTTATGATTGGCAGCCACCAGTAGGGCCATTTCTAGGCAATTTGACTCCAAGTGCAAACAGTAAAAAATTCACCCCCCACCCCACAGACATTCAAAATGCGTCCCTACATAGACATAAAAACCCTCCCAATGAGGGGCGTCATCTAAAAAATTGGCGTGGTCTCACTTAAAATGGGCATAGCGTCGCAGGAAAAGACTACCATACACCCCAGTTTTTGACCCAGCAACAAGAGACCTCGACCACCACAGGAAAAAAAATACCACCATATTAAGCCCCACATAGTAATGCCCCTTGCACCATATTATGCCCCCTGCACCATATTATGCCATACACCACAATGCCCGTGATAAATTATGCCCTACCTTAAAGCTTCTAATACCTTTATATTACCTGCTCATTGCCAAGGGTTTCACGAGCTGGGTGTCATGCTCGTTGCCTGGGATTTTATGCACTGGGTGTCATGCTCGTTGCCAGGGGTTTCACATGCTGGGTGTCATGCTCATTGTCAGGGGTTTCATGTGCTGCATGTCATGCTCATTGCCAGGGGTTTCATGCACTGGGTGTCATGCTTATTGCCAGGTGTATCATGCACTGTGTGCCATGCTTGTTGCCAGGGGTTTCACGAGCCGGGTGTCATGCTTGTTTTCAGGGGTTTCATGCTCTGGAATCCATGCTCATTGCCAAAGGGGATTCTCGTTGCCAAGGGGCATAATAAAGAAGATCCGCCGCCAGCACTAATATCAGGCTCCCCTTCCTCCCTCTTCCCTAGTACTCTGTTCGGGGGCGGGTTTCACAGAATGTCACGGTTGCAACATGTCGTCACGACATAGCCATGTCATTCAACAAAACTCTGCCCCCAAGCAGAGTACTAGTAATAAGGAGGGAGGAGGGGGTGCAGAAAGTGGACAAAGTGCCGCGGCAGGTGCCCCGTGTGGTTGCACGGCTTATCTGCTGCAAGAAACAGTACTGGCCACCAGCACTGGTTTTGCCTGTAGATGTAAGTTGGATCCGCAACTCTAGGGGTTGGCAAAGGGTCCCACCGACTCATGGGCTCAGGTTCTACGTACAGATATAGCCACGCTCATCATGGCTACATCTTGCCTTGATCGCGCCTTCTTAGGTGTGACCATTTGCACGTCTAGGGCGCGCATGCTTCTTAGACGTGTACATTCCCCATTCACATGAATGGAATTGCCAAATGCTACAGCTCTGTACGGCTAGGCATGGGCGCACCTAGCCGCACCAAGAGTGCTCATTTAGTGAACATGTAGCCACGATGAGCATGGCTACATCTGTACCATACACCCATGGTGAATATACCTGTCACGATCCGGGTATCTGGACGCCATTACTTGCCTTTTAGATGCCTTCTGAAGCTGGCTCAGTGTCCCAGGGCCGGATCTCATCTGTGTTCCTGATGTCCACACTCTGCATATCCCTCCTGTCACTCTGAGACGCTGTCACAGCGGCGCCATGTTTGAACCTTGTGTGGCGTCTCCCGTCCTCCACGGCCTCCGCCGCCGCTCCTGTGTTCCAGTGTGCAGGTTGTCAGGGTGGTGCCCCATGCCTGCCGCGGCCTCCGCTGTCATCCATGTGTTTCAGTGTGCAGTTGTCAGTTTGGCGTCTCCTGTCCTCCGTGGCCGGCGCTGCCATTGCTGTTATGTTTCCACATGGTTTTCCAAACCAACTTTCCCTCCAGTACTAACATGGGCGCAGCCATGTTTGTTCCAGTCACATGTTCAATCTCCACCAATCTGCTGCACTGTGAATCCGCATGATTGGCTAGCCAATGCCTGCCCTGCAGCAGGTATAAGTATCCTGTGCCTGAACCAGGAAATGGTCAGTGCTTTGAATGTCAAACCTTGTTCCAGTCTCTCTCTCCTGTGGTTGTTTCCCCAGGTTCCAGCTCCTGTCTCCAGCATCCACTACGAGACCCGCACCTGCCTTCCATCCTGCGGTGCAGCCTGACTCTGCAGCCCTCCGTGGCTATTCCAGCTTCCAGCTATTAACCCATCTGCTTCCAGCGGTCAGCTTCCAGCAGTATCCAGTTTCTTTAAAGTGCCAGTGTTATTCCAGCAGATCCCTACTTACCAGCAGTATCCACTACCACCGGTAACTTCTTTTCAACTCTTCTGTTTCCACGCTCCCTAGCATCTTACAGTATTCACTCCGTGTCTTCATCACCTGACTGGTTCCATCCAGCATCCACTCCATGTCTTCATCACCTGGCTGATTCCATTCAGCATCCACTCCGTGTCTCTTCCACCTGGCTGGTTCCATCCAGTGTCTACAACAGTCTGTTCAAGTTACCAACTACATCTATACTTCTACTGGCGTGTTCCTCGGCTATCTTCACTACTACAGCCAGGCCTGGTAAGGTTATTCCATCAAAGGACTTTAACATCTGTTCCTCAACCTACCAGTGCCCTGTGATACCTCCCATGGTTATAGTGATCCAGGAACTGTATTATTTGCCACTGCTTTTATCAACTGTGAATACTGTTGTTCAACACGGAGTTTGTTAATAAAGCTTTTATTGACTTTTAACCTGGTTGTCATGGTCACACCTTCGGGTAATCCTTCTACACTTACATGTCCAGGGGTCTGATTAAACCTCCCAAGTTTAATTTCATTTCAGCCCCTACAACTGAGGCTTCCTCCTGTCAGCCTAAACCCTCAGTTGTGACAGTAAGCACTGACCATATGAATCCAGTCGGAGACCAGGATCAAGCGGCCAGGCCGATGCAAGAACTGGCAGCCAGACTCGAACATCAGGAGGCTGCACAAGGCCACATCATCCGCTGTCTCCAGGATCTCTCTACCCGACTGGATGGGATTCAAACGACCCTCCGTGGACCTGGCACGTCCGGTGCGTCCACTACAGTGACACCAGCTGTAACCCCACCCACCTTACCCATTTCTACTCCACGTCTTCATCTTCCAACGCCAGCAACATTTGACGGATCTCCAAGATTCTGCAGGGGATTTCTCAACCAATGTGAAATCCATTTTGAGCTACAACCTGGCAATTTCCCCAGTGACCGTACTAAAATTGCCTATATTATTTCCCTTCTCAGTGGCTCAGCCCTTGACTGGGCATCACTTTTATGGGAGAAGTCTGATACCCTGTTGTCTTCCTATACTGACTTTGTAGCTACTTTCAGGCGCATCTTCGACGAGCCAGGCCGGGTAACCTCTGCTTCATCTGAGATTCTCCGTTTACGCCAGGGAACACGTACTGTTGGACAGTATCTTATACAGTTCAAAATCCTGGCATCCGAACTGGCATGGAACGACGAGGCCCTGTATGCTGCATTCTGGCATGGCTTATCAGAACGCAACAAGGATGAATTAGCTACCAGAGACTTGCCTTCTAAGTTGGATGAGCTAATTTCACTATGCACAAAGGTTGATCTACGTTTCAGAGAAAGAGCAACTGAGCGAGGAAGATCATCTATTCCAAAATCTTCTGCTCCTCCTCCTCCTCGTCAATTGTCTCCATCCAAAGATGAGCCCATGCAAATTGGTCGTTCCCGTCTATCTCCCGCTGAGCGCCGAAGACGTCTCTCTGAGTCTCTCTGTCTCTACTGTGCAGCTCCATCTCACGCTATCTATGCCTGTCCCAAACGTCCGGGAAACTCCAAATCCTAGCTCGCCAAGGAGAGGGCCGGCTAGGAGTAATGATCTCCTCTCCATCTCCTCATGATTGTAATCTCCCAGTCTCGCTTCAAATTGCTCAACGTTATAGGAACGTCATTGCCCTCCTTGATTCCGGAGCAGCTGGGAATTTCATAACCGAAGCTTATGTTAAACGGTGGTCCCTACCCACCGAGAGACTTCCTACGTCTATTTCCTTGACTGCCGTGGATGGCAGTAAGATTTTTGATGCAGTTATTTCTTTAAGGACACTACCAGTTCGTCTGAGAGTAGGAGTTCTTCATTCAGAATTTATTTCCTTTCTAGTGATTCCAAGAGCCACACATCCAGTGGTTTTGGGCCTTCCATGGCTCCGTCTTCACAATCCATCGATTGACTGGACGACTACGCAGATACTAGCATGGGGTCCCTCCTGTGCTGAGACCTGTTTGTCCAAAGTGCTTCCTGTTTGTTCTTCCTCCCCCAGGTCGTCTGATGTTCCACCTCCTCCATATCAAGACTACACAGATGTGTTCAGTAAAGCCTCCGCTGATATCCTTCCTCCTCATAGAGAATGGGACTGTCCAATTGTTCTCATCCCAGGGAAGGTTCCACCTGGAGGCCGGACTTATCCGTTGTCCCTTCCAGAGACGCATTCCATGGAGGAGTACATCAAGGAGAACCTGGCAAAGGGTTTTATTCGACCTTCCTCTTCTCCAGCTGGCGCAGGCTTCTTTTTCGTAAAGAAAAAAGACGGTGGCCTGCGGCCGTGCATCGACTACAGAGGTTTGAACAACATTACCGTTAAGAACCGTTATCCTTTACTCTTGATAACAGAGCTCTTCGATAGCGTTAGCGGAGCAACCATCTTTACAAAGTTGGATTTGAGGGGTGCCTACAATCTCATCCGGATCCGTGAGGAGAACGAGTGGAAGACCGCCTTTAACACCCGGGATGGACATTATGAGTACCTCGTCATGCCCTTCGGATTGAGCAACGCTCCAGCTGTTTTGCAGCATTTCGTGAATTAAATCTTCAGAGACATCCTGTACCGCCATGTCGTGGTTTATCTAGATGATATCCTTATCTTTGCCAATAATCTAGAGGAACATCGCTTCTGGGTAAAGGAGGTTCTGTCCCGTCTCCGTGTCAATCATCTCTATTGCAAATTAGAGAAATGTGTTTTTGAAGTCAAATCCATTCTGTTTCTAGGTTACATTGTGTCCGGTTCCGGACTAGAGATGGATCCTGAGAAACTACAAGCAATCCAGAATTGGCCGATTCCCCTAACCCTCAAAGGTCCAGAGGTTCTTAGGGTTCGCCAATTACTACAGAAAGTTTATACGAGACTTTTCCACCATTGTGGCGCCTATCACTGCATTTACCAAGAAGGGTGCTAACCCGTCCAAGTGGTCTGAAGAAGCTACGCAAGCTTTTCATCTATTAAAGCAACGGTTCATCTCTGCACCAGCTCTGAAACAGCCCGACATCGACTCTCCTTTCATCCTTGAGGTGGATGACTCCTCCGTTGGAGTAGGAGCGGTGTTATCCCAGAGGGCTAAAGATGGTCATCTACATCCTTGCAGTTTCTTCTCCCTGAAGTTCTCCCCAGCTGAGCGCAACTATGCCATTGGCTACCAGTAGTTGCTAGCCATCAAGCTCGCTCTATAAGAGTGGAGATATCTGTTGGAGGGAGCTTCCCATTCAGTCACTATACTTACCGACCACAAGAATCTTTTATATCTGAAAAGCGCACAATGTCTTAATCCTCGTAAAGCCAGATGGGCACTTTTCTTTTCCAGGTTCGACTTTAAACTCCAGTTCTGTCCGGGTTCTCAGAATCGCAAGGCCGATGCCCTTTCCCGCTCATGTGAGCAAGAAAATGAGTCAGAGTCTTCGGACAAGCATCCTATTATTAATCCGTTGGCATTCTCCACGGTAGGGATGGACTCTACGCCTCCACCAGGGAAAAGTTTTGTGAAGCCGGTGTTAAGGAAGAAGCTCATGCATTGGGCCCATGCTCCCCGTTTTGCCGGACATACAGGCATCCAGAAAACCCTTGAGTTTATCTCTAGGTCCTATTGGTGGCCAACTCTGAAGAAGGACGTCATGGAGTTTATTGCCTCTTGCCCAAAGTGTGCCCAACACAAAGTCTCCCGCCAGTCGCCTGCGGGGCAACTGGTTCCATTATCTGTTCCCCGTCGACCGTGGACCCATTTGTCGATGGACTTCGTTACAGATCTGCCTATGTGCAACAAGTTTAATACCATCTGGGTGGTAGTTGACCGGTTCACCAAGATGGCACATTTCATACCTCTCACCGGTCTTCCGTCAGCTTCCAAGCTGGCTCAAGTGTTTATTCAAGAGATCTTCCGACTCCACGGTCTTCCTGAAGAGATCATCTCTGATCGTGGTGTACAATTTGTAGCCAAGTTTTGGCGAAGTTTATGTCAAGCCCTCCAAGTCAAGTTGAAGTTTTCTACAGCTTACCATACTCAGACCAATGGTCAAACCGAGAGGGTGAATCAGGACTTAGAGGCCTTCCTCCGCATTTATGTGTCTTCCTCTCAAGATGACTGGGTTCAACTCCTTCCTTGGGCCGAGTTCAGCCACAACAATCAATACCATTCCTCATCTTCTTCAACACCATTCTTCATCAACTATGGATTCCACCCTAAAGTTCCAGAATTCCAACCGCTTCCAGCAACTTCTGTTCCAGCAGTGGATGTCACCTTGCGTCAGTTTTCTAACAACTGGAAGAGTGTGCGAGCGGCTCTGCTCAAAGCCTCGTTCAGGTACAAGAAGTTTGCTGATAGAAAGCGTAGAGCGGTTCCTGCTCTCAAGGTGGGTGATCGTGTATGGTTGTCCACGAAGAATTTGAGGTTGAGAGTTCCCAGCATGAAGTTTGCACCTCTTTACATCGGTCCTTTCAAAATTGAACAAGTCATCAATCCTGTTGCCTACAAACTCCAGTTACCTCCCTTCCTGAAGATACCCAGGACATTCCATGTTTCCCTGTTGAAACCGCTGATCCTGAATCGGTTTCATTCTGCACTTCCTCCAGCTCCGAAAGTCCAAACTCAACGGGGAGTTGAGTATGAAGTGGCCAAGATTCTGGACTCACGTTTCCGTTACGGTCAATTGCAGTATATTATTGACTGGAAGTGCTATGGTCCTGAAGAACGCTCTTGGACCAATGCGTCAGATGTCCATGCTCCTGCCTTGGTTCAGAATTTCCACTCTAAGTTTCCTCAAAAGCCGAAGAAGTGTCCTGGGGCCACTCCTAAAGGGGGGGGGGGGGTGCTGTCACGATCCGGGTATCTGGATGCCACATTACTTGCCTTTTAGATGCCTTCTGAAGCTGGCTCAGCGTTCCAGGGTCGGATCTCATCTGTGTTCCTGATGTCCACACTCTGCATATCCCTCCTGTCACTCTGAGACGCTGTCACAGCGGCGCCATGTTTGAACCTTGTGTGGCGTCTCCCGTCCTCCGCGGCCTCCGCCGCTGCTCCTGTGTTCCAGTGTGCAGGTTGTCAGGGTGGTGCCCCATGCCTGCCGCGGCCTCCTCTGTCATCTATGTGTTTCAGTGTGCAGTTGTAAGTTTGGCATCTCCTGTCCTCCGCGGCCGGCGCCGCCATTGCTGCTATGTTTCCACATGGTTTTCCAAACCAACTTTCCCTCCAGTACTAACATGGGCGCAGCCATGTTTGTTCCAGTCACATGTTCAATCTCCACCAATCTGCTGCACTGTGAATCCGCATGATTGGCTAGCCAATGCCTGCCCTGCAGCAGGTATAAGTATCCTGTGCCTGAACCAGGAAATGGTCAGTGCTTTGAATGTCAAACCTAGTTCCAGTCTCTCTCTCTCCTGTGGTTGTTTCCCCAGGTTCCAGCTCCTGTCTCCAGCATCCACTACGAGACCCGCACCAGCCTTCCATCCTGCGGTGCAGCCTGACTCTGCAGCCCTCCGTGGCTATTCCAGCTTCCAGCTATTAACCCATCTGCTTCCAGCGGTCAGCTTCCAGCAGTATCCAGTTTCTTTAAAGTGCCGGTGTTATTCCAGCGGATCCCTACTTACCAGCAGTATCCACTACCACCGGTAACTTCTTTTCAACTCTTCTGTTTCCACGCTCCCTAGCATCTTACAGTATTCACTCCGTGTCTTCATCACCTGACTGGTTCCATCCAGCATCCACTCCGTGTCTTCACCACCTGGCTGATTCCATTCAGCATCCACTCCGTGTCTCTACCACCTGGCTGGTTCCATCCAGTGTCTACAACAGTCTGTTCAAGTTACCAACTACATCTATACTTCTACTGGCGTGTTCCTCGGCTATCTTCACTACTACAGCCCGGCCTGGTAAGGTTATTCCATCATAGAACTTTAACATCTGTTCCTCAACCTACCAGTGCTCTGTGATACCTCCCATGGTTATAGTGATCCAGGAACTGTATTATTTGCCACTGCTTTTATCAATTGTGAATACTGTTGTTCAACACGGAGTTTGTTAATAAAGCTTTTATTGACTGTTAACCTGGTTGTCATGGTCACACCTTCGGGTAATCCTTCTGCACTTACATGTCCAGGGGTCTGATTAAACCTCCCAAGTTTAATTTCATTTCAGCCCCTACAACTGAGGCTTCCTCCTGTCAGCCTAAACCCTCAGTTGTGACAATACCATTGAATTAAATGTGTTGTTAATAACAAAATTTTTTTTGTTATTGGCAAATGTGGAAATGTAAAGAGCTTTCAGTAATGTATTTCACTGAAGGACCAGAAGCCCAGTAGTGGTGGAGTTCAAAGTGGCAAGGTTGTGTCTATTTTCACTTTGTGGAAAGGACCAGGATGTGACAGCATGAGAGGACAGAAGAGAACTTCCGCCATTACAGCAGGTAGATATTTTATCCATTCTCCGTTTGTTTGTTTGTTTACTTACTTGTCTATTTACTAAGAACTGGATGGAGATCACTTCCGGTTCCGGGTTGATGGCGTGAGGCAGCTTGTCCCGGAGCTCTGCCACAACCCATCCATAAAAAACTTTTAAAGGCCCCTGACAGCCTCCATTTGCCCTGCACGGCTTCCCCCTGCTTCTGCAATTCTGATGGATCGCTTTGTCACGCCAGCGGCTGGCGCACAGCCGCAGCAGCAAGAGAAACGCTGCGCAGCGGGGACTATGGCTCCAGAGGGGGGCCCTGACCCTGTCTCCCCAGTGCTGAAGAAGGTGGCTGCTGTGACGGTGCCCCCGTCGGAATGCGCTACCGATGCTCCGGTCTCATATGCAGACATGGTGGATGCTATCCGGTCCACCATGACCCCCCTCCTCACTCAGGCTGTGTCTGATATTACACAACAGCTGCAGCAACTACAATAGCGTGTATCCCGCAATGAAAACCAATTGGGAGCTGCCATGCATAATGTTGATGAATTACAGCAGTCTGTGAAATCGCTGTCTTCAGACAATTATCACATATGGAACAAGCTCGTTGATTTTCGAGAACAGATCGAGGAGAAATAACATCAGGCTCGTGGGCCTCCCTGAATCAATCAAAGGCCCAGCACTTGCTCATTTTGTCCGCATTACACTCCCCACCCTTCTTGGGATCGAACAGGACTATCGAGATTTGGTGATCGAACGGGTGCACCGAGTGGGACTTGCACCCACCCCTAACAAGCCTCGCCCGAGGGTCACGTTGTTTCGCTGCCTGAATTACTTACATAAGACTGCTTTCTGGTCTGCGTCATGCTGCATCAAGGACTTGCAATGGGAGGGTCATAAACTTTTTATTTTCCAGGACTACTCTGTGCAGTTGACAAGGGCCCGGAAGGCATTCTCCCCAATTTGCTCCCAACTCGTTGCAGAGGGCCGCAAGTTTGGCTTGCTCTATCCAGCCCGTTTACGCATCTATGACGGCCCCTCCTATAAAGATTTCCTTTCCCCTGCAGACGCCCATGCTTTCCTGAGCAAGCTACCTCGACCCTTGGATGCCAACATCAGTGATCCACCATCTACCACATCCACCTGAAGGTTTTTCCTGCTGTGGTCATCTGATACTGTCTCTCTTGTCTATGCAGCCTCACAGGCCTAATTTGTAATGTTATGATGTTATAATGCTTTATTTCTTCCCCATTGCCTTCCGCAGCATTTTTCTACATTGTTTATTAATGTTTCTATTAGTGATGAGCTGGTTCGGTTCCTCGGGATCCGAACCCCCCCCGAACTTCACCCATTTTACACGGTTCCGAGGCAGCCTCGGATTCTCCCGCCTTGCTCGGTTAACCCGAGCGCGCCCGGACGTCATCATCCTGCTGTCGGATTCTCGTGAGATTCTTATTCTATATAAGGAGCCTCGCGTCGCCGCCATTTTCACTCATGCATTGGAGATGATAGCGAGAGGACGTGCAGCGTTCTCTCAGTTTCTGTGTTCAGTGTTCTGCAAATATCTGCTCAGTGTGCTGCAAATATCTGTGCTCAGTGTGCTTGCAAATATCTGTGCTCAGTGTGCTGAAAATATCTACGTTCTCTGCGTGAAAAACGCTCCATATCTGTGCTGCATTGTAGTATATAGTAGGAGGACAGTGCAGAATTTTGCTGTGACCACCAGTATTATATAGCAGTATGGTACAGTAGTCCACTGCTCTACCTACCTCTGTGTCGTCAAGTATACTATCCATCCATACCTGTGCTGCATTTTAGTTGTGCGCAGTATATATAGTAGGAGGACAGTGCAGAATTTTGCTGACCACCAGTATATATATAGCAGTACGGTACAGTAGTCCACTGCTCTACCTACCTCTGTGTCGTCAAGTATACTATCCATCCATACCTGTTCTGCATTTTAGTTGTGCGTAGTATATATAGTAGGAGGACAGTGCAGAATTTTGCTGACCACCAGTATATATATAGCAGTACGGTACAGTAGTCCACTGCTCTACCTACCCCTGTGTCGTCAAGTATACTATGCATCCATACCTGTGCTGCATTTTAGTTGTGCGCAGTATATAGTAGGAGGGGACAGTGCAGAATGTTGCTGTGACCACCAGTATATATATATAGAAGTACGGTACCGTAGTCCACTGCTCTACCTACCTCTGTGTCATCAAGTATACTATGCATCCATACCTGTGCTGCATTTTAGTTGTGCGCAGTATATAGTAGGAGGGGACAGTGCAGAATATTGCTGTGACGACCAGTATATATATATATATATATATATATATATATATATATATATAGCAGTATGGTACAGTAGTCAACTGCTCTACCTCTGTGTCGTCAAGTATACTATGCATCCATACCTGTGCTGCATTTTAGTTGTGCGCAGTATATAGTAGGAGGGGACAGTGCAGAATGTTGCTGTGACCACCAGTATATATATATAACAGTACGGTACAGTAGTCCACTGCTCTACCTACCTCTGTGTCGTCAAGTATACTATGCATCCATACCTGTGCTGCATTTTAGTTGTGCGCAGTATATAGTAGGAGGGGACAGTGCAGAATGTTGCTGTGACCACCAGTATATATATAGCAGTACGGTACAGTAGTCCACTGCTCTACCTACCTCTGTGTCGTCAAGTATACTATCCATCCATACCTGTGCTGCATTTTAGTTGTGCGCAGTATATAGTAGGAGGGGACAGTTCAGAATGTTGCTGTGACCACCAGTATATATATAGCAGTACGGTACCGTACTCCACTGCTCTACCTCTGTGTCGTCAAGTATACTACAAAAGTTCAGTAAAATGACCCAAAAATCAAAATTAAAAAGCGTCTGATGAGAAGCGTAAACTTGCCAATATGCCATTTACGACACGGAGTGGCAAGGAACGGCTGAGGCCCTGGCCTATGTTCATGGCTAGTGGTTCAGATTCACATGAGGATGGAAGCAATTATCCTCTCACTAGAAAACTGCAGTGCCACTCCTAAATGGGCCAGGTGTTTGTGTCGGCCACTTGGGTCGCTTAGCTTAGTCACACAGCTACCTCACTGCACCTCTTTTTTTCTTTGCATCATGTGCTGTTTGGGGACTATTTTTTAAATCTGCCATCCTATCTGACACTGCAGTGCCACTCCTAGATGGGCCAGGTGTTTGTGTCGGCCACTTGGGTTGCTTAGCTTAGCCATCCAGCGACCTTGGTGCACCTCTTTTTTTCTTTGCATCATGTGCTGTTTGGGGACTATTTTTTGAAGTTCCATCCTGTCTGACACTGCAGTGCCACTCCTAGATGGGCCAGGTGTTTGTGTCGGCCACTTGGGTCGCTTAGCTTAGCCACACAGCTACCTCATTGCACCTCCTTTTTTCATTGCATCATGTGCTGTTTGGGGACTATTTTGTAAATCTGCTATCCTGTCTGACACTGCAGTGCCACTCCTAGATGGGTCAGGTGTTTGTATCGGCCACTTGGGTCGCTTAGCTTAGCCATCCAGCGACCTCGGTGCAAATTTTAGGACTAAACACAATATTGTGAGGTGTGAGATGTTCAGAATAGACTGGAAATGAGTGGAAATTATGGTTATTGAGGTTAATAATACTATCGGATCAAAATTACCCCCAAATTCTATGATTTAAGCTGTTTTTGAGGGTTTTTTGTAAAAAAAACGCCAAAATCCAAAACACACCCGAATCCGACAAAAAATTTTCAGGGAGGTTTTGCCAAAACGCGTCCAAATCAAAAACACGGCCGCGGAACCGAATCCAAAACCAAAACACAAAACCCGAAAAATTTCCGGTGCACATCACTAGTTTCTATCCGTATTATAATGTTCTGTTCTCCCATGCTTCCCCCTATATCCTGTTGCTACTGATCCTCACACAGCTTTGAGATGAGAGTGTTTATGGTGTTATAGATGTTTATTTTCTCACTCTGGAGTACATATGTTAGCATATTATTCTTCTATATTACTGCCCCACATGACTCCAACTTCACCTGCTGTGGACCCCGCTAGCCTTTTCTGCGTGCAAGGCAAACCCTCTTATTTTTCTTTCCTTATGGACGGGGTTAAGTGGATGGATCTCCCCCCTCACACTCCACTACAGGTTATTATGTTGATGTGGTTTTTATTATCGTTTCTGCTACATTACCCAATTGGAAGTCCTGAGTCCTATTGGTATAGAGAATACATGCAGATTGCAACATTGAACCCATGGACTCCTTTCATAAGAATGTTATGTTATGTACCCTGTTTGTCTCCCCTCCCTCCTCCCTTCCTCCCCCTCTTTCCTTGCCATCCTCCCCTCCCCCCACCACTGCTCTATCTGTTACTTCATTACCCAGATTCTGACAACTATGATATATGTGTGACCTCTCATCCCACGCCATGCCTACCCTGACGATAGGCTCGTGGAATGTGGGCGGCTTCAACACGCCAGCGAAGCGTAGGAAAATTCTCGTTTATCTCAACAAACAAAACGTTGATGTTGCATTCCTACAAGAATCGCACCTGGTCCCTGCTGAGGTAGCGAAATTGAACACGTTAGGCTGGTCGGTCTTGGGCTTTAGTTCCTATAACTCAAAGTCCCGAGGTGTCGTCATCCTACTCAAACGACATATTCCATATGATGATTTGGTAGTTCATTCTGATGAGTCGGGTAGAACATTATTATTGACGCTTAATATTTATGGCCAACCTCTGACGCTTTGTAATGTGTATGCGCCCTCTACCTACACCAAGAGGTTTCTACAATCTCTCATTGCCTTGCTAACCCCACACCACTCCTCTTCAATCATATTGTGCGGAGACTTTAACCTGGTCTCTTCCCTCCTGCTAGATAGGTCCTCTACTCCTCCTAGAGGTTTGACTCTTCCCAAACTAGGAATGTCCTTATTTGCAGATAAACTCACATTAGTGGATGTTTGGAGGGCCCTCCATCCCACTGACAGGGAGTATACCTGCTTGTCCTCAGTGCACCACACCCTATCCCGAATTGATTACATATTCACATCCCACACCCTCTTTCCTAATGTAGTGGATGCTCTCATATCCCCTTTCTTTCTCTCCGATCACGCCCTTATTACATCCTCTATCCAAATCTCGGAGCAGCAGGATTCCCCCAGACTGTGGAAATTCCCCTCCTACCTGTCCAAGTCTCTGAAATTCCAAAACAGGCTTGAAGCAGCCTGGGAAACGTTTGCTATGCATAATGCTCTGCATGCGACCTCTGACCCCATGCTTTTTTGGTTATCCGCCAAATCCGTGTTACGGGGTGAGATAATATCTTATGTGGCCAGCTCTCGATGGAAATACACCGAGCATTACCTAGAGTTCCAGAATGCTCTGACATCAGCCTTTCAGCGGTTCAAATCTGAGCCAAATGACATCACTAAACACAACTACCTTTTGGCAAAGACACACTTTGATGAATTCTTGCTGACACTGGGGGATAAGTACATGTTTAATGTTAGTTACAGGTACCACAGATTTGGAAACAAAACGGGTAAGCTGCTCTCCAACCTCTTGCGGGGCTCTCATCCCCCATTAACCACACGACCATTGATGACAGACTCGGGCAGACTGACACCAATGCAGAGATCTCTGCGGTCATGCGCTCCTTTTACTCAGACCTTTACTCCCCCATAGCTCCCCGGCCTCCCCCTCTGGTTTCCCTAGACTTTCCTACATCTCAGGATAACTGGGATTCGCTACCGATTCCTAGTCTATCCCCTGACCTAAGCCAATCCCTGACGTCCCTGATTACCCTGGAGGAGATTCGCCAGACTATTGGTCACTTTAAACGCGATAAAGCCCCGGAACCCAATGGTTTTTCTGCAGATTTTTACAAATTACTCCTACCTAAACTTGAGACCCCCTTAATGCTTGCGTTGAACTCTATGCTTGAGTCACAGACTCTTCCTTTGCACTTCAACTCGGCTATGCTTAAAGTTCTGCCGAAACCTGGCAGAGACCTCACTCTCCTGGGATCCTTTCGCCCCATTTCCATACTCAATCTTGATTATAAGCTACTGACCAAAATTCTGGCGGATCGTTTAAAACTACTCCTACCCCAAATCATTCACCCAGATCAAACAGGCTTCATTTGGGGCCGACACTCTGAGGTTAATGTCCGAAGGGTCCTGTCAGCAGTGTATCCTTTCCCTCGACGCGGAGAAGGCATTTGATCTGGTTGAATGGCCTCACCTATATCACTATCTGGCTCGCTTTGGCTTCCCGTCGACTTTCATAAACTAGATCAAACTCCTGTACATGCATCCTCAAACCCAGGTTTCCTGTAATGGTGTTCTATCCTCTCCCTTCCCTATTGGCAGAGGTACTAGACAGGGATGCCCGCTATCTCCATTATTATTTGACATAGCTCTGGAACCTTTGGCCATAGCTTTGCGAGCATCCGAGAGATTTAAAGGTATTCAGATAGGGGACGTGGAGCTCAAGGTAGCTCTATTCGCAGACAACATGTTGCTATATATCTCTGACCCTGATGTTTCTCTCCCAGTGATTCTCGATTTGATATCGTCTTTCGGAACGACCTCAGGCTATCGCATCAATGTTTCCAAATCTGAATTGCTACCCCTGGGCACCCCTCGCGCGCTTACTGCTCATCCCACCCCTACTTCAGCCCTGGCGTTTAAACCCGTCCTGGATAAGATCACCTACCTAGGACTACAAATCCCAGTGGCCTTGTCCACTCTATACGAGGTCAATTATACGCCCATGCTACTTAAACTTAATACTTCTCTTGACTCCTGGAAACTCCTACCCCTCTCCCTTTTGGGTCGGGTGGCGGTTCTTCAAAGTGTGTTTTTTCCACATCTGTACTACCTTATGCAAATGTTACCCATTCGACTCTCTACTAAAGACCTGATTTACCTCCGTAAAATCCTAACCAAATTTCTTTGGAAAGGCAAAAAAACCCTCATTGCCTTCACAAAACTGGCTGCGCCTCGCACTGATGGAGGTGTTAACCTGCCTGACTTTCTCTCTTACGCCTTATCTGCCCTCTTCCGTTGGGCTGCTGATTGGCTGACTGACAAGCATACTTTTACAGACCCCACTCTAGATGAAGCCATGTTTTACCCCTTCTTCCCCGCTGCACTCCTTCACTCTACCCTGAAATCCATCCCTTCTCATATCCTCAGTTCTCCATTGTTTCATGACATTTACTACGCATGGCTTAAACAAACACAATGTTCCACAGGAATCACATGTTCTCTCTACACATCCCTCTCTGGGGCAATCCTGCGTTCCCCCCTTCTCTCACTAATTCCACCTTCAACCTCTGGAAGGCTAAGGGATTGTCTTGTTCTTCCAAGGTATTTGATCCAGGAGGAAATTTTGTAATGTTCTCTTACCTTCGTGAGAAATATGACATCCCACAAACCCATTTTTATATGTTTTTACAAGTTCGCCACTATCTTACCTCCATTTTACACTCCATTGGTCAATCCTCACTCCTCACTAGCACCCCGGATCCGCTACAATCACTGCTATCTCTATGTGAACGTATACCCTTTCGCACCAGGATGCTGTATAATCTCCTAACTGATATTCCCTCAAACACTAGATGGTCCATGTTATTATCACAATGGCAGAAAGATATCCTCTCTCTTGCCGACCCAGCTGCTCTCAGTGCTTATTACAATTCCACCATGAAGGTCCTATCCTCGGCCTATCTTCAAGAAGTGCACCTCCAGACCATACAAAGGGCCTATGTACCTCAAACGTCTCTCACTGGGATTTGGGTACTCATGGTGCTGGTATTATACCGTTACTGACCATTCTGGTCACAATGTCAAAGAAAATTATTCTCACCCATTGGGTATCCAAGTCTAAGCCTTCATTAATGGAAGTACACAGGAAAATGCTGCAAATACTGTATTTTGATCGTAGGTCTGCCATGGTGAACATAGAAACTGGTGTTATTAAATTTTACGCTAGATGGGAAAAATATATTGACACACTCCCACTTTCCACACGGGCTCATATATTCACTGTATTTGAATCGACTGAATGGTACCTACTCCGACAAATCTCATTGCAATCTTCATTATCATAGTTGACTATCCGAACTCCCTATATCCCCCCCCCCCCTCTTCTTACCCCTTTTGTGTGTCCCCGCACTCCACCCCCTTGTTTGGCTGATATAACAGGTTTTGTGTATTGCTATTGTAATATCTAGTTCTCAAGATGATTATGACTGGCCCCATCCTCAATGACTAATGATTTGTTCTTTCGTAATATTTGTTTCTGGATCGCGAGTCTGACCTGGATACATACACATCACATGCAGATTTACCGCTTGTTATCAGTGCTAGACTTCTCCTTTATGTGACACCAGCCTTTCATGCCTGTTATATCTTCTGTATCTGTCATTTTGTTATTCTGTTGAACTAAAAAATCTCAATAAAACAGATTTATAAAAAAAAAAAAAAGAACTGGATGGGGATAAAGTCCCAACCAACCAGCTCCTAACTCATTTTTTAAACACAGCCTGTAGCATAGAAGTTAGGAGCCTATTGGCTGGCACTTTATCTCCGTCCACTTTATCTCCATCCTAGTCTTAGTAAACTCCTTATCTTTATCTATGTACCCTCGTGGGCTTGGTGTCTCGCTTTGCTATCCACACTTTATTATTCCAAATAGTTGGTGATGTGGACCCAGTGCATCATGGGAAAGGTCCTCCAAACAAAAGAGAAACTAGATGCTACCATAGTGTAATTATGCAATGCCTGTAACAATAAGCCCTACTCACACCCAGCATTCAAATCATTATTTGCTATAACTACTCTGCATACAATGGTTTTTTTTTAATATAGCGGAAATAAAGATACAGCACTATTAAGGGTAAACTAAATAAAATGGATATTACCAATGGAATATATATTCGATAACTAGAATGGTGCTGCTGATTCAACATTTATTAAGACAAAACAAAAAATAATGCGTTGGTCCACATACAAGGTCAAAAAAGGGCATATTAGCACACATTCAGATATGCACAATATAATAGTGCAAAACAGTGAATTCTGATCTGGTTTGTACTAGAGATGAGTGGGTTCGGTTCCCTGAGAACCGAACCCTACCGAACATCACGTCCTGAGTCCGGATCCGAGTCTGGCTCAGGACTTCCCGCCAGACTCGGAAACCAGAACGAGGAAAAACGTCATCATCTCGCTGTCGGATTCTCATGGGTTTTGGATTCCATATAAGGAGCCGTGCATCGCCACCATTTTCACTCCAGTCCTGGAGAGTGTAGTGAGAGGACGTGTCTCCTCAGTTTCTATGCAGGAAAGTGGTGTGGTGCGTGGGATGGCGACCTGTTCTTATGTGTCATTCCAGTGCTGTCTTGTGCTGCATCAGTCCCCAGTGGTGGTGTCTTGTGCTGCATCAGTCCAGTCACAGTGTTGGTGTTCTGTGCTGCCATAAATCCAGTGCTGCTGTATAAGTACAGTCCAGTGCAGTAGTGCTGTGTTGTGCTGCATCAGTCCAGTGGTGGTGTCCTGTGCTGCCATAAGTTAAGTGGTGGTGTCCTGTGTTGCCACAAGTCCAGTGGTGCTGCCGTATAAGTCCAGGGGTACTGCCGTATAAGTCCAGTCCAGTGGTGCAGCCATATAAGTTATGGGGTACTGCCGTATAATTCCAGGGGTACTGCCGTATATGTCCAAGGGTACTGCCGTATAAGTCCAATGGCACTGCCGTATAAGTCCAGGGTACTGCCATATAAGTCTAGGGGTACTGCCGTATAAGTCCAGGGGTACTGCCGTATAAGTCCCGTGGTACTGCCATATAAGTCCAGTACAGTGGTGCGACCGTATAAGTTCAGGGGTACTGCCGTATAAGTCCAGGGGTACT
This sequence comes from Pseudophryne corroboree, assembly GCF_028390025.1. Taxonomy (NCBI): domain Eukaryota; kingdom Metazoa; phylum Chordata; class Amphibia; order Anura; family Myobatrachidae; genus Pseudophryne; species Pseudophryne corroboree. The sequence continues at coordinate 110,348,250 of NC_086455.1, forward strand.
GCCATAAAAAATCAGGGGTACTGCCATATAAGTCCAGGTGTACTACCGTATAAGTCCAGTGGTACTGCCGTATAAGTCCAGTCCAGTGGTGCAGCCGTATAAGTCCAGTCCAGTGGTGCAGCCGTATAAGTTCAAGGGTACTGCTGTATAAGTCCAGGGGTACTGCCGTATAAGTTCAGGGGTACTGCCATATAAGTCCAGTCCATGGTGCAGCCGTATAAGTTTAGGGGTACTGCCGTATAAGTCCAGCGGTACTGTAATATAAGTCCAGGGGTGCAGCCATAAAAGTTCAGGGGTACTGCCGTGTAAGTCCAGGGGTACTACCGTGTAAGTCCAGGGGTACTGTCGAATTAGCCCAGGGATACTGCCGCATAAGTCCAGTGGTACTGCCGTATAAGTCCAGTACAGTGGTGCCACCGTATAAGTTCAGGGGTGCTGCCATATAAGTCATGGGGTACTGCCGTATAAGTTCAAGGGTACTGCTGAATAAGTCCAGGTGTACTACCATATAAGTCCAGGTGTACTACCATATAAGTCCAGTGGTACTGCTGTATAAGTCCAGGTATACTACTGTATAAGTCCAGGGGTACTGCCGTATAAGTCCAGTCCAGTGGTGCAACCGTATAAGTCCAGGAATACTGCTGTGTAAGTCCAGTCCAGTGTTGCATCCATATAAGTTCAGGGGTACTGCTGTATAAGTCCAGGAGTACTGCCGTATAAGTTCAGGGGTACTTCCATATAAGTCCAGCCCAGTGGTGCAGCCATATAAGTTCAGGGGTACTGTCGTATAAGTCCAGGGGTACTGCCGTATAAGTCCAGTCCAGTGGTGCAGCCATAAAAGTTCAGGGGTACTGCTGTATAAGTCCAGGGGTACTGCTGTATAAGTCCAGGGGTACTGCCGTATAAGTCCAGTGGTACTGCCGTATAAGTCCAGTGGTACTGCTGTATAAGTCCACCAAAATTGTGCATGCATTACATCTGGGCAAATTCCAGCAATTTGGTGGTGCAGAATTTTTGGGAAAATGACAGGGGCATGCAGGAGATGCTGTCGGTGGCCCGAAAAATTGCGGGCCACTTTCGACATTCAGCCACTGCGTGCCAATCCTAGATGGGCCAGGTGTTTTGTGCTGCACACTTGTGGCGCTTAGCTAAGCCATCCAGCTACCTCATTGTTCCTCTTTTTCTTCTTTGCATAATGTGCTGTTTGGGGCCTATTTTTTAAATCTGCCATCCTGTCTGACACTGCATTGCCACTCATAGATGGGCCAGGTGTTTGTGCCGCACACTTGTGTCACTTAGCAAAGTCATCCAGCTTTCTTGGTGCAACCTTTTGACTTAAAAACAATATTGGCCTTCATTCTGAGTTGTTCGCTCGCAAGCTGCTTTTAGCAGCATTGCACACGCTAAGCCGCCGCCTACTGGGAGTGAATCTTAGCTTATCAAAATTGCGAACGAAAGATTCGCAATATTGCGAAAAGACTTCTCTGTGCAGTTTCTGAGTAGCTCGGGACTTACTCTTCCAGTGCGATCAGTTCAGTGCTTGTCGTTCCTGGTTTGACGTCACAAACACACCCAGCGTTCGCCCAGACACTTCTCCGTTTCTCCAGCCACTCCCGCGTTTTTCCCAGAAGCGTTTTTTCACACACTCCCATAAAATGGCCAGTTTCCGCCCAGAAACACCCACTTCCTGTCATTCACACTCCAATCTCCAGAACAAAGAAAAAACCTCGTAATGCCGTGAGTAAAATACCAATCTTCATAGCAAATTTACTTGGCGCAGTCGCAGTGCGAACATTGCGCATGCGCAATTAGCGGAAAATCGCTGCGATGCAAAGAAAATTACCGAGCGAACAACTCGGAATGACCACCATTGTGAGGTGTGAGGTGTTCAGAATAGACTGGAAATGAGTGGAAATGAATGTCCGTAGGATCAAAATTACCCCCAAATTCTGTGATTTTAGCTGTTTTTATGTTTTTTTCAAAAATCATCCAGATCCAAAACCAAAAACCGAAAGGGTGGTTTTGTCAAAACCAATCCAGATCTAAAACATGAGCGAGGATCCAGATCCAAAACCAAAGCACAAAATACGAAAAGTGCCCGCCGCACATCTCTAGTTTGTACCCACATATATGAACTTCTAAAGTTTCAGGAATATAAGGAAATCAGTCCAGGAAGGCCATTTTCATGTTAGCGATATATACCAGTCCTTGGAAACTAAGCAAACCTCCCAACATCGATGGCCAGTGGGTCATGACCCTTGGCTCGCCGAAGGTGAGCATGTGGTCATAGAGGGGTGGAGCCGCTGGTTATGAGGTGGAGCTTCATGGTACGGCTGTGTGTGTTCCCCGTAACTGCCCCACCACCACTGCAGGACATTGCGACCCGCAGCAGGACAGTACTAGGGAAAATGGGACTGCCCCGCTGAATGCATGATGATTTACAGTTGTTTTGGCTGTGGATCCGTGGCTGGAGAGATGGCAGATGACCGCTGCTGGGGTGTCTGGGCAAGATGCAGTCTTAATTTTTAGGGTTCAGCGGAGTCACTGTAGCATCAATGGAAGCTGCAAATGAGCTTTAAAAAAGATGAGTAGCTGCTTAACATGCTTCGCTGTGCAATCTCACCCCAGCTTCTTCAGAAGCAATATAGCTTCTTTATTACAGCTGCTTTAGGTACACTAGGCAGCGCCAGTGTGGATTACTTTCTCTGTTTTTTATGGGGGGGTTTTTTGTGTTAATACTGCTTCCATTAGTCAGGGCTGCCATCAGAAATGATGGGGCCTGGCATGGACACAATAAGCAGACCCCACCCCCACCCCATTTATATTACAGTAACAATAGAATCTGTGCCACCTTTTTGACAGTTTGAATATAGAAAAGGAAATACAGATCAGAGCACTCCAACAACTCCCAATGTTACATATACACACCAAAAGGGTGGAAAATAAACAATAGCAATACCATATTTTGAGGTATCCAAGTATTCAATTAAAGCCCAACCGTAACTTTATAGACTCTGTAACAGATTGTGACCCCTTCACATATAGATGAGCACCAAAGATCATGAAGGAGTACAAAGAAAAAAGTGCAATAGTGTAATTATCCTTTTTTAAAGACACAAATGTATTTATATATCGCACTTACACCAAACAGCGGAATAAAGTGGCACATAGATTAGACATCCTCATAGGCATTAGCAGCAACTGGTCTCAGGATCCTGGAGATCACAGATGAATGAAAGCACCATGGACTGATGACTCTGTAACAAATTGTAACCCCTTCACATCTGTATGAGCTTCAAAGCTCATGGAGGAGTACAAACAATAGAAAAAGTGCAATAGTGCAATTATCCTTTAAAATCACACAAATTTATTTATACATCGCACTTACACCAGACAGACGAAAAAAAGTACATACGCGTTTCAGACGCTTCTGAGGAAGGACTATAACTGTCTGAAACGCGTTAAGAGTATAATCTCTCCGCTGTATCATCCCGTTGAGGCTGTCATCTTTAGCTGGTTCCAAGTCGCTGTGTTGGATCTCGGTTGCCGGAGCCGTTTATCCAGGGAGCTTCCGTCCTTCTGGAGCCTCCAAGACTCTGCTACTAGCTGCTGCTAATACCGTTGGGGATACATTTATGTGCTTTTTTTCGTCTGTCAGCCAGCAGCCCTGCACAGTCTCAGGCTCTTACACTCTGTGTAAGAGCCAGGAATGTGATGTCCCTCCTCTTTAAGAGGCTGAGCGGTCACTCACAGCTCAGCCCCGCCCCCGGCTCTTACACAGCAGAAGAGTGAGCACCCGCGCATGCGCATAAACATAGATGGTAAAAAAACATCGATGGCTATGCAAAGAATACTTAGCTGCCATTGATGGTTTGTCTCACCATCGGCATTGATGGTAACAATCGATGACAGTAGCGCCGATGGCCATCCCTACACATCTGTATCTGACATTTTTCATGCCTACTCTCCCAAAATATCCTGGAGACTCCCATTAAATTGGGAAGTCCAGGAACTTGAGTGGGTAACTTCTAGAGATGAGCGGTTCGGATCCCTGAGATCCGAACCGTACCGAACCTCCCTATCCGAGTCCGAATCCGAGTCAGGCTCGGGTTTCCTGCCTGACTCAGAAACCAGAGCGAGGCAAAACGTCATCCCGCTGTCGGATTCTCGCGGAGTTTGGATTGCATATAAAGACCCGCGCGTCACCACCATTTTAACTCCAGTCTCGGAGAGTGTAGTGAGAGGATGTGTCCTCAGTGTCTGTGTGGGCGGGAAAGTGGGGCAGCGATTCCAGTGTTATCTTGTGCTGCACAGTCCAGTGTAGTGTCTTATGCTGCATCAATCCAGCCAGTCACAGTGGTGGTGTCCTCTGCTGCTATATGTCCCCAGTGCTGCTGTATAAGTCCCTTGCAGTTTTGCTGTGTTGTCTTGCATCAGACCAGGGGTAGTGTCTATCTTGTGCAGCATCAGTCCAGTGACCAGTCACAGTGGTGGTGTCTTCTGCTGCCATATATCCTGTGATACAGGCGTATAATACCAGTGATACTGGCGTATAATTCCAGTGATATTTCTGTATAATTCCCGTAATACTGGCGTATAATTCCAATTATATTGCCGTATTATTCCAGTGATATTGGTGTATAATTCCTGTGATAATGGCGTATAATTCCAGTGATATTGCCATATAATTCCGATGATACTGGCATATAATTCCAGTGATATTGCCATATAATTCCGATGATACTGGCATATAATTCCAGTGATATTGCCGTATAATTTCAGTGATATTGCTTTATGATTCCTGTGTGATACTGTCGTATAATTCCTGTGATACTGGCGTATAATTCCTGTGATATTGTCGTATAATTCCAGTGATATTGCCGTATACTTCCAGAGACATTGCTGTAACATTCCTGTGAAACTGCTGTATAATTCCTGTGATAGTGACATATAATTCTCGTGATACTGGCGTATAATTCCAGTGATCTTGCCGTATAATTCCAGTGATATTGCTGTATAATTCCTTTGATACTGACGTATAATTCCAGTGATATGGCCGTAAAATTCCTGTGATATTGTCGTATAATTCCTGTGATATTGCCGTATAATTCCAGTGATATTGCCGTATAATTCCAGTGATATTGCTGTATAAATCCTGTGATACTGCCGTATAATTCCAGTGATATTGCCGTATAATTCCAGTGATATTGCTGTATAAATCCTGTGATACTGCCGTATAATTCCAGTGATATTGCGTATAATTCCCGGAATACTGGCATATAATTCCACTGATATTGGCGTACAATTCCAGTGATATTGCTGTATAATTCCTGTGATACTGGCATATAATTCCCGTGATAATGGCGTATAATTCCCGTGTTACTGCCATATAATTCCTGTGATATTGCCGTATAATTCCTGTGAAACTGGCGTATAATTCCAGTGATATTGCCATATAATTCCCGTGATATTGCCGTATAATTCCAGTGATACTGCCATATAATTCCCATAATACTGTTTTATAATTCCAGTGATATTGCCGTATAATTCCGGTGATACTGCTGTATAATTCCTATGATACTGGCGTATATTTCCAGTGATATTGGCGTATAATTCCCGTGATATTGCTGTATAATTCCAGTGATATTGGCGTATAATTCCAGTGATATTGGCGTATAATTCCCGTGATACTGTCGTATATTTCCAGTGATACTGCCGTATAATTCCAGTAATACTGGCGTATAATTCCAATTATATTGCCATATTAATCCAGTGAGATTGCTGTATAATTTCTGTGATAATGGCGTATAATTCCACTGATATTGCCATATAAATCCTGTGATACTGTTTTATAATTCCAGCGATATTGCCGTATAATTTCAGTGATATTGCTTTATGATTCCTGTGGGATACTGGCGTATAATTCCGGTGATACTGGTGTATAATTCCTGTGATATTGCCATATACTTCCAGTGACATTGCTGTAACATTCCTCTGAAACTGCTGTATATTTCCAGTGATATTGCCGTATAATTCCTGTGATATTGTCGTATAATTCCTGTGATACTGCCATATAATTCCTGTGATATTGCCGTATAATTCCAGTGATATTGCTGTATAATTCCTGTGATACTGCCGTATAATTCCAGTGATATTGCCGTATAATTACTGTAATACTGTCGTATAATTCCACTGATATTGGCGTACAATTCCAGTGATATTGCTGTATAATTCCTGTGATACTGGCATATAATTCCCGTGATAATGGCGTATAATTCCCATGATACTGACATAATTCCTGTGATATTGCCGTATAATTCCTGTGAAACTGGCGTATAATTCCAGTGATATTGCCATATAATTCCCGTGCTATTGCCGTATAATTCCAGTGATAATGCCGTATAATTCCCATGATACTGTTTTATAATTCTAGTGATATTGTCGTATAATTCCTGTGATATTGCCGTATAATTCCTGTGATACTGCTGTAAAATTCCTATGATACCGGCGTATATTTCCAGTGATATTGGCGTATAATTCCCATGATATTGGCATATAATTCCAGTGATATTGCCGTATAATTCCCGTGATACTGGCGTATAATTCCAGTGATGTTTCCGTATAATTCCAGTGATATTGCTGTGTAATTCCTGTGATACTGCCGTATAATTTCAGTAAAATTGCCGTATAATTCCAGTAATACAAGTGTATAATTCCTGTGATACTGCAGTATAATTCCATTGATACTGCTGTATAATGCCCATAATACTGTTTTATATTTCCAGTGATATTGGCGTATAATTCCTGTGATATTGCCGTATAATTCATGTGATACTGATGTATAATTCCTATGATACTGGTGTATATTTCCAGTGATATTGGCGTATAATTCCCGTGATATTGCCGTATAATTCCAGTGATATTGCCGTATAATTCCAGTGATACTGGCGTATATTTCCAGTGACATTGCCGTATAATTCCAGTGATATTGCTGTATAATTCCTGTGATACTGCCGTATAATTTCAGTAAAATTGCCGTATAATTCCAGTGATACAAGTGTATAATTCCAGTGATACTGGCGTATAATTCCAGTGATACTGGCGTATAATTCCAGTGATATTTCCGTATAATTCCCGTAATACTGGCGTATAATTCCAATGATATTGCTTATTATTCCAGTGATATTGCTGTATAATTCCTGTGATAATGGCGTATAATTCCAGTGATATCGCCATATAATTCTGGTGATACTGCAATATAATTCCAGTGATATTGCCGTATAATTTCAGTAATATTGCTTTATGATTCCTGTGTTATACTGACGTATAATTCCCGTGATACTGGCGTAAAATTCCTGTGATATTGTCGTATAATTCCAGTGACATTGCTGTAACATTCCTGTGAAACTGCTGTATAATTCCTGTGATATTGTCGTATAATTCCTGTGATACTGCCATATAATTCCTGTGATATTGCCGTATAATTCCAGTGATATTGCCGTATAATTCCAGTGATATTGCCGTATAATTCCCGTAATACTGGCGTATAATTCCACTGATATTGGCGTACAATTGCAGTGATATTGCTGTATAATTCCTGTGATACTGCCATATAATTCCCGTGATAATGGCGTATAATTCCAGTGATACTGCCGTATAATTCCTGTGATATTGCCGTAAAATTCCTGTGAAACTGGCGTATAATTCCAGTGATATTGCTACATAATTCCTGTGATATTGCCATATAATTCCCGTAATAATGGCGTATAATTACTGTGATCTTGCCGTATAATTCCTGTGAAACTGCTGTATAATTCCCGTGATACTGCCGTATAATTCCAGTGATATTGCCATATAATTCCTGTAATATTGCCGAATAATTCCTGTGATACTGCAGTATAATTCCAGTGGTACTGGCGTATAAATCCAGTCCAGTTATACTGCCGTATATGTCCAGTGGTATTGCCGTATAAATCCAATATTACTGCTGTATAATTCCAGTGATCCTGCCATATAATTCCAGTGGTACTGGCTTTTAATTCCAGTGATCCTGCCGTATATGTCCAGTGGTACTGCCATTTAAGTCCAGTGGTTCTGCCGTATAATTCCAGTGATCCTGCCATATAATTCCAGTGGTACTGGCGTATAAGTCCAGTCCAGTGATACTGCCGTATATGTCCAGTGATCCTGCCGTATTATTCCAGTGGTACTGGCGTATAAATCCAGTCCAGTGATACTGACGTATATGTCCAGTGGTACTGCCGTATAAATCCAGTGGTACTGCCGTATAATTCCAGTGATCCTGCCGTATAATTCCAGTGGTACTGGATTACAATTCCAGTGATCCTGCTGTATAATTCAAGTGGTACTGGTGTATAAATTCAGTCCAGTGATACCACCAAATATGTCCAGTGATCCTGCCGTATAATTCCAGTGGTACTGGTGTATAAATCCAGTCCAGTGATACTGCCATATATGTCCAGTGGTACTGCCATATAAATCCAGTGGTACTGCCGTATAATTCCAGTGATCCTGCCGTATAGTTCCAGTGGTACTGGCATAGAAGTCAAGTGATCCTGCCATATAATTCCAGTGGTACTGGCGTATAAGTCCAGTCCAGTGATACTGCCGTATATATCCAGTGGTACTGCTGTATATCTCCAGTGATACTGCCGTATAATTCCAGTGATCCTGCCATATAATTCCAGTGGTACCGGCGTATAAATCCAGTGATACTACCATATAATTCCAGAGGTACTGTCGTATAAGTCCAGTCCAGTGGTGCTGCCATATAAATTCAGTGGTACTGTCCTGTGCTGTATATTATTTACTCCAAATAAAGGGGTTAATAATATTGAATCCAAATAATTTTCACAGGGTTTGCCCTGTGTGGTGTAGAGGTACGCTCTCCTGTACCGCATATTGTTATATAACTCCTGAAAAATAATGGAGAACAAAAATTTGGAGGATAAAATAGGGAAATATCAAGAACCACTTCCTCCTAGTGCTATAGCTGCTGCCACTAGTCATGACATAGACGATGAAATGCCATCAACGTCGTCTACCAAGGCCGATGCCCGATGTGATAGTAGAGGGCATGTAAAATCCAAAAAGCCAAAGTTCAGTAAAAGACCCCAAAAAATAAATTTAAATGGTCTGAGGAGAAACGTAAACTTGCCAATATGCCATTTGCGGAGGGGCAAGGAACAGCTAAGGCCCTGGATAATGGTCATGACTAGTGGTTCAGCTTCACATGACGATGGAAGCCCTCATCCTTCTGCTAGAAAAAAGATAAGTGTTAAGATGGAAAAAGCACAGCAAAGAACTGTGCGTTCTGAGATTGTATCACAAATCCCCAAGGAGAGTCCAAGTGTGTCAGCGGTTGCGATATCTGACCTTCCCAACACTTGTCAGGAAGAGGTGGCTTCTTTCACCATTTGCACCCCCTCTGCAAGTGCTGGAAGTAGCACCCACAGTCCAGTTTCTGATATTCAAATTGAAGATGTCACTGTTGAAGTACATCAGGATGAGGATATGGGTGTTGCTGGCGCTGAGTAGGAAGTTGACGATGAGGATTCTGATGGTGATGTGGTTTGTTTAAATCAGGCACCGGGGGAGACACCTGTTGTCTGTGGGATGAATAAGCCCATTGTGATGCCGTATGTTGCCTCTGTCAATCTGTAATAAGTAGGGGTAAGGATGTTAACCACCTAGGAACATCCTCCCTTATATGTCACCTGCAGCGCCTTCATCAGAAGTCAGTGTCAAGTTGTGAAACTTTGTGTAAGAGCGTAAGCAGTCCACTGACACCTAAATCCCTTTTTCCTCTTGTACCCAAACTCCTGCAAGCCACACCACCAACTTCCTCAACGTCAACTTCCTCCTTAGTCAGGAACGTCAGTAGTCCTGCAGGCCTTGTCACTGGCAAGACTGAGGAGTCCTCTCCTAACCGGGATTCCTCCGGAGGATCCTTGAGTGGTACACCTGCTGTTGCTGCCGCTGCTGTTGTTGTTGCTGGGAGTCAATCGTCATCCCAGAGGGGAAGTCGGAAGACCACTTGTACTACTTCCAGTAAGCAATTGACTGTCCAACAGTCCTTTGTGAGGAAGATGAAATATGACAGCAGTCATCCTGTTGCAAAGCGGATAACTGAGGCCTTAACAGCTATGTTGGTGTTAGACGTGCGTCCGGTATCCGCCATTGGTTCAGTGGGACTTAGAGAATTGTTTGAGGTAGTGTGTCCCCGGTACCAAATTCATTCTAGGTTCCACTTCATTAGGCAGGTGATACTGAGAATGTACAGATGTCAGAAAAGGTTTCCTCAGTGTCCTAAATATGCAGCTGTTCCCACTGTCCACTTAACCACGGACATGTGGACAAGTGGAACAGGGCAGACTAAGGACTATATGACTGTGAAAACCCACTGGGCAGATGTATTGCCTCCCGCAGCAACAACAGCAGAGGCACCAGTAGCAGCATCTCGCAAACGCCAACTTGTTCCTAGGCAGGCTACGCTATGTATCACCGCTTTCCGTAACAGGCACGCCGCTGACAACCTCTTACGGAAACTAAGGGACATCATCGCACAATGCCTTACCCCAATTAGATTCTCCTGGGGATTTGTGATATCGGACAACGCCACCAATATTGTGCGTGCATTACATCTGGACAAATTCCAGCACGTACCATGTTTTGCACATACAATTAATTTGGTGGTGCAGATTTTTTTTAAAAATGACAGGGGCGTGCAGGAGATGCTGTCGGTGGCCCGAAAAATTGCGGGCCACTTTCAGCATTCAGCCACCGCGTGCCAAAGACTGGAGCGCCATCAAACACTCCTGAACCTGCCCTGCCATCACCTGAAGTAAGAGGTGGTAACAAGGTGGAATTCAACACTCTATATGCTTCAGAGGATGGAGAAGCAGTAAAAGGCCATTGAAGCCTATACATCCACCTACGATATAAGCAAAGGAGGGGGAATGCACCTGACTTTTTTGGGGGAGGGGGGTGCCCACTGCAGCTACCTTTTGTTCCCAGCATGGTAAAAGGTGACCAGTGGCTGCTGAGCCTGAAAAAGTCTCATCACATTTTCTTAATATAGAACACACAATTTTGGTATGCATTTAACTATCAAAAACTAAAGACCTAAAATCTGTACATCAATATTCCAATAGGTAGCTATTAATATAAATTGTAACACCTATAGATGATATATATATCACCTGTAGTGTGACCAATTGTATATACTGTAGATTCTGTAGTGTAAAAGCACACAATCAGAAATGAGGGACATCTGTAAATGCCACCTGGCAGTGCTGACATGAGTTGCTAGCTTATGGTTACTGCACATAAATGTGGCACAAGTCATCAATAGCTCATGTTAATATTTCCCATAGTTGGCACATTCTCTAGTGTGGCCTATACATCCATGTGCAGAAAGAAAACATTGTGCTGCGGGCTGGTGCTGCCCTATACAGATGTGTAGTAATACTACAGTATATATAGGTGATCACTCTGAGATCCACACAGCAGGAAGACATTCAACTGGTATCCCAGTAATAGCTTGGAGGGAAGTTCCAGTGTACTCACCGAGAACTTAAGCCTGCCCAGAAGGGGCATGAGTGTCTGACCCTGGCAGAGGTGGTTAGAGCCAGGGCGGCGAAGCTGACAGCCACGATCAGACATCCGAGCACCATCTGGGAGACTCCGAGGGACAGCATGATCCGTCCGGGAGCGGGTGCGGTACTCCCGAAGGCGGGACAGTCAGGCTGCAGGATATAGTGGCAGGGCTCAGGGAGCGGGTGCCGGAGAAGGCACTTAGTGGAATCATGGGCACCTGTGGTAGCTGGCTAGCTGCAGCCAGGCTTCCCACAGTGCTGGCTACGGCTGCCACAGCTGATCGTAGGGCCGGCCGCTGGCCGGATGTGCTGCCTGGCTGCGGCTGCGCAGATGAACGCCGCGGCGGGACCCGGCCATCCATCCCGGCGCTGGTATGTATAGGGGGGGGCGTTCGCCCTCATCGTCCCCCGCTAAATCCGCCACTGGGTCATTCCCCTCATCAGGCGTTTGCATAAGCAGCAGGTGAAATTGAAGGAGGAGCTAAGATGGAGCGATTCCGCAAAGTATGTGGGATTTGTGGATGGAGCCCTTCATTTGCTGTGCCAGGATTCAAGGGTGGTCAATCTGTTGAAATCAGAATACTAAATTTTGGCCACCATGCTCAATCCTAGGTTTAAAGCCTATGCTGTATTTCTCTTTCCGGCAGACACAAGTCTACAGAGGTTCAAAGACCTGCTGGGGAGAAAATTGTCAACTCAATCGGAACGTGACCCGTAAATAGCTCCTCCTTCATTTTTTCCTGCAACTTGCGCTGCGAGGAAAATGATAAGATTTCCTAGCCCACCCACTGGCGGTGATGCAGGTCAGTCAGGAGAAAGTGCTGATATCTTGTCCGGACTGAAGGACCTGCCAACGATTACTGACATGTCTACTGTCACTGCATATAATTCTGTCACCATTGAAAGAATGGTGGAGGATTATATGAGTGACAGCATCCAAGTAGGCATGTCAGACAGTCTGTATGTATACTGGCAGGAAAAAGAGGCAATTTGGATGTCCTTGCACAAACTGGCTTTATTTTACCTAAATTGCCCCCCCTCCAGTGTGTACTCCGAAAGAGTGTTTAGTGCAGCCGTTCACCTTGTCAGCGATCGGCGTAGGAGGTTACTTCCACAAAATGTGGAGAAGATGATATTCATCAAAATTAATTATAAATTCCTCCGGGAAGACCCTTTACCAGCAATTGCCTCCAGAAAGTAAACAGGGACATGTGATGGTGGATTCCAGTGGGGACAAATTAATACTCTGTGAGGAGGAGGAGGTACACAGTGAAAGGGTGATGAATCGGAGAATAAGGATGAGGTCGACATCTTGCCTCTGTAGAGCCAGTTTGTGCAAGGGGAGATTGATTGCTTCTCTTTTGGTGGGGGCCCAAACAAACCAGTAATTTCAGCCACAGTCGTGTGGCAGACCCTGTCACTGAAATTATTGGTTTGTTAATGTGTGCATGTCCTGTTTATAAAACATAAGGGTGGGTGGGAGGGCCCATGGACAATTCCATCTTGCACCTCTTTTTCTTCTTTGCATCATGTGCTGTTTGGGGACTAGTTTTATAAAGTGCCATCCTGTCTGACACTTGCGTACATCTACAGGGATACTGCCGTATAAGTCCAGGGGTACTGCCGTTTAAGTCCAGTCCAGTGGTGCTGTCTTGTGCTGCATCAGTCCAGTGGTGGTGTCTTGTGCTGCCATAAGTCCAGTGGTGGTGTACTGTGCTGTATATTATTTACTCCAAATAAAAGGCTTATATACATTACTTATATTATTATCCAAATAATTTTTACAGGGTTTGCCCTGTGTGGTGTAGGGGTACGCTCGCCTGTGCTGCATATTATTATAATAGCTCCAAATAAAAGGGTTATTATTATCCAAATACATTTTACAGGCTTTGCTGTGTGTGTGTGTGTGTGTGTGTGTGTGTGTGTGTGTGTGTGTGGTTTAGGGGTATGCTCTCCTGTGCCACCAATATTGTGCATGTATTACATCTGGGCAAATTCCAGCATGTCCCATGTTGTTTGTGCCGCATACTTGTGTTGCTTAGCTTAGTCATACAGTTACCTCATTGCCCGTCTTTTACTTCTTTGCCTGATGTGCTGTTTGGGGCCTAGTTTTTTTAAGTGCCATCCTGTCTGCAACTGCAGTGCCACTCCTAGATGGTCCAGGTGTTTGTGCCGCCTACTTTTGTCGCTTAGCTTAGTCATACAGCTACCACATTGCACCTCTTCTACGTCTTTGCATGATGTGCTGTTTAGGGCCTGGTTTTTTTTAAGTGCCATCCTGTCTGCAACTGCAGTGCCACTCCTAGATGGGCCAGGTGTTTGTGCTGCACACTTTTGTCGCTTAGCTTAGTCATACAGCTACCTCATTGCACCTCGTTTACTTCTTTGTATGATGTGCTGTTTGGGGCCTAGTTTTTTTAAGTGCCATCCTGTCTGCAATTGCAGTGCCACTTATAGATGGGCCAGGTGTTTGTGCCACACACTTGTGTCGCTTAGCTTAGCCATACAGCTACCTCATTGCACCACTTTTACTTCTTTGCATGATGTGCTGTTTGGGGACTATTTTTTTTTAAAGTGCCATCCTGTCTGCCACTGCAGTGCCACTCCTAGATGAGCCAGGTGTTTGTGCCGCACACTTGTGTCTATTAGCTTAGTCATACAGCTACCTCATTGCAACTTTTAGGCCTAAAAACAATATTGTGAGGTGTGAGGTGTTCAAAATAGATTGGAAATGAGTTGAAATTAATGCTATTGAGGTTAATACGACCGTAAGATCAAAATTACCCCCAAATTCTGTGATTTTAGATGTTTTTATGGGGTTTTTTTTTAAAAATCATTCAGATCCAAAACCTAAACCAAAACACGAAAGGGTAGTTTTGACAAAACCAATCCAGATCCAAAACACTAGGATGGAACCAGAACCAAAACCAAAACACAAAACACGAAAAGTGCCCGCTGCACATCTCTACTTGATATTGTATTTAGCTTTTGGATTTTTAAGACCCAAGTGCATGATTTTGCATTTTTTGGCATTAAAGTGTAGTTGCCAATGTCTACTCTTTACCATTCCTCTAGTCTGCCTACATCCTAAATAATTTGTTTCACCCCTTCTGGTGTTGAATTGATGGGGCAAGTTTTTTAGACTTGCCGGTGGGAGTTACAGGTATTTTTTAAGAACATTTTAAGTGTATTAAATAGACACAAAAATTAACTTGCATTCATTTTTATGCACCCTAAATTAATCTAGAGCATTTAGTTTGCTGACAAACACTTTCAGAATTAACAAAATGCTAAAAACAGCCATTTGACACCTTTTAAGAGCCCCAATTACTTTGCTTGTAGCCACTAATATACTTCTACCATTATCTAATGTTAGCCTGCACTTTTTGGGGGTACAGGCTGATTTACCTTAACGTGGCTAATATGATGTGAGCCACCTTTTACAATGTTATTGTGTGGTAAGTGAAATGACCACATAATAGGCATGTTGGCCCTCATTCCGAGTTGTTCGCTCGCTAGCTGCTTTTAGCAGCATTGCACATGCTAGGCCGCCTCCCTCTGGGAGTGTATCTTAACTAAGAAGAATAGCGAACGAAAGATTAGCAGAACTGCTAATAAATAATTCTTTGCAGTTTCTGAGTAGCTCCAGACCTACTCACAGATTGCGATCAGCTCAGTCCGTTTAGTTCCTGGTTTGACGTCACAAACACGCCCTGCGTTCGGCCAGCCACTCCCCCGTTTCTCCAGACACTCCTGCGTTTTTCCCTGACACGCCTGCGTTTTTTAGCACACTCCCGGAAAACGCTCAGTTACCACCCAGAAACGCCCCTTTCCTGTCAATCATTCACCGATCAGCAGAGCGACTGAAAAGCGCCGCAGGATCCACAGCAAATCTACTAAGTTTTTAGTTAAATAACTAAGCGCATGCACCCTGCGTGCCTTGCGCATGCGCAATTAGCAACAAATCGCAGCATAGTGAAAATCAGCAACGAGCGAACAACTCGAAATGACCCCCGTTAATTCAAGCCGTGATAAAAATGGATTTTACTGCAGCTAATTAAATAAGTCCCCAAGTAAATGAATTACTGTAATTTAAAATAACCACTTACAAAGAACCCATATAATTATTTCAAGCTTTGCATACGAGTTTATAGGGAGCAACATTTTCTTTAATTAATATCAAGGCTACATTTTCTTTCTATACTGTACCTTTTATGCTGTTACTCTTTCTTGAAAAAAAAAGTGCTTGCAAAAGTATGAATTGCACAATATGTTGCACTCTCTGTTGTCCCTCCTTCTCTGCAAATGCCAACTCTGTCTTTATTCCTAACTGACAGTAGGAACATAGAGCCTGGTATTTGCATGAATGTCTAAGAAATAAATTGTAGCATATTCTATGATTGAATTGTTGAGATGAGCTTCAGCTAATAAACAGCACTATATAGTATAAAGATCATTTATATTAGTAACATACTGTTTACTTTACCATTAGCTCAGCTATGCCTGATTAAGCACTCTGATTGCTATTTAACCTGTAGCCTAGAGTCTTCCATTCATTAATGTGACAGAAGCTGCTAACTGTTCCTTGACTAAAAGGTTTATGGATGATATAAGCCTACTCAAAACAACTCCTGGCTTAGCCTGACAACTCAACTCAATCTATGTGATTTTTAGCATTTGTACAATGTGTGCATCTTGGCTAAGACCATAAACAAACACATACATTAACAATACATCAACAAAGGCATGTAGCTATAATTTCTCATTGCAACTGTAATATTCCCAGACATTAGCTTTAAGATGTCATGCCACCTTTAACCACTTAACTGATGATTTTCGCCTCACAAAACCACTGCTCTGCTCTCTATGCAGTCTGTAAATGCAGGGCACAGAGCCGTAAGCACGCTACCACGGGAGCAGGAGGTAAGTTCTCAGGGGACAAAGGCGGGAAAGTGGGTTAGGTGCATTGGGCAGCATACAGAGGGGTGCTGTGGCCATATTGGGGGGACAACACCAGGGACCATTTCAGTGGAGAGGGCCCCCACAACTCTCCAGTGAGCTCTGTCATGGTCCATGACTTTCTTTGCATTGAAAATAAAACATGCTGTATGTAATGTATGCTGTTAGTCTTTGTCTGACTACTATCTATAAAAGTAAAAAGTTGGACTAATGTTTGTAAGGAAAGCAAATTATCAAGTAAAGGGCAAAACCATGTTGCATTGCAGATGGGGCAAATGCAGGTTCCAGTGCAACCCGCTCAGCAAAGGGATGCAAAGCAAGGAGGCGCCAGGCTGGAGAGGCGCTCTCCATGCTCTGAAACCCTGCTGATGTCCCCAGTTGCTGCCACTGCACTGTCAAACTGTATGTCAAGCAGCGGCGTCGGCATCTTGAATTTAGCATCCCCCCATTACTGATCAGGCCTGAAAAGGGTACAGAGCTACTCGGGACTGAGAGGGTGCAGCTATATGGGACCAGGGCTGCTGTATGTTAAATGGAGTGGATGAGCTTCTACAGTTCTGACCACCCAGACTTTGTTACATAAGTGGAGGGAAAGACAGTGAGAGAGAGAAAGTGTGTGTGTGTGTGTGTGTGTGTGTGTGTGTGTGTGTGTGTGTGTGTGTGTGTGTGTGCGTGCATGTAGGCATTATGTGTATACGTGGCACTACTGTGAGCATTATCTATAAGGGACCCTACTACTGTGGGCATTATGTATAATGAGTGCTACTACTGTGGGCATTATGTGTATAACTGGGGCTACTACTATGGACATTATATGTATAAGTGGCGCTACTACAGTATCATTATGTGTATCAGTGGCATTACTGTGGGCATTATGTATAAGGGGCACTACTACTGTGGGCACCATGTGTATATGTGGCGCTTTTACTGTAGTCCTTTTGCATATAAGTGGCACTACTGTGGGCATTATGTATAAGGGGTGATTCAACTGTAGGCATTATGTGTATAAGTGGTGCTACTACTGTGGGCATTGTGTATAAGTGGAAGTATTGTGGGCATTATGTATAAGAGGTACTACTACAGTGGGCATTATGTGTATAAATGGTGCTACTACTGTGGGCATTATGTATAAGGGGCACTACTACTGTGGGTGTTGTGTATAAGGGGCACTACTACTGTGGGCATTATTTGTATAAGCAACGCTACTACGGTGAGCATTATGTATAAGAGGCACTACTACTGTGGCCATTATGTGTATTGGGGGTGCTACTACAGTGGGCATTATGAGCATAAGTGGCACTGCTACTGTGAGCATTATGTGTAAGGGTGCTACTACTGTGGGCATTATGTGTATAAGTGGCATTACTACTGTGGGCATTATGTGTATAAGTGGTGCTACTACTGTGGGCATTATGTGTATAAGTGGCACTACTGTGGGAATTATGCGCAAGGGGCGCTACTACTGTGGGCATTGTGTGTAAGGGGCACTACTGTGGGCATTATCTATAAGCAGCGCTACTACTGTGGACATTATGTGTAAGTGGCACTACTACTGTGGGCATTATGTGTAAGGGGCACTAAAACTGTGGGCATTATGTGTAAGGGGCACTACTACTGTGAGCAGTTCTACTGTGGGCATTATGTATAAGGGTTGCTACTACTGTGGGCATTCTGTGTGTAAGCGGCACTATTATGGTGGGCATTATGTGTTTAAGCAGCCCTACTACTGTGGGCATTATGTGTAAGGGGTTCTACTGTGTGTTGTAACATGAATAAGGGACACTACTATGTGGTGTAATATTAATCATGAGCACTACATGCGGTGTAATGTGAATAAGCTTGTGCTACTAGGTGGTGTAATTTGAAATAGGGGTACTATTGCGTGGCCATGCCCATTCCTCGTGAGGCCACACCCTTTCTTTCGGCGCATGCTGTACTTTTGTAAAGTATGGGAGGGAGCAAATTTATAGTGTGCAGCGGGGTGCTGAATACCCTTGCACCAGCTCTGGCCAGATATTACATGTGCAGAGAGATTTAGATTTGGGTGGGTTATATTTTTTCTGTGCAGGTTAAATACTAGCTTCCTTTTGTATGTAACCCATTATTGTTAGCTTTATTTTTACACTGCAATTTAGATTTCAGTTTGAACACATCCCACCCAAATCTAACTCTCTCTCTGCACATGTTATATCTGCCCCCCTGCAGTGCAGCATGGTTTTGTACCGTTGCTTGCTATTTTACTTTACTTACAAACATGAATCAGTCCCAGATAATCAATTTTCAATGTAAAGATTAAAATACTGTCATATATAAAAGTGAATGTGTTTTCTAATATATTGTGTCAGGTATGATAATAACATACACACAGTAAAACATTTGTTATTCTTCCTTTTGTCAAGCCATAGGCAACCAACCTATAATAACAACAACAGCTTACATTGCGTATTTGAACTCCTGCATTTGGCATCAATGTATGTGACACTTCACAGTAATTACATTTGTAGTGAAATCCGAGTTCATCAGAGTCAGGATTCATCTTTTGGATGCTTTCCAGTTTAGTAAAACCACTTTCTTATGGTCAGACCATATGTCACCAGACGTAGTGGTTCCATCTAGTACCTGAATTAATACCATTTGAAGAAAAAGCCAAAGACACATTGAGTCTAATTCAGCATAAGACACATCTGCGATGCGTTTGCATGTTGAAGCCCCCGTGTAGTGTGCGCACATGAAGGAGCCGCAGTGTGCGTGCGCACACAGTGAGAGGGGACTGCATCTCACTTATGCGAATGCCTCTGCCTGATTGACAGGCAGAGGCATACGTGGGGTGGGCAGGAGCGTCAACGCTGCGCTTTGGAGGCATTGATGCGGTGTTGGGGTGGCATGGTCCAAGCAACGCAGGTGTGTCCGGACTGTTTACGGGGTGGACAGCGGCGGCTGCGTGACATCACACATCGCCGCTGCAACCCAAAAAATGGCTGCTTTTCCAGCTAGGCTGCGAAGGCCAGGGGCTACCAAAAACATGCGAGCGCTTCAATGTTTAGCGAAGTGCTTGCATTTAAGTGCGGAAGGGTAGGACTCGGCATGCAGGGCGGCTTTGCCCTCGGTAGAGCAGCCCCTGCATGTTAGTAGAATGAGTTGCAGTTTTGTGAATTTTCACTGAACTACAACTCAAGCTGAATTAGGCCCATTTGAGCAGGGGCTTCAAGAGGGGGGAGGGGAATAAATGGTTAATACTCCAACAGGCTTGTTGGAGGAGCACAGATCAGCTGCTGAGGGCAGATATGGCTTTTCTGCACATTCCCTCCAGAAGTGCGGTTGCAAAGAGAAGGCAGATATGGCTTTCCAGTCAAGGAGCAAGAAGAATGTGGTACAGTACTAAAAAAAGAACACAAGACTCTGGACACATTGTAATCCCTTAGGTTTGCATATCACGGTAACCCAGGCTTATTGGAATTATTATTCTTGATTCTATTGCCTCTAAGATAAATCCAAATTTCCATTTTATTGAAATGACACCTGCATGTATTTTAGCTTCCTGTGCAGAAGCTCACCCAATTACAGTAGCTTCCAGCTAACCACTCTGCAGAGAACTGTCTAACCTAACCTGATAGAGATAAGGAACTTGCAGGTGAATGTTCTGCTCAGGGTAAGGGGCTTAGAAAAATAGAAGGACGGAGTTCCCCTTTAACGAAACACCCTAAGTGGTATACAAGGCGCACCTTATATCACACTGTGATCACTGGTTAAGTTTTTATCCAACTGAGTCAGCCATTCACCCTGCTGAGGCAGATAAATGCAGTGCTAATTGTAATTGGGTAATTATAATGTATAACCTCTTAATGATTGCAAAGCGCCTTATAAATAAAGAATTATTCATCTTATTATAACAGGACCTGAATGCAGTGATTAGATGAACTTTATTTTGTCACTGTGACATAATTACTATTGTCGAATCGCTATTCTGGTGTTCATAAACATTTGTTTTACAAATTCCACTCAGGGCTTTTACAGAGCTGAGCAGAAAACGGTTTCCTTTTATCCCTTATCACCCATTCAATCAAATCTAACCTTGGGAGCTCACCAGCATGCAATTTAGCTTTCAAGCCAAATATTTCCAAATTACATTTTGTTTTACGTGAAAGAAATCTCCTTCTATCCAAGCTCTCCAAGGTTCGGCGTGTGGGCTGTTAAACTCATCCTGCCCGTAAAATGAAAATTATAATGCTGACATTTTTCCTGCGATGATTTAATTGAAAGGTAAGAACTAAAGGGCACTGGGTTTGAGAGTTCTATGTAACTACAAGAGAAGCCATACCAGCCAGGGGCCAATCTGTATTTACTAAGCAATAATCAGCCATGACATCTCTTACAGACCATGACATTCAATGAGGCTTATCTGATATGTTTAGAGTAGGAATGATGCTATGACATATTTGGAGATTAAATATGCAGCCAGACCTATATATTAAAACAGGTCTGATTACTCATGAAATAAAGTAAAAGTTTCACATCTTAATTTCTTAAATTCCAAAGCTTTGATTTGAAGGATTGAATTTATATCATAATCGGCTAAGAACTGTACCATCCTCTGACATGTGCAGTAAGTGCAAAGGCATGCAATTCCCCCCCCCCCCCCCCCCCCATATACCCCACCCCACCCCACCCAACAGCTCTCACTGCAGCAACAGGACAGGCCAGATGTTGAGAACAGAGGACCACTCTGCACCAGAAACGTGCTAACATAAGTATACTGCCGGAATAGGGGAGGGGGACAACAATGGTTGGACTGGGCCAGGAGGGGGCTAGACTTAACAGGGGGTGGTCTGTGGTGACCTGATACCTTTATCAGGTCCCTTAATTGGGCTATAAAAATCTGCTTGTCACTGTATGCTAGAGCAGATTTTATTAATCTCTTTATATTGGCAGAGTGTACTGGGCTATCTGGTGCAGTGACGTCAGTCCACACACTTGAAGACCTAAACCAGGCTTTTTCAACCAGTGTGCCGTGGCACACTAGTGTACCGCGACCAGTTGCAAGGTGTGCCGCGGAGCCAGAGCAGCTTCCTGCACCTTCAGAGTGAACTGTTGGCCCAGGCTCTTCTTAGAGGATCAGTTGTGCTCTGGCCGTGACCTATGCCTTAAAGATGCGGCGGTGTGATATCATAGGTCACGGCTGCCGTGTATCACCACCCAGCCCACCCGCCTGCATACACATCTTCCAGTTCCCGCCTGCATGCACATCTTTCCTTGCCGACCCACATCCACACCTGCCCGACTGCCCGCTGCTCAGTATTCGCAGCAATCCACTATGAACAACGCCCGCCACTGAGGAACAGGGAGGAGGACAGCTGACAGGAAGGGGCTAATATTTGTTATTTTATTTCTCCTGTGGGGAACAACAGGATTTATGAGGGGAGAATAAGGATTTATGAATTTATGGGGGTACAATGTGAATAATTCATGTGGGGAGCAATAGGATTTATGTGGGGAGCAACATGATTTATGTGGAGAGCAATATGATTGCTTTTTCTGTGTAGGCCAATGTATGTGTGGAATTTTTTTTTTTTTTACTGTGAGGGCTAATGTGTGTTTTTTGTTTTTTTTCTGTGGGGAACTGATGGTGTGTCTTGGGAATTTTAAAATATTGTTTGGTGTGCCGCGAGTAAAAAAAGGTTGAAAATCACTGACCTAAACAGTAACATAGGTTTAATTAGTGTACACAGGTGATCAGAGGCAAAACTCTGGGAGGCAACGGAGTCAGCTGCCGCCGGGCTCCTGCTTTGAAGGGGGGCACCTCTCCTCCTGTTCCGTGTGTTCAGCGACATTAATCAATTAAGTTAATTGACAGCAGCCAGTATCTCTTCTGTAGCCGACCTCCCCACTAGTCACTGCACCATACAAATCACGCCCTCTTTATTAAAGATACACTGGAAGCAGACACCTTACTGATGAAGCTATTTGCTCCTATAAAGGAAACATGAGAATTCTAACTATATGAAGTTATTTCTCTGACAATTACACGTAACTTCATATAGTTAGAATGCTCATACTTCCTATGCAAGAGCAGATATCTCCATCAGTAAGGTGCATGCTACCAGTGTAAAAGGTTGTGGGTTCTAATCCTGGATATGACAGTTGCAAATTAATTGTCAGAGAAATAATCAGCATTGTAAGTGGCTGAGCAGATCTATGTAGTGTGCGGTTGGACCCCTACATAGATCTGCCTAGTTGCAACGGTTTTGTAGTAGCTTCATATAGTTAGAATTAGAGATGAGTGGGTTCGGTGTTACTTAGATCTCAAAACGGCATCTTATTGGCTCATGGATGATATATGGGGGGGACACCAATATTTTTCTTGCCTCCGGGCAACTGGGATAAACTTACGCCACTGCAGGTGATTCAGATGTAACACTGATAGCGGTAATCAGGAGCCCGTATATCACACAAGGTAACAACATTAGGTAGTGGTACTTATCCGGAGATGACTGTGGTGGTGAAGCATGGAGGACTGCACAGCCGTGCAGTCTGACTCTCCTGTAGAGAAGATAATGCATGCACAGGAACACTGTGAGTCTCTGTAGCTAAGATCTGCTCCCAGTCTCAGCTCTGCACACTTGTACACAGGACTCTGTCTCTTAGTCTCTGTCACACTCTCCTCACTCTCTCTCTCTGAGATGGAGGAGCAGGAAACGACATCATGTAACTACGCCTCCGAGTGACTTCTGGCACAAGAGGTCTAACACTAGGGGATGCACCCATAGACTGATACACAGAAGGAGACAGGTACAGAGTGTACCATATACTAACACTCTCCCTCGCTCAAGACTGTCTCCGGTAACAAGTTTAAAGAACATGACATTTTATCAAACAAATCAATAAAGTCACTCCTGTAACCGAAAACATAACGTGAAGCAAAAACAGTAAGAATAAATCAACATTAACCATATTCTAGTCCACATTCTATCAGTAATGCAAGTAGCAAGTGTGATGACAGTCCTTTTGTCAACATGTCGGCAACATTTTCTTCACTTGCAACATATTCCACATTGACGGACTTGTTTTCCACCAACTCACGAATAAAATTATGTCTTATAGCAATGTTCTTAGACCATCCATGATGCTTTGTGCTACAAGAAAGATCAATTGCTACCTTGTTATCATACTTTATGTTGATGATCTCACTATGGTAAAGAAGACCTAATTTGCATAAAGTCTCTCTTATACAAAGCGTTTCTTTTGAAGTTTCTGCGAGCACCATATACTCTGCCTCTCTTGTAGAAAGAGTAACTGTGGGTTGTTTCCTAATTGCCCAGCTTACAGCTGTGCTTGCTTGTGCAAACAGGTATCCAGTATAAGAACATCTATCATCCTCATCTGATCCCCAGTCGGCGTCACATAATACTATTAAGCTGGTATCTGATGATCTTGTAAATTTCAGCTTTAGTGAACTTGTACCTTTGAGGTACCTTACTGTTCTCTTTACTGCAATCCAGTGTTGTCTCCCAGGATTATTTGCAAACTGGCTTGCCCAACTCACTGCATGTGTGATGTCTGAACATGTCCCAATGCTTGCATACATGAAACTACCACTTTTATCAATGGGAGTACTTACGGGTTTTGCATCTGTCATTCCGTACTTGGTAATTATTGCCTCAATGTATGTTTGTTGGTCAATTGTAACAGTTCCCTCTGGCAGGTTTTGTACAATTTTCATACCTAATAGATAATTTTCAGGGCCTAGATCTTTCAACTTGAATCTTTGTTTAAGCTGGTGCTTGACATCAGTGATGTGATCTTCTTGACCTGCCAAAAGTAAATCATCCACATAGACAGCTATGAAGAACAACTTTTCTTTGATGGGTTTGTGGTATAGGCAGTGATCAGTCTCCGACCTAACAAAGTTAATTTCTAGTAACGCTGCATCCAACTTTACATACCAGCAATGACAACTTTCCTTGAGGCCGTATAGCAACTTCTTAAAGAGACAAACTTCCCAGTTTGGAATATGTCCATATCATAATGTTCAGATGGTTCCATATACATTTCCTCAATCAATTCTCCATGATGGAATGCAGAATCAAAGTCTAGTTGATATAACAGTAGATCATGTAGTGTTGACAGTTCTGTATCAATTGCTGACTTTCATTCTGTCCAATCACTGCTTGGCTTTGCTTCCTGTATGTTTTGAGGTTCACAGTAAGCTATGTTTGCATACTCCTCACTGTATTTCTTGGCTGAAATACCTTTGTTACTCCTCATGGAACTTCTGTTCTCTGACTTGTCTTTTTGACACTCTCAGATTCAGACATGCTTTCTGCTGCCTGTTCATCCAATAATACATTTTGTTGTTGCTCCACTGCTCCAGTCAGTGGTGCTGTCTCGTAGAATACCACATCTCTGTATTTAAGAAGACGTTTACTTGTAACATCCCAAAGTCTGTATCCTTTGCTTTCGTCGCAGTATCCGAGCATTATACATTCAATGTATTTTGGATCTAGCTTTCTCCTTTGGTATATGTGCAAAAGCTTTGCTCCCGAAGACACAAAGATGACTGATACTTGGCCTTTTCCTGGACCACGCCTCCAGTGGCATTTTACCTTTGATGACCACTGTAGGTGCACGATTCTTTAGGGAAACTGCAGTAGATACTGCTTCTGCCCAAAACTTCTTTTCCAGGCCAGCATCACTTAACATAGTCCGTGCTCTCGCAACAATTGTGTGGTTTGCCCGCTCACTCACACCATTCTGTTCCGGTGTGTAGGCAATTGTTAGCCGATTCTTTATGCCATATTTCCTAAGGAATGCGGCTAAGACTTTGTTATCATACTCTCCACTGTTGTCTGATCTCAAGATCTTTAGTCTCAGACCTGTCTGATTCTCCACAAGGTTTTTGCACTCCAACATTTTGTTGACAACTTCACTCTTCTCCTTCAGAAAGTACACATGTGTCATTCTTGTGGCGTCACCAATGAGAGTCATGAAATATCTGTAGCCACTGATTGATTCTTCCTCCATTGGACCACACACATCTGTGTGCACTAGAGCTAATGGTGTCTCTGCTCTACTTGCTGACTTTGGAAATGGGTTGCGAGTTTGCTTGCCTTTTATGCAACTCTCACACGTGGGTTTTTCAGCGTTGCTCACGGTGATCCCTGTTACCATTCCAGCTAGCAGTTTCTGGACATTCTCATATCCAAGATGACCTAAGCGTTTGTGCCACAGCTCCATTGACTGTTTTTCCTCAGTAGCCATCATTGCAGTACACTCCTCAGTGTCCAGGACATATAGTTGGTTGCACTGGGTTGCTGAAGCAATAACAGTCCCTCTTTTATTATGCACCATACACTTGCCCTTCTGAAATTAGACTTTGTAGCCTTTTTTCTCTAGGATGCTGATAGCAATGAGATCACTTCCTAAATCAGGCACGTACAACACATCTTGGATATCTGTAACAACTGTCTCACCTCAAATTCTTAAACATACTGTGATTGTCCCAGCTTGTAATGCAGTAAGGGCCTTATTTCCAATCCATATAACTGTAGTGGGAACACACAGTGTTAAAGAATTGAACCAATGCTTATTGCAACTGAAATGAGTCCATGTACCAGCAATTCTTCCTGTGACTGTCTGCTACATTCAATGTTGACTCATTTGGCTTGTCACGCTGCTTCTGCACACCACTGGAATTTCTCATTTGGCAATCTGAAGCTTTATGTCCTATTTTGTGACATACAAAACACTTGAATTTGTGCTATCTGGACTTTGTGCCCTTTGTGATCAGGGCAGAACCCTCAGCTATGGTCTTGACAGGAATACGTTCTTGGAACTGCAGCAATTTGGCTCTTACAATCTTTGTTGTCAGTTTAATGTTGTTTGACTCTAATGCATCCACCAAAAAAATCTAATTCTGGCATCAGATTCTGTAACATAGCCATTGCAACTTCTTCATCCACCTGTGCCTCCACAGATGCCAACTGCTGAGCTATCGACAATAACTTATCAATGTAATCGTTCATGTCCTTGCAGGCACTCAGTTTCATTCCACATAGTATGCGTCTTAAACTTATCCTTCTCATTAGACCTTTATCTTCATATGCATTTTGCAGTGTTGTCCACATGTCCTTAGCTGACACTTTCCCACTGACTATTGAATAGACATGATGCGCCACAGCTAAACCTATCATCCCGATGTCTCTGTCTACATCATCTGGGTTTGAACCTGCTCCCGGGTCTATAGTAACCTTCCACAACTTTTCCCGCTTAAGCCGCATCTCTATGGCAAACTTCCATGTAGCACAGTTCTCTGAACCTTTCAGCTTAGCAAAGTTCATGCTGTGTCCTGTGCTATACATCCTTTCTACACTTGTATAAAATGTCAATTTAAACTGTGTCACTGTGATTATTCAACAGCACTCAGGGGGTTAATCTTCAAGTACATGTGGGTCTGGGCACAGGACAGGGCCCATAACCTGTTTGCTGAGTGTACTGGGCTATCTGGTGCAGTGACATCAGTCCACACACTTGAAGACTTAAATGGTGATGCAGGTTTATTTAGTGTACACCGGTGACTCAGATGTAACACTGATAGCGGTTATCAGGAACCCATATATCACACAAGATAACAGCATTAGGTAGCGGTACTTATCAGGAGATGTCTGTGGAGGTGAAGCATGGAGGACTGCACAGCCGTGCAGTCTGACTCCCACTGTAGAGGAGATGATGCATGCACTGGAACACCGTGAGTCTCTGTAGCTGAGATCTGCTCACAGTCTCAGCTCTGCACACTTGTACACAGGACTCTGTCTCTCAGTCTCTGTCACACTCTCCTCACTCTCTCTCTCTGAGATGGAGGAACAGGAAACTATATCATATAACTCCGCCTCCAAGTGACTCATGGCACTAGAGGTCTAACACTAGGGGATGCACCCATAGACTGATACACAGAAGGAGACATGTACAGAGCGTACCATATCCTAACAGTTTACTGGTTTACAGTTATTTTAATAACTGAATTTCTGAATGCAATATTTCTAATACTATATTACAGAATATTCTTTGATCTTGTCATATTAATTGAACAGGACAAGTCCTGTTTGCTAGAGATTGTTATGGCAGCATCTATTCATAAAGTTGTGTATATATGTGTATATGTGGAGTTCAAAATTTCCACTTTAGCACATTAAGGGGCATATGTATTACTTACTCAGTTTTAGACCTAATAATTAGCATTTATTACAGCTTATTGCACCATTAAGAAATGAAAGAATGCCGGAATGTAACACATCTGGGTCATTGGCGTGCGCAGCAAATTTTATTAGGGGGTGCACTGTTGGAGGGGTGTGTCTAGCACCGCCTTTTGGGCGTGTCTAGCACCATCTATTGACGGTCAACGCAATATAAAATATCCACCCTTGTACCAATCCTAATAATGCAGATACATTGTCAGATGTTGCGGTGTGCACCAAACAAACACCCCTGATGGCACTCACTGCAATTACACTGCGCCTCCTCAGCCTGGTCTGGCTCCCCCTCTCTTTTCCCTGCAAGCTGCAGTCACTCACTGACACTGACAGTCGCAGACTAGTACTGCTGCTACTGGAAAAACGCGTTACGTGTCAATGCTGCTGCCGACCGCCTGCCAGTATTGAATTTGTCTTCCTAAGAGGAACGCTGGCTGCATGCTGATCCTCATCAGTGGCTGACGTTGGCATAGAATAGGAGAGAGGTGGGCGTGTGACGGGTGAGCGTGCGAGCAGCATGATGTCATCACGTCACATCACGCTGTTTTTGTACATTGAGGTGGAGGCGGGAGTATGAAAACCGGTGGCAGTGGCATTCTTGATTAACCCAGGCGTCCAGTCAGTAATGCAGTCCTGACAGGGTGCATTAATCAGCCTGCTCTGCGATCGCTGCATCAGGCATGTGAGATCGGATTGCCGGACATTAGGGGGTGCCTGTGCGCACCAGGCACCCCCCCTGCGCACACCTATGATCTGGGTACATGGGCTCCTGTAAGAGTTTGTCCATGTGATGTGTAATGCAAAGTGATTGCTAAAGCGAACACTTTACTTTCTCATTCAGGGACTGAGCGGGCTACTGCACATATGTGGTCTGCAGACCACTCGTGTGCAAACAGCCATTGTCAGGGAGAGATCATACAGGTTCCTCTCACAGCAAATGGTGCAGTCAGAAGCCCATAGCCTACAATGGTCAAAGATGGGGTTAGCTACCAGGACCAAGTTCCAGAATGCTTAGCTTCACAAATCTCATCAATAGCAGCCCCACATAAAAACATATAGTGGCTGCTATTGTGATCAGAAACAGGGTCCTCCACTAGATACATTCAGGGTATACTGCAATTTTGTGGTTATCCACCGAAACTGGGTGTTTTAATGGGATATCACACTAATTTACTTTGGTAAATAGTCTTGTAAATGTTTTAAGTTGTGAAATAAGGTTTAGTGTCTCGGTGTGTTATCACAGTTCTATGTGGCAGAATTCCACTGTTGAAGGTAAAGCACACATTGGATCACCAGCCATAATAGCTACATGGATATGGAAACTCTTTGAGTTTACTACTACTGTATTTCGGGAAAGGCTTAAAATACTTTCTTCCCCACTGTCTGAAACAGTGCTGATTTCAACTCACTCTTACACTGAAAGTATATGAAGTCAGTGTTCCGGAGGCCATTTATTACACTGTAAGAAAGAAGCTGGAGGCATGAACTCACATAGAGGTGTTTTTTAAGACCATAAACTTCCTGGATGGGAGACCCAATAAATTTTGCTGTACTGGACCCAGGAGCGTAGCCAGGAAGTTGTGGGCCCCATAGCAAGGTTTGAAGGGGCCCCTGTCCCATTGCTTCTATAGAGACTAGTGATGTGCACCGGAAATTTTTCGAGGTTTTGTGTTTTGGTTTTGGGTTCGGTTCCGCAGCCGTGTTTTGGATTCGGACGTGTTTTGGCAAAACCTCACCGAAATTTTTTTACCGGATTCGGGTGTGTTTTGGATTCGGGTGTTTTTTTCAAAAAACCCTAAAAAACAGCTTAAATCATAGAATTTGGGGGTCATTTTGATCCCATAGTATTATTAACCTCAATAACCATAATTTCCACTCATTTCCAGTCTGTTCTGAACACCTCACACCTCACAATATTATTTTTAGTCCTAAAATTTGCACCGAGGTCGCTGGATGGCTAAGCTAAGCGACACAAGTGGCCGACACAAACACCTGGCCCATCTAGGAGTGGCACTGCAGTGTCAGGCAGGATGGCCCTTCAAAAAAATAGTCCCCAAACAGCACATGATGCAAAGAAAAAAAGAGGCGCACCAAGGTGGCTGTGTGACTAAGCTAAGCGACACAAGTGGCCGACACAAACACCTGGCCCATCTAGGAGTGGCACTGCAGTGTCAATCAAGACAGGATGGCCCTTCCAAAAAATTGTCCCCAAACAGCACATGATGCAAAGAAAAAAAGAGGCGCACCAAGGTCGCTGTGTGACTAAGCTAAGCGACACAAGTGGCCGACACAAACACCTGGCCCATCTAGGAGTGGCACTGCAGTGTCAGGCAGGATGGCCCTTCAAAAAAATTGTCCCCAAACAGCACATGATGCAAAGAAAAATGAAAGAAAAAAGAGGTGCAAGATGGAATTGTCCTTGGGCCCTCCCACCCACCCTTATGTTGTATAAACAGGACATGCACACTTTAACGAACCCATCATTTCAGTAACAGGGTCTGCCACACGACTGTGACTGAAATGACTGGTTGGTTTGGGCCCCCACCAAAAAAGAAGCAATCAATCTCTCCTTGCACAAACTGGCTCTACAGAGGCAAGATGTCCACCTCATCATCATCATCCTCCGATTCCTTACCCCTTTCACTGTGTACATCCCCCTCCTCACAGATTATTAATTCGTCCCCACTGGAATCCACCACCTCAGGTCCCCGTGTACTTTCTGGAGGCAATTGCTGCTGGTGAATGTCTCCACGGAGGAATTGATTATAATTCATTTTAATGAACATCATGTTCTCCACATTTTCTGGAAGTAACCTCGTACGCCGATTGCTGACAAGGTGAGCGGCTGCACTAAACACTCTTTCGGAGTACACACTGGAGGGAGGGCAACTTAGGTAGAATAAAGCCAGTTTCTGCAAGGGCCTCCAAATTGCCTCTTTTTCCTGCCAGTATACGTACGGACTGTCTGACATGCCTACTTGGATGCGGTCACTCATATAATCCTCCACCATTCTTTCAATGGTGAGAGAATCATATGCAGTGACAGTAGACGTCATGTCAGTAATCGTTGCCAGGTCCTTCAGTCCGGACCAGATGTCAGCACTCGCTCCAGACTGCCCTGCATCACCGCCAGCGGGTGGGCTCGGAATTCTTAGCCTTTTCCTCGCACCCCCAGTTGTGGGAGAATGTGAAGGAGGAGATGGTGACGGGTCACGTTCCGCTTGACTTGACAATTTTCTCACCAGCAGGTCTTTGAACCTCTGCAGACTTGTGTCTGCCGGAAAGAGAGATACAACGTAGGTTTTAAATCTAGGATCGAGCACGGTGGCCAAAATGTAGTGCTCTGATTTCAACAGATTGACCACTCGTGAATCCTGGTTAAGCGAATTAAGGGCTCCATCCACAAGTCCCACAAGCCTAGCGGAATCGCTCTGTTTTAGCTCCTCCTTCAATGTCTCCAGCTTCTTCTGCAAAAGCCTGATGAGGGGAATGACCTGACTCAGGCTGGCAGTGTCTGAACTGACTTCACGTGTGGCAAGTTCAAAGGGGTGCAGAACCTTGCACAACGTTGAAATCATTCTCCACTGCGCTTGAGTCAGGTGCATTCCACCTCCTTTGCCTATATCGTGGCCAGATGTATAGGCTTGAATGGCCTTTTGCTGCTCCTCCATCCTCTGAAGCATATAGAGGGTTGAATTCCACCTCGTTACCACCTCTTGCTTCAGATGATGGCAGGGCAGGTTCAGGAATGTTTGGTGGTGCTCCAGTCTTCTGTACGCGGTGCATGAATGCCGAAAGTGGCCCGCAATTCTTCGGGCCACCGACAGCATCTCTTGCACGCCCCTGTC
Organism: Pseudophryne corroboree; assembly: GCF_028390025.1. NCBI lineage: Eukaryota > Metazoa > Chordata > Amphibia > Anura > Myobatrachidae > Pseudophryne > Pseudophryne corroboree. The sequence goes on from NC_086455.1 coordinate 110,379,918, forward strand.
ATTTTTTAAATAATTCTGCACCACCAAATTCAAGGTATGTGCAAAACATGGGACGTGATGGAATTTGCCCAGATGTAATGCACGCACAATATTGCTGGCGTTGTCCGATGTCACAAATCCCCAGGAGAGTCCAATTGGGGTAAGCCATTCTGCGATGATCTTCCTCAGTTGCCGTAAGAGGTTTTCAGCTGTGTGCCTATTCTGGAAAGCGGTGAAACAAAGTGTAGCCTGCCTAGGAACGAGTTGGCGTTTGCGAGATGCTGCTACTGGTGCCGCCGCTGCTGTTCTTGCTGCGGGAGGCAATACATCTACCCAGTGGGCTGTCACAGTCATATAGTCCTGAGTCTGCCCTGCTCCACTTGTCCACATGTCCGTGGTTAAGTGGACATTGGGTACAACTGCATTTTTTAGGACACTGGTGAGTCTTTTTCTGAGGTCTGTGTACATTTTCGGTATCGCCTGCCTAGAGAAATGGAACCTAGATGATATTTGGTACCGGGGACACAGTGCCTCAATCAAGACACTAGTTGGCTCTGAATTAAGATGGATACCGGAACCACGTTTCTCACCGCCCAGGCTGCCAAGGCCTCAGTTATCCGCTTTGCAGCAGGATGACTGCTGTGATATTTCATCTTCCTCGCAAAGGACTGTTGGACAGTCAATTGCTTACTGGAAGTAGTACAAGTGGTCTTCCGACTTCCCCTCTGGGATGACGATCGACTCCCAGCAGCAACAACAGCAGCGCCAGCAGCAGGATGCATCATACTCAAGGATGCATCGGAGGAATCCCAGGCAGGAGCTCTTCCCGTCCAGTGTTGGGAAGGTCAGGCATCGCAACCGACACAATTGGACTCTCCTTGGGGATTTGTGATTTTGAAGAACGCACAGTTCTTTGCTGTGCTTTTGCCAGCTTAAGTCTTTTCTTTTTTCTAGCGAGAGGATGAGTGCTTCCATCCTCATTTGAAGCTGAACCACTAGCCATGAACATAGGCCAGGGCCTCAGCCGTTCCTTGCCAATCCGTGTCGTAAATGGCATATTGGCAAGTTTACGCTTCTCCTCAGACGCTTTTCATTTTGATTTTTGGGTCATTTTACTGAACTTTTGTGTTTTGGATTTTACATGCTCTCTACTATGACATTGGGCATCGGCCTTGGCAGACGACGTTGATGGCATTTCATCATCTCGGCCATGACTAGTGGCAGCAGCTTCAGCACGAGGTGGAAGTGGATCTTGATCTTTCCCTTTAACCTCCACATTTTTGTTCTCCATTTTTTAATGTGTGGAATTATATGCCAGTATCAATAGCAATTGCCTACTACTATATTTACTGCGCAAAACTAAAATGCACCACAGGTATACAATGTAGATGGATAGTATACTTAATGGATGACGAGTGACGACACAGAGGTAGGTACAGCAGTGGCCTACCGTACTGCTATAAGTATATATATATATAGTATACTGGTGGACACTGTCAGCAAACTGCAAAACTGTCTAAAATGCACCACAGGTACAGAATGTAGATGGATAGTATACTTAATGGATGATGAGTGACGACACAGAGGTAGGTACACAGCAGTGGCCTACCGTACTGCTATATATAGTATACTGGTGGACACTGTCAGCAAACTGCAAAACTGTCTAAAATGCACCACAGGTATAGAATGTAGATGGACAGTATACTTAATGGATGACGAGTGACGACACAGAGGTAGGTACAGCAGTGGCCTACCGTACTGCTATTAGTATATATATATAGTATACTGGTGGACACTGTCAGCAAACTGCAAAACTGTCTAAAATGCACCACAGGTATAGAATGTAGATGGATAGTATACTTAATGGATGACGAGTGACGACACAGAGGTAGGTACACAGCAGTGGCCTACTGTACTGCTATATATAATATACTGGTGGACACTGTCAGCAAACTGCAAAACTAAAATGCACCACAGGTATAGAATGTAGATGGATAGTATACTTAATGGATGACGAGTGACGACACAGAGGTAGGTACACAGCAGTGGCCTACCGTACTGCTATATATAGTATACTGGTGGGCACTGTCAGCAAACTGCTAAACTAGTCTAAAAAAATGCACCACAGGTATACAATGTAGATGGATAGTATACTTAATGGATGACGAGTGACGACACAGAGGTAGGTACAGCAGTGGCCTACCGTACTGCTATATATAGTATACTGGTGGACACTGTCAGCAAACTGCTAAACTAGTCTAAAAAAATGCACCACAGGTATACAATGTAGATGGATAGTATACTTAATGGATGACAAGTGACGACACAGAGGTAGGTACAGCAGTGGCCTATCGTACTGCTATATATAGTATACTGGTGGACACTGTCAGCAAACTGCTAAACTAGTCTAAAATGCACCACAGGTATACAATGTAGATGGATAGTATACTTAATGGATGACGAGTGACGACACAGAGGTAGGTACAGCAGTGGCCTACCGTACTGCTATATATAGTATACTGGTGGACACTGTCAGCAAACTGCAAAACTAAAATGCACCACAGGTATAGAATGTAGATGGATAGTATACTTAATGGATGACGAGTGACGACACAGAGGTAGGTACACAGCAGTGGCCTACCATACTGCTATATATAGTATACTGGTGGACACTGTCAGCAAACTGCAAAACTAAAATGCACCACAGGTATAGAATGTAGATGGATAGTATACTTAATGGATGACGAGTGACGACACAGAGGTAGGTACACAGCAGTGGCCTACCGTACTGCTATATATAGTATACTGGTGGACACTGTCAGCAAACTGCTAAACTAGTCTAAAAAAATGCACCACAGGTATAGAATGTAGATGGATAGTATACTTAATGGATGACGAGTGACGACACAGAGGTAGGTACAGCAGTGGCCTACCGTACTGCTATATATAGTATACTGGTGGACACTGTCAGCAAACTGCTAAACTAGTCTAAAAAAATGCACCACAGGTATACAATGTAGATGGATAGTATACTTAATGGATGACAAGTGACGACACAGAGGCAGGTACAGCAGTGGCCTACCGTACTGCTATATATAGTATACTGGTGGACACTGTCAGCAAACTGCTAAACTAGTCTAAAATGCACCACAGGTATACAATGTAGATGGATAGTATACTTAATGGATAACGAGTGACGAGACAGAGGTAGGTACAGCAGTGGCCTACCGTACTGCTATATATAGTATACTGGTGGACACTGTCAGCAAACTGCAAAACTAAAATGCACCACAGGTATAGAATGTAGATGGATAGTATACTTAATGGATGACGAGTGACGACACAGAGGTAGGTACACAGCAGTGGCCTACCGTACTGCTATATATAGTATACTGGTGGACACTGTCAGCAAACTGCTAAACTAGTCTAAAAAAATGCACCACAGGTATACAATGTAGATGGATAGTATACTTAATGGATGACGAGTGACGACACAGAGGTAGGTACAGCAGTGGCCTACCGTACTGCTATATATAGTATACTGGTGGACACTGTCAGCAAACTGCTAAACTAGTCTAAAATGCATCACAGGTATACAATGTAGATGGATAGTATACTTAATGGATGACGAGTGACGACACAGAGGTAGGTACAGCAGTGCACTCTGCACTGTACTACTCCTATATAATATTAATTATACTGGTGGTCCCCAGTCCCCACAATAAAGCAGCACACTGTGAGCACAGATATGGAGTGTTTTTCAGGCAGACAACGTATACTGGTGGTCACTGTCAGCAAAACTCTGCACTGTACTCCTGCTATAGCTGCTCCCCAGTCCCCACAATTAAGCAGTGTGAGCACTCAGCACAGATATATCATGCAGCACACTGAGCACAGATATGGTATGGAGCGTTTTTTTTCAGGCAGAGAACGGATAAAAAAACTGGTGGTCACTTATCAGCAAAACTCTGCACTGTACTCCTAACAGCTGCTCCCCAATCCTCCCCACAATTAAGCAATAAAAAACAAACAAGAATCAACTGTCTTCTACAATAAACGGAGAGGACGCCAGCCACGTCCTCTCCCTATCATCTCCAATGCACGAGTGAAAATGGCGGCGACGCGCGGCTGCTTATATAGAATCCGAATCTCGCGAGAATCCGACAGCGGGATGATGACGTTCGGGCGCGCTCGGGTTAGCCGAGCCATACGGGAGAATCCGAGTATGGCTCGGACCCGTGTAAAAAGGGTAAAGTTCGGGGGGGTTCGGTTTCTCGGAAACCGAACCCGCTCATCACTAATAGAGACACCTCCCCATGGCAGTTGTTAATGCACTGCCCTAGTTTATTTTGTTAACCATAGTTGCGCCCTAGTTCATATTATGTCACTATGTAGGGCTGCACATTATGTAACACAGTACACCCAATTCACATTATGACATACAGTGTCCCCAGTTCATATTTAGCCACACTATAATGCCTCCACTTCATATTGCGGGACATCACAGTTCCCCAATTCATATTATACCACACTGTAGTGCCCCAGTTCATATTATGTAACATTATAATGCCCTCCAGTTCATTTTCTACCACATTACAAAGAGCAGATCCAGGGGCATAACTAGATATTTTGTAGGCCCCAAGGCAAAAGTTTGTTAGGGCCCCTATGTATTGACCAATAGTGTAAAATGTATATAACACAGACAACAAACTTGGGCCCCTTTCAGCTCTTCGCCCCATAGCAGCTGCACTCCCTGCATCTATGGTAGCTACGCCCTTGTATATAACACATGTAACTGTGGCAGGGAAGGTGGTCCTCTCTCAGCTCTGGGCCCCATAGCAGCTGCACTCCCTGCACCTATGGTAGCTACACCCTGTATATAACACATGTAACTGTGACAGGGAAGGTGGCCCCTCCCAACTCTGGGCCCCATAGCAGCTGCACTCCCTGCACCTATGGTAGCTATGCCCTTGTAAATAACACATGTAACTGTGACAGGGAAGGTGGCCCCTCTCAGCTCTGAGCCCATAGCAGCTGTACTCCCTACACCTATGGTAGCTACGCCCTTGTATAGAACACATGTAACTGTGACTGGGAACTTGGCCCTTCTCAGCTCTGAGCCCATAGCAGCTGCACTCCCTACACCTATGGTAGCTACACCCTGTATATAACACATGTAACTGTGATAGGAAAGGTGACCCCTCTCAGCTCTGGGCCCCATAGCATATGCACTCCCTGCACCTATGGTAGCTACACCCTTGTATATAACACATGTAACTGTGACAGGGAAGGTGGCCCCTCTCAACTCTGGATCCCATAACAGATGCACCCCCAGCACCTATGGTAATTACACCCTTGTATATAACACATGCAACTGTGACAGGGAAAGTGGCCCCTCTCAGCTCTGGGCCCCATAGCAGCTGCACTTCCTGCACCTATGGTAGCTACACCCTTGTATATAACACATGTAACTGTGACAGGGAAGGTGGCCCCTCTCAGCTCTGGGCCCCATAGCAGCTGCACTTCCTGCACCTATGGTAGCTACGCCCTTGACTGGATCATTTCTCTCACTTTTTAAAGTTCATCTTGTAACAATATCTAAATTTTCCTCCTCACACTGAGCCTGATTCTTCCTGAGTCAAATATACTTTTGCAGAAGCAAATGAATGTATTTTTGCGTATCTCCAGATGCTTCCAAGTGTATCTTGCCTGGATCTCTCTTTGCATGAAATGGGCATTTTGGGGTGGTGAACGTGCGATCTGGAACATAGCTGTTCTGTCGTGTGGAAGTGTTGTGGATGTGTAGCTACTGTATATTTCCATGCTATTCTGAGGCCTGTTGCTGACCGGATCTCTTGTACCTAGCATGGCTCAGGTGCAATTGCCGATACTAATGATGACAAGTTGTGGATGTGGATGTAAAAACAGTGGGTGGAGCCGATTCTCACATGAAACCTTATGGAATCTCACATTAGCCTTACAGAATTGCATTAACACAAGGTTGTAAATCTGTCTTCGCCAGCTTCCTGCACATACAGCCACTGTGCATTACAATCAGGACCACTATAGCACTGGCCCGTCACAGGAAGAGCAATACTCATGTATACAGTCACATACATGGGACATGTTGCCTCCCCAAACATCAGCGCTATCACCTCGAATCAATTGTGCTGCTGTCAACATTCTGGATATCTGATTGGCTACTGGTACAGTGTATCTATTCACACTCACTTCAATACTGGGACAACTAGGTGACCATAAAATGTACACAACGTAAATAATCTATTAGCAGTCCAAGAAATTGCTATCATTATCATTGATTTGTAAGACACCTAAGTGATCCACAGCTGTGGACAGTGAGGAAAGCAGGACATAAATAAAATAGGTACATGCAAGATAGACAGAATCAATGTAGACATGACAAGAAAGTATAGTGAGAGCCCTACTAATGAGAGAGGTCACATTCTAATTGGAAGAGTGACAGCTGAAATGAGGAGAGGAAGAAGGGTCACAATGGAGATTAGGAATGTTGTGAGGGTGCAGGCAGGAATAGCATAACATCTAATGTAGAGATAACTGTATAGACTTGAAGGCTGTAGAAGAGTCTGACCGGGTGTAGCAGGGACTACTACTACTACAAGTCCCAGCAGGGGAAAAGTCTTGTAAGCTAGGTGGAGAGTTGGTTACCACAGACAAAGCAAGTCACAGGTAAGAGGTAGCTGTAAGAGGGTGAGAGGGATAGAATTTTAAAAATAATTTGAATTGTGTGAATGAGTAGTGTTGTTGAGGATATTATGGGGTATATGCAATTGCGGTCGAATTCCGGCTGGAATTCGACTGTTTTTAAATTCGACACAATTCGACAGTCAGACACCCTCCCGCCGGGACCCGAATTCGACATATTCAATAAAAAACTGATTCGACAGTCTCGCTGTCGAAAAACGGACCAATTGACGATAGTGTGCATCCTGGATTCGACTTCATGGACGGCACAAAAGTGCTTAAAAAATCAAGAAAAAAAATGCGTGGGGTCCCCCCTTCTAAGCATAACCAGCCTCGGGCTCTTTGAGTCGGTCCTGGTTGTAAAAATACGGGAATAAAAATGACAGGGGATCCCCCGTATTTTAACAACCAGCACCGGGCTCTGCGTCCGGTCCTGGTGCAAAAAATACGGGTGACAAAAGATGTAGGGGTCCCCCGTATTTTTCACACCAGCACCGGGCTCCACTAGCTGGAGAGATAATACCACAGCCGGGGGACACTTTTATAAAGGTCCCTGCGACCGTGGCATTAAATCCCTAACTAGTCACCCCTGGCCGGGGTACCCTGGAGGAGTGGGGACCCCTTAAATCAAGGGGTCCCCCCTCCAGCCACCCAAGGGCCAGGGGTGAAGCCCGAGGCTGTCCCCCCCCCATCCAACGGCGGCGGATGGGAGGCTGATAGCCAAGTGACAAAATAAAGAATATTGTTTTTTGTAGCAGAACTACAAGTCCCAGCAAGCCTCCCCCGCAAGCTGGTACTTGGAGAACCACAAGTACCAGCATGCGGGGGGGAAACGGGCCCACTGGTACCTGTAGTTCTACTGCTAAAAAAAATACCCAAATAAAAACAGTACACACACACCGTGATAGTAAAACTTTATTACATACATGCACACCTAGATTCTACTGGTGAAAAGGACCGACTGCTTCGTGTCAACATAGGTAAGTATGTGAGTATGTGTGTATATACTTACCTATGTTGACACGAAGCAGTCGGTCCTCTTCACCAGTAGAATCCATGGGTTACCTGTAAATAAAATTATACTCACAAAAATCCTGTGTAGATCTGTCCTCTTATTGGTTTGTAATCCACGTACTTGGCAAAATAATAAAACGCAAAACCCGATCCACGCACTGAAAGGGGTCCCATGTTTACACATGGGACCCCTTTCCCCGACTGGCGGGACCCCCCGTGACTGTTGTCAAAGAGGGTCCCTTCAGCCAATCAGGGAGCGCCACGTCGTGGCACTCCCCTGATTGGCTGTGCGCGTCTGAGCTGTCAGGCGGCGCACTCGAGACAATGTAGCACATAGGCACTCCATTGTATCCAATGGTGGGAACTTTGCGTCAGCGGATGAGGTTACTCGCGGTCAAGCACTGACCGCAAAGTTCCCACCATTGAATATAATGGAGCGGCTATGTGCTATGCGCCGCCTGACAGCTCAGACGCGCAAAGCCAATCAGGAGAGTGCCACGACATGGCGCTCCCTGATTGGCTGAAAGGAACCTCTTTGATAGGAGTCACGGGGGGGTCTCAGCAGTCGGGGAAAGGGGATCCATGTGTAAACATGGGACCCCTTTCAGTGCGTGGATCGGGTTTTGCGTTTTATTATTTTGTCAAGTACGTGGATTACAAACTCTGAAGAGGACAGATCTACACAGGATTTTTGTGAGTATAATTTTATTTACAGGTAACTCGTGGATTCTACTGGTGAAGAGGACCGACACTTCGCGTCAACATAGGTAAGTATGTGTGTGTCGGTGTGCATGTATGTAATAAAGTTTTACTATCACGGTGTGTGTGTGTACTGTTTTTATTTGGGTATTTTTTTTGCAGTAGAACTACAGGTACCAGCGGGCCCGTTTCCCCCCCGCATGCTGGTACTTGTGGTTCTCCAAGTACCAGCTTGCGGGGAAGGCTTGCTGGGACTTGTAGTTCTGCTACGAAAAAAAACAATATTCTTTATTTTGTCACTTGGCTATCAGCCTCCCATCCGCCGCCCTTGGATGGGGGGGACAGCCTCGGGCTTCACCCCTGGCCCTTGGGTGGCTGGAGGGGGGACCCCTTGATTTAAGGGGTCCCCACCCCTCCAGGGTACCCCGGCCAGGGGTGACTAGCTGGGGATTAATGCCACGGCCGTAGGGACTGGTATAAAAGTGTCCCCCCGGCTGTGGCATTATCTCTCCAGCTAGTGGAGCCCGATGCTGGTGTGAAAAATACGGGGGTCCCCTACGTCTTTTGTCCCCCATATTTTTTGCACCAGGACCGGATGCAGAGCCCAGTGCTGGTTGATAAAATACGGGGGGATCCCCTGTAATTTCCCCCCCCCGTATTTTTACAACCAGGACCGGCTTAAAGAGCCCGAGGCTGGTTAGGCTTAGGAGGAGGGACCCACGCATTTTTTTTCTTGATTTTTAACCCATTCCCACCCCTTCCCACTGAAAAACATGCTCTGATCTCTCCATATTATTTTAGTCAGTAAAAAAAAAAAATATTCTTTTAAAAAATATATTAAATAATACTTGTGGCTCCTAATAGACAAACCCAAGTAGATAATCCCTTCTAATATAAATAGATATGCTATTAGCAATAAAAAAAACACAAAAAAAATGTTTTTAAAAGTTTTTATTAGATTCCGCCAGCAAAATGAGACGGACTGAAATTGACGAAATGACTGTCGAAAAGCACTGTTGTCGATTCGACATTCTTCAATTGAATATACTTTTGTCGAAAAGCCACATTTTTACCATTGCAGACATGTCAAATTTGACAACTGTCGAATTGCAAAAAGTCGAATCTGAAATGGCCGTTTTTTGTCGAAAAGTACTGTATTGCATTGTCGAATCATTTTTTTGTGTCGAAAATGCCCCGTTTTTCGACATTTGCGGCAATTCGACCGCAATTGCATATGGCCCTATAGCTAAGGGTGAGTAATATGAATTGGATTCTGAAGGATATAGTGAGCCAATTTACAGATTTGCAAAGGGACACAGCAGATGTGGAGCGGAAAGAGAGGATTATCTTGCAAAAGCATTAAAAATGGATTGAAGTGGGTAAAAATGGATGAGAGAAAGGGAAAGGCCAGCTGGGAGGAGGTGGCAGTAGCCAAGGTGGAAGATGATGTGAGAATGGATAAGACTTTTGCTAGCATTCTAGATATTGCTATGTGACCCAGCAGCATATGGGGACCTGACCCAGAGTAAAACGCGTTCCCTAAAATATATACTCAATATGGCTTCATAGCAAATTTATTTAGGTGAGCACATATCGGATCTTTTTTTCTGTATAATTTGGTGACTGGTTTGTTATTCTCTGAAGAATTTCATCTGTCCTTGTTTTTACTGACTATTTGGACAAAAAAAGAAAAAAACACATTTTTGGATGATTATGAAATGCAGTACACATGTAAATGCAAAAAAACTTTCTGCAAACCTCAATTTCAACTTGAATTTTTTTCAACATGGTTTGAAAAGTGAAAGAATGTATTTGGTTATGGATCATAGGGCCTAATTCAGAGTTGGTCGCAGCAGCAACTTTGTTAGCAGTTGGCCAAAACCATGTGCACTGCAGGGGGGGCCAGATATAAAATGTGCAGAGAGAGTTAGATTTGGGTGGGTTGTATTCATACTGAAATCTAAATTGCAGTGTAAAAATAAAGCAGCCAGTATTTACCCTGCACAGAAACAAAATAACCCACCTAAATCTAACTCTCTCTGCAAATGTTATATCTCCCCCCCTGCAGTGCACACGGTTTTGTCCAATTGCTAACAAACTTGCTGCTGCGATCAACTCAGAATTACCCCCATGGCACTGTGTTTGCATTACATGCACATAATTTTTAAAATGTTGTCTTTTATGTATATAGGGCCATGTACACAGTTTATATAGCAGCTGTGTCTGTATAAAAACAAGCAAAAGCAGCAGGAGGTGTCTTGAGTAAATAGACACGTCCTGCATGCTTATGTGGTCTGCTCCTGCACAGGGCTGTTTCTAGCCAATTGCCTCCCAGTGCGAGATTTAAAGATGCTCCCCCCCATGACATTAAAAAATGTGCCTTCCCCCCCCCCCCCCCCTCCCCACATACACCTAGATGGAAAAAAACACGCACGCGCACCCGGCAAGGGGGCATGGTCTCATCTAAATGGGTGTAGCCTCATTTAAATGGGCATGTCCTCGTCTGAAAAGACTACCTCACAATCCAGTTTTTGACCCTGCTCCAACAGATCACGACCACCACAGGAAAAAAAAAAAATTCTACCATATTGAGCCCCACACAGTAATGCCCCCTGCACCATATTATGCCACACACCGCAATGCCCTTGATACATTAAATCCCCACACTACGGCAGGCAAGAGTCCCCATTTCACACATTACGGCAGGTGTCCCCATTTTACACATTGAGAGAGAGAGAGAGAATACTTACACAGGCGATTACCGCTCTTCGGCCCGCCTCACCAGTCGCTCCTCGCGCCGGCCTTTCCCTCTTTCTAACTTGGATCCCCCTCTGTACTCCGCTGGGGGGGGAGTTTCGTGGAGTGACGGGGTTGCATTGTGACGTAACGACGCAACCGCGTCATTCCGTGAAACTCCGCCCCCCCGAGCGGGTTACTCGGGGAGAAATAGGAGGGGGAAGCAGGGAGTCACAGCTAGTGCCGCGGCGGGCGCCCAGTGCGGTTGCACTGCTCGCCTGCCCCAAGAAACGGCCCTGCTCCTGCATCCAAAGACGCAGCATCGGATGAATTACGTGAACATCTGAGCAACCCTCAGGTTACTCAGGAAGGCCAGGTTTGTTCATGCTGCTGGGGACAGGAAATCTGCATTGATAGACACAGACCCTGGCCTCAACATGCCTACAAAATGGGGGTGACACTCCCTTGTTTTGTAGAACAGTCCCCATTGCCTCCCCAAAACGTCTGCAGCCTGTCAATTAGTATGTGCCTTAGGTAGCTCTGCGTGTGATGATACAGGACCCATTCTGCACATGTCCTACAAACATCGGAGAAATATGTAAACCATTGGGTTTATGAACATCTTTGAATCAGGCCTAAAGGTAGCAAAAATGCAATTGTACTCACATGCACACAGGAAAATAGACCTGGGAAAGCTGTATTATTGGCAGGTGGTCAGAACCAGGTGCAAATAGTTTAGGATGATGACTGTCGTCACCACTAACAAATCACTTGTGACTGGCTGATTCAGGGCGCTCTACTGACTTGGTGCTTTCTTAGTTGTTTGGGCATCTACATATAGGATAAGGAAGTCTTTTCCTTCCAGTCTATAGCATTAACCCCTTCACCAACAAAGCCATACATTAATCTTTGCTGGAGAGCAGTGATGTAACTAGACATTATGCAATAGTAGAGCCCACATTATGCCAGGTAGAGCCTCTGCCAGGTAGAGTGGGGTGGGTGGTTGTGGTGGTGTGTGTGTGTGTGTGTGTGTGTGTGTGTGTGTGTGTGTGTGTGTGTGTGTGTGTGTCTCCATGTAGCAGCTATGCTTCTGCTTACATTTCTTGTTGCTCACAGAATATGCTCCAGTACTCAGTACTCAGATATTGCAGGAATGAGGAGGAGGCGGAGCAGATTGGGGAGAGACTCAGACTGTCCAGCGCTGCCCGTATTAATGTATATTAGCAGTGCTACCTTTATACATATTAGCAGGTGGTGTGGACACGAATTGCGGCGCAGACCTGCGGGTGGTGCCAGCGGTTCTGCGTCCACAGTGCATATGAGCTGTGTGCCATGCACCGCTAGCACACACCTAGTTACGAGCCTGCTGAAGAGGGTACAAAAAATGTAAAATCTTATGGAAAATGATACAGGAAATGCTTCATTAACTTAACCTCTGCTATTCACTATAAGGGCCTGCATGCTCCTATTTCAGCTAGACAGGGTATACAGACTGTCACATAGGGGGTCATTCCGAGTTGTTCGCTCGCAAGCTGCTTTTAACAGCTTAGCACACGCTAAGCCGCCGCCTACTGGGAGTGAATCTTAGCTTGTCAAAATTGCGAACGAAAGATTAGCAAAATTGCGAATAGACACTTCTTAGCAGTTTCTGAGTAGCTCCAGACTTACTCGGCATCTGCGATCAGTTCAGTCAGTGTCGTTCCTGGTTTGACGTCACAAACACACCCAGCGTTCGCCCAGACACTCCTCCGTTTCTCCAGCCACTCCCGCGTTTTTCCCAGAAACGGTAGCGTTTTTTCGCACACACCCATAAAACGTCCAGTTTCCGCCCAGAAACACCCACTTCCTGTCAATCACACTCCGATCTCCGGAACGAAGAAAAAAGCTTGTAATGCCGTGAGTAAAATACCTAACTGCATAGCAAATTTACTTGGCGCAGTCGCACTGCGGACATTGCGCATGCGCATTTGTGACTAATCGCTCCGTTGCGAGAAAAAATAACGAGCGAACAACTCGGAATGACCCCCATAATCTTGATACATGTAGTGCAATGCAATTCTTAGGCATCTTTAGTGTGAAGCTAATGAAAAGTATTCTTTTATAGGGTATAAGGTCATTATGCATATTTTAATCTGTTTTAAAGTCACTATGATATTTGGAGCTGCTACAATTACAAAGAGAGTTGGGTAAGGGCCTCATTCAGACCTGATGGCTCATCTGCGTTATTGCAGAGGTCTACCATTAGATATCCGCTGCCCATAGAGAGTGAAAACACGCCCTGTGAAAGTGTGCAAATGCATGCATACGCCGTGCGAAAACTTCGCCAGACAACGGATATCTACAAATCTGTTCGCAACTCACTCACCATTGAATGATTTTTCCATTCTGTGCAGTCTGTGCGTAGCCCAGGACTTACTCCTTCAGTGTGATAGAAACAGGTTGATTGGGGCCAGAGCTAACGTCACGCACCCATCCTAAAAACGCTTGGGAACGCACGCGTTTTTCCTGACACTCCCAGAATTCGGCCAGTTACCACCCACAAACGTCCACTTTCTGTCAATCACCTTGTGTACGACTAGCGATCAAAATTTTCACACCGTTCTGTCGCTGTTTGGGCTCATGTGTGCGCATTGCGCTGCATATGCATGCTAAGTCATTCGATAATCGGCCGCTGTGCGATTTCACACAACAGTGAACAGGTCTGCATTAGGCCCTAAGAGAGAGAAACAGAGTGAGGAAAACACATATAGGAGGAGAGATGCAGGGAGCGGGGAAGGAGACAGAATAAGCATAAGATAGGTAGAGAGAGATAGCAATACATAGGAAACATAATCATTTGTTTATGTTTTTTACAACTTTGTTCGGAGTTAAATAATTCAGTCAACAATTATTATTATAGCCTTATAGCCAGTGAAAACACATGTATTAGAAAGCCATGTCTTTTTCCCTATTATAAATATGCCCCTAGGTTCTGCTCAAAGGGTTAGGAAATACTGGTTCCCCATTCCTTTGTGAGCAGGAAGGAAGGGCAGAGCACCATGCAGGAGAGAAGAGAAAATAAGGCATCCAGCAGCTCGTTAGAGTAAGTGAAACCATAAGAGACTCAACAAAAGAGGCCCCCAAAGCTGTACTTACCCCAGTAGTACTACTATTACAAATGAGCAGTCAGATGTTATTTCTGTCTCCAGAATCATTCTCTACATCAGTACCAGTTGCTAAGGGGTACATTTACTAAGCAGTGATAAGAGCTGAGAAGTGAGCCAGTGGAGAAATTTCCCCATCAACCAATCAGCAGCTCTGTATCATTTTATAGTATGCAAATTATAGATGTTACTTCAGTGCTGATTGGTTGTCATAGGCAACTTCTCCACTTATCTGCTCTTATCACTGCTTAGTAAAATGTACCCTCATAATCTCCACAATCAGCGGGAAAAAGGTGAAGAAACGTTTTGGCGGAAAGTCTAGGTTTGAAATATCCTACTATAATTAAATATATCTAGCATATGTTTACTCCTCCTTTATATAACATTGAAAAAATAATGGCCCTCATTCCGAGTTGATCGGTCGCAAGGCGAATTTAGCAGAGTTACACACGCTAAGCCTACGCCTACTGGGAGTGTATCTTAGCTTCTTAAAATTGCGACCGATGTAATCGCAATATTGCGATTACAAACTACTGAGCAGTTTCTGAGTAACTTCAACCTTACTCTGCCTGTGCGATCAGTTCAGTGCTTGTCGTTCCTGGTTTGACGTCACAAACACACCCAGCGTTCGCCCAGACACTCCTCCATTTCTCCAGCCACTCCTGCGTTTTTTCCGGAAACGGTAGCGTTTTCAACCACACGCCTATAAAACGCCGTGTTTCCGCCCAGTAACACCCATTTCCTGTCAATCACATTACGATCGCCGGAGCGATGAAAAAGCCGTGAGTAAAAATACTATCTCCATTGTAAAATTACTTGGCGCAGTCGCAGTGCGAATATTGCGCATGCGTACTAAGCGGATTTTCATTGCGATGCGATGAAAAATACCGAGCGAACAACTCGGAATGAGGGCCAATAATCACATTTCCAGTAGGTAATATATAAACATAGTCCACATTCTATATATCCAGTAAAGCCGCAATTTTTTTTCTTTCTGTAATGTATAATTGGATTTAAGCAACAAATTAATTGAAATAAACCATGTTTTGTCAGTTCTTAGAATTTGAAAATACTAAGAGCAGGACAACAATAACCCATCGTTTCTACACAAGATAAAACAATGCTAGTTTAATCTGGCAGGATAAAGACAGGGAAGTTGAAACAAAAATCTTTTTTTTTCCTAAAAGACAGATATTTTTGGCAGAGCTGTATTCCCCATGCAACTGATTAGAAGATTAAAATTTGTTCACTAGATGCATCTCAGGGAAGAAGAACTTCTCATCGTCAAGCCTCTTATTATGAGAGGCTGATACAAACATGTCACACAACATGCAGATATAATTATCCCATTCGTGCTCAACAACTTTTAGGTCAAATCCCTTTTGTGGGAATTATGGCATAAAATATGCAGGGCTCAGAGTGTTATCGATTTTTTTTTCTTCAGCTGAAGTTACAAAGCACCCATGAAATAAAAATGTGTATTTGAGCAATTTTTTGTTAGGTTTTTTTTCTTTTTCCATAGACCTTTAAAGCTCTGAGGTTTCTTTTTTTAATTCTCCAACTTAAATAAAAATGACATAAGAAAAGCTGACTGCACTAACACTCTCAATGGCAAAATAGCAGTTCCTTAATTGTACTTTTTGCTCTCTTCAATGTCTGCTCTTCAGAACAACGCTAGGAAAATTGCCTGAATAGCTAAAGAAGACTTTCCCACAGTCATGTGCCACAGAAAATACTCAATTGTTCTGGTTCACAATTTGGATGGACAACATTTCTATAACTGGATATCCAGAGTCTGTCAATGAAAATGTTGCTGAAAAGGCAAATGAAGAAAACAGATTCTGCCAAAAGCATGTTAAGAAATAATCGGGCATTCACTGGCCAGACAGCTGCCCCTGGGACCTGTAGGAACCAGGTGCCCTTTAAGCCATTTCCTATTCATAGAGAATAAAAAATAGGCAGGCGATACCTGGGAAAGGAGCAGCTTATTTTAGATTGACAGCATTTGTCTTGGAGAACGGATGCAGATTATTTTGCAACTAACGCACATATGTGACAAAAAAAAAACTTAACACATAGAACCTCCCAAAACCAATTAAACAACCAAAGATACATTATGCAGACAAAATATTATCATTATGTTACGCTTCCTAAAGATGTATTTTAGAAGTTGAGGACAAATATTATTTTTCAGAAATTCTATGTATATGTGTGTGTGTGTGTGTGTGTGTGTGTGTGTGTGTGTGTGTGTATATATATATATATACTGTATATATAGGATACACACACATATACATATATATACATATATATATGTACACACACACACATATATATATATATATATATATATATATATATAATGGAACAAACAGCCCGGCACTCCCTTGAATGGCAACGTGCCCCGGTGCCCTCAGTGGAACATGGATACACAAAAACACAAGAAACTGCGGCACTCAGGGACTAGTGAAATTTCAATGTATTAGACAAAAGATTACATCCATCGACGTTTCGGGGAATTTAACCCCTTTCTCAAGATGTAGAGGTAATGATCATTACCTCTACATCTTGAGAAAGGGGTTAAATTCCCCGAAACGTCGATGGATGTAATCTTTTGTCTAATACATTGACATTTCACTAGTCCCTGAGTGCCGCAGTTTCTTGTGTTTTTGTGTATATATATATATATATATATATATATATAAAATAAAATAAGGAGAGCGCACCAGTGAATAATAGTAAAAAGTAACAATTTACTTGTATAAATATCCACGTACATCAAGGTTCACATTCAAGCACTTAGCCACTTCTCCGATAACCTCCTCCGCCACGATGTAATTCAGTCAGTGGGGTATTTTTCCGGAGATGCCGTCTGCTCTGTCTCAGACGGAAGACAGGTTTCGTCTTGCACTTGTAAGCCACGCCCAACGCGTTTCGTCACTAGAGGACTTCGTCAGGAGCTATGTCATTGGATCCTCTAAGTTCACCTTTTAACCATTGCTTTGTGCAGCGATTGGCTGATTGCTTGATCACTCATACCATCTTTACTTTTAATATTTCATTTGTTTAAAAAACATATTATACCTCATTAGTTATACCTACACATTATATGTATAACAACAACACTTTTTGTCATTTATTAACACTTCTAAATAAAAACATAAATATGTAAACAGAAGTAGCACTACTGCATTCACAGCTGATTAGCTTCTCACTGCTGGTCTCTTACTCATGTGTTCTTAATTGATATGTCTCTGCTTTCACATACATTCCCGTTCGTTTTACCATCTGATAGCATTAGTTAGAGTGTAATCAGTGATGTGAATGCAGTAGCCAAAATTTAAAAGTCATTCATTTATTCATCTATTTCATGCTTAGTTTATATAGACATATACATACATTTACATTTAAAAAAGAGAACGGACCTTTGAAAGCTGACTTTTGCCAATAACTCATTCTAACCTGTACTATAAACTCCTCTCCTCTATTAACCCCTTCATGCTCGAGCCCAGATTTTCATGAGACTACGGTGCTCTATCTTTTCTGTTATGGCCGGGGCCAGCCCTGAGTGTTTGCCACTCCCCATCGGGTGCTAACACCAACTTCGATAGGGACCTCACCCAGAGACTTTCCCGGTCATTATTACAGAAACGGTACGATATCGCATCCCTCGTTCAATCCGTCTGGGGTTAATGTACCTAATGTATAGATCCAGAAGGTTTCTCTCTGAGACAGCAATTTTAAAATGTCCCCCCCTCTACGTCGATGGATGTAATCTTTTGTCTAATACATTGACATTTCACTAGTCCCTGAGTGCCGCAGTTTCTTGTGTTTTTGTGTATATATATATATATATATATTATATATCCGAGCCCAGCAGCACACAACATAGTCCCAATGTTAAGGAATGCATAAAGGGCGTAATTCAGACCTCATCGTAGCAGCAAATTTGTTAACAGTTGGTCAAAACCATGTGCAGTGCAGGGTGGGCAGCAGGGCTGGTTCTGGGGCTCTGTGCGCCCCGGGCGGCAATAGGGGGCGTGGCTTCGTACAGGGGGCGTGGTCATTTACGCCCCCTGTACAGACTGAAATGATGTGCGGTGTGCGATGACGTCATCGCGCACCGCACAGCAAAGGTCCTCTCCACGAAGGGAAACTAGACGTGTAGCGTCTAGTTCCCTTCGTGGAGAGGACCTTTGCTGTGCGGTGCGCGATGACGTCATCGCGCACCGCACAGTAAAGGACCTGTCCACGAAGGGAAACTAGATGCGTACGCATCTAGTTTCCCTTCACAGCGGCCAGCGGCAGCGGGGGGCAGCAGGCAGCGGGGGGCACAGCAGCAGCGGATCTTGCCCTGGTGCAGCACCCTCCGGATGGCGCCCTGCACCCTCCGGGAGGCGGCGCCCCGGGCAAAAGTCCTGCTTGCCCGTGGCAAGATCCGCTACTGGTGGGCAGATATAACATGTGCAAAGAGAGTTAGATTTGGCTGGGGTGTGTTCAAAAAGAAATCTAAATTGCAGTGTAGAAATAAAGCAGTCAGTATTTACTATGCACAGAAACAAAATAACCCACCCAAATCTAAATCTCTCTGCAAATGTTATGTCTGCTATATCTGCAGTGCACATGGGGCCTAATTAGACCTGATCGTAGCAGCAACTTTGTTAGCAGATGGGCAAAACCATGGGCCTCATTCAGACCTGGTCGCACGCAGGCTATTTTTTGCACTGCTGCGACCAGGTAATCGCCGCCCACAGGGGAGGGGAGATTTGCTGTGCAGGGCTGCAACCACTTGTGCAGAGAGCTGCACAATCAAAAAGTTTGTGCAGTCTCTGCACAGCTCAGGACTTACTCACCCGCTGCGATGATCCGGGATGTTGATGACGTCAGGAACCCTCCCTGAAAACGGCCTGGCATGCCTGCGTTTCTCCGGACACTCCTAGAAAATGGTGAATTGCCGTCCACGAATGTCTTCTGCCTGTCAATCTTCTTGCGATCGCTTTCTCCGTTCATTTTGCCCGCTGCCCGGCGACAGCCGTCGCCGGCCAGCGATGTGCCAGCGCATTGCAACCTGTACGCATGCGCAATACAAACCCGATCGCAAGGCTGCAAAAAACTGCAGCGTGCGAACGGCTCTGAATGAAGCCCCTTTTGCACTGCAGGGGGGGCAGATATAAACACAATTAAATCCCTAGCGCTTAGAAGCCACCTTCCTGCTCAATCTCATTCAAATAAATGTATTGTTCATAAGCAGCTCCCAAATGGCACCACTGTAGTGCCAGAAAAAAGTGTGCTATAAAAAGTGATATAACAAATATCAAGGGAGCGCTAATTAAAATAAAATAAATATAATTTATTAATAAACTCAAAATATAACAATTAAAACATTACAACATACATAGTGGTTGACATATAACTCATACAACCATTATTAGATGACCATTTGATATAAACAGCTGATACTTGCGTCACTGGATATAACTTTTGATAATATATTGGTAATCAATGCCTCATATTAATCCTTTATAGGAAGATGTATTTGGCACATTAGTACAGATCTTATTCAGATGAAAGTCTTATCCAGACAGAGAGTACCCAATGTTGTGCTCACCACCTTTTATACCCTAGCGCAGTGTGTTAGATAAATGGAAATCATGAGGTATTAGCGGTATTACCGATATAATTTCCTCCTCTGTTATTTGTTGTAAATTGTTGCACGGGTTCAGGAAGAGGGAGGGCGCCGGGAATAGTTCTCAAGCATTCATTGATATCACAAATCCCGAAGGAGAGTCCAAGTGTGTCCATGGTTGCAATGTCTAGGCCTGACCTTCACAACACTGTATGGGAAGAGGAGACTCCTTCCACCGTTTTCATGCCCTCTGCTAGTGCTAGGAGGAGCATTGCCAGTCCAGTTGCTGATATTGAGATTGAGGATGTCACTGTAGAAGAACACCAGGATGAGGAGGATATTGGTGTAGCTGGTGCTGAGGAGGAAGTCGACAATGAGGATTCTGATGGTGATGTGGTTTGTTTGAATAAGGCACCAGTGGAGACAGTTGTTGGCCATGGGATGAAAAAGCCCATTGTCATGCCTGGGAAAAACACCAAAAAAGCCACCTCTTCAGTGTGGAATTATTTCTCCACAAATCCAGACAACTGGTGTCAAGCCATATGTTGCCTTTGTCAATCCATAATAAGTAGAGATGTGCAGCGGGCACTTTTCGTGTTTTGTGTTTTGATTCTAATTCCACTTTCATGTTTTGGTTTTGGCTTGGTTTTGGCAAAACCACCCTTTTGTGTTTTGGTTTTGGATCTGGATGATTTTTTTGGGGAAAACATAAAAATAGCTAAAATCACAGAATTTGGGGGTAATTTTGCTCCTACTGTATTATTAACCTCAATAACAATAATTTCCACTCATTTACAGTCTATTATGAACACCTCACAATATTGTTTTTAGGCCAAAAGGTTGCACCAAGGTTGCTGGATGACTAAATTAAGCGACACAAGTGGACAACACAAACACCTGGCCCATCTAGGAGTGGCACTGCAGTGTCGGACAGGAGGGCAGATATATAAAAAAGGCCCCTACCAGCACATCATGCAAAGAAGAAAGATAATTGCAATGAGGTAGTTGTATGACTAAGCCAAGCGACACAAACAATTGGCCCATCTAGGCGTGGCACTGCAGTGGCAGACAGGAGGGCAGATATAAAAAAAGGCCCCTAACAGCACATGATGCAAAGAAGAAAAAAAGGTGCATCGAGGTTGCTGTAGGCCTAAGCTAAGCGACACAACCACCTGGCCCATCTAGTAGTGTCACGCAGTGGCTGAATGTTGAGAGTGGGCCGCAATTGTTCGGTCCACTGACAGCATCTCCAGCACGCTCTAGTCACTTTAAAAAAAATCTTAAATTGGTGGACTTATACGGCAGTACCCCAGGACTAATACAGCAGTACCCCTTGACTCATACGGCAGTGTCACACAGGATGGCACTTTTCAAAACCTAGACCCCAAACAGCACCTCATGCAAAGATATGGAAGAGGTGCAATGAGGTAGCTGTATGACTAAGCCAAGCACACAAATAATTCCAACTGGAATTATACGTCCAAATCACTAGAATTAATTGGCAAGATCACTGTAATTAATAATTATAAATCACTGAAATTAATTGGCAGGATCACTGTAATTAATAATTATAAATCCCTGAAATTAATTGGCAAAATCACTGTAATTATATGTCCAAATCACTGGAATTAAATGGCAAAATCTCGCTATCGCCTGCCTAGTGAAGTGGAATCTAGATGGGATTTGTTACCGGGGATACAATACCTCCATCAATTGTCTAAATCCCACTGCACTAATGGCGGATACCAGACGCACGTCTAACACCAACATACATGTCAAGGCCTCAGTTATGAGGGCTTCCATCATCATGTGAAGCTGAACCACTAGTCATGAACATAGGCCAGGGCCTCAGCCATTCCTTGCCACTACTCCGTGTCGTAAATGGCATATTGGCAAGTTTACGTTTCTCCTCAGACGATTTAAATTTCTTTTTTTGGTTCTTTTACTGAACTTTGGCTTTTTGGATTTTACATGCCCTCTACTATCACATTGGGCATCGGCCTTGGCAGACGACGTTGATGGCATTTCATTGTCTATGTCATGGCTAGTGGCAGCAGCTTCAGCACTAGGAGGAAGTGGTTCTTCTTGATCTTTCCCTACTTTATCCTCAAAATTTTTGTTCTCCATTATTTTTTGGGGAGTTATATGAGACAATATGCGTAACAGGAATGAATGGAATTACTGATGACACAGGACACTACCACTGGTCTGATGCAGCCCAACAGGTTGCTATAATTGTTATACTGCAGCAGTGGATATATAGCAGCAGCGTATATCGTCACTGGAATTACTGATGACACAGGACACTACCACTGGTCTGATGCAGCCCAACAGGTTGTTATAATTGTTATACTGCAGCAGTGGATATATAGCAGCAGCGTATATCGTCACTGGAATTACTGATGACACAGGACACTACCACTGGTCTGATGCAGCCCAACAGGTTGTTATAATTGTTATACTGCAGCAGTGGATATATAGCAGCAGCGTATATCGTCATTGGAATTACTGATGACACAGGACACTATCACTGGTCTACACAACACAGCACCACTTTATACAGCTACACTGGATATATGACAGCAGAGAACACCAATACTGAGACTGGCTGGACTGATGCAGCACAATACACTGACTACACTGGACTGGTCTGCACAACACAGCACCACTTTACAGCTACACTGGATATATCTGCCTGGACTGATATAGCACAATACACTGACTACACTGGACTGGTCTGCACAACACAGCACCACTTTACAGCTACACTGGATATATGGCAGCAGAGAACACCAACACTGTGACTGCCTGGACTGATGCAGCACAATACACTGAGTGACTACACTGGACTGGACTGAGCAGTACAACACTTGCCACCCCACTTTCCCGCCCCAACACACAGACACTGAACACTGAGGACACGTCCTCTCTATACACTCTCCGAGACTGGAGTGAAAATGGTGGGGATGCGCGACTCCTTATATGGAATCCAAATCCCGCGAGAATCCGACAGCGAGACAGCCTGGCTCAGATCCAGACTCGGAAGGCAAAGTTCGGTAGGGTTCGGTTCTCTGAGAACTGAACCCACTCATCTCTAATAATAAGTAGGGGTAAGGATGTTAACCACCTAGGAACATGCTCCCTTATACGTCACCTGCAGCGCATTAATCATAAGTCATTGTCAAGTTTAGAAACTTTGGGTAATAGCATAAGCAGTCCACTGACACCTAAATTATGTGGTTTGTTTAAATATAATTTCTCTATGATGATGAGGATGTAAACACTGAAGGGGGTGGGGGGATGTGAGGATGAGGATGACATCTTGCCACTGTAGAGCCAGTTTGTGCACGGAGAGATTAATTGCTTCTTTTTTGGTGGGGGCCCAAACAAAGCAATCATTTCAGCCACAGTCGTGTTTCAGACTGTGTCACTGAATTGATTGGCTTGTTAAAGTGTGCATGTCCTGTTTATACAACATAAGGGTGGGTGGGAGGGCCCAAGGACAATTCCATCTTGCACGTCTTTTCTTTGCCACATCATTCCAGGGGTGCTTCCCTATATGGGATGCTGGCCCTCTGCCCTATCAGTCCAGGGGTGCTGCCCCACTGCCATTTAAGTCCAGGGTGTGCTGTTGCCTGTCTGCTGTGCTATGTAATTCTCCAGGGGTTCTTCCTAAACTGTTTAAGTCCAGGGGTGCTGCCGTATAATTCCAGGGGTGCTGCTGTACTTGATCTTAGGTTTAAAGTAAAGCCTAGAGCGGAACATGAAACAAGCTTCAACGTCACAAACAGATTTTTGAAAACATAGCCGCAAAGGTGGAAATGGAAATTGCAATTTTGATGAAGTGTTTTCCAATGAGACCATATTTGTTGCCAAAGTCAGTCAGACTCAGAAGAGACAGAATCATAATACAGTGCAACTGCCGGGAAGGTAAAAAAGAGAATTTCTGCCGGAGCGTTAGAGAGAGGTTCTTCTCAATTATTTCATGTTAGGGACTCACTCAAATGTATGGCTCCAATTAGTCAACCTTAATTATGATTTATTATTAATGTTCCACATTTTGGGATTATTTATTTACAAGATGCGCATTTGTTGTACAGGGTTCTTTTCCTAAGCGCTGCATAGGGTTATCGCAAGACCTCGCGGTGTTAGACGAACAGAGTTTCAGTGATATTGCATTGCATCAGCTTTCCATTGCACTGCAGCACTAGATGGGCCAGGAGTTCCTGTGAGGCACAAACAGTTACTGAATAAGGCCCAGTATGGAGTCTCATGGTGTCTTATAGCCAGGAAGATGTCTGGCTTGCCAGGCTGAGGCATGCTGTGGGCACAGAGGTTAGCATTGCTTCCTCCCACAGTCCTACTTATAGTATGAAATGATTTTCGACTGTAGAGTGGTAAGCTCCACTAGGGCAGGGGCTCAATAACAAAAAATGTACTGCACAGTCCTGGTTAATACTGTACAGAACCCTCCCGAACTCAACTTGCCCCATCCTGGGCTGCTGTGGGGGCTCACGAGGGGCTGCTAAAACATCTAAGAGGCTGCTTTATTTAAAAATAAAATATGAATAAAACAAACAAGACACACAGATATAGTCATATGCGTGTAACTGGGACACACAGGTATGCTTACATGTGTGTAACTGGGAGCTGTGAAAAACAAAAATAAGGCATCTGCCACAAAATATGTAAATAAAAATGCAATAAAAAAATGGAAAAAAAAGAAACCAATGAGATTTTCACAAAATTATTCTCCAGACTCCGTGGAGGGGAAAAGTATCCAATCTTGATCCTGTGGTATACACCAGTTTATTTGCATCCCAGCATTAAATCCGAGATTATCTTAATCCCCTAAAATGGAGAAGGGTGTACAAATTCGGAGGCTTTGGCACCTCATTTTTCAGTTTGTCCAGTAATGTGGTAATTATATATTTGCTTGGTTGAAGATCTTTCCGTTCCACACCAAGATAGGAGTGGAGGTGAAAGCCTGTGTGTTGTTCCTGATTGCGTGTGCTTCTCTAATTTTGAATCACCTTCTTGACACTGTCCTTTTCCACTTGCCTCTTCTCGTAATGTGAAAAGTAATCAAAGAAGGAGGTGGTATGTTTGCAGCTAGCTATGATTCGGAGAAGTTGGCGAGCTTTTTCCAGGGGGACCATCTGTCGCTGAAATGAAACTGTGCATGTTCTGTTTAAACAACGTAAGAGTGGGTGGGAGGGCCCAAGGACAATTCCATCTTGCACCTCTTTTTTTCTGAGCATGATATGCTCTTTGGAGCCTAGTTTTTAAAACTGCTATCCTGTCTGCCACTGCAGTGCCACTCCTAGATGGGCCAGGTGTTTGTGCCGCCCACTTGTGTCGCTTAGCTTAGCCATTCCGCAACCTTTTGGCCTAAAAACAATATTGTAAGGTGTGTGGTGTTCAGAATAGACTGAAATGAGTGGAAATGAATGTTATTGAGGTTGAGGTAGGATCAAAAATACCTCCAAATTCAGTGATTTTAGCTATTTTTATGGGTTTTTTTCCCCTCAAAATAATCCAGATTCAAAACCAAAACCCAAAAGGGTGGTTTTGGCAAAACCAATCCAGGTCCAAAACACGAACGGAGATCCAGATCCAAAACCAAAACACAAAACCCGAAAAGTGTCCGCCGCACATCTCCTAGTGGTCCAAAGTTAATCACAATTTAATAATAGCTAAAACAGGTTATAATTGAAATGATAACAAAGTTACATAATCTCAGACAATATGATCACTATGAATGCCTAATTAAAATGTGCTATATTACTATTCCCGCAACAATTTTAAATAATATTAATAATCATAATAATATCTACAATTAATATAGAATATGTATACATAAGTCAAACTACTTTATAGAGGTCAAATCAATTAGGAGCAAGTTGCCCTCACAACAGCATATAAACATCAACACCATGTGAACTTGCCTCTCCCACTGTCTAATGGAGCTGAGAACAAAAATCTGCGGGTCTGGCAGTACAATAAGTGTGGCATAAACCAGGGACATGCTGTGAGCTAAATGACTTAAGAGCCACTGGCTAGCACCAGAGCCAGATTTACATGCAATATATGAGCCAAAGGGTACATCAGGGCATTATACACAGGTGCAGCAGTATAAACTCCTGGAAATTTGGTTAGTGTTAATCAGAGATGTGCAGAGAAGATAAGCAGGTGAGGCACTGCCTCACCTGCCATAGACTTTTCACTCCAGAGTTTTGGCTATAAAAATTATTAGAATAATGCAAAGAAGATATTTCAAACAAATTCTTTGTATTTTCCATATACTTTATACAGTCAAAACGTTGGCACAAATGTTAGTATGGCAGGAAAGGCTCTGCCTCACCCCACCGCACGTCACTGGCATAAACAGTATACGCGGGCGAAACATTTTCGGGCCTAATTAAATTAAGCCAAAAGAATATAAACATGATTATGATAGAAAGAATTGAATGGTAAATATAGAAGTGAGTATATAGAGAATCACATATTAAAACAGATACCAGCAGTAGGCAATGCCAGGTTACATGAATAAGTATTTAGTTTTAGAATAATAATAACTGACACCATATATTTTCTCAGTATTACTAGCATTAGGGAATGGTAATCTAATGACGAATTTGCATATTAAGCGTGTGTTTGGCATTCAGAGTGCACTCACACACTGGTAAGGTGTCATGGCAGCTGCCCATTCACCAACATAGCCATAGCTCAACTGATATAACTACTGTATAGCTAGACACACCAGATAATAGTATATAAAGAGAAAAAAACTTTATATACTATACTTGTAGCTTGGATATGCTGTTATGCAGATTGTTGGAATATCACTTTGAGTCCTGCCAATGGCCAGCAGGACCAAAACATCTACTGATTGGTACTATGAATTATGGAAATTAATATGATTTAGATCGATTAAAGCATGGATTACATTTGAAGTCTGGCAAGTGCCCCTCCTTGTCCTATTTTGGATATCTTTTCGCATATATTTTGGACTGCCTATGGATCTTGAGGAGCACCCCATAGTTTGGGATTATATGTTATGAGTGAATACAGTATATATATATATATACATGCTATAAATAATAGTGATGTGCACCGGAAATTTTTCGGGTTTTGTGTTTTGGTTTTGGATTCGGGTCCGCGGCAGTGTTTTGGATTCGGACGCGTTTTGGCAAAACCTCCCTGAAAAATTTTTGTCGTATTCGGGTGTGTTTTGGATTCGGGTGTTTTTTTTACAAAAAACCCTCAAAAACAGCTTAAACCATAGAATTTGGGGGTCATTTTGATCCCATAATATTATTAACCTCAATAACCATAATTTCCACTCATTTTCAGTCTATTCTGAACACCTCACACCTCACAATATTATTTTTAGTCCTAAAATTTGCACCGAGGTCGCTGGATGGCTAAGCTAAGCGACACAAGTGGCCGACACAAACACCTGGCCCATCTAGGAGTGGCACTGCAGTGTCAGGCAGGATGGCACTTCAAAAAAATTGTCCCCAAACAGCACATGATGCAAAGAAAAAAAGAGGTGCACCAAGGTCGCTGGATGGCTAAGCTAAGCGACACAAGTGGCCGACACAAACACCTGGCCCATCTAGGAGTGGCACTGTAGTGTCAGGCAGGATGGCACTTCAAAAAAATAGTCCCCAAACAGCACATGATGCAAAGAAAAAAAGAGGCGCACCAAGGTCGCTGTGTGACTAAGCTAAGCGACACAAGTGGCCGACACAAACACCTGGCCCAACTAGGACTGGCACTGCAGTGTCAGGCAGGATGGCACTTCAAAAAAATTGTCCCCAAACAGCACATGATGCAAAGAAAAAAAGAGGCACACCAAGGTCGCTGTGTGACTAAGCTAAGCGACTGTTAGGCGCCGGGGTCCGCTCGTCGGTGCGGCCCGGCGCCTAGCAACCAGGGACGCCGTGCGCGTACAGCCGCCGGCTCCCTGGCAACGCTAGACGCCGGGCGCACGGAGCCGCTCAGACCCTAGCAACGGGGACGCCACGTTCGGGCCGCGTTCCCCGTTGCTGGGTCTTTTCTAATTGTATAATGGTGTGCTGGCCGTGCAGCATGCAAGCTGCACGGCATTACTTGTGATTACCCAGTCTGGCTCCTGATTGGGGAGCTCACAGTTATAAGCACCCTTTGGACTTCTCACAGACGCCGGTGATAGCTTCCTGTTTGCCTGTGTCGGTTACAGAGAGTTCCAGTCCTGCTCAATCCGGTTGTTCCTGTCCTCAGTGATCCTGTACTCGGAAGTTGTCATCTGTTCCTGGAGTCTGACCGAGCACCTTTAACATCCTGTGGTGTTCGTGAGTCGCGGCGTAGCCGTGTGTTGCGGCTTGACCGCTTACTGTTTATTATTTTGTATCTTTGTGTTCTGGAGCTTTTGCGGAGGATTCCGCTCCCCCTGATCCACTCTGGTATCCAGCGGTGCTGGATAGGAGTTACGGATCAGTGGATCTTTGGTTGTCCTTTTCCCTGGCGGCTAGTCCGCACATACTTTTTGGTTTAGTTAGTTAGCTTGTAACCCCTGGCCTGGTTGCTTAGTCAGAGGGCCCCTTGTTATCACCCTGTCTCGGATTTCCCTTTGTCTCCCATTAAGACCTGAGGGGGCATCGGGGTTGGGCAGACATAATCCGCCCTTCGAACGCGGCTGCCATGGGCTCAAGCAACCATAGTCTCGCAGGGGATTTCTGATAACACGGGCGAGACAACGGAGTTAGGGCGCCAGGGGTTACTAGGCTCTCCTGCTCCCACAACCAGTATATCTTTCCAGTACTCAGACCTCTGCCATAAGATCTCCTCTGGTCTGGAGTACGGGAATCATAACATTATCACCGGCCAGACTAAAATTTAAAATTAAACAGGAGTTAATTTTTCCCTTGTTCAGTTGGGAGAATTGTCGGCCTCATGAATCCCACCGGTGTCGGGCCAAATCCTGGCCAGCTTCTAGTTAGCCAGATTCAAGAACTTACTCAGATGGTTCAGGATCTGTCCCTTCGGGTGAGGTCACAGGAAGATCTGTTACGGACTTCCCCGAGGGTCATTCCTGAACCAAAAATGCATCTGCCTGACCGTTTTTCTGGGGATAGAAAACAGTTTTTTAATTTTAAAGAGTCTTGTAAACTTTATTTTCGTTTGAGACCAGTCTCCTCAGGTACGGAGGCTCAGCGGGTTGGAATTATTATTTCTCTGCTTCAGGGGGATCCTCAGACCTGGGCTTTTGGTTTAAAGACAGACGATCCGGCTTTATTTTCTGTAGACGCCTTTCTAAAGTCTTTAGGGCTATTGTATGACGACCCTGATAGAGAGGCATCCGCCGAGAGTCAGTTGCGTGCTCTCAGACAGGGTAGGAATCCCGCAGAGATTTATTGTACGGAGTTTCGCCGTTGGTCGAACGACTGTGGATGGAATGACCCAGCCCTGCGCAGTCAGTTTCGCCTCGGCTTATCTGAGTCTATAAAAGACAGTCTCCTTCAGTATCCCGCTCCTGAGACTCTCGATAAACTCATGGAGCTCTCTATTAAGATTGATCGTCGGCTCAGAGAGCGGAGGGCTGAAAAAGGAGCATCTGTCGGGTCAACTCCTTGTGTTTTTTCCATCCCTGTGGACATAGAGGAGCCTATGCAGATAGGTCTCTCCAAACTGTCTCCTGAAGAAAGAACCAGAAGGCAAAATTCTGGTCTTTGTTTATACTGTGGAGGTAAGGGACATTTTGCCCGTAGTTGTCCGAACAAGTCGGGAAACGTCTCGACCAAGTGAATTGTGAGGGGGTTCACTTTGGTCTGCAGCTTATCTCCTCAACTAATTCACTGTTAGTCCCAGCTAAAGTTTCCTTTGGCAGCCTCTGTTCCTCGGTCTCTGTTTTTGTGGACAGTGGAGCTGCAGGGAACTTTATGGATTTAACATGGGCCAAGACCTTAGGTATTCCTCAGTTAGCCTTGGGTAGGTGTATCACCATGCATGGTTTAGATGGGAGTCCCTTGTCCAATGGGGTTATTTCTCTCTGTACACCTCCTGTTCTACTCTCGGTAGGAGCTCTGCATTCTGAAAAAATTGAGTTTTTCCTCACCCATTGCCCAGCAGTTCCAGTGGTTCTGGGTCACCCTTGGCTGGCCTTTCATAATCCCATCATTGATTGGCAGTCGGGGGAGATCTCACAATGGGGTACCATCTGTAATAAGGAATGTATTACGCTTCCCATCAGAATAGCTGCTGCCATTCCCGCACCCATTCCTGTGGAATACCAGGATTTTGTTGATGTTTTTTCCAAGGGCAATGCGGATATTCTGCCTCCCCATAGGCCTTATGATTGTGCTATTGAGCTAATTCCTGGTGCCACTTTGCCTAAGGGAAGGTTATATGCATTGTCCGGACCTGAAACTGTGGCCATGAATGAGTATGTTAAAGAAAGCCTAGGGAAAGGATTTATCAGGCCATCTAAATCCCCTTTAAGTGCAGGCTTCTTCTTCGTAGAGAAGAAGGATGGTTCACTCAGACCCTGCATTGACTTTAGAGCCTTGAATAAAATCTCAGTAAAAAATACTTACCCTCTGCCACTGATCTCTGTCCTCTTTGATCAGCTACGTTCGGCTGTGATTTTTTCCAAGATTGACCTGAGAGGAGCATATAACCTCATCAGAATCAAGTCAGGGGATGAGTGGAAAACGGCATTCAGTACTCAGTCAGGCCACTATGAGTATCTGGTTATGCCATTCGGCCTGTCTAACGCTCCGGCAGTTTTCCAGGATCTCATTAACGATGTGCTCCGTGAATTTCTTGGAAAATTCGTTGTAGTCTACTTAGACGATATTTTGATTTATTCTGACTCTGTAGAACAACATGTTACCCAGGTGCGTCAGGTTCTAAAAAAATTACGTGAAAATCACCTATATGCCAAGCTGGAGAAGTGTGAATTTCATGTCACGGAGGTATCCTTTTTAGGATACATTATTTCCCCTCGGGGATTCCGTATGGAACCAAAGAAGCTCCAAGCCATTCTTAGTTGGGCGCAACCCACCAACTTAATAGCAATTCAGCGCTTTTTAGGGTTTGCGAACTACTATAGAAGATTTATTCACTCTTTCTCTGACCTAGTTGCTTCCATTGTGGTACTGACTAAGAAGGGAGCGGATCCTACCAATTGGTCACGTGAAGCCGAGCTATCTTTTCAGGCCTTGAAACAAGCCTTTGTCTCAGCCCCTGTCCTCAGACACCCCAACCCAGAATTGCCTTTCATTGTTGAGGTTGATGCCTCAGAGGTTGGAGTAGGGGCTATCCTATCTCAGAAGGATCCGGATTCCCTTGAATTACACCCTTGTGCCTTTATGTCCAGGAAATTCTCTTCTGCTGAATCCAACTACGATGTTGGTAACCGGGAATTGCTGGCTATTAAATGGGCTTTCGAGGAGTGGAGGCATTGGCTTGAGGGAGCGACTCATATCATTTCAGTTTTGACTGATCACAAAAATCTTCAATACATTGAATCAGCTAAACGACTGAATGCCCGGCAGGCTCGTTGGGCTTTATTTTTTACTCGTTTCAAATTCATTATCACCTTCAGGCCAGGTTCCAAGAATACCAAGGCAGATGCCCTGTCACGCAGTTTTCTTCCAGTTCAAGACAACAGTCCTGTTACTCCCATACTTCCGTCTTCAGTCATTCGGGCAGGCCTCACACAGGATTTATTTACCCAGTTAAAGCTGCTTCAACATCAGGCTCCTGGAAATACTCCTGCTGGTCGTCTTTTTGTCCCTGAGTTTTTGAGAGCAACTGTTTTGACGGAGTTTCATGATAGCAAAGTTGCCGGGCATCCGGGAATCGCTAAGACTTTGGAATTAGTCTCCCGCTCAGTATGGTGGCCTGGTCTTTCCAAAGACATTAAGGAGTTTGTTTTTTCATGTCAGGTCTGTGCACAGCATAAAGTTCCCCGTTCTTTGCCTATCGGTCAGCTTATGCCCTTGAATGTTCCTCTTAGGCCATGGTCTCATATCTCCATGGATTTTGTGGTGGACCTCCCTCTGTCAGCCGGATGCCGAGTCATATGGGTGGTAGTGGACCGTTTTAGTAAAATGGCCCATTTCATTGCTCTTCCCCGATTGCCATCTGCCCAGGGATTGGCAGTCTTGTTCCTCCGCCATGTTTTCAGACTCCATGGGTTACCCACTGATATTGTTTCCGATCGGGGTCCACAATTCATTGCACAGTTTTGGAAATCTTTTTGTGTCTCATTGAAGATGAAATTATCTTTAACGTCAGGCTACCATCCCCAATCCAACGGGCAGACTGAGCGAGTTAACCAATCACTAAAACAATATTTGCGGTTGTACTCGGCCAAACTCCAAAATGACTGGTCTGAGTTTCTTCCATTGGCGGAGTTCGCTTACAATAATGCCTGTCATTCCTCCACCAATGTGTCTCCATTTTTTGCAGTTTTTGGTTTTCACCCCAGAGCTAATTCCTTTCTTCAACATTCCTCTGTCTCCTCACTGACCTTGACCTCTCATCTTAGGCTCATTTGGAGAAAAGTGCACCTGGCTCTCAGAAAAGCGGCATTTCAGGAAAAGAGATTTTCTGACAGGCTCCGGCGGCCGTGCACTTTTAAAGTAGGAGATAGGGTGTGGTTGTCGACTCGCAACATTAAACTTCGACAAACCTCAGCCAGATTGGGTCCTAAATTTATTGGACCATTTCACATTATCAAAAAAGTCAATCCAGTTGCCTTCCGGTTACGTTTACCAAAAACTTTACGGATCGGAAATACCTTCCATTGCTCATTGCTGAAACCATATGTTTCGTCCAGTAGATTTCCTCGTAAGATATCTCAGGAGAGATCACCAATAGTTGTACAGGGTCAGCAGGAGTTCTTGGTGGAGAAGGTTCTCGATTCCAAGTTGTCCCGGGGTCGGCTTTATTTTTTGGTGCATTGGAGAGGTTATGGTCCAGAAGAAAGGTCTTGGGTCCTGGATAAGGATCTCCATGCCCCGAGGCTCAAGAGGGCATTTTTTCGAGAATTTCCTCGGAAACCTGGCTTTAGGGGTTCCTTGACCCCTCCTCAAGGGGGGGGTACTGTTAGGCGCCGGGGTCCGCTCGTCGGTGCGGCCCGGCGCCTAGCAACCAGGGACGCCGTGCGCGTACAGCCGCCGGCTCCCTGGCAACGCTAGACGCCGGGCGCACGGAGCCGCTCAGACCCTAGCAACGGGGACGCCACGTTCGGGCCGCGTTCCCCGTTGCTGGGTCTTTTCTAATTGTATAATGGTGTGCTGGCCGTGCAGCATGCAAGCTGCACGGCATTACTTGTGATTACCCAGTCTGGCTCCTGATTGGGGAGCTCACAGTTATAAGCACCCTTTGGACTTCTCACAGACGCCGGTGATAGCTTCCTGTTTGCCTGTGTCGGTTACAGAGAGTTCCAGTCCTGCTCAATCCGGTTGTTCCTGTCCTCAGTGATCCTGTACTCGGAAGTTGTCATCTGTTCCTGGAGTCTGACCGAGCACCTTTAACATCCTGTGGTGTTCGTGAGTCGCGGCGTAGCCGTGTGTTGCGGCTTGACCGCTTACTGTTTATTATTTTGTATCTTTGTGTTCTGGAGCTTTTGCGGAGGATTCCGCTCCCCCTGATCCACTCTGGTATCCAGCGGTGCTGGATAGGAGTTACGGATCAGTGGATCTTTGGTTGTCCTTTTCCCTGGCGGCTAGTCCGCACATACTTTTTGGTTTAGTTAGTTAGCTTGTAACCCCTGGCCTGGTTGCTTAGTCAGAGGGCCCCTTGTTATCACCCTGTCTCGGATTTCCCTTTGTCTCCCATTAAGACCTGAGGGGGCATCGGGGTTGGGCAGACATAATCCGCCCTTCGAACGCGGCTGCCATGGGCTCAAGCAACCATAGTCTCGCAGGGGATTTCTGATAACACGGGCGAGACAACGGAGTTAGGGCGCCAGGGGTTACTAGGCTCTCCTGCTCCCACAACCAGTATATCTTTCCAGTACTCAGACCTCTGCCATAAGATCTCCTCTGGTCTGGAGTACGGGAATCATAACAGCGACATAGGTGGCCGACACAAACACCTGGCCCATCTAGGAGTGGCACTGCAGTGTCAGGGAGGATGGCACTTCAAAAAAATTGTCCCCAAACAGCACATGATGCAAAGAAAAAAAGAGGCGCAATGAGGTAGCTGTGTGACTAAGCTAAGCGACCCAAGTGGCCGACACAAACACCTGGCCCATCTAGGAGTGGCACTGCAGTTTTCTAGCGAGAGGATGAGTGCTTCCATCCTCATGTGAATCTGAACCACTAGCCATGAACATAGGCCAGGGCCTCAGCCGTTCCTTGCCACTCCGTGCCGTAAATGGCATATTGGCAAGTTTACGCTTCTCATCAAACGCTTTCAATTTTGATTTTTGGGTCATTTTACTGAACTTTTGTTTTTGGGATTTTACATGCTCTCTACTATGACATTGGGCATCGGCCTTGGCAGACGACGTTGATGGCATTTCATCGTCTCGGCCATGACTAGTGGCAGCAGTTTCAGCACGAGGTGGAAGTGAATCTTGATCTTTCCCTATATTTACTTCCACATTTTTGTTCTCTATTTTTTAATGTGTGGAATTATATGCCAGTATCAATAGCAATGGCCTACTACTATATATACTGCGCACAACTGAAATGCACCACAGGTATGGATAGATAGTATACTTGACGACACAGAGGTAGGTAGAGCAGTGGCCTTCCGTACCGTACTGCTATATATACTGGTGGTCACTGTCAGCAAAACTCTGCACTGTGCTCCTCCTATATAATACAGCTGCTCCCCAGTCCCCACAATTAAGCAGTGTGAGCACAGATACATGCAGCACACTGAGCACAGATATGGAGTGTTTTTCAGGCAGACAATGTATACTGGTGGTCACTGGTCAGCAAAACTCTGCACTGTACTCCTCCTATATAATATACTGGTGGTCCCCAGTGCCCACAATAAAGCAGTGTGAGCACAGATATATGCAGCACACTGAGCACAGATATGGAGTGTTTTTCAGGCAGACAACGTATACTGGTGGTCACTGGTCAGCAAAACTCTGCACTGTACTCCTCCTATATAATATACTGGTGGTCCCCAGTGCCCACAATAAAGCAGTGTGAGCACAGATATATGCAGCACACTGAGCACAGATTTGGAGTGTTTTTCAGGCAGACAACGTATACTGGTGGTCACTGGTCAGCAAAACTCTGCACTGTACTCCTCCTATATAATATACTGGTGGTCCCCAGTGCCCACAATAAAGCAGTGTGAGCACAGATATATGCAGCACACTGAGCACAGATATGGAGTGTTTATCAGGCAGACAACGTATACTGGTGGTCACTGGACAGCAAAACTCTGCACTGTACTCCTCCTATATAATATACTGGTGGTCCCCAGTGCCCACAATATATAGCAGTGTGAGCACAGATATATGCAGCACACTGAGCACAGATATGGAGTGTTTTTCAGGCAGACAACGTATACTGGTGGTCATTGGTCAGCAAAACTCTGCACTGTACTCCTCCTATATAATATACTGGTGGTCCCCAGTGCCCACAATAAAGCAGTGTGAGCACAGATATATGCAGCACACTGAGCACAGATATGGAGTGTTTTTCAGGCAGACAACGTATACTGGTGGTCACTGTCAGCAAAACTCTGCACTGTACTCCTCCTATATAATACAGCTGCTCCCCAGTCCCCACAATTAAGCAGTGTGAGCACAGATATATGCAGCACACTGAGCACAGATATGGAGTGTTTTTCAGGCAGACAACGTATACTGGTGGTCACTGTCAGCAAAACTCTGCACTGTACTCCTCCTATATAATACAGCTGCTCCCCAGTCCCCACAATTAAGGAATAAGCACAAATATTTTTGCATCAAGATTAATAAACGGAGAGGACGCCAGCCACGTCCTCTCCCTAACATTTCCAATGCACGAGTGAAAATGGCGGCGACGCGCGGCTGCTTAAATAGAATCCGAATCTCGCGAGAATCCGACAGCGGGATGATGACGTTCGGGCGCGCTCGGGTTAACCGAGCCATACGGGAGAATCCGAGTATGCCTTGGACCCGTGTAAAATGGGTGAAGTTCGGGGGGGGGTTCGGTTTCCGAGGTACCGAACCCGCTCATCACTTATAAATATCCTATATAATCAAAGTGTGGCTCCATTCGGGGTGTGCACAGCATTCACCGCTGACATTACTGTTATGTTTTTTGACAGGCTGGTAACACACACACACACACACACACACACACACACACACACACACACACACACACACATATATACAAAATTCAGATAGAGGGCACTCTCCACATTACTGACGTTCCAAGTAGTTTATTTCTTTATCACCACCCAGTCTGAAACACCATAGAAACTAACAGAGTATAGCAGGTTGTCAATAAGCAGAAATGCGTGATTCAATATTTCAAATTTGAAAGCCTTCCACATATACACACACATACACTATGTAGACACACCAAAAAGACACCAGATGTTATTATATTTAAAAAAAACCTTTTAATCAAAGAATTCTACATGAAAGCTGAACAAAAGGGTTTATCTGTAATTCAAAAATAATATCACCACACAGGGTATATTTGTGGCCATGGAGTCCAGTCCATTGGGGTAACTTTGAAGGAAAACCCAGTGAAAATATCTTGACACGTTTCGTCCTTATAGGCGTCCTCAGAAGCACTAAGGAACAGAAGTAATGACTATAATTAAAATATGTAGGAACTGGCAAACTTGCCGTAGAGTAAGCATGCTGGATAGTAAGCTTGATCCAGTGAGCAATAGACTGCTTTGAAGCAGGACACCCAATTTTATTGGGGTCATAGCGTACAAACAGCGTTTGATATAGATTTTCAAAGCCCGCACAACATCCAGGGACTTTGAAGTGGAAGAGGTGTTAGTAAGCATCGGAATCACAATAGGCTGGTTGATGTGAAACGCAGACACCACCTTTGGAAGAAATTGCTGACGAGTTCTGAGTTCAGCTCTATCTTCATGGAAAATCAAATAGGGGCTCTTGTGAGACAACACCCCCAATTCTGACATACATCTTGCCGAAGCCAAGGCCAGCAATGTGACGGTCTTCCACATAAGAAACTTTACATCAACGTCCTGTAAAGGCTCAAACCATTCAGATTGTAGAAACCGCAACACCACGTTGAGATCCCAAGGTGCCGTGGGAGGCACAAAGGGTGGCTGGATGTGCAGAACACCTTTCAAGAACATCTGAACCTCAGGGAAGGAAGCCAACTGTTTTTGGAAGAAAATGGACTAGGCCAAAATCTGGACTTTTATGGAGCCCAGACGTATGCCCACATCCACACCAGACTGCATAAAAAGCAGAAACCGACCTAGTTAAATTCCACCACAGTAATTTTTCTGTTTTCACACCAAGACACAAATTTTCTCCTAATCCGGTGGTAATGTTTAGACGCTACCCCTTTTTTGGCTTGGATCAGGGTAGGAATTATCCTGTCCGGAATTCCTTTCCAGGCTAAAATTTGACCCTCAACCTCCATGCCGTCAAACGTAGCCGCAGTAAGTCTTGATAGATGAACAGCCCCTGTTGCAGAAGATCCTCTAAGAGAGGTAGAGGCCACGGATCCTCCAGAAGCATGTCCAGTAGATCCGCATACCAAGCTCTTCTTGGCCAATCCGGAGCAATGAGAAATGCCTGAACCTTTTCCCTTTTTATTCTTTTGTGATTTCTTGGGATCAGTGGAAGTGGTGGAAACATATACACCATCTGGTAGGCCCATGGAGCCACCAGAGCATCCACCGCATGTGGGTCTCTCAACCTGGAACAATACCGCCTTTGTTTCTTGTTGAGACGAGAGGCCATCATGTCGATTTGTGGAGTTCCCCACCGATGTGTCACGCACCCGAACACCTCCGGGTGAAGGCTCCACTCTCCTGGGTGGAGGTCATGTCTGCTGAGGAAATCTGCATCCCAGTTGTCTACTCCCGGAATGAAGGTCGCAGACAATGCCACAGCGTGTCTTTCTGCCCAGAGGAGAATCTGTGTTACCTCTGACATTGCTGCTCTGCTCTTCGTTCCGCCCTGTTGGTTTATGTACGTTACCGCCGTCACATTGTCCGACTGAACCTGGATCGCCTGATCTTGAAGAAGATGTGCTGCTTGTAGAAGAGCGTTGTATATGGCCCTTAGTTCCAGAATGTTGATTGACAGAATGGTTTCCTGACTTGACCATTTTCCTTGGAAGTGTTCCCCCTGGGTGTCTGCTCCCCAACCTCTGAGGCTTGCGTCTGTGGTTAACAGAATCCAATTTTGAATCCCGAACCTCCGGCCCTCGGTGAGGTGAGAAATATGGAGCTACCACAGCAGAGAAATCCTGCCTCTTGGCGACAGGCGAATCCTCTGGGGCATGTGGAGATGCGATCCGGACCATTTGTCCAACAGGTCCAGCTGGAAGGGTCTGGCGTGAAACCTTCCGTACTGCAGTGCCTCGTAAGTGGCTACCATCATTCCCAGAAGGCGGATGCAGATATGCACCGATATCCGGGTTGGTTTGAGAACATCCTGCACCATCGACTGGATCACCACTGCCTTCTCCAGTGGAAAGAATACCTTCTGTACTTCCACATCCAGTAACATCCCCAGGAACGGAAGCCTCCGTGTTGGTTCCAGGTGAGATTTCGGTAGGTTCAGAATCCACCCGTGATCCCGGAGAAGCTGAGTTGAGAGGGTAATGCTGTCCAACAACCGCTCCCTGGATGGTGCTTTTATCAGCAGATCGTCCAGGTACGGAATTATGTTCACTCCCTGTTTGCGGAGGAGGAACATCATCTCCGCCATTACCTTGGTGAACACCCTCGGAACCATGGAGAGGCCAAAAGGCAGAGCCTGGAACTGGTAGTGACAGTCCTGTAAGGCAAACCTGAGATAAGCCTGATGAGGCGGCCAGATCGGGATGTGAAGTTATGCATCCTTGATATCCAGAGACACCAAGAATTCCCTTTCCTCCAGACTCGAGATCATCGCTCCCAGAGACTCCATCTTGAATTTGAACACCCGTAAATACGGGTTAAAGACTTGAGGTTTCAAATGGGTCTCATCGAACCGTCCGGTTTCGGTACCACAAACAGGTTGGAATAATGCCCTCTGTTCCATAGCTGAGGTGGAACTGGAACAATCACCTGAGTCTGTAACAGTTTTTGGATTTACACTTGCCTCCTGAGAAGCTGGTAAGCCTGACTTGAAGAATCTGTGAGGTGGGAGGTCCTGAAACTCCAGTCTGTATCCCTGGGCGATGAGCTCTTTGACCCAGGGATCCTGGCATGATGTTGCCCATACGTGATTGAAATCTTTTAACCGGGCTCCCACCTGCTTATCTTCCAGGCAGAGAGGTCCACTGTCATGCTGAAGGCTTTGAGGAAGCAGAACCGGTGTTCTGTTCCTGTGAACCTGCAGTTGCTTGTTTTCTGGGTTTACCTCAATTGCCTTTGAAAGCTGTAGAAGAACCCTTGGCTTTATTTTTTAATTTTGCAGTCTGAAAGGACTGCAGAGTCGGAGCAGAATAGGCCTTCCTAGCTGGGGGGGGGGGGGCTGTGGAAGGAAGATATGTAGACTTACCCGCCTAAGCCTTGGATATCCAAGTATCCAGTCCGTCACCAAACAGGGCCTCACCTGTGAAAGGTAGACTTTCCACCCCCTTTATGGAATCCGCATCCGCCATCCTCTGACGTAGCTATAGGCCCCTGCGTGCAGACACTGCCATGGCCATGGTGCGTGCATTGAGCAATCTGATTTCTTTTATGGCTTCCACCATAAAATTTGCAGAGTACTGTAAATAGTGCAGGAGTAAAAGTATCTCACCTCTTGGTAAGGAATCTAACCCCTCAATTACTTTACCCGACCATTTTGCAATGGCCCTAGTGATCCAAGTACAAGCTATAGTGGGTCTCTGGGCCACCCCCGCAGCTGTGTATACAGACTTGAGAGTGGTCTCAATCTTGCGGTCAGCCGCATCCTTTAGGGCTGTAACACACCCTCCGGTTTTTCCCGGATGGCAAAAAGCCAAACTTTGTCTGGCTTTTTGCCATCCAGGAGAAACCGGCAGAGTCTGTCACACAGGACGGCTTTGAGCCGTGTGTGATGCTGTGTGCATGCGCAGCATTAGACACGGTTTGGGAAAAAACCGTTGTGTGTGAAAGCTCCCCTTCACACACACAGTTTACTGGCTGCAAAGACGGCCAGGCGCCCGCCCGGCAGCCGGACCTTCCAGTGGTGAGACCCGGCTGCAACCCGGCAGCCGGGCCGGGACCGTGCCGTGTGTAAGGACACATTGCGCTGCATGTGTCTTTACATCACGGCAGCGGTTTAAAGCCGGCCGTGTGTTTGCCGGGCGGCGCCAGCCGCCTCGTGTGTTTCGGCCCTTAAGGAGGCTGCCCCCGGGACCGGTAAGACTATCTTACGGGACAATCTAGATACCGATGCGTAAACAATCGGTGGGTTTTCCCATTTTTTCCCATCGTCCTGACGAAAAGGGAAGGATGTCAGTAACCTTTTAGGGATCTGAAACTTCTTGTCAGGATTAACCCAAGTTCTTCAAATAGGGAATTTAATTACTTAGATGCAGGGAAAGTAGCAGAGGATTTCTTTTTTTACATTAAAATAAGATTCCTCCTCATCCTCTGTCGCTTTGTCAGGAATGTGCAGGACATCTCTAATAGCTTCTATCAGGGCCTGTATTCCCTGTGACAAAGCTGCATCCCCCCCTCCCGAGTGCACCTCACCCTCCTCAATGTCTGATACATCCTCATCAGTATCAGTCTGCAGGATTTGGGCCAGTGTATGCTTTTGTGGACAAATGGCAGGGGTCTGAGACTCCAGAATGGCCACTCAATCTCTATTCATCAGGTCATCTACTGTCGACTGTCTTAAGTATTGCGTCTCCTTCTCATTTTGGGATAATTTATAGGAAATAGTCAAGACCATCTCTTTCAATGAATCTAACCATACAGATTCAGATCCACTAGCCTGAGAATGTGTACTCTCCTGAGTACACTGGAGTGATCCCCTTCAGTGAGAAAAACACTCTGCCGTGCATGAGACACACTCCTTTGACATAGCAAAATGTGAAAGAACCCACACACACAGGACAATAGGTTAAAAGCACAGTTAACCCACACAGAGCCCCCAAGGGAGACATAACGTATGATGGAGCCAGCCACACCGCGCCCCTATAGCTAATTTCCAAGTTTAGCTGGGTCGCAAACTAAGCACCCTTAATAGGAGCTTAGAATACTATTATTGCTCCCCCCCTTGCTATGACCCCCTGGTACTGCTGAGGTGATCTGGAGTCTTTGTGGAGGAGCAGCGCTTTCCTGCCAGCCTGTCTGTGTATAGCTGCAGAGGGAAAATGGTGCTGGTGAGCTGCTGGATCCGCTCATAGTGAAGCTCTGCCCCCTTAATGGCGCTCGGTCTTCCTGATTTTTTATACTGGCTGAAGTAATATTTCTACTCTACAGTGGGGTAAAACCCCTGTAAGATGTACTGCCAGTGTGGGTATTAATAGTTATGGCTTCAGCTCGCCTCGGACCACGCAGCACCCTGCATATTTCTGAAGCCTGGAGCCGCAGCCTACTTGACAGTGCTTCGCTCCTGCCCTTGTGCCGCCATTACAACCGGCAACCCGCTAACCGGGACACCGGCCACCTACTCACCACTCTTCTTACTTCTGACTCTGTACGCTCGCCGTGGTGGGGCTTGCGAATAGGACCCTCTGGAACTCAGTGTCCTGTCAGCAGGGAACTGGACCATTAACCCTAAGGAGGATGGGCCATTCCCCCCCCCCCCCCTTTCCCTAAGTCCCACGAAGCAGGCAGTCTGGTGCAAACCAGACCTGCCTGAAAACAGAAAATAGAAAATAAATGCAGAAAACTCTTCAGGAGCTTCCCAAACGTGACCGGCTCCTCCGGGCACATTTTCTAAACTGAGTCTGGTAGGAGGGGCATAGAGGGAGGAGCCAGTGCACACTATTGATTTCTTAAAGTGCCCAAGGCTCGTAGTGGACCCGTCTATACACCAAGGTACTAATGTGGACCCCAGTATGCTCTAGGACATAAGAGAAATAAGCATTCATATAAGCAAAGAAATGCAAGAGGCATCTTGGGAGTTGTGTAAAAGCTGTGGAATAAATGTGATTCCGTAGACACTAAGGCAATGTTAATTGGACACCTAATGGAGTGGGACTGAGATCCTAAGAAAAGCAGATACCCCGATCAGCCATAACATTAAAACCACCTGCCTAATATTGTGTTGGTATTCCTTGTGCCGCCAAACAACTCTGACCTGTGGAGGCATTGACTTTACAAGACCTCTGAAGGTGTCCTGTGGTATTTGGCAATACAATCTGGCAGCAGATACTTCTTTAAGAGGGAGAGTGGAGAAGTTGCCCATGGCAACCAATCAGCATTGACGTAACATTTATAATTTGCATAATAGAAAGTATACAGAGCAGCTGATTGGTTGCCACGGGCAACTTCTCCACTGGCTCACTTCTCCACTTTTATCACTGCTTAGTACATGTCACCCTAAGTCCTGTAAGTAGCAAAGTGGGGTCTCCAATGATCGG
Source organism: Pseudophryne corroboree (assembly GCF_028390025.1). Lineage (NCBI taxonomy): Eukaryota > Metazoa > Chordata > Amphibia > Anura > Myobatrachidae > Pseudophryne > Pseudophryne corroboree. Next base: position 110,422,508 of record NC_086455.1, read on the forward strand.
AATTTTTTTTCCTCCACATCCCACAGAGGCACAATTGGATTAAGATCTAAAGTATTTGGAGGCCAAGCCAACATCTTGAACTTTTCATAAAGTTCCTCAAACCAAACCTGACCAATGTTTGTAGTGTGGCAGAGTGCATTAAATTGCTGAAAGAGGCCACTGCTATCAGGGAATACCATTGCCATGAGTGTATATACTTGGACTGCAACAATGTTTAGGTAGGTGGTACATGTAGAAGGAACATTCACATTAATGTCAGAACCCAAGATTTTCCAGAAGAACATTGCCCAGAGTTTCACACTGCCTCTGCTGGCTTGCCTTCTTCCCATAGTTCATCTTTTTGCCATCTCTTCCCCAGGTAAATCATGCACGACCACTTAGCCATGCATATAATACAATTAGAAATGTGCGGGTTCGGATCTTTGAGAACTGAACCCCCTCGAACTTCACTTCCCGAGCCCGGATCCGAGCATGGCTCGTGACTTCCCGCCAGACTCGGAAACCAGAATGAGGCAAAACGTCATCATCCCGCTGTCGGATTCTCGCGGGTTTTGGATTCCATATAAGGAGCCAAGCGTCACCGCCATTTTCACTCCAGTCCTGGAGAGTGTAGCGAGAGGACGTGTCTCTCTCCTCAGTGTCTGTCTGTGTGGGAAAGTGGTGTGGCGACCTGCTCTGACTTATGTTTGTCATTCCAGTGCTGTGTTGTGCTGTATCAGTCCAGTGGTGGTGTCTTGTTTTGCATCAGTCCAGTCACAGTGGTGGTGTCCTCTGCTGCCATATGTCCAGTGCTGCTGTATAAGTCCAGTCCAGTGGTGCTGTGTTGTGCTGCATCAGTCCAGGGGTGGTGTCTTGTGCTGCTTCAGTCCAGTCACAGTGGTGGTGTCCTCTGCTGTTATATGTCCAGTGCTGCTGTATAAGTCCATGACATTGCAGTGGTGCTGTGTTGTCCTGCATCAGTCCAGTGGTGTTGTCTCTGTGCTGCTGTATAAGTCCAGTGGTACTGTTGTATAACTCCAGTGATACTGCCGTATATGACCAGTGGTACTGCCGTATAAGTCCAGTGTTACTGCCATATAAATCCAGTTCAGTGGTACTGCCATATAAATCCAGTGGTACTGCCATATAAATCCAGTCCAGTGGTACTGCCGTATAAGTCCGGTGATACTGCCATATAAATCCAGTCCAGTGGTACTGCCGTATAAGTCCAGTGATACTGCCATATAAATCCAGTACAGTGGTACTGCCATATAAATCCAGTGGTACTGCCATATAAATCCAGTCCAGTCGTACTGCCGTATAAGTCCAGTGATACTGCCATATAAATCCAGTACAGTGGTACTGCCGTATAAATCCAGTGGTACCTCCGTATAAATCCAGTCCAGTGGTACTGACTTATAAATCCGGTCCAGTGGTACTGTCGTATAAGTCCAGTGATACTACCATATATGTCCAGTGGTACTGCTGTATAAATCCAGTCCAGTAGTACTGCTGTATAAGTCCAGTAGTACTGCGGTATAAATCCAGTCCAGTGGTACTGCCATATAAATCCAGTGGTACTGCCATATAAATCCAGTGGTACTGCCGTATAAGTCCAGTGATACTACCGTATATGTCCAGTGGTGCTGCCGTATAAATCCAGTGGTACTGCCATATAAATCCAGTTCAGTGGTACTGCCATATACATCCAATGGTACTGCCATATAATTCCAGTGATACTGCCAGATAAGTCCAGTGGTACTGCCATATAAGTCCAATGGTACTGCCGTATAAGTCCAGTGATACTGCCGTATATTTCCAGTGATACTGCCGTATATGTCCTGGAGAGTGTAGCGAGAGGACGTGTCTCTCTCCTCAGTGTCTGTCTGTGCGGGAAAGTGGTGTGGCGACCTGCTCTGACTTATGTTTGTCATTCCAGTGCTGTGTTGTAGTACAGTGGTGGTGTCTTGTTCTGCATCAGTCCAGTCACAGTGGTGGTGTCCTCTGATGCCATATGTCCAGTGCTGCTGTATAAGTCCAGTCCAGTGGTGCTGTGTTGTGCTGCATCAGTCCAGTGGTGGTGTCTTGTGCTGCTTCAGTCCAGTCACAGTGGTGGTGTCCTCTGCTGCTATATGTCCAGTGCTGCTGTATAAGTCCAGTACATTGCAGTGGTGCTGTGTTTTCCTGCATCAGTCCAGTGGTGGTGTCCCTGTGCTGCTGTATAAGTCCAGTGGTACTGTTGTATAACTCCAGTGATACTGCCGTATATGACCAGTGGTACTGCCATATAAGTCCAGTGTTACTGCCGTATAAATTCAGTCCAGTGGTACTGCTGTATAAGTCCAGTGATACTGCCGTATAAGTCCAGTAGTACTGCTGTATATTCCAGTCCAGTGGTACTGCCGTAAAAATCCAGGGGTACTTCCGTATAAGTCCAGTGATACTACCGTATATGTCCAGTGGTGCTGCCGTATAAATCCAGTGGTACTGCCATATAAATCCAGTTCAGTGGTACTGCCATATACATCCAATGGTACTGCCATATAATTTCAGTGATACTGCCATATAAGTCCAGTGGTACTGCCATATAAGTCCAGTGGTACTGCCATATAAGTCCAGTGGTACTGCCGTATAAGTCCAGTGATACTTCCGTATATTTCCAGTGATACTGCCATATATGTCCAGTGGTACTGCCGTATAAATCTAGTGGTACTGCCGTTTAAGTCCAGTCCAGTGGTGCTGCCATATAAGTTCAGTGGTGCTGTCTTGTGCTGTATATTTTTTACTCCAAATAAAGGGGTTATTAATATTCAATCCAAATAATTTTTACAGGGTTTGCCCCGTGTGGTGTAGAGGTACACTCTACTATGCTGCATATTGTTATATAACTCCAGAAAAAAAAGGGAGAACAAAAATGTGGAGGATAAAATAGGGAAAGATCAAGAACCACTTCCTCTTAGTGCTGAAGCTGCTGCCACTAGTCATGACATAGATGATGAAATGCCATCAACGTCGTCTGCCAAGGCCGATGCCCAATGTCATAGTAGAGGGAAAGTAGAATCCAAAAAGCCAAAGTTCAGTAAAATGACCCAAAAAAAATAATTTAAATGGTCTGAGGAGAAACGTAAACTTGCCAATATGCCATTTACGACATGGAGTGGCAAGGAATGGCTAAGGCCCTGGCCTATGTTCATGACTAGTGGTTCAACTTCCCCTAACGATGGAAGCCCTCATCCTCCCGCTAGAAAAATGATGAGAGTTAAGCTGGCAAAAGCACAGCAAAGAACTGTGCGTTCTAAGGTGGTATCACAAATCCCCATGGACAGTCCACTGACCTTCCCAACACTGGACAAGAAGAGGTGGCTCCTTACATCATTTGGACGCCCCCTGCAAGTGCTGGAAGGAGCACCCATAGTCCAGTTTCTGATATTCAAATTGAAGAGGTCACTGTTGAAGTACACTAGGATGAGGATATTGGTGTTGCTGGTGCTGAGGAGGAAGTTGACGAGGAGGATTCTGATGGTGATGTGGTTTGTTTAAATCAGGCACCAGGTTAGACAGTTGTTGTCCATGGGATGAATAAGCCCATTGTCATGCCTGGGCAAAATACCAAAAAAGCCACCTCTTCAGTGTGGAATTATTTCTCCACAACTCCAGACAACAGGTGTCAAGCCGTGTGTTGCCTTTGTCAATCCGTAATAAGTAGGGGTAAGGATGTTAACCACCTAGGAACATCCTCCCTTATACGTCACCTGCTGCGCTTTCATCAGAAGTCATTGTCAAGTTCATAAACTTTGGGTAAGAGCGTAAGCAGTCCACCGACACCTAAATCCCTTCTTCCTCTTGTACCCAAGCTCCTGCAAGCCACACCCCCAACTCCCTCATCGTTAATTTCCTCCTCAGTCAGGAACGTCAGTAGTCCTGGAAGTCGGAAGACCACTTGTACTACTTCAACTAAGCAACTGACTGTCCAACAGTCCTTTGCGAGGAAGATGAAATATGACAGCAGTCATCCTGTTGCAAAGCGGATAACTGAGGCCTTGACAGCTATGTTGGTGTTAGACGTGCATCCGGTATCTGCCATTGGTGTAGTGGGATTTAGACAAATGATGGAGGCAGTGCCGTAACTAGACATTTTAGCGCTGTGTGCAAGAAACAGCATCGGCGCCCCTCCCCCCATCACCATCATTACCACCACTAAACATGGAATAGGCCAATGCACGCCTGAGGCGCGTGCAAATAATCTAGGGGTGTAACTTCATGTGGAAGGGGCGTGGCCACATAGCTGCCTTTTACATAGTATGGCAGGTAGAGTCCCCCTTTTACACAGTATGGCAGGTAGAGTCCCCCTTTTATACAGTACAGAAGGCAGAGTCCCATTTTACAAATTACAGCAGGCAGAGTCCCCCTTTTTTTACACATTAGGCAGCAGAGTCAGGGAGAGGTGTGTGTGTGTTTTCTCACCTGTAGGACCGCTCTGCCATACAGCTACAGTGGCTCTCACAGGCGTCATGACCATTCACACCGCGCAGGGGCAAACGCAGGATTTTTGGGGTTTTTATATATATATATATATATATATATATATACATATACCAGTAAACAATCATTAGCACTCAGAGATTATTATCAAAATTTATATTAATACAGTATTACAACATACCAGTATTTCGGAGGGCGTAGCCTCTTTGTCAAGGTGGAATGAGCTTTATAAAGGGGGTACGGGCCCCAAAACTTTGGTATGCTGTGACACTGTGTTAATTAAATTTTTTATTATAATCTCTGAGTACTGCTGGACCGTTACACAGTATATACACTGTTACCGTAAGTATACAGAACCTAGGGACACAGAGAGAGAGGGGGGCATGGGAAAAGACAGAGGTGCTAGGAGAGAAGGGGCATGGGGAGGGAGAGGGGGCATGGAGACAGATGGGGGTCATGGGGAGAGAGAGGAGGCTGGGAGAGACATGAAAGAGAGAAGTTACCATCAGCAGCAGAAATTGGTTATATGCCCAGGGGAGCAGTTACCTGGAAAACGGGAGAAGGTCACATCATCTCTCCTGCCAGGTGCCCTGGTACAGTATGTGCAGTGGCTCTGGTGAACTCTGTAGCCCAGCAATACTTAGGTGGCCGTCAGGGAATAGATAGGCTGAGCTGAGGGAGGAGGAAGGGATATGCTCCATTACAGCGACGGTGGCGGCAGCTCTCACAGGTGGAATTACCGCACGAGACTGTGTCACACCAAATGCTGCTCCCCAGACCTTACAGAGGTGGCAGCGATACACAGGCGACAATGGAACTGTCACTACTACCTCACGCAATATAACGGCCAGACGTGGGGGGGTGCTGCCAGATGGTGCGCCTCCACTGCAGGTGCGCTGAGGGCAAGGCACCATCGGCATAGAGATGAGCGGGTTCGGTTTCTCTGAATCCGAACCCGCCAGAACTTCATGGTTTTTTTCACGGATCCGAGCAGACTCGGATCCTCCCGCCTTGCTCGGTTAACCCGAGCGCGCCCGAACGTCATCATGACGCTGTCGGATTCTCGCGAGACTCGGATTCTATATAAGGAGCCGCGCGTCGCCGCCATTTTCACACGTGCATTGAGATTGATAGGGAGAGGACGTGGCTGGCGTCCTCTCCATTTAGATTAGGGTTGAGAGAGAGAGAGAGAGATTGACCTGAGGCTGTGATACTGTAGAAGAGAGTGCAGAGTTTAGTGACTGACGACCACAGTGACCACCAGACAGTGCAGTTGTTTGTTTTATTTAATATATCCGTTCTCTGCCTGAAAAAAACGATACACACAGTGACTCAGTCACATACCATATCTGTGTGCACTGCTCAGCCCAGTGTGCTGCATCAATGTATATATATATCTGACTGTGCTCAGCTCACACAGCTTATAATTGTGGGGGAGACTGGGGAGCACTGCAGTGCCAGTTATAGGTTATAGCAGGAGCCAGGAGTACATAATATTATATTAAAATTAAACAGTGCACACTTTTGCTGCAGGAGTGCCACTGCCAGTGTGACTAGTGACCAGTGACCTGACCACCAGTATATATAATATTAGTAGTATACTATCTCTTTATCAACCAGTCTATATTAGCAGCAGACACAGTACAGTGCGGTAGTTCACGGCTGTGGCTACCTCTGTGTCGGCACTCGGCAGCCCGTCCATAATTGTATATACCACCTAACCGTGGTTTTTTTTTCTTTCTTTATAGTCATACTAGTTACGAGTATACTATCTCTTTATCAACCAGTCTATATTAGCAGCAGACACAGTACAGTGCGGTAGTTCACGGCTGTGGCTACCTCTGTGTCGGCACTCGGCAGCCCGTCCATAATTGTATATACCACCTAACCGTGGTTTTTTTTTCTTTCTTTATACATACATACTAGTTACGAGTATACTATCTCTTTATCAACCAGTCTATATTAGCAGCAGACACAGTACAGTGCGGTAGTTCACGGCTGTGGCTACCTCTGTGTCGGCACTCGGCAGCCCGTCCATAATTGTATATACCACCTAACCGTGGTTTTTTTTTCTTTCTTTATACATACATACTAGTTACGAGTATACTATCTCTTTATCAACCAGTCTATATATTAGCAGCAGACACAGTACAGTGCGGTAGTTCACGGCTGTGGCTACCTCTGTGTCGGCACTCGGCAGCCCGTCCATAATTGTATATACCACCTAACCGTGGTTTTTTTTTTCTTTCTTTATACATACATACTAGTTACGAGTATACTATCTCTTTATCAACCAGTCTATATATTAGCAGCAGACACAGTACAGTGCGGTAGTTCACGGCTGTGGCTACCTCTGTGTCGGCACTCGGCAGCCCGTCCATAATTGTATACTAGTATCCAATCCATCCATCTCCATTGTTTACCTGAGGTGCCTTTTAGTTGTGCCTATTAAAATATGGAGAACAAAAATGTTGAGGTTCCAAAATTAGGGAAAGATCAAGATCCACTTCCACCTCGTGCTGAAGCTGCTGCCACTAGTCATGGCCGAGACGATGAAATGCCAGCAACGTCGTCTGCCAAGGCCGATGCCCAATGTCATAGTACAGAGCATGTCAAATCCAAAACACCAAATATCAGTAAAAAAAGGACTCCAAAACCTAAAATAAAATTGTCGGAGGAGAAGCGTAAACTTGCCAATATGCCATTTACCACACGGAGTGGCAAGGAACGGCTGAGGCCCTGGCCTATGTTCATGGCTAGTGGTTCAGCTTCACATGAGGATGGAAGCACTCAGCCTCTCGCTAGAAAAATGAAAAGACTAAAGCTGGCAAAAGCAGTAGCACCGCAAAGAACTGTGCGTTCTTCGAAATCCCAAATCCACAAGGAGAGTCAGACTCCAATTGTGTCGGTTGCGATGCCTGACCTTCCCAACACTGGACTTGAAGAGCATGCGCCTTCCACCATTTGCACGCCCCCTGCAAGTGATGGAAGGAGCACCCGCAGTCCAGTTCCTGATAGTCAGATTGAAGATGTCAGTGTTGAAGTACACCAGGATGAGGAGGATATGGGTGTTGCTGGCGCTGGGGAGGAAATTGACAAGGAGGATTCTGATGGTGAGGTGGTTTGTTTAAGTCAGGCACCCGGGGAGACACCTGTTGTCCGAGGTAGGAATATGGCCGTTGACATGCCTGGTGAAAATACCAAAAAAATCAGCTCTTCGGTGTGGAAGTATTTCACCAGAAATGCGGACAACAGGTGTCAAGCCGTGTGTTCCCTTTGTCAAGCTGTAATAAGTAGGGGTAAGGACGTTAACCACCTCGGAACATCCTCCCTTATACGTCACCTGCAGCGCATTCATAATAAGTCAGTGACAAGTTCAAAAACTTTGGGTGACAGCGGAAGCAGTCCACTGACCAGTAAATCCCTTCCTCTTGTAACCAAGCTCACGCAAACCACCCCACCAACTCCCTCAGTGTCAATTTCCTCCTTCCCCAGGAATGCCAATAGTCCTGCAGGCAATGTCACTGGCAATTCTGACGAGTCCTCTCCTGCCTGGGATTCCTCCGATGCATCCTTGCGTGTAACGCCTACTGCTGCTGGCGCTGCTGTTGTTGCTGCTGGGAGTCGATGGTCATCCCAGAGGGGAAGTCGTAAGCCCACTTGTACTACTTCCAGTAAGCAATTGACTGTTCAACAGTCCTTTGCGAGGAAGATGAAATATCACAGCAGTCATCCTGCTGCAAAGCGGATAACTGAGGCCTTGACAACTATGTTGGTGTTAGACGTGCGTCCGGTATCCGCCGTTAGTTCACAGGGAACTAGACAATTTATTGAGGCAGTGTGCCCCCGTTACCAAATACCATCTAGGTTCCACTTCTCTAGGCAGGCGATACCGAGAATGTACACGGACGTCAGAAAAAGACTCACCAGTGTCCTAAAAAATGCAGTTGTACCCAATGTCCACTTAACCACGGACATGTGGACAAGTGGAGCAGGGCAGGGTCAGGACTATATGACTGTGACAGCCCACTGGGTAGATGTATGGACTCCCACCGCAAGAACAGCAGCGGCGGCACCAGTAGCAGCATCTCGCAAACGCCAACTCTTTCCTAGGCAGGCTACGCTTTGTATCACCGCTTTCCAGAATACGCACACAGCTGAAAACCTCTTACGGCAACTGAGGAAGATCATCGCGGAATGGCTTACCCCAATTGGACTCTCCTGTGGATTTGTGGCATCGGACAACGCCAGCAATATTGTGTGTGCATTAAATATGGGCAAATTCCAGCACGTCCCATGTTTTGCACATACCTTGAATTTGGTGGTGCAGAATTTTTTAAAAAACGACAGGGGCGTGCAAGAGATGCTGTCGGTGGCCAGAAGAATTGCGGGACACTTTCGGCGTACAGGCACCATGTACAGAAGACTGGAGCACCACCAAAAACTACTGAACCTGCCCTGCCATCATCTGAAGCAAGAAGTGGTAACGAGGTGGAATTCAACCCTCTATATGCTTCAGAGGTTGGAGGAGCAGCAAAAGGCCATTCAAGCCTATACAATTGAGCACGATATAGTAGGTGGAATGCACCTGTCTCAAGCGCAGTGGAGAATGATTTCAACGTTGTGCAAGGTTCTGATGCCCTTTGAACTTGCCACACGTGAAGTCAGTTCAGACACTGCCAGCCTGAGTCAGGTCATTCCCCTCATCAGGCTTTTGCAGAAGAAGCTGGAGACATTGAAGGAGGAGCTAACACGGAGCGATTCCGCTAGGCATGTGGGACTTGTGGATGGAGCCCTTAATTCGCTTAACAAGGATTCACGGGTGGTCAATCTGTTGAAATCAGAGCACTACATTTTGGCCACCGTGCTCGATCCTAGATTTAAAGCATACCTTGGATCTCTCTTTCCGGCAGACACAAGTCTGCTGGGGTTGAAAGACCTGCTGGTGACAAAATTGTCAAGTCAAGCGGAACGCGACCTGTCAACATCTCCTCCTTCACATTCTCCCGCAACTGGGGGTGCGAGGAAAAGGCTCAGAATTCCGAGCCCACCCGCTGGCGGTGATGCAGGGCAGTCTGGAGCGACTGCTGATGCTGACATCTGGTCCGGACTGAAGGACCTGACAACGATTACGGACATGTCGTCTACTGTCACTGCATATGATTCTCTCAACATTGATAGAATGGTGGAGGATTATATGAGTGACCGCATCCAAGTAGGCACGTCACACAGTCCGTACTTATACTGGCAGGAAAAAGAGGCAATTTGGAGGCCCTTGCACAAACTGGCTTTATTCTACCTAAGTTGCCCTCCCACAAGTGTGTACTCCGAAAGAGTGTTTAGTGCCGCCGCTCACCTTGTCAGCAATCGGCGTACGAGGTTACATCCAGAAAATGTGGAGAAGATGATGTTCATTAAAATGAATTATAATCAATTCCTCCGCGGAGACATTGACCAGCAGCAATTGCCTCCACAAAGTACACAGGGAGCTGAGATGGTGGATTCCAGTGGGGACGAATTGATAATCTGTGAGGAGGGGGATGTACACGGTGATATATCGGAGGGTGATGATGAGGTGGACATCTTGCCTCTGTAGAGCCAGTTTGTGCAAGGAGAGATTAATTGATTCTTTTTTGGGGGGGGTCCAAACCAACCCGTCATATCAGTCACAGTCGTGTGGCAGACCCTGTCACTGAAATGATGGGTTGGTTAAAGTGTGCATGTCCTGTTTTGTTTATACAACATAAGGGTGGGAGGGCCCAAGGACAATTCCATCTTGCACCTCTTTTTTCTTTTCTTTTTCTTTGCGTCATGTGCTGTTTGGGGAGGGTTTTTTGGAAGGGACATCCTGCGTGACACTGCAGTGCCACTCCTAGATGGGCCCGGTGTTTGTGTCGGCCACTAGGGTCGCTAATCTTACTCACACAGTCAGCTACCTCATTGCGCCTCTTTTTTTCTTTGCGTCATGTGCTGTTTGGGGAGTATTTTTTTGAAGGGCCATCCTGCGTGACACTGCAGTGCCACTCCTAGATGGGCCAGGTGTTTGTGTCGGCCACTTGGGTCGCTTATCTTAGTCACACAGCGACCTCGGTGCAAATTTTAGGACTAAAAATAATATTGTGAGGTGTGAGGTGTTCAGAATAGACTGAAAATGAGTATAAATTATGGTTATTGAGGTTAATAATACTATGGGATCAAAATGACCGCAAATTCAATGATTTAAGCTGTTTTTTAGTGTTTTTTGAAAAAAACACCCGAATCCAAAACACACCCGAATCCGACAAAAAAAATTCGGTGAGGTTTTGCCAAAACGCGGTCGAACCCAAAACACGGCCGCGGAACCGAACCCAAAACCAAAACACAAAACCCGAAAAATTTCAGGCGCTCATCTCTACATCGGCACACACCTAGTTACGGCCCTTGATGGAGGTAGTTTGTCCCCGGTTTCAAATCCCATCTAGATTCCACTTCACTAGGAAAGTGATTCCCGGACTGTACAAGGACATTAAGAAAAGTGTCCTCAGTGTCCTGAAAAATGCGGTTGTAACCAGTATCCACTTAACCATGGACATGTGGACAAGTGGAGCAGGGCAAACTAAAGGTGGGTACACACTATTAGATATATCTGCAGATCAATTGATCTGCAGATATATCTATGTACGGATCGGGCAGTGTGCTGTGCATACACACAGCCCGATCCGTCGGGGGACTGACGTCATGAAATGGGCGGGCGGGCGCTTGCGCCTGCACAGTTCACCTGTCAATCACCGCCGGCCGCCGCAGCATGTGTACGGTACACACACAGCGACGGGCCAATATATCGTTAGATATATTGGCTGTCGGCTGTGCTGCGCGGCCGACGCGATACGTCTGTGAACGACGGAGTTCACAGACGTATCGCCCGTACACACTGGCCGACGGTCCCGCGATGTATCGGCCGTTCAAGAGAACGGCCGATACATCGACCAGTGTGTACGGGCCTTAAGGACTACATGACTGTGACAGACCACTGGGTAGATGTATTGCCTCCCGAAGCAACAACAGCAGCGGCACCAGTAGCAGCATCTCATAAACGCCAGCTCGTTCCTAGGCAGGCTACGCTGTGTATCACCGGTTTCCGTAAGACGCACACTGCTGACAACCTCTTACGGAAACTGAGGTATAAAATATGAAAAGTACTAAATTGCGCTATAAACGGGATTTTTTTAGCAGCTCAATTCAATATTCTCATATGATGCAAAAAGTAAAAAAGCGCTTGATATGTGTAAATATGTGTATGCGCAAAACCTGTGGAAAAAGAGAAATTAGTAAAAAAAATGTTTACAGCCCTTTTTGGACTATTTGTGATTGGATTGCAGTTCAGCCAAAAAAGATCAGGATAACTATCTACCCCTATCTAATTAATTTTCAGTCCGTAATTTGTTAATAAATGATATTTGTATAAGGAGTATCTTACCCCTGTTCGTTCTTACTTTTTAGCAGCGGTCCTGGCACCCGTAGCACACAGTGCTGTTGTTAGGTAGGCGGCTGATGTCTGGCTGCTCTTTAATCAGCGGCTGAGCGGCTGACGGCTGGCGGCTTTAATTAGCGGCTAGCTGACTGCTAGTTCCCCGTCCAAAGCTGCTGGCGGCCGGCTGACGGCTGGCGGCTTTAATTACCGGCTGGCTGGCTGCTGTTTCCCCTTCCAAGCGGCTGGTGGCCGGCTGACGGCTGGCAGCTATAATTACCGGCTGGCTGGCTGTTAGTTCCCCGTCCGTGTTGCACAGTCCGATCTTGCAAATTCAGTGCACAGTAGGGGTTCCTCAGTGTATAATCCAACGCGTTTCAGGCATAAGTCCTTCATCTAGGATAACTGTTGGCAATCACCAATCCCTTTTTATAGGATAAAAAACTTTATTAAAAAAACGGAATTCAAATAAAAACAGGCAGTTACCATGTGTCCTAATTTTTTGTTAGGAGTAAAAAAAGAAGAAAGCTGTCCATTACTTTTTTCTTTCGATGTTTATGTGGTTTTGCGCAATTCTAATAAGATGATATGTATGTAGTGTATTTTTACTGATTCATAAAAAAGCATTGAGTTCTATATCAATGTTTAGACCCTTGGGAGTTAACGTATCCATGAAATAAATCCATTTTTTTTCTTTTTGTCTCAAAATTTGTGAAATGTCGCCTCCTCTCCAATTATTCTCCACCCTTTGTATGCCCATAAATTTTAACTTTGATGCATCTTTATTGTGACAGTTTAAAAAATGTTTGGACACACTGTGGGTCTCCAAGCCTTTTTTAATATTTAATATGTGCTCAGATATGCGAATCTTTAATTTTTAGTCTGTCCTATGTATTGGTGTCCACAAGGGCACTCTAACATGTAGATTACTTTTTCGGTGTCACAAGTAATTCTACCTTTTACATCAAATTCTTTTTTTATGATATTAGATTTGGATTTCTTTATGGGCTGTACTGATGTTTGCTTAGTTGTCTTACATGCTACACATTTTAAGCAAAAGAAACTTCCCTGATTTTCCTTCATTTTGATTTTTTCAGATGGTATATAACTTCTAACTAGACTCTGTTTTAAATTCTGTGCCTTTTTGTAAATAATCTGTGGTTTATCTTTGATCAGTGGTTTTAATTTGGTATCCAGTTGTAAAATATGCCAATGTTTGTTTAAGATTTTTTCAAAAGCTTGGTGCTGGCTGTTATATTGGGTGATGAAAGCTAATTGATATTTGTTCTCCATATTTTTTGGTTTATAACGGATTAAATCTTTTCTATCTATGTTTGTGACTTTTTTGATTTCTTCCTGTAGATTGGTCTCATTATAACCCCTTTCTACAAACTTATTTTTTAAAAAGTTACTTTGTGTCATGAAAATGTCATGTTTGGAAGAATTTCTCCAAAGTCTCCTAAACTGACCACCTGGAATGTTCCTAATCCACTTGTTATGATGATTGCTGTTATGGGAAAGCATGTTATTGCCACTTACTGTTTTGGTATGTGTTCTGGTATGTATTTTATTTTCCTCAATGAATATTTCCAAATCAAGATATATAACCATTTCTCTACTTGTTGTAAATGTGAATTCTTAACCATAATTATTATTCTCCATATAGGATAGGAACTCTTTCAAAATGGTATCTGGACCTTTCCATATAAAAATGAGATCATCTATATATCTCTTCCATATTAGTATGTGGGGAAGAAAGGGATTGTTCTTCCAGATGAATTCCTCCTCCCACCTAGCCACAAAAAGATTAGAGTAACTCGGTGCGAATGAAGAAACTGAGGTATATCATCGCACAATTGCTTACCCCACTTAGACTCTCCTGGGGATTTGTGATATCGGACAACGCCACCAATATTGTGCGTGCATTACATCTGGGCAAATTCCAGCACGTCCCATGTTTTGCACATACAATTAATTTGGTGGTGCAGAATTTTTTTTAAAATTACATGTGCATGCAGGAGATGCTGTCGGTGGCCCGGAAAATTATGGGCTACTTTCGGCATTCAGCCACTGCGTGCCGAAGACTTGAGCGCCATCAAACACTTCTGAACCTGCCCTGCCATCACCTGAAGCAAGAAGTGGTAACGAGGTGAAATTCAACACTCTAAATGCTTCAGAGGATGGAGGAGCAGCAAAAGGCCATTCAAGCCTATACAACCACCTACGATATAGGCATAGGAGGGGGAATACACCTGACTCAAGCACAGTGGAGAATGATTTCCATCTTGTGCAAGGTTCTCCAACCCTTTGAACTTGCCACACGTAAAGTCAGTTCAGACACTGCCAGCCTGAGTCAGGTCATTCCCCTCATCAGGCTTTTGCAGAAACAGAAGTGATTGAAGGAGGAGCTAAGATGGAGCAATTCCGTTAAGTATGTGGGACTTGTGGATGGAGCCCTTCATTCGCTTTACCAGGATTTAAGGGTGGTCAATCTGTTGAAATCAGAGCACTACATTTTGGCCACTGTGCTCGATGCTAGGTTTAAAGCTACGTTGTATCTGTATTTCCGTCAGACACAAGTCTGCAGAGGTTCAAAGACCTGCTGATGTGACAGCTGTCAACTCAAGCGGAACGTGACCTGTCAACAGCTCCTCCATCATTTTCACCCGCAACTGGGACTGTGAGGAAAAGGATAACATTTCCGAGTCCATCCGCTGGCGGTGATGCAGCGTAGTCAGGAACAAGTGCTGACATCTGGTCCGGACTGAAGGACCTGCCAACGATGACTGACATGTCTACTGTCACTGCATATGATGCTGTCACCATTGAAAGAATGGTGGAGGATTATATGGGTGACAGCATCCAAGTAGGCATGTCAGACAGTCCGTATGTATACTGGCAGGAAAAAGAGGCAATTTGGAGGCCCTTGCACAAACTGGCTTTATTTTACCTAAGTTGCCCCCCTCCAGTGTGTACTCCAAAAGAGTGTTTAGTGCAGCCGGTCACCTTGTCAGCGATCGGCATAGGAGGTTACTTTCACAAAATGTGGAGATGATGTTCATCAAAATTAATTATAAATTCCTCCAGGAAGACCTTTACCAGCAATTGCCTCCAGAAAGTACACAGGGACCTGTGATGGTGGATTCCAGTGGGGACGAATTAATAATCTGTGAGAAGGTGGAGGATGTACAAGCTGAAAGGGGTGAGGAATCGGAGGAGGAGGACGACATCTTGCCTCTGTAGAGCCAGTTTGTGCAAGGAGAGATGAATTGCTTCTTTTTTGGTGTGGGGATTAATTGCTTCTTTTTTTGTGGGGTCCAAACAAACAAATCATTTCAGCCACAGTTGTGTGGCAGACCCTGTAGCTGAAATGATTGGTTTGTTAATGTGTGCATGTCCTGTTTATACAACATAAGGGTGGGTGGGAGGGCCCAAGGACAATTCCATCTTGCCCCTCTTATCTTTTTCTTTGCATCATGTGCTGTTTGGGGCCTAGTTTTTAGAAGTGCCATCCTGTCTGACACTGCAGTGCCACTCCTAGATGGGCCAGGTGTTTGTGCCGCACACTTGTGTCGCTTAGCTTAGTCACCCAGCGACCTCGGTGCACCTCTTTTTTTTCTTTGCATTAT
This sequence comes from Pseudophryne corroboree, assembly GCF_028390025.1. Lineage (NCBI taxonomy): Eukaryota > Metazoa > Chordata > Amphibia > Anura > Myobatrachidae > Pseudophryne > Pseudophryne corroboree. The sequence continues at coordinate 110,438,045 of NC_086455.1, forward strand.
GTGCTCTTTGGGACCTAGTTTTTAAAACTGACATCCTGTCTGCCACTGCAGTGCCACTCCTAGATGGGCCAGGTGTTTGTGCCGCCCACTTGGGTCGCTTAGTTTAGTCACCCAGCGACCTCGGTGCAACCTTTTGGCATAAAAACAATATTGTGAGGTGTGAGGTGTACAAAATAGACTGTAAATTAGTGGAAATTAATTTTATTGACCTTAATAATACCATAGGATCAAAATTACCCCCAAATTCTGTGTTTTTTAGCTGTTTTTATGTTTTTTTTTACAAAAATCATCCAAATCCAAAACCAAAACTAAAACCAAAACCCAAAAGGGTGGTTTTGGCAAAACCAATCCAGATCCAAAACACGAGCGAGGATCCAGATCCAAAACGAAATCACGAAAAGTTCCCACCGCACATCTCTAATTACAATAGACCAGTCCAACTTCTTTTATTGCTTTTGTGCCCATCGTAGGTGCTTTCACAGTGGAAGGGATTAGCATGGGCACTCTGACTGGCAGAGGCGGAACTACGGGAGGCAGCGGAGGCAGCTGCCGCCGGGCTCCTGCCCTGAAGGGGTCACATCTCCTCCAGTGTCTCCCGCTGCCGTCCGCACCGATCCCGCAGCTGGATTTTTTTTTAAAGTGGAGGAGCTGTGTAGGTGACACAGTAGCTGCCTCCTGGTATCCACATAGCCGGCAGCTGGCTCAGCTGACACTAGGGGGAGCTCCTCCCCACTCTTCCCGCTCCTCCTGAGCAGCACACAAAGTTACTTGGCCGCAGCTGCAGGATCTCACCCCGCCTGCTGTCTTCTCTCCTACCCGGCTGCAGCGCCTCTGCCTGGCCAGCATACCCACCACAGCAACACGGAAAGCAACCCCCAGTGCTCTGCAGAGAGTGAGAGCGCAGCAGCCAGATTGCAAGATGTGTACCAGCTAGGAGGTAATGAGGAGGCTGCCTGTATAGCGGGTCACTGGTGGCCGGTATTGCCACCACTTAGTGGAGCCATGGGGTGAGCTTCAGTGCTGCAAGATCATTTCTCTGCACACTAGTGCCGCGAGTCCACGACCCCTGACTTGCGTTTCGCTCCCATTTGCAGTGTCCTCACGCCCCGTTGCTAAGCAATACAGGGGTGTTACTCGTCTACGCCCCCTGACTCTTGGCACGCCCCCATTTGCAGTGTCCGCGTGCCCCATTCTCAGTGCGTGCACCCTCTTTTACATGCGCACACGTATGCCAGGGCCGTAAAAAAGGCCCCAGTCCATCCCTGGGTCTACCTTAGGATTGGGAACCATAAATTATATTATGCATTACAGGAGGGGGCAGTAGATGATAGCACATGCATCAAGCTGCACTGTGTGTGTCACTTGTGGGGGTTGGTGGGTGTCGGGTGTAATAAACATTGGCACTCACAGGAGCCGACACGGGGACACCACTCTGGGACTTACCCCTCCACCGCATTATAGTCTATTCTCTCACTAACCCCCCTCCCTGCACATAGAGTACTTACCTGGGTGGCCCAGGTGAGCAGTCTATGTCCCAGAGCAAGGGGTGGAGGAGGTAATCCATTTCTCGGTGGAGGGGGGAAGTTCTGGAGCGGCTACCCTGTGCCAGCGCCTGTGCACACCTATGGTAATAAATGTTGGTAGCGCTATTTATGTGTGTGCATGTTTTTAAGTAAGGTGTGTGTGTCTGTGTTGTTTAAGTTAAATATGCGCATGTGTGTGGGTCTAAGTGAAAGAGTTGTCTGTGTTTGTGTCTAAAGGTGTGTACACATCAGAACGATATCGCTAAAATACAATATTGTCTGCGACGGGATGCGGCATCGGCAAGTGCACACACACTTGCCAATGTCGGCAGTCACAGTGCGACGGCGGGGGTAGCGGGAGCCATGCTGCATTCAGCAGCAAGGCCCTCACAAGCGGTATCGCCTGTCGGACCTGCACGTAGGTGCAACGGATGATGTCGCAGATGATACACGGGAACACACATCGTCAATGACATTGTGCATAAACACTGGACGATATCATGAATGATGTGTCCGAATCAGGCACATCGTGCCCATATATAGGGGGTCACCAACATATATCATGCCTCCGGGCGACTGGGGCGAACTTACACCACTGCTGACTGGTCTGTTACTAGACAGCCCCATACACAGCAAGCTGCGATTCACTGTGTTCTGACACTTTTCTGCCATAGCCAGCATTAACTTTTTTGGCAATTTGTGCTACAGCAGCTTTTCTGTGGAATAAGATCACTCAATCACCACATGCATCAGGGAGCATTGGGTGCCCATGACCCTGTCACCAGTTCACAGGTTGTCCTTCTTTGCATCACTTTTGGTAGGTACTAACTAGAGATGAGCGCCTGAAATTTTTCGGGTTTTGTGTTTTGGTTTTGGGTTCGGTTCCGCGGCCGTGTTTTGGGTTCGACCGCGTTTTGGCAAAACCTCACCGAATTTTTTTTGTCGGATTCGGGTGTGTTTTGGATTCGGGTGTTTTTTTAAAAAAACACTAAAAAACAGCTTAAATCATAGAATTTGGGGGTCATTTTGATCCCATATTATTATTAACCTCAAAAACCATAATTTCCACTCATTTTCAGTCTATTCTGAATACCTCACACCTCACAATATTATTTTTAGTCCTAAAATTTGCACCAAGGTCGCTGGATGACTAAGCTAAGCGACACTAGTGGCCGACACAAACACCTGGCCCATCTAGGAGTGGCACTGCAGTGTCACGCAGGATGTCCCTTCCAAAAAACCCTCCCCAATCAGCACATGACGCAAAGAAAAAAAGAGGCGCAATGAGGTAGCTGACTGTGTGAGTAAGATAAGCGACCCTAGTGGCCGACACAAACACCGGGCCCATTTAGGAGTGGCACTGCAGTGTCACGCAGGATGTCCCTTCCAAAAAACCCTCCCCAATCAGCACATGACGCAAAGAAAAAAAGAGGCGCAATGAGGTAGCTGACTGTGTGAGTAAGATAAGCGACCCTAGTGGCCGACACAAACACCGGGCCCATTTAGGAGTGGCACTGCAGTGTCACGCAGGATGTCCCTTCCAAAAAACCCTCCCCAATCAGCACATGACGCAAAGAAAAAAAGAGGCGCAATGAGGTAGCTGACTGTGTGAGTAAGATTAGCGACCCTAGTGGCCGACACAAACACCGGGCCCATTTAGGAGTGGCACTGCAGTGTCACGCAGGATGTCCCTTCCAAAAATCCCTCCCCAATCAGCACATGACGCAAAGAAAAAAAGAGGCGCAATGAGGTAGCTGACTGTGTGAGTAAGATTAGCGACCCTAGTGGCCGACACAAACACCGGGCCCATTTAGGAGTGGCACTGCAGTGTCACGCAGGATGTCCCTTCAAAAAAACCCTCCCCAATCAGCACATGACGCAAAGAAAAAAAGAGGCGCAATGAGGTAGCTGACTGTGTGAGTAAGATTAGCGACCCTAGTGGCCGACACAAACACCGGGCCCATTTAGGAGTGGCACTGCAGTGTCACGCAGGATGTCCCTTCCAAAAAACCCTCCCCAAACAGCACATGACGCAAAGAAAAATAAAAGAAAAAAGAGGTGCAAGATGGAATTGTCCTTGGGCCCTCCCACCCACCCTTATGTTGTATAAACAAAACAGGACATGCACACTTTAACCAACCCATCATTTCAGTGACAGGGTCTGCCACACGACTGTGACTGATATGACGGGTTGGTTTGGACCCCCCCCAAAAAAGAAGCAATTAATCTCTCCTTGCACAAACTGGCTCTACAGAGGCAAGATGTCCACCTCATCATCACCCTCCGATATATCACCGTGTACATCCCCCTCCTCACAGATTATCAATTCGTCCCCACTGGAATCCACCATCTCAGCTCCCTGTGTACTTTGTGGAGGCAATTGCTGCTGGTCAATGTCTCCGCGGAGGAATTGATTATAATTCATTTTAATGAACATCATCTTCTCCACATTTTCTGGATGTAACCTCGTACGCCGATTGCTGACAAGGTGAGCGGCGGCACTAAACACTCTTTCGGAGTACACACTTGTGGGAGGGCAACTTAGGTAGAATAAAGCCAGTTTGTGCAATGGCCTCCAAATTGCCTCTTTTTCCTGCCAGTATAAGTATGGACTGTGTGACGTGCCTACTTGGATGCGGTCACTCATATAATCCTCCACCATTCTTTCAATGGTGAGAGAATCATATGCAGTGACAGTAGACGACATGTCCGTAATCGTTGTCAGGTCCTTCAGTCCGGACCAGATGTCAGCATCAGCAGTCGCTCCAGACTGCCCTGCATCACCGCCAGCGGGTGGGCTCGGAATTCTGAGCCTTTTCCTCGCACCCCCAGTTGCGGGAGAATGTGAAGGAGGAGATGTTGACAGGTCGCGTTCCGCTTGACTTGACAATTTTCTCACCAGCAGGTCTTTCAACCCCAGCAGACTTGTGTCTGCCGGAAAGAGAGATCCAAGGTAGGCTTTAAATCTAGGATCGAGCACGGTGGCCAAAATGTAGTGCTCTGATTTCAACAGATTGACCACCCGTGAATCCTTGTTAAGCGAATTAAGGGCTCCATCCACAAGTCCCACATGCCTAGCGGAATCGCTCCGTGTTAGCTCCTCCTTCAATGTCTCCAGCTTCTTCTGCAAAAGCCTAATGAGGGGAATGACCTGACTCAGGCTGGCAGTGTCTGAACTGACTTCACGTGTGGCAAGTTCAAAGGGCATCAGAACCTTGCACAACGTTGAAATCATTCTCCACTGCGCTTGAGACAGGTGCATTCCACCTCCTATATCGTGCTCAATTGTATAGGCTTGAATGGCCTTTTGCTGCTCCTCCAACCTCTGAAGCATATAGAGGGTTGAATTCCACCTCGTTACCACTTCTTGCTTCAGATGATGGCAGGGCAGGTTCAGTAGTTTTTGGTGGTGCTCCAGTCTTCTGTACGTGGTGCCTGTACGCCGAAAGTGTCCCGCAATTTTTCTGGCCACCGACAGCATCTCTTGCACGCCCCTGTCGTTTTTTAAATAATTCTGCACCACCAAATTCAAGGTATGTGCAAAACATGGGACGTGCTGGAATTTGCCCATATTTAATGCACACACAATATTGCTGGCGTTGTCCGATGCCACAAATCCACAGGAGAGTCCAATTGGGGTAAGCCATTCCGCGATGATCTTCCTCAGTTGCCGTAAGAGGTTTTCAGCTGTGTGCGTATTCTGGAAACCGGTGATACAAAGCGTAGCCTGCCTAGGAAAGAGCTGGCGTTTGCGAGATGCTGCTACTGGTGCCGCCGCTGCTGTTCTTGCGGCGGGAGTCCATACATCTACCCAGTGGGCTGTCACAGTCATATAGTCCTGACCCTGCCCTGCTCCACTTGTCCACATGTCCGTGGTTAAGTGGACATTGGGTACAGGTGCATTTTTTAGGACACTGGTGACTCTTTTTCTGAGGTCTGTGTAAATTTTCGGTATCGCCTGCCTAGAGAAATGGAACCTAGATGGTATTTGGTACCGGGGACACAGTACCTCCAACAAGTCTCTAGATGGCTCTGCAGTAATGATGGATACCGGAACCACGGTTCTCACCACCCAGGATGCCAAGGCCTCAGTTATCCGCTTTGCAGTAGGATGACTGCTGTGATATTTCATCTTCCTCGCAAAGGACTGTTGGACAGTCAATTGCTTGGTGGAAGTAGTAAAAGTGGTCTTACGACTTCCCCTCTGGGATGACCATCGACTCCCAGCAGCAACAACAGCAGCGCCAGCAGCAGTAGGCGTTACACGCAAGGATGCATCGGAGGAATCCCAGGCAGGAGAGGACTCGTCAGAATTGCCAGTGACATTGCCTGCAGGACTATTGGCATTCCTGGGGAAGGAGGAAATTGACACTGAGGGAGTTGGTGGGGTGGTTTGCGTGAGCTTGGTTACAAGAGGAAGGGATTTACTGGTCAGTGGACTGCTTCCGCTGTCACCCAAAGTTTTTGAACTTGTCACTGACTTATTATGAATGCGCTGCAGGTGACGTATAAGGGAGGATGTTCCGAGGTGGTTAACGTCCTTACCCCTACTTATTACAGCTTGACAAAGGGAACACACGGCTTGACACCTGTTGTCCGCATTTCTGTTGAAATAGTTCCACACCGAAGAGCTGATTTTTTTGGTATTTTCACCAGGCATGTCAACGGCCATATTCCTCCCACGGACAACAGGTGTCTCCCCGGGTGCCTGACTTAAACAAACCACCTCACCATCAGAATCCTCCTGGTCAATTTCCTCCCCAGCGCCAGCAACACCCATATCCTCCTCATCCTGGTGTACTTCAACACTGACATCTTCCATCTGACTATCAGGAACTGGACTGCGGGTGCTCCTTCCAGCACTTGCAGGGGGCGTGCAAATGGTGGAAGGCGCATGCTCTTCACGTCCAGTGTTGGGAAGGTCAGGCATCGCAACCGACACAATTGGACTCTCCTTGTGGATTTGGGATTTCGAAGAACGCACAGTTCTTTGCGGTGCTACTGCTTTTGCCAGCTTGAGTCTTTTCATTTTTCTAGCGAGAGGCTGAGTGCCTCCATCCTCATGTGAAGCTGAACCACTAGCCATGAACATAGGCCAGGGCCTCAGCCGTTCCTTGCCACTCCGTGTGGTAAATGGCATATTGGCAAGTTTACGCTTCTCCTCCGACAATTTTATTTTAGGTTTTGGAGTCCTTTTTTTACTGATATTTGGTGTTTTGGATTTGACATGCTCTGTACTATGACATTGGGCATCGGCCTTGGCAGACGACGTTGCTGGCATTTCATCGTCTCGGCCATGACTAGTGGCAGCAGCTTCAGCACGAGGTGGAAGTGGATCTTGATCTTTCCCTAATTTTGGAACCTCAACATTTTTGTTCTCCATATTTTAATAGGCACAACTAAAAGGCACCTCAGGTAAACAATGGAGATGGATGGATACTAGTATACAATTATGGACGGACTGCCGAGTGCCGACACAGAGGTAGCTACAGCCGTGAACTACCGTACTGTGTCTGCTGCTAATATAGACTGGTTGATAAAGAGATGTCGTAGTATGTATGTATGAAGAAGAAAGAAAAAAAAACCACGGTTAGGTGGTATACAATTATGGACGGACTGCCGAGTGCCGACACAGAGGTAGCCACAGCCGTGAACTACCGTACTGTACTGTGTCTGCTGCTAATATAGACTGGTTGATAAAGAGATGTCGTAGTATGTATGTATGAAGAAGAAAGAAAAAAAAACCACGGTTAGGTGGTATACAATTATGGACGGACTGCCGAGTGCCGACACAGAGGTAGCCACAGCCGTGAACTACCGTACTGTACTGTGTCTGCTGCTAATATAGACTGGTTGATAAAGAGATGTAGTAGTATGTATGTATAAAGAAGAAAGAAAAAAAAACCACGGGTAGGTGGTATACAATTATGGACGGACTGCCGAGTGCCGACACAGAGGTAGCCACAGCCGTGAACTACCGTACTGTACTGTGTCTGCTGCTAATATAGACTGGTTGATAAAGAGATGTCGTAGTATGTATGTATGAAGAAGAAAGAAAAAAAAACCACGGTTAGGTGGTATACAATTATGGACGGACTGCCGAGTGCCGACACAGAGGTAGCCACAGCCGTGAACTACCGTACTGTACTGTGTCTGCTGCTAATATAGACTGGTTGATAAAGAGATGTCGTAGTATGTATGTATAAAGAAGAAAGAAAAAAAAACCACGGTTAGGTGGTATACAATTATGGACGGACTGCCGAGTGCCGACACAGAGGTAGCCACAGCCGTGAACTACCGTACTGTACTGTGTCTGCTGCTAATATAGACTGGTTGATAAAGAGATGTCGTAGTATGTATGTATGAAGAAGAAAGAAAAAAAAACCACGGGTAGGTGGTATACAATTATGGACGGACTGCCGAGTGCCGACACAGAGGTAGCCACAGCCGTGAACTACCGTACTGTACTGTGTCTGCTGCTAATATAGACTGGTTGATAAAGAGATGTAGTAGTATGTATGTATAAAGAAGAAAGAAAAAAAAACCACGGGTAGGTGGTATACAATTATGGACGGACTGCCGAGTGCCGACACAGAGGTAGCCACAGCCGTGAACTACCGTACTGTACTGTGTCTGCTGCTAATATAGACTGGTTGATAAAGAGATGTCGTAGTATGTATGTATGAAGAAGAAAGAAAAAAAAACCACGGTTAGGTGGTATACAATTATGGACGGACTGCCGAGTGCCGACACAGAGGTAGCCACAGCCGTGAACTACCGTACTGTACTGTGTCTGCTGCTAATATAGACTGGTTGATAAAGAGATGTCGTAGTATGTATGTATAAAGAAGAAAGAAAAAAAAACCACGGTTAGGTGGTATACAATTATGGACGGACTGCCGAGTGCCGACACAGAGGTAGCCACAGCCGTGAACTACCGTACTGTACTGTGTCTGCTGCTAATATAGACTGGTTGATAAAGAGATGTAGTAGTATGTATGTATAAAGAAGAAAGAAAAAAAACCCACGGGTAGGTGGTATACAATTATGGATGGACTGCCGAGTGCCGACACAGAGGTAGCTACAGCCGTGAACTACCGTACTGTGTCTGCTGCGACTGGATGATAAATAATGATATAAAAAAAATATATATATCACTACTGCAGCCGGACAGGTATATATATTATATAATGACGGACCTGCTGGACACTGTCTGTCAGCAGAATGAGTTTTTTATAGAATAAAAAAAAAAACACCACACAAGTGAAGTCACACGACGAGTGTTTAACTTTTTCAGGCAATCACAATATAGTATACTACTAACTATACTGGTGGTCAGTGTGGTCAGGTCACTGGTCAGTCACACTGGCAGTGGCACTCCTGCAGCAAAAGTGTGCACTGTTTAATTTTAATATAATATGTACTCCTGGCTCCTGCTATAACCTATAACTGGCACTGCAGTGCTCCCCAGTCTCCCCCACAATTATAAGCTGTGTGAGCTGAGCACAGTCAGATATATAATATATACATAGATTATGCAGCACACTGGGCTGAGCAGTGCACACAGATATGGTATGTGACTGTCTTGTACTCCTGGCTCCTGCTATAACCTATAACTGGCACTGCAGTGCTCCCCAGTCTCCCCCACAATTATAAGCTGTGTGAGCTGAGCACAGTCAGATATATAATATATACATAGATGATGCAGGCATGCAGCACACTGGGCTGAGCAGTGCACACAGATATGGTATGTGACTGAGTCACTGTGTGTACCGTTTTTTTCAGGCAGAGAACGGATATATTAAATAAAACAACTGCACTGCTGGTGGTCACTGTGGTCAGTCACTAAACTCTGCACTCTCTTCTACAGTATCAGCCTCAGGTCAATCTCTCTCTCTCTCTCCTAATCTAAATGGAGAGGACGCCAGCCACGTCCTCTCCCTATCAATCTCAATGCACGTGTGAAAATGGCGGCGACGCGCGGCTCCTTATATAGAATCCGAGTCTCGCGAGAATCCGACAGCGTCATGATGACGTTCGGGCGCGCTCGGGTTAACCGAGCAAGGCGGGAAGATCCGAGTCGCTCGGACCCGTGAAAAAAAACATGAAGTTCGTGCGGGTTCGGATTCAGAGAAACCGAACCCGCTCATCTCTAGTACTAACCACTGCATACCAGGAACACCCCACAAAACCTGACATTTTAGAGATGCTAGATCCAGTTGTCTAGTCAGCATAATTTGGCCCTTGTCAAATGTTGACTTATACTTGCCCATTTTTACATCACATCAACTTCAAGACATACTATACTTGCCAGCTCTCCCTGAAATAGTAGCAATCCCCCTGACTCCATGAAATCTAGCAATTTCCCTGGTTGCACTTTACATAGATTATGTACCTGTTATATGCTTTGAAAAAAATGAAATCAGAGATATATACATTCAAATGGGAACAGCCGTGCTAGTTCCCTGCGTTAGTTACAGTATAAGGCACAATGGTTAATGTGGCTACACGGCATTTTCAAATAACATTTCTTTTGACAACTTATATTGACTTCCTTACCACTTGTAAGTAAAACATACTGGAGGGTATCCAATTAGAAGCGATCCATTTTCAGCCAATAAAACAGTCTGATATCGCAATTTTTGACCTATGGTCAATATTGCAGTATCCAATTAGAGCCTGATTTGGGATAAGCTCCCAAACCCATGTTCTATTGCTGCTATGCCGAAGTATAATCCCGATAAGTGCCGGCATCGGGTGAAAGAGCGAGCCACATCAGGGCTAATTGGATAGCCTCTGGAAAACCTACAGTATTAGCTCTGGTAAATTATCGCTGGAAATAGGATAACTTCAACATATGTACAAGCCCTTAATATGTAGATCTTAAGGAGCAACAACTGCTATATATATATATATATATATATATATATAGACAGACGTTCCAGTATCCTGGAGGGGCACTCTCCTTGAGACAATGGATCAAATCGTCAGATCAGAGTTTAATCATCGGCTTTATTAGGTCGACGTTTCGGCTCAAAGACACGAGCCTTTCTCAAGACAAGCCATATATTATTTCAATTAGAGTAAATCACATCAGCAGACATAAATAATGCAATTTAAACAGCTCCACAGGTGTGTGGCCCTGTGATCCTACAGCCTACAAAGCTAATGAGTCTAAGGTCAAGAAAACCAGAGTCATAATATCCTCAAAACAGACAACCGGTATACCTGCGATCCCTGAAGCTGTGTGGACCACTGTCCTGGAGCAGGAGCTTAAATTTACTGTCTGGAAAGTGAGTTGGGGTACGCCTCTTCAGTGGATGAATATCATTTTCTTCATGTGAATGTGTGCGGCAATAAGAGAGACTTGATGATTTTTATCAAAACTTTATTACACATATATACTAGAGATGAGCGGGTTCGGTTCCTCGGAATCCGAACCCGCCCGAACTTCAGGTTTTTTTACACGGGGCCGAGCGACTCGGATCTTCCCGCCTTGCTCGGTTAACCCGAGCGCGCCCGAACGTCATCATCCCGCTGTCGGATTCTCGCGAGGCTCGTATTCTATCGCGAGACTCGGATTCTATATAAGGAGCCGCGCGTCGCCGCCATTTTCACACGTGCATTGAGATTGATAGGGAGAGGACGTGGCTGGCGTCCTCTCCGTTTAGACTAGAGTACTAGAGAGAGACACAAATTTTGGGGAGCATATTATTAGGAGGAGTACTACTTGCTGCTGATAGTGTGACCAGTGACCACCAGTTTAATTAATCCGTTCTCTGCCTGAAAAAAAACGATACACAGTGTGACACAGTCACATACCATATGTCACGATCCGGGTATCTGGACGCCATTACTTACCCTTCAGATGCCTCCTAAGGCTGGCTCAGCGTTCCAGGACCGGATCCCGCTGTTCCTGAGTTTCCACATGCAGAATGTCAGAGTGGTGATTTCATCAGCCGCGGCCTCCACTGTGCCCGCGTGGTTAAATGTGCGCTTGTCAGTCTGGCGTCTCCTGTCTCCTGTGGCCGGCGTCGCCATTACTGTTTCAATTCTCACATGGATTACAAACCAAACTTCCCTCCAAGTGTCTGCATGGGCGCAGCCATCTTGGATTTTGTCATCTGATTATTTCCACCAATCTGCTGTCTGTATTGTTGATTTGCATAATTGCCTAGCCAACCCCTTCCTTGCTGCAGGTATAAGTATGCTGTGCCTGAGCAAGGAAGGCGTCAGTGCTTTGGTTGTCTAACCTAGTTCCAGTTTGTCTCTCTCCTGTGGTTGTCTTCCAGGTTCCAGCTCCTGTCTCCAGACTTCTGCTATAGAGACCCGCACCAGCATTCCATCTGCGGTGTAGCCTGACTCTCCGATCCATTCTGGACTCACCTGTTTCCAGCTACAACAATCACCTGCTTCCAGCCCAGCTTCCAGCAGTGTACAGCTTCTCTTAAAGGGCCGGTGTCCTTTCTGCAGTTTACCACTCTCCACCGGTATTATTATTTCACCGCTCTCAAACAATCACCTGCTTCCAGCCCAGCTTCCAGCAGTGTATAGCTTCTCTTAAAGGGCCGGTGTCCTTTTCTGCAGTTTACCACTCTCCACCGGTATTATTATTTCACCGCTCTCAAACTCCAAACTTCATTATTATTTCATCGCTCTCAAGTTCGTTTATTATTTAACTGGTTCCAGCCAGTATCCACTCCGTACCAACAACAGTCTGGTTCCAGCCAGTATCCACAGCAGCCGTTTTACCTTCAGCAGCCCAGCCTTTCCTGGAACATCAGCTGGTACGATCCTGGGTTCTCTCCATTGCTACAGTCAGGCCTGGTAAGGACTTTCCAACTAGAAGATTATAAGAACTGTCTCACACTACCAGTGCCTGTGGCCCTTGCCACCCTGTAGTACCCAGGAATTGTATTTATCCTCTGTTGACTTTTATGTTTCCTTTTACTGCTGCTGTGTTACGGAGTTTGTCATAATAAACATCATTGACTTTTATCCTGGTTGTCGTGGTCATGCCTTCGGGCAGTTATTCTACATGTTACTTACATGTCTAGGGGTCTGATACAACCTCCCAGGTTCCGTTACATCTCAGCCCCTACAACTGAGGCTGCCTCCCGTCAGCTCAGGCCCTCAGTTGTGACAGTAAGCACTGACCTAATGAATCCAGCCGGAGACCAGGATCAAGCGGCCAGGCCGATGCAAGAACTGGCAGCCCGACTTGAACATCAGGAGGCTGCACAGGGCCACATCATCCGCTGTCTCCAGGATCTCTCTACACGGCTGGATGGGATTCAAACGACCCTCCGTGGACCTGGCACGTCCGGTGCGTCCACTACAGTAACACCAGCTGTAACCCCACCCACCTTACCCATTTCCAGTCCACATCTTCATCTTCCAACGCCAGCAAAATTCGACGGATCTCCAAGGTTCTGCAGGGGATTTCTCAATCAATGTGAAATCCACTTTGAGCTTCTACCTGGCAATTTCTTCAGTGACCGTACCAAAATTGCCTATATCATCTCCCTTCTCAGTGGCTCAGCCCTTGACTGGGCATCACCTTTATGGGAGAAGTCTGATCCCCTGCTATCCTCCTATACTGACTTTGTAGCTACATTCAGGCGCATCTTCGACGAGCCAGGCCGGATAACATCTGCTTCATCTGAGATTCTCCGTTTACGCCAGGGAACACGTACTGTGGGACAGTATCTTATACAGTTTAAAATCCTGGCATCCGAACTGGCATGGAACGACGAGGCCCTGTATGCTGCATTCTGGCATGGCTTATCAGAACGCATCAAGGATGAGTTAGCTACCAGAGACTTGCCCTCTAAGTTGGATGAGCTAATTTCTCTTTGCACGAAGGTTGATCTACGTTTCAGAGAGAGAGCAACCGAGCAAGGAAGATCATCTACTCCTAAATCTTCTGCTCCTCCTCCTCGTCAACCATCTCCATCCAAGGATGAGCCTGTGCAAATTAGTCGTTCCCGTCTATCTCCCGCTGAGCGCCGAAGACGTCTCTCTGAGTCTCTCTGTCTCTACTGTGCAGCTCCGTCGCACACTATCAATGCCTGTCCCAAACGTCCGGGAAACTCCAGATCCTAGCTCGCCAAGGAGAGGGCCGGCTAGGAGTAATGATCTCCTCTCCATCTCCTCATGACTGTAACCTCCCAGTGTCGCTCCAAATTGCTCAACGTTACAGGAACGTCATTGCCCTCCTTGATTCCGGAGCAGCTGGGAATTTCATAACCGAAGCTTATGTTAAACGGTGGTCCCTACCCACCGAGAGACTGTCCTCGTCCATCTCTTTGACTGCCGTGGATGGCAGCAAGATTTTTGACGCAGTCATTTCCTTAAGGACTCTTCCAGTTCGTCTGAGAGTGGGAGTTCTTCATTCTGAGTATATTTCTTTTTTAGTGATTCCAAGAGCCACACATCCAGTGGTTTTAGGCCTTCCATGGCTCCGTCTCCACAACCCATCAATTGACTGGACGACTACGCAAATACTGGCATGGGGTCCCTCCTGTGCTGAGACTTGTTTAGCCAAAGTTCTTCCTGTTTGTTCTTCCTTCCCCAGGTCATCTGATGTTCCGCCTCCTCCATATCAAGACTTCACGGACGTGTTCAGTAAAGCCTCTGCTGATATCCTTCCTCCTCATAGAGAATGGGACTGCCCAATCAACCTCATTCCAGGGAAGGTTCCACCGCGAGGCCGAATTTATCCGTTGTCTCTGCCTGAGACACACTCCATGGAAGAGTACATCAAAGAGAACCTGGCGAAGGGTTTCATCCGACCATCTTCTTCTCCAGCCGGCGCAGGCTTCTTCTTCGTTAAGAAGAAAGACGGTGGTCTGCGTCCGTGCATCGACTACAGAGGTCTGAACGACATTACCGTCAAGAACCGATACCCTTTACCCCTGATTACCGAGCTCTTTGATAGAGTTAGTGGTGCAACTATTTTCACAAAGCTGGACTTGAGGGGTGCCTACAATCTCATCCGAATCCGTGAGGGTGATGAGTGGAAGACCGCCTTTAACACCCGTGACGGACATTATGAGTACCTCGTCATGCCCTTCGGATTGAGCAACGCTCCAGCAGTCTTCCAGCACTTCGTGAATGAGATTTTCAGGGACATCTTGTACCGCCATGTCGTGGTTTATCTAGACGACATCCTCATCTTTGCTAATAATCTCGAAGATCATCGTTTCTGGGTAAAAGAGGTTTTTTCCCGTCTCCGTGTCAATCACCTCTATTGTAAATTGGAGAAGTGTGTGTTTGAAGTTAAAACCATTCCGTTTCTAGGTTACATTGTGTCCGGTTCCGGACTAGAGATGGATCCTGAGAAACTCCAAGCAATCCAGAATTGGCCTATACCCTTAAGCCTCAAAGGGGTCCAGAGGTTCTTAGGGTTCGCCAATTATTATAGAAAATTTATACGAGACTTTTCCACCATCGTGGCGCCTATCACTGCATTAACCAAGAAAGGTGCTAATCCGTCCAAGTGGTCCGAGGAAGCTACACAGGCCTTTCACCTTCTGAAGCAACGGTTCATCTCTGCACCAGTTCTGAAACAGCCCGACACCGACTCTCCTTTTATCTTAGAGGTAGATGCCTCCTCCGTTGGAGTAGGAGCAGTGTTATCCCAGAGGGCCAAAGATGGACATCTACATCCTTGCAGTTTCTTCTCCCGGAAGTTCTCCCCAGCTGAGCGCAACTATGCCATTGGCGATCAGGAGTTGCTAGCCATCAAGCTCGCTCTGGAGGAGTGGAGATACCTGTTGGAGGGAGCTTCCCACTCAATCACCATACTTACCGACCACAAAAATCTTTTATATCTCAAAGGCGCACAATGTCTGAATCCTCGTCAGGCCAGATGGGCACTTTTCTTCTCTAGGTTTGACTTTAAACTCCAGTTCTGTCCGGGTTCTCAGAATCGCAAGGCCGATGCCCTTTCCCGCTCATGGGAGCAAGAAAATGAGTCCGAGTCTGCAGACAAGCATCCTATTATTAATCCGTTGGCATTCTCCACGGTAGGGATGGACTCTACGCCTCCACCAGGGAAAAGTTTTGTTAAGCAAGTTCTAAGGAAGAAGCTCATGCATTGGGCCCATGCTTCCCGTTTTGCTGGACATACAGGCATTCAGAAAACCCTTGAATTTATTTCTAGGTCCTACTGGTGGCCAACTCTGAAGAAGGACGTTATGGAATTTATTGCCTCCTGCCCAAAGTGTGCCCAACACAAAGTCTCCCGCCAGTCGCCTGCGGGGCAACTGGTTCCATTATCTGTTCCCCGTCGACCTTGGACCCATTTGTCGATGGACTTTGTTTCCGATCTACCTATCTGCAACAAGTTTAATACCATCTGGGTGGTAGTTGACGGGTTCACCAAGATGGCACATTTCATCCCTCTCGCCGGTCTTCCGTCAGCTTCCAAGTTGGCTCAAGTGTTTATACAAGAGATCTTCCGACTTCACGGTCTTCCTGAAGAGATCATCTCGGATCGTGGAGTACAATTTGTAGCCAAATTTTGGCGAAGTTTGTGTCAAGCCCTCCAAGTCAAGTTAAAGTTTTCCACGGCTTACCATCCTCAGACCAATGGTCAAACCGAGAGGGTGAATCAGGACTTGGAGGCCTTCCTCCGTATATATGTGTCTTCCTCTCAAGATGACTGGGTTCAACTCCTTCCTTGGGCCGAGTTCAGCCACAACAATCAATACCATTCCTCATCTTCTTCTACACCATTCTTCATTAATTATGGATTCCACCCTAAAGTCCCAGAATTCCAACCGCTTCCCGCAACTTCTGTTCCAGCAGTGGATGTCACCTTGCGTCAGTTTTCAAATAACTGGAGGAACGTCCGCGCAGCCCTGCTTAAAGCCTCATTCAGGTATAAGAAGTTTGCCGATAGGAAGCGTAGAGCGGTTCCTGCTCTCAAGGTGGGTGATCGTGTGTGGCTGTCCACGAAGAATTTGAGGTTGAGAGTTCCCAGCATGAAATTTGCACCTCGCTACATCGGACCCTTCAAGATTGAACAAGTCATCAATCCTGTTGCCTACAGGTTACAGTTACCATCCTTCTTGAAAATACCCAGGACATTTCATGTTTCTTTGTTGAAACCGCTGATCCTGAATCGGTTTCATTCCGCACTTCCTCCAGCTCCCAAAGTTCAGACTCAACGGGGAGTTGAGTACGAGGTGGCCAAGATTTTGGACTCACGTTTCCGTTACGGTCAGTTACAATACCTCATTGACTGGAAGGGCTATGGTCCTGAAGAACGCTCTTGGACCAATGCCTCAGACGTCCATGCTCCTGCCTTGGTCCGAAATTTCCACGCAAAGTTTCCTTTAAAGCCTAAGAAGTGTCCTGGGGCCACTCCTAAAGGGGGGGGTGCTGTCACGATCCGGGTATCTGGACGCCATTACTTACCCTTCAGATGCCTCCTAAGGCTGGCTCAGCGTTCCAGGACCGGATCCCGCTGTTCCTGAGTTTCCACATGCAGAATGTCAGAGTGGTGATTTCATCAGCCGCGGCCTCCGCTGTGCCCGCGTGGTTAAATGTGCGCTTGTCAGTCTGGCGTCTCCTGTCTCCTGTGGCCGGCGTCGCCATTACTGTTTCAATTCTCACATGGATTACAAACCAAACTTCCCTCCAAGTGTCTGCATGGGCGCAGCCATCTTGGATTTTGTCATCTGATTATTTCCACCAATCTGCTGTCTGTGTTGTTGATTTGCATAATTGCCTAGCCAACCCCTTCCTTGCTGCAGGTATAAGTATGCTGTGCCTGAGCAAGGAAGGCGTCAGTGCTTTGGTTGTCTAACCTAGTTCCAGTTTGTCTCTCTCCTGTGGTTGTCTTCCAGGTTCCAGCTCCTGTCTCCAGACTTCTGCTATAGAGACCCGCACCAGCATTCCATCTGCGGTGTAGCCTGACTCTCCAATCCATTCTGGACTCACCTGTTTCCAGCTACAACAATCACCTGCTTCCAGCCCAGCTTCCAGCAGTGTACAGCTTCTCTTAAAGGGCCGGTGTCCTTTCTGCAGTTTACCACTCTCCACCGGTATTATTATTTCACCGCTCTCAAACAATCACCTGCTTCCAGCCCAGCTTCCAGCAGTGTATAGCTTCTCTTAAAGGGCCAGTGTCCTTTTCTGCAGTTTACCACTCTCCACCGGTATTATTATTTCACCGCTCTCAAACTCCAAACTTCATTATTATTTCATCGCTCTCAAGTTCGTTTATTATTTAACTGGTTCCAGCCAGTATCCACTCCGTACCAACAACAGTCTGGTTCCAGCCAGTATCCACAGCAGCCGTTTTACCTTCAGCAGCCCAGCCTTTCCTGGAACATCAGCTGGTACGATCCTGGGTTCTCTCCATTGCTACAGTCAGGCCTGGTAAGGACTTTCCAACTAGAAGATTATAAGAACTGTCTCACACTACCAGTGCCTGTGGCCCTTGCCACCCTGTAGTACCCAGGAATTGTATTTATCCTCTGTTGACTTTTATGTTTCCTTTTACTGCTGCTGTGTTACGGAGTTTGTCATAATAAACATCATTGACTTTTATCCTGGTTGTCGTGGTCACGCCTTCGGGCAGTTATTCTACATGTTACTTACATGTCTAGGGGTCTGATACAATCTCCCAGGTTCCGTTACATCCTAGCCCCTACAACTGAGGCTGCCTCCCGTCAGCTCAGGCCCTCAGTTGTGACACCATATCTGTGCTCAGCCCAGTGTGCTGCATCATATGTAATACTGTATATCATTATCTGACTGTGCTGAGTGCTCACTGCTCACACAGCTTAATTGTGGGGGAGACTGGGGAGCAGTTATAGCAGGAGTACATATTTTAAGTACAGTGCACACTTTTGCTGCCAGAGTGCCACTGCCAGTGTGACTGACCAGTGACCACTGACCACCAGTATTGTGATTGTCTGCTGACCACCAGTATATTGTGATTGTCTGCCTGAAAAAGTTAAACACTCGTCGTGTGGTGTTTTTATAAACGCATTCTGCAGACAGTGTCCAGCAGGTCCGTCATTACATAATATATACCTGTCCGGCTGCAGTACTAGTGTGATATATATATATTTTAATTTTATCTCATTATCATCCAGTCTATATTAGCAGCAGACACAGTACGGTAGTCCACGGCTGTAGCTACCTCTGTGTCGGCAGTCGCTCGTCCATCCATAATTGTATACCACCTACCCGTGGTTTTTTTTTTTTTCTATCTTCTTGATACTAGTAGCTTACTTTAGGAGTCTGCAGTGCTGAGTCTGACAGACAGTGTCCAGCAGGTCCGTCATTACATAATATATACCTGTCCGGCTGCAGTACTAGTGTGATATATATATATTTTAATTTTATCTCATTATCATCTAGTCTATATTAGCAGCAGACACAATACGGTAGTCCACGGCTGTAGCTACCTCTGTGTCGGCAGTCGCTCGTCCATCCATAATTGTATACCACCTACCCGTGGTTTTTTTTCTTTCTATCTTCTTGATACTAGTAGCTTACTTTAGGAGTCTGCAGTGCTGACAGACAGTGTCCAGCAGGTCCGTCATTACATAATATATACCTGTCCGGCTGCAGTACTAGTGTGATATATATATATATATTTTAATTTTATCTCATTATCATCCAGTCTATATTAGCAGCAGACACAGTATGGTAGTCCACGACTGTAGCTACCTCTGTGTCGGCAGTCGCTCGTCCATCCATAATTGTATACCACCTACCCGTGGTTTTTTTTTTTTCTATCTTCTTGATACTAGTAGCTTACTTTAGGAGTCTGCAGTGCTGAGTCTGACAGACAGTGTCCAGCAGGTCCGTCATTACATAATATATACCTGTCCGGCTGCAGTACTAGTGTGATATATATATATATTTTAATTTTATCTCATTATCATCCAGTCTATATTAGCAGCAGACACAGTTCGGTAGTCCACGGCTGTAGCTACCTCTGTGTCGGCAGTCGCTCGTCATCCATAAGTATACTAGTATCCATCCATCTCCATTGTTTACCTGAGGTGCCTTTTAGTTGTGCCTATTAAAATATGGAGAACAAAAATGTTGAGGTTCCAAAAATAGGGAAAGATCAAGATCGACTTCCACCTCGTGCTGAAGCTGCTGCCACTAGTCATGGCCGAGACGATGAAATGCCAGCAACGTCGCCTGCCAAGGCCGATGCCCAATGTCATAGTACAGAGCATGTAAAATCCAAAACACCAAATATCAGTAAAAAAAGGACTCAAAAATCTAAAATAAAATTGTCGGAGGAGAAGCGTAAACTTGCCAATATGCCATTTACCACACGGAGTGGCAAGGAACGGCTGAGGCCCTGGCCTATGTTCATGGCTAGTGGTTCAGCTTCACATGAGGATGGAAGCACTCAGCCTCTCGCTAGAAAAATGAAAAGACTCAAGCTGGCAAAAGCACAGCAAAGAACTGTGCGTTCTTCGAAATCCCAAATCCACAAGGAGAGTCCAATTGTGTCGGTTGCGATGCCTGACCTTCCCAACACTGGACGTGAAGAGCATGCGCCTTCCACCATTTGCACGCCCCCTGCAAGTGCTGGAAGGAGCACCCGCAGTCCAGTTCCTGATAGTCAGATTGAAGATGTCAGTGTTGAAGTACACCAGGATGAGGAGGATATGGGTGTTGCTGGCGCTGGGGAGGAAATTGACATGGAGGATTCTGATGGTGAGGTGGTTTGTTTAAGTCAGGCACCCGGGGAGACACCTGTTGTCCGTGGGAGGAATATGGCCATTGACATGCCTGGTGAAAATACCAAAAAAATCAGCTCTTCGGTGTGGAAATATTTCAACAGAAATGCGGACAACATTTGTCAAGCCGTGTGTTGCCTTTGTCAAGCTGTAATAAGTAGGGGTAAGGACGTTAACCACCTCGGAACATCCTCCCTTATACGTCACCTGCAGCGCATTCATAATAAGTCAGTGACAAGTTCAAAAACTTTGGGCGACAGCGGAAGCAGTCCACTGACCAGTAAATCCCTTCCTCTTGTAACCAAGCTCACGCAAACCACCCCACCAACTCCCTCAGTGTCAATTTCCTCCTTCCCCAGGAATGCCAATAGTCCTGCAGGCCATGTCACTGGCAATTCTGACGAGTCCTCTCCTGCCTGGGATTCCTCCGATGCATCCTTGCGTGTAACGCCTACTGCTGCTGGCGCTGCTGTTGTTGCTGCTGGGAGTCGATGGTCATCCCAGAGGGGAAGTCGTAAGCCCACTTTTACTACTTCCACCAAGCAATTGACTGTCCAACAGTCCTTTGCGAGGAAGATGAAATATCACAGCAGTCATCCTGTTGCAAAGCGGATAACTGAGGCCTTGACAACTATGTTGGTGTTAGACGTGCATCCGGTATCCGCCGTTAGTTCACAGGGAACTAGACAATTTCTTGAGGTAGTGTGCCCCCGTTACCAAATACCATCTAGGTTCCACTTCTCTAGGCAGGCGATACCGAGAATGTACACGGACGTCAGAAAAAGACTCACCAGTGTCCTAAAAAATGCAGTTGTACCCAATGTCCACTTAACCACGGACATGTGGACAAGTGGAGCAGGGCAGGGTCAGGACTATATGACTGTGACAGCCCACTGGGTAGATGTATGGACTCCCGCCGCAAGAACAGCAGCGGCAGCACCAGTAGCAGCATCTCGCAAACGCCAACTCTTTCCTAGGCAGGCTACGCTTTGTATCACCAGTTTCCAGAATACGCACACAGCTGAAAACCTCTTACGGCAACTGAGGAAGATCATCGCGGAATGGCTTACCCCAATTGGACTCTCCTGTGGATTTGTGGCATCGGACAACGCCAGCAATATTGTGTGTGCATTAAATATGGGCAAATTCCAGCACGTCCCATGTTTTGCACATACCTTGAATTTGGTGGTGCAGAATTATTTAAAAAACGAGAGGGGCGTGCAAGAGATGCTGTCGGTGGCCAGAAGAATTGCGGGACACTTTCGGCGTACAGGCACCACGTACAGAAGACTGGAGCACCACCAAAAACGCCTGAACCTGCCCTGCCATCATCTGAAGCAAGAAGTGGTAACGAGGTGGAATTCAACCCTCTATATGCTTCAGAGGTTGGAGGAGCAGCAAAAGACCATTCAAGCCTATACAATTGAGCACGATATAGGAGGTGGAATGCACCTGTCTCAAGCGCAGTGGAGAATGATTTCAACGTTGTGCAAGGTTCTGCAACCTTTTCAACTTGCCACACGTGAAGTCAGTTCAGACACTGCCAGCCTGAGTCAGGTCATTCCCCTCATCAGGCTTTTGCAGAAGAAGCTGGAGACATTGAAGGAGGAGCTAACACAGAGCGATTCCGCTAGGCATGTGGGACTTGTGGATGGAGCCCTTAATTCACTTAACAAGGATTCACGGGTGGTCAATCTGTTGAAATCAGAGCACTACATTTTGGCCACCGTGCTCGATCCTAGATTTAAAACCTACCTTGGATCTCTCTTTCCGGCACACACAAGTCTGCTGGGGTTCAAAGACCTGCTGGTGAGAAAATTGTCAAGTCAAGCGGAACGCGACCTGTCAACATCTCCTCCTTCACATTCTCCCGCAACTGGGGGTGCGAGGAAAAGGCTCAGAATTCCGAGCCCACCCGCTGGCGGTGATGCAGGGCAGTCTGGAGCGACTGCTGATGCTGACATCTGGTCCAGACTGAAGGACCTGACAACGATTACGGACATGTCGTCTACTGTCACTGCATATGATTCTCTCCCCATTGAAAGAATGGTGGAGGATTATATGAGTGACCGCATCCAAGTAGGCACGTCACACAGTCCGTACTTATACTGGCAGGAAAAAGAGGCCATTTGGAGGCCCTTGCACAAACTTGCTTTATTCTACCTAAGTTGCCCTCCCACAAGTGTGTACTCCGAAAGAGTGTTTAGTGCCGCCGCTCACCTTGTCAGCAATCGGCGTACGAGGTTACTTCCAGAAAATGTGGAGAAGATGATGTTCATTAAAATGAATTATAATCAATTCCTCCGTGGAGACATTGACCAGTAGCAATTGCCTCCACAAAGTACACAGGGAGCTGAGATGGTGGATTCCAGTGGGGACGAATTGATAATCTGTGAGGAGGGGGGTGTACACGGTGATATATCGGAGGATGATGATGAGGTGGACATCTTGCCTCTGTAGAGCCAGTTTGTGCAAGGAGAGATTAATTGCTTCTTTTTTGGTGGGGGTCCAAACCAACCCGTCATTTCAGTCACAGTCGTGTGGCAGACCCTGTCACTGTAATGATGGGTTGGTTAAAGTGTGCATGTCCTGTTTATACAACATAAGGGTGGGTGGGAGGGCCCAAGGACAATTCCATCTTGCACCTCTTTTTTCTTTCATTTTTCTTTGCGTCATGTGCTGTTTGGGGAGTATTTTTTTGAAGGGCCATCCTGCGTGACACTGCAGTGCCACTCCTAGATGGGCCAGGTGTTTGTGTCGGCCACTAGGGTCGCTTATCTTACTCACACAGCTACCTCATTGCGCCTCTTTTTTTCTTTGCGTCATGTGCTGTTTGGGGAGTGTTTTTTGGAAGGGCCATCCTGCGTGACACTGCAGTGCCACTCCTAGATGGGCCAGGTGTTTGTGTCGGCCACTAGGGTCGCTTATCTTACTCACACAGCTACCTCATTGCGCCTCTTTTTTTCTTTGCGTCATGTGCTGTTTGGGGAGTGTTTTTTGGAAGGGCCATCCTGCGTGACACTGCAGTGCCACTCCTAGATGGGCCAGGTGTTTGTGTCGGCCACTAGGGTCGCTTATCTTACTCACACAGCTACCTCATTGCGCCTCTTTTTTTCTTTGCGTCATGTGCTGTTTGGGGAGTGTTTTTTGGAAGGGCCATCCTGCGTGACACTGCAGTGCCACTCCTAGATGGGCCAGGTGTTTGTGTCGGCCACTAGGGTCGCTTAGCTTACTCACACAGCTACCTCATTGCGCCTCTTTTTTTCTTTGCGTCATGTGCTGTTTGGGGAGTGTTTTTTGGAAGGGCCATCCTGCGTGACACTGCAGTGCCACTCCTAGATGGGCCAGGTGTTTGTGTCGGCCACTAGGGTCGCTTAGCTTAGTCATCCAGCGACCTCGGTGCAAATTTTAGGACTAAAAATAATATTGTGAGGTGTGAGGTGTGAGGTGTTCAGAATAGACTGAAAATGAGTGGAAATTATGGGTTTTGAGGTTAATAATACTTTGGGATCAAAATGACCCCCAAATTCTATGATTTAAGCTGTTTTTTAGTGTTTTTTGAAAAAAACACCCGAATCCAAAACACACCCGAATCCGACAAAAAAAATTCGGTGAGGTTTTGCCAAAACGCAGTCGAACCCAAAACACGGCCGCGGAACAGAACCCAAAACCAAAACACAAAACCCGAAAAATTTCAAGTGCACATCTCTAATATATACATTATTTTTTTTGCATGCCAACATCGTCCTGAGAGGAGAAAATTTCTTAAAGGAAAAAAGAAGGTCATCCAAGTTGCAGTGCGGAGATCTTGTCCATCTACATATCTCAGAGACGTATTGTTGAGTATATGCGTTTTAGTTGTAAGCTCCTGCTATTTTGAGTCCCACAAATTTTTGTCTAAATCTGTATACCTGCTCTTGTCTGGTGGGAAATTATAATGAAATAGAGAAAATTACACTCGAGACAGGTCGTGTTACCTTTCTTATCGAAGAACCCTTGTTTATATACCAGCCACAATTAACAAGTCAGTGATTATGCATATGTGAGCAGTAACATAGTAACATAGTACATACATAGTAACATAGTATTTGAGGTTGAATAGAGGCAAATTGCCCATCGTGTTCAACCTGTTTTAAGTTGTGATGATTCTACATACTCACTGAATAATGTTTTATGACTAGTTAGCTACTATAACTCATGTTACCCCCGGATTAACCACGTTGATGTTTAAAGTATTATAACCTTGGATAGCTTTTTCATTCAGAAATGTATCCATTCCTATTTTAAATCCAATACAGAGTCCGCCATTACCACTTCCCTGGCAGGGAATTCCACATCCTGATTGCCCTAACAGTGAAGAACCCTTTCCTCCGTTGCATTCTGAACTTTCTCTCCTCCAGCCGCAGCAAGTAATGTGATGTACGCTTATCTGAAGTCTTTGTTAATGAAATGTTCTTCCATAGGTAGGGTCCTGCTTTTCAATTGAGCCAACGAAATGGAAACCTTTATTCGTTTCTAACGTCCTCCCAATGGGGATCCTTCCTTTTAAATATGACTGGAAGGATGGAATACAATGTGTCCTTTTGGAGCCTATAATCAGAACCTTACGTGTATACAGAGATATTTATACAAATGCACTAAGGTGGTCATTCCGAGTTGTTCGCTCGTTGACGATTTTCGCTATGCTACGATTTGCGGCTAAATGCGCATGCGCATGGTACACAGCACGCATGCGCTTAGTTATTTAACTAAAAACTTAGCAGTTTTGCTGGTGTTCGTGCGGCGCTTTTCAGTCGCTCTGCTGATCGGTGAGTGATTGACAGAAAAGGGGCGTTTCTGGGAGGTAACTGAGCGTTTTCCGGGAGTGTGCTAAAAAACGCAGGCGTGCCAGGTAAAAATGTAGTTGCAACCACAGATATGTGGGACGAACTACTAGAAGTAAAAAAGTTCACTTTATGGAACATCGCCGAAACATCATTAATAAATTTCCTGCACATAGTGTCTCAAAACACTTTAGAGATAATCATTATGGTGATCCTAGCTCTCTTAGTTTGGTGGCAATTGAGTCCATAGGGGTGACCAAGAGGGGTGGGGACCGATACAAAACTCTCTGTAAACAGGAATTATACTGGATGTTTAGGCTAAATACTATTTATCCATCTGGATTGAATGAGGCCGTTGAACTCAATCCAGTATTATGAATCCCGTCTCTTTGGATAACCTGATCTCTTCTTTTATGGGTGTGTCAAATTATTCCATCTCCTGTTCTCTCCTATATACTACTAATGGGTTGTACTAGTATAGAGTATATTTGAATATAGATTTTTTTGCTTATTTATTTTAATATTAAATATTATATGTTTTTCTGCTGCCTTTATGTACACAGATTTGTACTAAGTCTTGAGAAATAGATACTAATCATCCTATTAGAACTATACTTTTATTAGTGTAACACTCCAGGTCGTTTTAAGATAGATACATTGTATGTGATTCTAAAGCACTACCTGTGGGGGTGAGCGGCCCAAGGGATACATAAGCATATGTATCTCAATAGCAACTGATTGTGCCTATTCACGCACCGTACTGGGGGACTGACACGGAGGAGTGACGCGTCATCGACGTGCTGATGCCGTGCCGCTCCCCCCTTGTACTTGCATGCAGGAGAGTGACGCGTTGTCCGTAGCCAGTGCGTCACCATGACAACCACGCCGGGGCGCGCTGGTTGTTGTCAGCGCGTCACCCTGGCAACCCTACTGCAGCGCAGCTTTTGGATGATGTTTCAGTGACGTGAGCTCGGTATAACAAGAGCTACGTCACTTCCCTTGCACACATGAACTGGTAATTTAGACACAACCTGGTCGCTGATTAGGCCCAGCTGGTTTCTACTTCTGCTTTGTAATTGAGGAAAGGGAGTGCTTACCACTATGAGGGATATTTCATCCTGTGGAGCACATTCCAGTTCCTCTCCCTATTATGTTAGAATATTATATGAGGAGTACCATTCCATGTTTTTGAAATTACTCAAAATAGATATGTGCAAACAGCGGTCATGTGACCAGATTATACTAAATATCTCTTGAGATATATTATGAAAAATAACTTATTTAACAAACATATGTTTTGACTTTTTAATAAGTATTATTTTAACCCCTAGTGTCTGTTATTATTTGGTCACATAATGATAATAGATGGTCACAGTCAATCACATATGCAAATGAGCAACCATATTAATAGGGTTTATAACAGACTTCCCTACTCTCCCGGATTCTGCGGGAGACACCCGGTTTCTCGGGTAGTCCCCCACAGCCCCGGAAGAGTGGGCACCCCTCCCGCATTCTGCCCACTTACTAGGAAAGTGGGCAGAATGGGGAGCTAAACAGTGCTGAATCGAGGACCCGGTGGAGGGGGCGGGGCTTAATGACGCGATTATATGCTAATCACGTCATTGAAGCTCCGCCCATATGCACATACCGCCCAATCGTGGTATTTGCTTGTGCAGTGGGCGGGGCCTGATGACTTCATTGACCCGGCCACACCTCCGTCACCACCCACCTGCTTCTCCTCTCCGAGTATCTCCCGGAGAGGAGAGAAGAAAAGTAGGTAAGTATAGTTTATAAACCACCATCAGCCAGAGCCGGATTAAGTCTCTGGGGGGCCCAGGGCACTTAAGACAGGGGGGCTTCTCCCTTATGTCAGCATCGCACCCTTGGCTGTGCCCACTGTGCCTCCTCCCCATTTGCATTATAGAGATAGATAGATAGATAGATAGATAGATAGATAGATAGATAGATAGATAGATAGATAGACTGTATGCATAGAGATGACAGATGGCACTCTACAGTCTTGTTAATAGTTTAGAAAAGTGCTGGGCTTGCGCCCTTTGTCAGGCATCATATTGTGCCTGACTGCGGACGCAAGCCCGAAATGTAGGAATAAAGGACTTTTTTTAAACTGTTGACAAGGCTGCAGAGTGCCGCCTGTCATCTCTATGCATCTATTTGGTCTACCAACCCTAGGAGGACACCACAGCAAGTAAACCTGTCACCATTTGTGGTGTGCCAAATACATGGAGCTGGTTTAATATATCAAATATATTATATAGGGTGGATGTGATGAATTGCTGGGAAAGGGGAAAGAGACATCTCTCTCTATATACATATATCTAGAGATAGAGAGAGGAGAGATGTTTCTTTTCCCCTCCCAGCAACTCAACACATCCACCCTATATAATATATTTGATAATCCCCCCATCCCTTATATATGATCCCGCACCCCTTACATATTTAATGATCTCCACCTTGTATATGTAACCTGTTTAATAGTTATTATTGATAGTTTAGAGATAATTCAATATTTATTACTAATATAATACATGTTGGAGAATATATATATATATATATATATATATATATATATTATGTAAGGGAAATTCTATAATAACTATATGTGGGTCATGTAATATATATGTATTAAAATAGGTATATATATATATATATGTATCTGTGTAAATGAATTGTGAGGGGATAAGTATCTATACTTTATTGGTTAAATTGTACATATTTATTCAAATTGATATGGGGTGTGGGTTTGGCATTGTGGTTTGTCAGGAGGTGGTGATTGATGGATAATATAGATTTAGTGGATTATTGATAGCCTGCAGGGTAGCACAGGATCCGTGAATGGGGTTATTAGATGGTCCGCGCGCTGCTGGAGTGATAACCTGCAGGGCGGGAAAAGCAGGTCCACGAGCGGGGGGAGACATAGCTGACCGCGAGCCCGGGGAAGGAGAGTTGATTGGCGGCGGCTATAGGACAGCGCGCGGCTCCGGCGGGAAGGGAGCCGCACGAGCCGGAGATTCGGGGAGGATAAATAGAGCTCCCCGCCGGCTGTGTGGCAGATTGCTGTTCCCCTGGCTAGTGTATGCGTGCGCTCAGATCTCCCTCGGGCCGCTACTAGAGCTGTATGCTGCAAACATACAAGCGGCGCCGAAGGGACTGAGTAGCGCTACCCATGCTAGGCTTTACCTGAAAAAAAGGGAGCGAGGGAGCGCGGAGGTGACGCTGCCGCTGGACGGTCAGAGGTTCCGAGGTAGTGTGGCCTCTCCTGGTCGGGCAGTGGCTGGTGGTGGATGACCAGAGGAGAACGGAAGAGGCAGTCCAGGCTAGGTGGAGCTGATTGGACCCTCCTTCTCCCACAAAGGGAAACCTCAGTCCATTGAACATCACCGCATTAGGGAGGAGTTGGGGGAGTGTTCTCCAGCAGCAGCAGCTGAATCCCAAATGGACGTGTAAGTGATATAAAAATACACTGCCCGCTGCAGTATACACATGGGACAGTATAATCTCAAGAGGACAATCTGCATTTAGAATATTTTTATACTGCAGATACCAGTTCATGGTGGCCTAAGTACAACCAGAAAGTGGCTGGAGCTTAATATAGTGACTGAGGGGCATAATAAGACTAGAATATCAATTCTTACAGCTAATATAGCCATAACGATTTATATACTGGCTAATAATTATAGTGACTGATATATGGCATTTATGAATAACTTCCAACAGCCATTATAGCCCCGGGATAGCAGCAAGGAAGGAGGAATATCATATACTTGAAAGGATTCCAATTGAAAGTGCCAATTATACTATTACTATATATATATCCCAGGAACATATAGAGTAATAGAAAGACCAGATACTATGTAAGTGTCAAGATAAGATGTTCCTACAGAATGGTAATATACAGAACCATAAATAGAATATGATCTCACTGAATGGAGGATACAGCTGGAATTGTTACATAAGTTTCAGAGAGCCAATGAGTTATTTTTCCCAAATAGAAACAAGTAACAAAATACTGTGACTACTACAGGCTAATGCTACAGTGTTTCATGGAATAAGAGTAATTCATCACCACAGTATCCCAGGAACAGTATTTCTAACAGAATCTATGACACTGGAATACAATTACTATAGTGCTCATCAGCTCTGGGTTAAATAATTTCTGTTACATACATAACCGTGTATAGCCTACCAGTATAGGTTTACTTAATCCGTTGATACATGGAATGTTGTTTTATGGTATGGGCCCTTTGTGCACATTATTTTAACGAGTACCCGGGTAACTCATACTTAATTGGACACAGGGGAACGTTTTTTGTATTGCATGCAACCTACTATGTATAGGATTAGCAGTAATATGTAAATATGCATACATATATATCTATATATAAGGTATTTATGATCCACATGACAGTTTATTAATGCAGATGTGTTTTAGTATGTATATATAATTAAAATTACATTACTTACCGTTATCTGTGTTGTTTGAATCGGATCCCGGACATCTGGAAAAGAAGAAAGGTACAATATAAAATGTAATAATTACGTGATTTGAACACTATCACACATACATATCATTGAGAAGGTTTACCCAGGCGAGCCTTATAATAATTAGCTTGGGTGGAGGCACAAACACTTAGTAACCATCCCTTAATGAAATACTGAATAGTATTTTATTAAATAGGTAAGAGGGAAGGAGGGTTACAATTGGAGGCACCGCGTGAGATAATTTTTAGGATATTCAGGGGCTAGTGAGCACAGTAGCCAGAATGCCACAATATACTAGGAGTGAAGTGTTTGACTGGTGTATAAGGAAGGGAGTAACTCCTGAAAGGAGTTTTGTATTAAGGGGGGATCTCACAGACACCACTGACGGTACAATTATGACAGAGATGTTGTTTCTGTTTGGGGTGAAACAACCCAGGATAGTTGATAAACAATTTAAGGAAAGTGGAGAGATGTGTGCTGTACTAATAACTACCAGTCATGATTTAGAGTCTGAATTGCTTCCTAAAGTGGTGGCTGTGAGATCTAACCCAGAACGTCGGTGGATAATTATATGGCCTGAAAAGGATGGAAGTGAAAGGGCGGCTGAACCCTTAATTGTGGGTGACATGTCTACTCCAGCCAGTGGAGATCCCTCCGCGACTGAGAGAGAAGGTAGTCAAACACAGGGTATTGAAGAAAAATTAGGTAACCAGTTAGAGGTGATAGCTGATAAAGTAGTACATCAATTGGAAAGGTGGCACTATGAGGGTAGTTACAGGCGATTGAGACTTTTTTCAGGAATAATTCCTGTGCCTACCGGCGAGGAACCTTATGATGCCTGGAGGGAGGCATCTATACAGCAGTCTGAGGAGTGGCATTGCCCGGATCATATAAAAAAACAAAGGATAGTAGAGAGCTTACGGGGACCCGCTATGGGAATTATTCAAGCCACTAGAAAAAGTAATCCTGGGGCTGCTGTGGCTGACTACTTTCAGGCCTTAGATTACACATATGGGACATTAGAGGATGTAGGTGATTTGGTTGCAAGATTCCATCATACATATCAGGAGACAGGGGAGAAGTTGTCACAGTATGTATATAGACTGGATAAATTAATCCATAAAATCGTAGATAAAGGAGGGTTAGCTCCCGCTGAAGTGGATAGTAGCCGTTTGAAACAAATAATTAGGGGAGCACTAACAACTGACCCTGTAGCTCAGCGGTTGCGTTGTACAACTTTATTATTAGGAAGTCCCACCCTTAATGATCTAATTAAGGAAATTACACAGGAAGAAGCCTTAATAGCTAATAGGGAAAAGACTCATACCAAATCTGTCAAAATGGTGGTACCCTCCCCTGAGGCCCAAGGATCAAAAGAAGATAAGTTAGTTACCTTGGTAGTGGAACAAAATAAGAAAATAGACCAGCTTATTCTGGCACTAAATAAAAGGGTGGAACCCTCTATCAGTACTTCCAGTAATTCCAATAGGGGGTTTAAGAGTGGTAGGGGAAATTTTAGGAGAGGTGGAAATTTTATAAACAGAGGGTGTTTCCGATGTGGACAATTAGGACATAGGGCAATGGAATGTTCTATAGAATGGGGAATGAATGAAGTGGGAACTAATGTTCAGTCACCTCCTTCTCCTCATCAGGGAAACGATGGAGGGAGATTAGCGGGCCCCTCGCCATCTCCCAGAAATTAGATATAGATTCAATGGGGAGTGCCCAGTGGAGTAGTTCTATTCCGGATGGTATGGTAGGACCTGCTCCACGTGTGGTTGTTAAATTAAATGGACATCCATGCCCTGTTTTGCTAGACAGTGGGTCCCAGGTGTCCATCATATTTGAGCATTGGTATAGACATTATTTATCTGATGTCCCTATCCGGCCCCTGGAAGGACTGGTAATTTGGGGATTGAGTGAACAGAAATACCCATATTTAGGTTATGTGGTAATTAACATCGAGTTTCCGGAAGGGTTTATGGGTGTGTCAGAGTCATTACCTTTAATTGCTCTGGTATGCCCCGAATCACCAGGTGATAAAACTACAATGCCAGTGATCATTGGGACTAATGCTCATTTATTTAGGGTCCTCAGTGAATGGTGTTTAAAAATGTGTCGGGAAGCAACGGCGTTTATGATGGCGAATTGCTATAAGGAATACAGGAGTGGGGAGTTTGAACATAGAGATTCCTCTCTTGCTCGGGGCCTGTCAATAGAAGACTTACATCCATGCTTCCAGGGGAGTGACATTGGGTTGGCAGAACAAAATATTTTATGTGAGGAATTGCTGAAACGAAAGCATGTCTTCTCTTTTGGGGAATGGGATTTGGGAAAAGCAAGAGGCGTGGAGCACTGTATAAAGCTGACTGATGAGACTCCTTTTAGGGAAAGATCACGCAGACTTGCGCCCGCTGATTTCGATGATGTCAGACGACATCTTCAGACTCTCTTGGAAACTGAGGTTATTCAACACTCCGAAAGTCCATATGCCTCTCCTATTGTAGTGGCTCGTAAAAAAAATGGACAAATTAGAATGTGTATTGATTATCGCACACTTAACCAACGCACTGTGCCAGATCAATACACTGTTCCTAGGATAGAGGAGGCATTGGACTGTTTGCAAGGGAGTCAGTGGTTCACAGTGTTGGATCTACGGAGTGGGTATTACCAAATACCTATGAGTCATCAGGATAGAGAGAAGACTGCTTTTATTTGCCCTTTGGGTTTCTTTGAGTTTTTGAAGATGCCCCAGGGAATCAAGGGTGCACCAGCAACCTTCCAGAGGACCATGGAGCAGACGGTGGGTGATATGAATTATCGTGAGGTATTAGTTTATCTCGATGATATTATTGTTTTTGGGTCATCTTTGCAGGAACATAACCACCGTCTGCTCCGGGTACTTGATCGATTATTGAAGAAAGGTTTTAAACTTTCTTTGAACAAATGCAAGTTCTGCCTGCCCTCTGTTACCTATTTGGGACATGTAGTAAGTCGACAGGGTATTTCTACTGATCCAACTAAAGTTGAAGCAGTTAACGGGTGGCCTAGACCCACAAAATTAAAGGAGCTAAGATCATTCCTCGGGTTTTGTGGGTACTATCGCCGCTTTGTTCCCTATTATTCTGTAATATGTCGCCCTCTCACTGATTTGACAAAGGGGTATCCGCCAGTTGGTAAAACCTCAACGACCAAATCAATTAAAAAGGAGGAATATTTTAAACCATCTGAAGAATTTGGGGATAGATGGACACCTGAGTGTGAAGAGGCTTTCCTCAAGTTAAAATGGAGTCTTACCAATGCCCCTGTATTGGCCTATGTGGACCCCACTCTGCCTTATACGTTACATGTGGATGCGTCCTTTGATGGTCTAGGGGCCGTGTTGTACCAAACTCATGAAGGAAAGTTACAACCTATATCTTATATAAGCCGGGGATTGTCCAATAGTGAGAGAAGATATCCTGTACACAAATTGGAGTTCCTTGCTCTTAAATGGGCTGTGGCTGATAGATTTCATGAGTACCTGTATGGGGCAAGTTTTGAGGTGTTCACTGACAATAACCCCCTGACCTATGTGCTCACCACTGCTAAACTAGATGCCACAGGGCACAGGTGGTTAGCTGCTTTATCTATTTATGATTTTAAAATTAAATATCGCCCAGGCATCAATAACATAGATGCCGATTCTTTGTCTAGACTATCGAGAATCGAGAGTGAAATAGATAGATCTGAGTGGATTGAAGTTCCTGCAACCACCATCAAAGGATTGTGCTTTAACATCCCATGTGTAATGGCAGAAAGTGGGGAATGTATTAGTGCCCTTGGAGCATCTGACAAGGCTTTACCTCTGGCCTATTGTTGGTTAAGCCAAATCGAATTAGGGGGATTGCCACACATAGGTCAAGGAAAGATCCGCATGGATCAACGTAATGATCCTGATATCTCCATTGTCATACTCTGTCTTGAGTCTGGTTGTGCTGAAAGTGATGTAAGTTCTCTAACACATGCATCCAAGTTATTGATGCGGCAACTAAAGCAATTGACTCTAAGGAATGGAATACTGTACCGTGAGTCAGTTAAATCAAATGGGAAGTTCAAATTACAATTAGTTACTCCACAGTGTTATAGAGAAACTATTTTGAAAGCATTACATGATCAGCACGGCCATCTTGGGATAGAAAAGACAAAGGGACTGATAATTGACCGGTTTTACTGGCCCTTGATGGAGCAGGATATTGAAAACTACTGTAAGACCTGTGGTAGCTGTATTTTGAGGAAGACTCTTCCCACTCAGTCCGCTTCCCTTGTTAATCTTCAGAGCCATGGTCCCATGGATCTAGTGTGCATTGATTATTTATCATTGGAAACGTCACCTGGGAAGGAATGTAACATACTTGTAGTAACGGATCACTTCACCCGTTATGCCCAGGCTTATGTTACTTCTGATCAAAGAGCTGTTACAGTAGCCAAAACTTTATGGGAACGGTTCTTTGTTCACTATGGGTTACCTGCCCGATTGCACTCTGACCAGGGGAGAGATTTTGAAGGAAGAATTATTAAGGAGCTATGTCTATGCTGTGGGATTAAGAAATCCCGAACTACTCCTTACCACCCACAGGGTAATCCTCAGCCAGAGCGTTTTAACCGCACCCTGCTTGATATGATGGGCACCTTGGACCCCTTGTGCAAGACACAGTGGAGTCGAAGGATATGTCACCTAGTGCATGCTTATAATTGCACTAAGAATGAATCTACTGGGTACTCCCCATATGAATTGATGTTTGGGCGGGAAGCTCGATTGCCCATAGATGTTTCATTAGGACTTCCCTCCCGGGATGCTAATGGACAAACACATTCCCAGTATATAATTAAATTACGGAAAGAGCTTAGACATGCACATAAGCTAGCTCAGGAAGCTTCTAAAAAAGCAGGGGTCAAGAATAAAATCAGATATGACCTGCGAGTAAAAGAAAATGTATTAGGAATAGGGGATAGAGTGCTAGTACAGCAACTGGGACTTCCTAGACGACAAAAATTAGCTTATAGATGGAAACCTGATCCATATGTGGTAATTGAAAAATTACCTAACATACCAGTTTATAAACTAAGGTTAGAGTCGGGGGAGGGAACAGTTCTTACCTACCACCGACAGCATCTTTTGCCCATCTCACAAAACCTTCGTCTCCCTGACTATGTTGATAATGAGCCACCTTCCAGATGTAGTTGGAAAGATAGTAATAGGTTAAGATCTTCTCCAGGTCAATACCAATCTCCAGACATTACAGCAGGATCTAATGGGGATACTGAGGACAGGGAACCAGGCCCAGGATATTTTTATTATGATAACAGTATTGATAACTCTATTCCCTTGTTATCTGATTGTAATACACCTGGGATGTTCGGTAACAGATCTATGGAAAATGATGGTAATATATCCAGTAATACCCATAATGAGGAAGGTGGGTCCGAATCTGAGTGGGGAATTCGATCAGAAGGGGGTATAGGTGACGCTGAGGTTAACCCAAGCATGGATTCTTGTAGGGAATCCAGGATATTAGATGCCGGTGAGGATAAATTGCCTAAGTATAGGACATTCAGGGAGCGAAGACCTCCTTTAATATTAACTTATCCGGAATTAGGTAAACCTGTATATGTACCTCAAATAATTCACCCAAATATAGTACTTACCTGGCCCTACTTTGGGTATTGAAAGAAGAAAGATAATTGGTGATCTGATTAGTTGGGATGGATAAATTACAGATCACCAGGGGGAGAATGTAACCTGTTTAATAGTTATTATTGATAGTTTAGAGATAATTCAATATTTATTACTAATATAATACATGTTGGAGAATATATATATATATATATATTATGTAAGGGAAATTCTATAATAACTATATGTGGGTCATGTAATATATATGTATTAAAATAGGTATATATATATGTATCTGTGTAAATGAATTGTGAGGGGATAAGTATCTATACTTTATTGGTTAAATTGTACATATTTATTCAAATTGATATGGGGTGTGGGTTTGGCATTGTGGTTTGTCAGGAGGTGGTGATTGATGGATAATATAGATTTAGTGGATTATTGATAGCCTGCAGGGTAGCATAGGATCCGTGAATGGGGTTATTAGATGGTCCGCGCGCTGCTGGAGTGATAACCTGCAGGGCGGGAAAAGCAGGTCCGCGAGCGGGGGGAGACATAGCTGACTGCGAGCCCGGGGAAGGAGAGTTGATTGGCGGCGGCTATAGGACAGCGCGCGGCTCCGGCGGGAAGGGAGCCGCACGAGCCGGAGATTCGGGGAGGATAAATAGAGCTCCCCGCCGGCTGTGTGGCAGATTGCTGTTCCCCTGGCTAGTGTATGCGTGCGCTCAGATCTCCCTCGGGCCGCTACTAGAGCTGTATGCTGCAAACATACAAGCGGCGCCGAAGGGACTGAGTAGCGCTACCCATGCTAGGCTTTACCTGAAAAAAAGGGAGCGAGGGAGCGCGGAGGTGACGCTGCCGCTGGACGGTCAGAGGTTCCGAGGTAGTGTGGCCTCTCCTGGTCGGGCAGTGGCTGGTGGTGGATGACCAGAGGAGAACGGAAGAGGCAGTCCAGGCTAGGTGGAGCTGATTGGACCCTCCTTCTCCCACAAAGGGAAACCTCAGTCCATTGAACATCACCGCATTAGGGAGGAGTTGGGGGAGTGTTCTCCAGCAGCAGCAGCTGAATCCCAAATGGACGTGTAAGTGATATAAAAATACACTGCCCGCTGCAGTATACACATGGGACAGTATAATCTCAAGAGGACAATCTGCATTTAGAATATTTTTATACTGCAGATACCAGTTCATGGTGGCCTAAGTACAACCAGAAAGTGGCTGGAGCTTAATATAGTGACTGAGGGGCATAATAAGACTAGAATATCAATTCTTACAGCTAATATAGCCATAACGATTTATATACTGGCTAATAATTATAGTGACTGATATATGGCATTTATGAATAACTTCCAACAGCCATTATAGCCCCGGGATAGCAGCAAGGAAGGAGGAATATCATATACTTGAAAGGATTCCAATTGAAAGTG
The DNA here is from genome assembly GCF_028390025.1 of Pseudophryne corroboree. Classification (NCBI taxonomy): domain Eukaryota; kingdom Metazoa; phylum Chordata; class Amphibia; order Anura; family Myobatrachidae; genus Pseudophryne; species Pseudophryne corroboree. The sequence goes on from NC_086455.1 coordinate 110,474,705, forward strand.
CCAATTATACTATTACTATATATATATCCCAGGAACATATAGAGTAATAGAAAGACCAGATACTATGTAAGTGTCAAGATAAGATGTTCCTACAGAATGGTAATATACAGAACCATAAATAGAATATGATCTCACTGAATGGAGGATACAGCTGGAATTGTTACATAAGTTTCAGAGAGCCAATGAGTTATTTTTCCCAAATAGAAACAAGTAACAAAATACTGTGACTACTACAGGCTAATGCTACAGTGTTTCATGGAATAAGAGTAATTCATCACCACAGTATCCCAGGAACAGTATTTCTAACAGAATCTATGACACTGGAATACAATTACTATAGTGCTCATCAGCTCTGGGTTAAATAATTTCTGTTACATACATAACCGTGTATAGCCTACCAGTATAGGTTTACTTAATCCGTTGATACATGGAATGTTGTTTTATGGTATGGGCCCTTTGTGCACATTATTTTAACGAGTACCCGGGTAACTCATACTTAATTGGACACAGGGGAACGTTTTTTGTATTGCATGCAACCTACTATGTATAGCAGGCTTTTTCAACCAGTGTGCCGTGGCACACTAGTGTGCCGCGACCAGTTGCAAGGTGTGCCGCGGAGCCAGAGCAGCTTCCTGCACCTTCAGAGTGAACTGTTGGCCCAGGCTCTTCTTAGAGGGTCAGTCGTGCTCCGGCCGTGACCTATACCTTGATGACGCCGCAGTGTGATATCATAGGTCACGGCCGCCGCGTCTCACCACCCAGCCAGCCCACCCGCCTGCATACACATCTTCCAGTTCCCACCTGCATCCACTGCTTTCCTTGCCCACCCACATCCACACCTGCCCGACCACCCGCTGCTCTGTATTCGCAGCATTCCACTATGAACAACCCCCGCCACTGAGCGACAGGGAGGAGGACAGCTGACCAGTAGGGACTTATATTTGTTATGTTATTTCTCCTGTGTGGAGCAATAGGATTTATGGGGGGAACAATGTGAGTTAATGTGGGGAGCAACATGATTCATGTGGGGAGCAATGTGATTGGCCTACACAAAAGAACAATGTATGTGTGGATTTTCTTTATACTGTGAGGGCCAATGTGTGTTTTTTGTTTTTTTCTGTGGGGAACTGATGGTGTGCCTTGGCAATTTTAAAATAGTGATCGGTGTGCTGGGAGTGAAAAAAGGTTGAAAATCACTGATGTATAGGATTAGCAGTAATATGTAAATATGCATACATATATATCTATATATAAGGTATTTATGATCCACATGACAGTTTATTAATGCAGATGTGTTTTAGTATGTATATATAATTAAAATTACATTACTTACCGTTATCTGTGTTGTTTGAATCGGATCCCGGACATCTGGAAAAGAAGAAAGGTACAATATAAAATGTAATAATTACGTGATTTGAACACTATCACACATACATATCATTGAGAAGGTTTACCCAGGCGAGCCTTATAATAATTAGCTTGGGTGGAGGCACAAACACTTAGTAACCATCCCTTAATGAAATACTGAATAGTATTTTATTAAATAGGTAAGAGGGAAGGAGGGTTACATATATATTTAATTTACTTAACTCACTTCCACCTTCTATTAACGAGCACCCACCTCTGCTGGCTGATTTATTGGAGTGCTGTGCACCCAAAGTCCGGCAGCTTCCCGCCTTCTTCCGCTCCTCCTCGCCGCAGCAGCAGCCCCAAAGTAAGATGAACGGCGTTGGCGCCTGCTAGTAGTAGTTGCCAGCGCTACAGGAGTAGCAGGGGAACATGCAGTGCCGCGCCGCGTCCCGCCGCAGGTACCGACACAGGGCAGGCATCGGGACGATTCAACTTTTCTCCATGCTCCGTAGTCAGCAGCAGCTCTACCAGCAGCTTCCGCTGCTGCTGCTGGGAGTCTACTGCCGCTGTCTGTGAAGCGTGGAGAGAAGTAGAAATGACCCTGTACTGCAGGTATGGCTGGGGGCCCCTAAGATTGCGGGGCCCGGGGGTATTTACACCCTGGACCCCCCCCCCCCTTAATCCGGCACTGCCATCAGCAGGACTATAAGCACCTTGAAAAAGTTGCTTGAACGCAACGAAACGCGTTGGTGAGTCCTGCTGCTTTGTGCCCACTCCCTGTCTACTGGAAGATCTTCACCTGGACCAAGTCCCCACCAAGCAACAGCATTTGGACTTTTCACAAAGAGAGTTCCTTTCACACCGTGGAAGCTCCATTTCATCACCAATCGAGGAAAAGCCACATGTGGACGCAGTTTCACTTAAATACCTTGAGAGACGCTGGTGGTAACTATTATTCACAGTTGTGATTTGCATGGGCTCTCAGAGTCCAAGGGGACTAACTATCGGAACAGGTTTACTGAACTTTTCTTCCATAAAAACCTTTCAATCGGGAGGAGCACTACTCACTTTATGTATTATTGTTTCTCTGACGTCCTAGTGGATGCTGGGAACTCCGAAAGGACCATGGGGAATAGCGGCTCCGCAGGAGACTGGGCACAAAAGTAAAAGCTTTAAGACTAGCTGGTGTGCACTGGCTCCTCCCCCTATGACCCTCCTCCAAGCCTCAGTTAGATTTTTGTGCCCGAACGAGAAGGGTGCAATCTAGGTGGCTCTCCTGAGCTGCTTAGAGTAAAAGTTTAAATTAGGTTTTTTATTTTCAGTGAGTCCTGCTGGCAACAGGCTCACTGCATCGAGGGACTAAGGGGAGAAGAAGCGAACTCACCTGCGTGCAGAGTGGATTGGGCTTCTTAGGCTACTGGACATTAGCTCCAGAGGGACGATCACAGGCCCAGCCATGGATGGGTCCCAGAGCCGCGCCGCCATCCCCCTTACAGAGCCAGAAGAGCAGAAGAGGTCCGGAAAATCGGCGGCAGAAGACGTCCTGTCTTCAATAAGGTAGCGCACAGCACCGCAGCTGTGCGCCATTGCTCTCAGCACACTTCACACTCCGGTCACTGAGGGTGCAGGGCGCTGGGGGGGGGCGCCCTGAGACGCAATAAAAATACCTTATATGGCAAAAAAAATACATCACATATAGCTCCTGGGCTATATGGATGCATTTAACCCCTGCCAGGATACATAGAAAAACGGGAGATAAGGCCGCCGATAAGGGGGCGGAGCCTATCTCCTCAGCACACTGGCGCCATTTTCCCTCACAGCTCCGTTGGAGGGAAGCTCCCTGGCTCTCCCCTGCAGTCACTACACTACAGAAAGGGTTAAAAAAGAGAGGGGGGCACTAATTAGGCGCAGTATAAACAATACAGCAGCTATAAGGGGGAAAACACTTATATAAGGTTATCCCTGTATATATATAGCGCTCTGGTGTGTGCTGGCAAACTCTCCCTCTGTCTCCCCAAAGGGCTAGTGGGGTCCTGTCCTCTATCAGAGCATTCCCTGTGTGTGTGCTGTATGTCGGTACGTTTGTGTCGACATGTATGAGGAGAAAAATGATGTGGAGACGGAGCAGATTGCCTGTAATAGTGATGTCACCTCCTAGGGGGTCGACACCTGAGTGGATGAACTGTTGGAAGGAATTACGTGACAGTGTCAGCTCTGTATAAAAGACAGTGGTTGACATGAGACAGCCGGCTACTCAGCTTGTGCCTGTCCAGATGTCTCATAGGCCGTCAGGGGCTCTAAAGCGCCCGTTACCTCAGATGGCAGATATAGACGCCGACACGGATACTGACTCCAGTGTCGACGGTGAAGAGACAAATGTGACTTCCAGTAGGGCCACACGTTACATGATTGAGGCAATGAAAAATGTTTTACACATTTCTGATAATACGAGTACCATCAAAAAGGGGTATTATGTTCGGTGAGGAAAAACTACCTGTAGTTTTCCTGAATATAAGAAATTAAATGAGGTGTGTGATGATGCGTGGGTTTCCCCCGATAACAACTGATAATTTCTAAAATGTTATTGGCATTATATCCTTTCCCGCCAGAGGTTAGGGTGCGTTGGGAAACACCCCCTAGGGTGGATAAAGCGCTCACACGCTTGTAAGGGCTCTACCCTCTCCTGAGATGGCCGCCCTTAAGGATCCTGCTGATAGAAAGCAGGAGGGTATCCTAAAATGTATTTACACACATACTGGTGTTATACTACGACCAGCAATCGCCTCAGCCTGGATGTGCAGTGCTGGGTTGGCGTGGTCGGATTCCCTGACTGAAAATATTGATACCCTAGATAGGGACAGTATATTTTTGCCTATAGAGCATTTAAAAGATGCATTTCTCTGGCTGGGTCCACAGGATTATCCACAGGATAACATTGGGATATTGTCGAGCGACAGCGAAAATGGCACCAACACAGTCACGAGCTTTCTGGCCTCCCAGGATGCATTGGGGCCTCCACTATATAGTCCCGCCCACTGACTCAGTCAGATCAGTTTTTTGCTTGGTGCGGCAGGAAGCCGCATGGTCACAGGGCTGCTGTGAAAGCAGCCTCAAGTTTTCATTACTTTATTTTTATAGACTTACTGCTTTTGTTTGAGCGACTTCTCTTAACAGCGTCTTAAACGTGTATTAGAAAGAGTCGCTCCAACAACTCCCCACCGGGTCGCAACAACGCTTACCTTCGCGGTACAGTGCTGTCTCGACGGGCGTCTGTGTCGGATGTTCTAGCAGGTCCAGCAGACGTTACCAGGCTGTGGCCGGAGCATGGGGAGACAGTGAGTATATGGACTTCCTCTTACTAGAGGGGTCAGGACACAGCTACGCTGATTTGGTGGAGACTACAAACAGCGTGTTGATGCGCCGAACATCTCGAGTGTGACAGCGCTACGCTCCGGGGATCATAGGCGCCAGGACTAGGTGAGGCCGCGATCCTGGGAGTTTAAGTCAACAGGGGGTTTCAGACGCTCTCCTGGCCGTCCCTCCTCCGAGTTCATGGCCAGTTCCCGCGGGTCTCTCGTTTCATGAACTGAATGACCTCACTTCCGGCTCAGACGCTACCACGAGGGTACTCGGTCGCAGCTTAGACGCTGCGGTTGTGTACACTGGATATAAACCCGCCCAGACCGAGTCGCAGGCCTTTAGTGTCTGCATGCACGTGGAGTCGCTCAGCGTCCGTGTCCGTTGGTGAGTGTCCGTGTCCGTTATCAGTTACCAAGAGCGGCAGTGTACACCAGTAGCGTCTGAATCCACTCAGCGTCTTTCGAGCGTCTTTGCTTGGATATGGAAGTGTGGTGAGTCTCCCTGTATCCCGCTCCCTGGAGGCAGGATATACAGTACTAAAAATTCCTTCTACTTCTTAGTGTGCACTGTTAATTTTTAGTACCTATTGCATATGAGACCTGTATATTACTGTGTTTTCTGCATGTTATGTTGAAAAAGAACCAGTTAAACAGAAGTACAAATTTCCTACTTATGTATAAGTTATTATGGAGGTTGTATTCTCATATGACAATGTCTAATGCTTTAACATGTGACTGACTGCTAGTATGTGTGCTGACTTTTCTGTGTAATGTCAGTCCTGTTCTGACCCTCAAATCAGGTGCACTGTGGTCAGATTGATTTCACCTCTATATACTGATTATAGGGTGTGGTTCAGTCACAAAATTGTGTAGTCAATATCAGAAAAAATGTCTGTGAGCGGCAAAAGTGATGAGGAGAATTTGTCAAGCACTCCTACAGCCCTAACATGCTTATCTTGTAAGTCAGGGGTAATTGATATGATTCAATTGGTCACTTATGAGGGTTTGTGTGCAAACTGTTTCGCTTTTCAGCGAAGTAAAAAACAGGAGTTAGTTCAACCTCCAGTAGAGCCACCATGGAATATGTTCGCAAAGACTCTGTCTTCAATAGCGGACAGGTTAGCTCCAGTAGCACCACCTCAGGGGTTAGGTTACACTATGAACCCATACATGCAGCTCCCTTCCTATGGTTTGGTTCCAGTAGCCTCTACAAGCAACCAAGGGGTAGGTAAGACTAAGACAGATACGTCTGTATGGCAGACTACACAAGAGGATACATCGGATGATGATGCGGAAACAATAGATTCAACTCCGTATGATGATCAGTCGCAGAACTTTAGTTCAGATGATGTAGCTGAACTCATTAATGCAGTAAAGGCTGTGCTTTCTCTGGAAGAACCAGCCAAGACAGCGTTAAAAGCAAAAGCACCTGTATTCAAACGAACAAAGTCAGTGAAAGCTGAATTTCCAGCGTCAGAGGAGTTGACGGAAATGATGGATGAGTCTTGGGCAGCGCCCGGTAAAAAGTATAAGATTCCTAGGAGATGGGATTCTTATTATCCATTTCCTGCTGGAGATTGTTCGAAGAGAGAAGTTCCTCCAAAAGTAGATGCCCATGTTCTGCGACTCGTGCACAAATCTGCTTTGCCACTGTCATCTACCTCTTTGAATGATGTCACAGACAGGAGGGTAGAGAGCCTATTGAAAAATATTTTTTCTCTTGTGGGTGCAGTGGTAAGACCTGCTATGGCTTCGGCCTGGGTAGCAAAGGCAATGGGCGAATGGATAGAGGAACTAGAGAATGACATCCCCTCTCCTACTAGGGAGCAAGAGGATCGTCTTTGCCGTTTAAGACAATCTGCCCAGTATTTAGAAGAAGCAGCCATTGATGTAGGCACTGTTGCTTCTAAAGCTTCAGCCCTGGCAGTAGTCGCTCGCAGAGCAGTCTGGCTACGGACCTGGAAGGCAGATGCGGAGTCCAAGAAGGAATTGGAAGCATTGCCTTTCATGGGTAATATATTATTTGGAAAACCTTTATCGGATATCCTAGAGTCAGAGGCTGAATCGAAGAAGGTCAGATTTCCGGCTACCTACAACCCTAAGTCCAAGGGTTTAAAATTTCGCTCATTTCGCTGGCAAAGCAAAGCGAAAGGTAAAGAGGAGCCTAAACAACCCCAGTTTAAATCCAGGGGTAAGAAGCAGTGGGCTAGCAAAAAGCCAGCTTCCAAACCTGAACAAAAGCCCTCAGCCTGAAGAGACGGGCCTCCGCCTGGAGGATTCCAGGGTTGGGGGCCGACTCCTGCAATTTGCACACACATGGCAACAGTCAACAACAGATGCCTGGGTGCAGAAGGTAGTATCTCAGGGGTATGGGTTCCCATTCAGGAGGCAGCCTCCTCAAAGATTTTTTTGCACCAGCCCGTCTCGTATAGAGTCGAAGGCCAATGCCCTGCAAGAAGCAGTCCAAAAATTACTGCAGTCAGGTGTGATTGTCCCAGTACCTCCATCACAAAAGGGACAGGGGTATTACTCCAATCTGTTTCTAATCCAGAAACCAAATGGGTCATATCGACCAATTCTAAATCTGAAGATGTTGAACAATTACATATGGATCCCGAAGTTCCACATGGAGACGTTACGCTCCATAATGTTGGCTATGGAACCGGGAGACTATATGGTATCTCTGGATGTGCGGGATGCTTACCTACATGTGCCTATAGCACTATCACATCAGTGTTACCTCAGGTTTGCCATCCTCAAGGAACACTTCCAGTTCCAAGCTCTGCCCTTCGGGCTAGCTACAGCACCCAGGGTGTTTACCAAGATCATGGTGGTTATGGCAGCTTGTCTGCGCAAACAAGGGATAAGGATATTCCCATACCTAGACGACCTATTAATCTTAGCACAGTCGCAAGATTTACTGTTGAGCCATCTCCAACAGACGATAGTTTGTTTACAGAGACACGGGTGGCTCATAAATTGGGAGAAGTCGTCCCTGAATCCATCACAGCGGATGGTTCATTTGGGAGCCATATTGGATTCAGACCTACAGAGAGTTCTCTTACCAGAGAAGAAAATAGTCAAGGTGCAGGTCATGGCTCAGGAAGCGTTGCAAGCCCAGACAATGTCAGTCCATGCAGCAATGCGACTGTTGGGTCTGATGGTATCAACGTTCGACATGGTGGAATATGCGCAATTCCACTCCAGACCATTGCAGCATCTCATTTTGACAAAATGGAACGGAAATCATCAAACAATAAAGAAGCAGATGATAAAGATTCCAGTAAATGTAAAAAGGTCTCTAGCATGGTGGCTACAGACAGACCATTTAAACAAGGGGAGACCCTTTTGGATAAAAGAGTGGCAAGTCCTGACGACAGATGCCAGCCTGCAAGGTTGGGGGGCGGTACTCGGAAGCCTATGGTTCCAGGGAAAATGGACCGCAAGGGAAAGACGCCTGCCGATAAATCTGTTAGAAATAAGAGCCATTTACTTGGCCCTAGTTCAGGCAAAGGACAATCTACAAGGAAGACCAGTCCAGATCCGCTCAGACAATGCGACGGGAGTAGCATACCTAAATCATCAAGGAGGGACTCACAGCAAGAGTCTGATGGAGGAAGTAACTCCCATTCTAAAGTGGGCAGAACTCCATCTCCCAGCATTGTCCGCAGTATTTGTCCCGGGTGTACTAAATTGGGAAGCGGATTTTCTCAGTCGGCACACCATTCAGGAAACCGAATGGGCACTACACCCATAAATGTTTCAGACACTGGTGAACAGATGGGGTCTACCGGAGATAGACCTTATGGCGTCTCGTCTAAACAACAAAGTTCCGAGGTACGGATCAAGAACAAGGGACCCAGGAGCAGTCCTGGTAGACGCACTGTCAGTAGAATGGAGGTTTCAGCTGGCATATCTGTTCCCTCCAATATCTCTGTTACCCAGAGTAGTGAGAAAGATAAAACAGGCAAAAGGAGCAATCATTCTAATAGCTCCAGCTTGGCCAAGAAGGCATTGGTACACAGATCTGTGGAGAATGTCCGTGGAAGCACCGATACTGCTCCCTCAACGTCCAGATCTGTTAATGCAGGGTCCTTGTTGTCACAGTCATCTGGATCGCCTGTCTTTGACGGCGTGGCTATTGAAACCTCTATCTTAGAGGCTAAAGGATTTTCAAAGCAAGTAATCCAAACCATGCTTAGAGCAAGAAAGCCTTCTTCGGCCCGTATATATCATAGAATATGGCAAGCCTATATTCATTGGTGTTCTGGAAAAAATTACAATCCAAGAGCCTTTAAAGTAGCTAGAATTTTGGATTTTCTGCAGGCAGGATTGGATAAGGGGTTGAAGGTTGCTTCCTTGAGGGTGCAAGTCTCAGCGTTGACTGTATGGTTTCAGCAGAAGATTGCTGACCTACAGGATGTACGTACTTTTTTCCAAGGAGTAGTACATATTCAACCTCCATTTGTTCCTCCTGCAGCTCCCTGGGATTTGAATTTAGTTCTTACATTTCTCCAGGGTCCTTTGTTTGAACCACTTGAGAGAGCAGATCTTAAATGGTTAACGGTTAAAGTTCTTTTTTTACTGGCAATGGCGTCAGCCAGAAGAGTGTCAGATTTAGGAGCATTATCATGTAAGTCTCCTTTCCTAAGTTTTTTTCCAGACAGAGCAGTTCTCAGAACGAGATCTAGTTATCTTCCAAAGGTGGTGTCAAAGTTTCACCTGAATGAAGAGATTGTAGTCCCAGCTTTTCAGGTATCGGGACTATCTGCGGGAGAAGCGTCACTGGACGTGGTCCGGTCTTTAAAAATCTACATAGATCGTACTAGTGCCATCAGGAAAACAGATTCCCTCTTCATCCTCTCCGGATTCCATAGGAGAGGTTGGCCTGCTAGTAAACAGACGCAGGCGAGATGGCTCCGAATGGTAATATCTGAAGCTTATTCTCATGCAGATCTCCCTATTCCGGCTAATGTCTCTGCACACTCTACACGTAAGGTAGGTCCTTCTTGGCCAGCACAACAGGGTGCATCAGCAGAACAGATATGTAAGGCAGCCACATGGTCTTCCATAAACACATTCATCAGACATTATGCCTTGGATACTTTTGCCTCTCATGACGCAGACTTCGGGCGAAAGGTCCTCCTGTGCAATCAGGAGCGTCCCCACCACTAAAATGGCTTTGGGAATCCCAATGTTATCCTGTGGATAATCCTGTGGACCCAGCCAGAGAAATGAACGTTATGGTAAGAACTTACCGTTGATAACGTGATTTCTCTTATGTCCACAGGTATCCACAGGGATCCCACCCAGACGCATCTGATTTGAGGATCTAGACAAACACTAAAAACCTCTTCCTTCTTGTATGGAAGGGTGTGCATGTGTGTTCTTATCGCCTGTACAGGTCTCTACCTAATGTTCCTGCCTATAATCGCTGTGGAAAGAACTGATCTGACTGAGTCAGTGGGCGGGACTATATAGTGGAGGCCCCAATGCATCCTGGGAGGCCAGAAAGCTCGTGACTGTGTTGGTGCCATTTTCGCTGTCGCTCGACAATATCCCAATGTTATCCTGTGGATACCTGTGGACATAAGAGAAATCACGTTATCAACGGTAAGTTCTTACCATAACGTTCATTTCTATATATGCGTGATGCACAGCGGAATATTTGCCGACTGGCATCAAGTCTAAGTGCGTTGTCCATTTCTACCAGTAGAGGGTTATGGACACGACAGTGGTCAGGTGATGCGGATTTCAAACGGCATTTGGAAGTATTGCCTTATTAAGGAGAGGAGTTATTTGGGGTCGGTCTTTCAGACCTGGTGGCCACGGCAACAGCTGGGAAATCCACGTTTGTACCCCAGGTCGCCTCTCAACATGAGAAGACGCCGTATTATCAGGCGCAGTCTTTTCGTGGACAAGCGGGCAAAAGGTTCCTCATTTCTGCCCCGTGACAGAGGGAGAGGAAAAAGGCTGCAGAAATCAGCCAGTTCCCAGGAACAGAAACCCTCTCCCGCCTCTGCCAAGCCCTCAGTATGACGCTGGGGCTTTACAAGCAGAATCAGGCACGGTGGGGGGCCCGTCTCAATGAATTTCAGCGCGCAGTGGGCTCACTCGCAAGTAGACCCCTGGATCCTTCAGGTGATATCTCAGGGGTACAAATTGGAATTCGAGACGTCTCCCCCTCGCCGTTTCCTAAAGTCGGCTTTACCGATGTCTCCTTCTGACAGGGAGACAGTTTTGGAAGCCATTCACAAGCTGTATTCCCAGCAGGTGATAATCAAGGTACCCCTCCTGCAACAGGGAACGGGGTATTATTCCACACTGTTGTGTAACGAAGCCGGACGGCTCGGTGAGACCGATTCTAAATCTAAAATCTTTGAACACTTACATACAGAGGTTCAAATTCAAGATTGAGTCACTCAGAGCAGTGATTGCGAACCTGGAAGAAGGGGACTACATGATGTCTCGGGACATCAAGGATGCTTACCTTCATGTCCAAATTTACCCTTCTCACCAAGGGTACCTCAGGTTTATGGTACAGAACTGTCACTATCAGTTCAGACGCTGCCGTATGGATGGTCCACGGCACCCCGGGTCTTTACCAAGGTAATGGCCGAAATGATGATATTCCTTCGAAGGAAGGAAATTTTAGTTATCCCTTACTTGGACGATTCCCTGATAAGGGTAAGATCCAGGGAACAGTTGGAGGTCGGTGTAGCACTATCTCAGGTAGTGTTGCGGCAGCACGATTGGATTCTCAATATTCCAAAATCGCAGCTGGTTCCGACGACTCGTCTTCTGTTCCTAGGGATGATCCTGGACACAGTCCAGAAAAAGGTGTTTCTCCCGGAGGAGAAAGCCAGGGAGTTATCCGAGCTAGTCAGGAACCTCCTAAAACTGAGCCAAGTCTCAGTGCATCAATGCACAAGGGTTCTGGGTAAAATGGTGGCTTCCTACGAAGCAATCCCATTCGGCAGATTCCACGCAAGAACTTTCCAGTGGGACCTGCTGGACAAATGGTCCGGGTCGCATCTTCAGATGCATCAGCGGATAACCCTGTCACCAAGAACAAGGGTGTCCCTCCTGTGGTGGTTGCAGAGTGCTCATCTTCTAGAGGGCCGCAGATTCGGCATTCAGGACTGGGTCCTGGTGACCACGGATGCCAGCCTGCGAGGCTGGGGAGCAGTCACACAGGGAAGGAATTTCCAGGGCTTATGGTCAAGCCTGGAGACATCACTTCACATAAATATCCTGAAGCTAAGGGACATTTACAATGCTCTAAGCTTAGCAAGACCTCTGCTTCAAGGTCAGCCGGTGTTGATCCAGTCGGACAACATCACGGCAGTCACCCACGTAAACAGACAGGGTGGCACAAGAAGCAGGAGGGCAATGGCAGAAGCTGCAAGGATTCTTCGCTGGGCGGAAAATCATGTGATAGCACTGTCAGCAATTCCGGGAGTGGACAACTGGGAAGCAGACTTCCTCAGCAGACACGACCTCCACCCGGGAGAGTGGGGACTTCACCCAGAAATCTTCCACATGATTATAAACCGTTGGGAAAAACTTGACTGGTATTGCGCCAGGTCAAGGGACCCTCAGGCAATAGCTGTAGACGCTCTGGTAACACCGTGGGTGTACCAGTCAGTGTATGTGTTCCCTCATCTGCCTCTCATACCCAAGGTACTGAGATTGATAAGATGGAGAGGAGTAAGCATTATATTCGTGGCTCCGGATTGGCCAAGAAGGACTTGGTAACCGGAACTTCAAAAGATGCTCACGGAGGATCCGTGGCCTCTACCTCTAAGAAGGGACCTGCTTCAGCAAGGACCCTGTCTGTTCCAAGACTTACCGCGACTGCATTTGACGGCATGGCGGTTGAACGCCGGATCCTGAAGGAAAAAAGCCATTCCGGATGAGGTCATCCCTATCCTGATCAAAGCCAGGAAGGATGTAACCGCAAAACATTATCACCGCATTTGGCAAAAATATGTTGCGTAGTGCGAGGCCAGTAAGGCCCGACGGAGGAAATTCAACTGGGTCGATTCCTACATTTCCTGCAAACAGGAGTGTCTATGGGCCTGAAATTGGGGTCCATTAAGGTTCAAATTTCGGCCCTGTCAATTTTCTTCCAAAAAGAACTAGCTTCAGTCCCTGAAGTTCAGACGTTGTAAAAGGGGTACTGCATATACAGCCTCCTTTTGTGCCTCCAGTGGCACCTTGGGATCTCAATGTAGTTTTTGGGTTCCAAAAAAGTCACATTGGTTTGAACCACTTAAATCTGTGAAGTTAAAATATCTCACATGGAAAGTGGTCATGCTGTTGGCCCTGGCCTGGGCCAGGCGCGTGTCAGAATTGGCGGCTTTATCCTGTAAAAGCCCTTATCTGATTTTCCATTCGGACAGGGCGGAATTGAGGACTCGTCCTCAGTTTCTCCCTAAGGTGGTTTCAGCGTTTCACCTGAACCAACCTATTGTGGTGCCTGCGGCTACTAGGGACTTGGAGGACTCCAAGTTGCTAGACGTTGTCAGGGCACTGAAAATATATGTTTCCAGGACGGCTGGAGTCAGAAAATCTGACTCGCTGTTTATCCTGTATGCACCCAACAAGCTGGGTGCTCCTGCTTCTAAGCAGACTATTGCTCGTTGGAATTGTAGTACAATTCAGCTTGCACATTCTGTGGCAGGCCTGCCACAGCCAAAAATCTGTAAATGCCCACTCCACAAGGAAGATGGGCTCATCTTGGGCGGCTGCCCGAGGGGTCTCGGCTTTACAACTTTGCCGAGCAGCTACTTGGTCAGGAGCAAATACGTTTGTAAAATTCTACAAAATTGATACCCTGGCTGAGGAGGACCTGGAGTTCTCTCATTTGGTGCTGCAGAGTCATCCGCACTCTCCCGCCCGTTTGGGAGCTTTGGTATAATCCCCATGGTCCTTTCGGAGTTCCCAGCATCCACTAGGACGTCAGAGAAAATAAGAATTTACTTACCGATAATTCTATTTCTCATAGTCCGTAGTGGATGCTGGGCGCCCATCCCAAGTGCGGATTGTCTGCAATACTTGTACATAGTTACAAAAATCGGGTTATTATTGTTGTGAGCCATCTTTTCAGAGGCTCCTCTGTTATCATGCTGTTAACTGGGTTCAGATCACAGGTTGTACGGTGTGATTGGTGTGGCTGGTATGAGTCTTACCCGGGATTCAAAATCCTTCCTTATTGTGTACGCTCGTCCGGGCACAGTATCCTAACTGAGGCTTGGAGGAGGGTCATAGGGGGAGGAGCCAGTGCACACCAGCTAGTCTTAAAGCTTTTACTTTTGTGCCCAGTCTCCTGCGGAGCCGCTATTCCCCATGGTCCTTTCGGAGTTCCCAGCATCCACTACGGACTATGAGAAATAGAATTATCGGTAAGTAAATTCTTATTTTTTTCATTTATATGTGCTTAGCACACAGTTTTTAATATGCTTTTTTATTAAATTGTGATTCATTGTGACCTATCTTCTCATTTGTGACCTATAAGCGCTAATACTTCCTTTTTTGGTGTTTCAATTCCTGTTCGGGGTCTGACCAACCCCTTTGTGTATAATAGCAGCTGTGGTGAACCTCCTCATCTAGCGCCAGGAGTGAAATTACCTTCGGGTAAATTTCTTTTCACAAAAATGCGGGAGTGGCTGGAGAAACGGGGGAGTGGCTGGCTGAACGCAGGGCGTGTTTGTGACGTCAAACCAGGAACTAAACGAACTGAGGTGATCGCAATCTAGGAGTAGGGCTGGAGCTACTCAGAAACTGCAAGGAATTATTTAGTAGCAGTTCTGCTAACCTTTCGTTCGCTATTCTGCTATGCTAAGAAACACTCCCAGAGGGCGGCGGCCTAGCGTGTGCAATGCTGCTAAAAGCAGCTAGCGAGCGAACAACTCGGAATGAGGGCCTAAGGGGGTAATTCCAAGTTGATTGCAGCAGGAATTTTGTTAGCAGTTGGGCAAAACCATGTGCACTGCAGGGGAGGCAGATTTAACATGTGATGTGCAGAGAGAGTTAGATTTGGGTGTGGTGTGTTCAATCTGCAATCTAATTTGCAGTGTAAAAATAAAGCAGCCAGTATTTACCCTGCACAGAAACAAAATAACCCGCCCATATCTAACTCTTTCTGCACGTTATCTCTGCCTCCCCTGCAGTGCACATGGTTTTGCCCAACTGCTAACAAAATTCCTGCTGCGATCAACTCAGAATTACCCCCTAAATGTGAAAGACCCCCACTACTGTTTAGATGTTATCAACTTCCTGTCTCAACCAACTAGAGTGTGTGAGGCCACAACAGTAAGGAAATTAGTCCTGCACTTTCACCCTACGCGTTTCATCTAACACAACTTTGTCAGGGGTATGTCTACTAGCAAATGACATTATACCTATATTTTCCAATAGGGAGATGTGTGCTCAATCCATTCTGCTGGTTCTGCTAAATTTGGAAGTCATTAGGGGGAATTCAAATGTTTGAAAAGTCGGTTGGGTGTCTGTTTTTTCCTATTAGATAGGGAAAAAAAGACACCCAACTGACTTTTCAAACAATTGAATCTCCCCCTTTGAGTTCGGTTTTTCACTATGGATCGTTCATTTTGAAATAAGATTTTTGTAGATTCAAACAATGTTGATGCAACTGCCCATTTTAGTTTATTATGTTTAAAATTTAAGATGGCAGCACTTCCATTTTTGGGATGTTTTCTAACTTCAATTAATAAATAACTTTTCTAAGAGTGGCCCACATACTGCTCACTTGCAGTTAGGATACATACATTTTTAACAGTGGCATAGATACTGCCCTCCTTGCTATCTGGGCACAGATACCCGGCTCCACTTGCTGGCTATATACAGATAGCACCAGCACTGGCCCATATGCTGTCAAACTTGTTACTTGTACAGAGAAGGCACTTGCTGGGCTACACAGATGGATCAATAACAGTACAAAGAGGCGGCAGCTGCAATGCAGAGAGTGGTAGTCTGTTTAATCAATCGATGGCTACTTGCCATCAATGGAGAACATACCCATGGCCATCCATAGAGACTGAGGCTGGATGCACACAGTTTATTCTCTGCCTGTTCTGAAGTATGGAGGGCCATCGGGCATCGATGATCTATGGCCGAAGTCGAATATTTTTACCATCGATGGGGGAGAGCCAGATGGTTTCCCACCATCGATGATATAGTGCTACAAAATTTGTAATTTTTTTCCCCTCATAGTGTCAGGGCACGGAGCTTAGCCCCGCCCCCTGACACCCGCGAAGCCACGCCCACTGTCTCCGATTTGTCAGCATTACCGTTAACAGTAATGCAGGGGTGACCATCGATGGGTAAAACCATCTATGGTTCCTTTACAGATGGTTTTACACCATCGTGGTTATCCATCAATGGGACCATCGATGGATAACCTACCGATGGCCATCCATATCCTGAAGTTGTCGCCGTCTATCCCTTCCCTTCACGGTGGAGGCGGGGATCGCTCCGCCCCAATTTCGGCTGACACCGCCCGGGACTGTGACACGGTCAGACGGTCGCGCTGCTAATGACGTATGGTTGGAACGTCAGCACAGCGCGACTTATTATCGGTGTCCCTGAGCCGGGCGGATCACCGGAGACACAATCTGAGCGTGGGGAGAACACTGCTATGCTTTAGATGCCATGGGATCCCCGGAAAAGCTCGTCGCTGGAAGTGTTGCTCCTAGTAACGTGCTGATGGGGTCACACTGTGCGGCCGATCCTGCCGTAGTGCAAATACAGGCAAGCAAGTCAGAAGTAAGTTTTCTCATGATGTTCTACTGCAGTCTGTAGATTGTATTTCTTGTGTCAGCCAGTGCCACAGAGAATATTATTTGTGCAGCCTATGTAGCAGTATGAAAGTTGCAAGAACCGGCATGTTGCCGGTAATTTAGCCCATAAATTTAAAGTGGTCACAATTTGCAGTATTGGTTTTGCCGTTCTACTATTGGTGGTACAAGTCTTCAGACTGAGGGGTCTATTCATGAAGCAGTGAAAAGCGTGGAGAAGTTGCCCATGGCAACCAATCAGCTGCTAGGTATAATTTTAGAGCATGCACTTTGTAAATGTTACTTCAACACTGATTGGCAGCCATGTGCAACTTCCCCACTGGTTCATTTCTCCACTGTTTGTTTTCACTGATTCATGTATTGTTCCTTCAATCGCCAGAATGGAGTCTACTATTACTTCTCTGCAGATTACTGTGTATTGCCAATATGCCATATAAGGAGTGTGCAGGGCACTGTGATAGAATTTAGGCAGTGTGCATTGTGGAACTTAAAACTAACTGTGGTTGGGTTTAAGTGACCATAGATATTTTGTTCATTCACTGAACGTCAAGCTGTGCGAATGTCACCATGGGGCAGATGTATTAAGCTTGGAGAAGTGATAAGTGCAAGGTGATAACACACCCAGGGGGGTCATTCCGAGTTGTTCGCTCGCAAGCTGCTTTTAGCAGCTTTGCACACGCTAAGCCGCCGCCTACTGGGAGTGAATCTTAGCATAGTAAAATTGCGAACGAAAGATTCGCAATATTGCGAAAAGACTTCTCTGTGCAGTTTCTGAGTAGCTCGAGACTTACTCTGCCAGTGCGATCAGTTCAGTGTTTGTCATTCCTGGTTTGACGTCACAAACACACCCAGCGTTCGCCCAGACACTCCTCCGTTTCTCCAGCCACTCCCGCGTTTTTCCCAGAAACGGTAGCGTTTTTTCACACACTCCCATAAAACGTCCAATTTCCTCCCAGAAACACCCACTTCCTGTCAATCACATTACGATCAGCAGAACGAAGAAAAAACCTCGTAATGCCGTGAGTAAAATACCTAACTGCATAGCAAATTTACTTGGCGCAGTCGCACTGCTGACATTGCGCATGCGCATTAGCGACTAATCGCTCCGTTGCGAGAAAAAAATAACGAGCGAACAACTCTGAATGACCCCCCCAATTGGCTCCAATATGTAAATTAGCAGTTAGGAGCTGTTTGGCTGGTGCGTTCTCATTCCACTCACTGCTTTATCACTTCTCCAGGCTTAATACATCTGCCCACAAAAGTCATATCTGCATATACATCTCACCAGTATACAGTTAAGGGGGGTACTCACGGAGCGATATTCTAAGCAATCTGACTAGATTGCTTAGAATTTGAGCATTATCGCTCCGTGTGTACCCCCTAGAGTGATGCGCAGTCCCACGCATCGCTATCGCTGCTGCTAGATTGGCCTGCATGCAGGCCAATCTAGCGGGTCGCTCACTTCACCCGCTGGGTGAAGTGAGGGGCCCCCCAGTCTCCCCCCGCTCGCTCAGCACACATTGTGCTGAGCGGCGGGAGAGGTGTGCTGAGCGGTTCGCTCAGCACACATCTCTCCTGCATCGGCCCGTCTATATGGGCCTTTAACCAACATTTCTGTTTGTAACTATTCAGCTAATACAACAAGCTGTCCCTATGTTTAATACTATTGCAGCAAACACAAACTAAAGGTGCATACACACAACACATGGTGCTATATGCACTTAACTTTCCTTACGATTTTGACTATAGTCAAAATCGTAAGGAAATTTAGTGCATATTGCACCGTGTGTACAAAGCTTGCGATGCTGATGCGCGGTCCCGCTGGATTGTCATCACAAGAAAAAATAGACTGTGCAGGCAGCCCAACATTGACTATATCGGCTGGCCCCGTCGAATAATCAGTGTCGGCCTGTGCGGCGCATCGCGCCGTGTGTACACAGCTTTAGACAAGCCATTAAACCACTAATGAACAACTTAGTACCATATGCGGTATTATTGCTCATTAATGCCCTTATTTACCAATTAGTGATAAATTTCACTGTGAGTGATAAATTGCACCAGCCAATCAGCTCCTAACTGCCATGTTACAGACTGTGTTTGAAAAATGAGTTAGGAGCTCATTGGCTGGTGCAATTTATCACTCACAGTGAAATTTATCACTCATTGGTAAATAAGGGCATAAGTCCCTCACTTTGTCGCATGAATATGCTGATGAAAGCTTAATTGCAATGTTTTTTTTTTCTGCCCATAAAAGCAAGTATGCAAGCGCTAACAGCCTCTGTTCTCTAAAGTGCACAAATGTATGCCCTCCTAATTTGGCAACAGCAAAAGTCCACAACTGCTATAGGACATAGGCATGATTATCACCTTTCCTGGAATTAAACAATTAAAATATTGAACTGCTACTGCAGGGCTAAAAGCTCCACTGCCACCTGCTTTGAAATGTTATCAACCTTCTCCTCGCTATACTATCCCCTGCCACCACCAGCAGAATGCTCCATAACCTTTTTATTGTGGAACATCCATTCTTCTACTAGCCTCCATCTTCCAAAAATCTGGGTATTCTGAACCAGTAAATAAGTAATTTTCTCCTCTTTAAAACATAAACATTTGGGTGGCACCCTGGGGGATCAGTGAGATGTCCATGGAAAATGGATGCATACATGAAATTCAATAATCCTTCTCATTGACCATCTTTCAACCATTGCACTCTTATACTGGTCTTCTGTATTGGTTATTTCTCTGACATCCATAAGGGATACTGGGGTTAACTTAGTACGATGGGGTATAGAAGGGGTCCAAAGAATCCGGTGCACTTCAAATTTCTTCCACTGGGTGTGCTGGCTCCTCCCCTCTATGACCCCTCCCACAGGCAGTTTAGAAAAAAATGCCTTCAGGAAAGGATGCACACTCTGGGAGCTCCAGAGAAATTTTCTTCAGTTTTGTTTTAAACTTTATTATTTTGGGTATACTGTCTGGGCAACAGTATTCCTGCACCGATGGAGTTAGGAGGGAGACGGTTACCGGCCTCTGTGAGGTGTCAGAGCTGCTTCCCCGCTGCAGGACCACCGTCCTGAGAGGTTGTTGTTGTTCCGTGGTGCACGGCACCTAGGCAGTCGCAACCGCCGCACGCCGCACACCCCTAACGCTTGATCTGTAACACGATTCAGCAGGCTCATTCTACGGCTGGATTGCCGTTACCAAATTCAGTAAAGGCTACAAACTGGAATTCGAAGACGTGCCTCCTCGTCGATTCTTCAAATCGGCTTTACCAGCGTCTCCCCCAGAGAGGGAGATAGTTTTAGCTGCCATTCAAAAGCTGGGTCAACAGCAAGTGATTATCAAGGTTCCCCTAATCCAACAGGGAAAAGGGTACTATTCAACCCTGTTTGTGGTCCCGAAACCGGATGGCTCGGTCAGACCCATTCTAAATTTTAAATCCCTAAACCTGTACTTAAAAAAAAAAAAAAAAAAGTTAAAGTTCAAGATGGAATCGCTCAGGGCAGTTATCTCCAGCCTGGAAGGGGGGAATTTTATGGTGTCACTGGACATAAAGGATGCATACCTTCACGTCCTCGTATATCCTCCTCATCAGGCATACCTGAGATTCGCTGTACAGGACTGTCATTATCAGTTTCTGACGTTGCCGTTTGGGCTTTCCACGGCCCGAGGGTTTTCACCAAGGTAATGGCGGAAATGATGGTGCTCCTGCGCAGACAAGGAGTCACAATTAT
Source organism: Pseudophryne corroboree (assembly GCF_028390025.1). Lineage (NCBI taxonomy): Eukaryota > Metazoa > Chordata > Amphibia > Anura > Myobatrachidae > Pseudophryne > Pseudophryne corroboree. The sequence goes on from NC_086455.1 coordinate 110,494,967, forward strand.
CCCGTACTTGGACGATCTCTTGATAAAAACGAGATCAAAGGAGCAGTTGCAGAAAAGCGTGTCGCTCTCCCTGAGAGTGCTGCAGCAGCATGGCTGGATTCTAAATCTACCAAAATCACAGTTGGTTCCAACGACTCGACTGCTTTCTTAGGCATGATTCTGGACACAGAACAAAAGAGGGTTTTTCTCCCGATGTAAAAAGCCAGAGAACTCCAGAACATGGTCAGAGACCTGTTAAAACCGAAAAGAGTGTCAGTACATCAATGCACTCGAGTACTGGGGAAAATGGTAGCGACCTACGAAGCCATCCCCTTCGGCAGGTTTCATGCGATGACTTTTCAGTGGGACCTTCTGGGCAAGTGGTCCGGGTCCCATCTTCAAATACATCAGAAAATAACCCTGTCCCCCAGGGCCAGGGTGTCTCTCCTGTGGTGGCTGCAGAGTGCTCACCTTCTAGAGGGTCGCAGGTTCGGCATTCAAGACTGGGTTCTGGTGACCACGGACGCGAGCCTCCGAGGATGGGGAGCAGTCACACAAGGAAGGAATTTTCAGGGACTATGGTCAAGCCAGGAGGCTTGTCTACACATCAACATACTGGAATTAAGGGCAACGGCCTTAATACAACGGCCTACGACAAGCGGAGAATCTTCTTTGCGACCTACCGGTTCTGATTCAATCAGACAACGTCACAGCCGTGGATCATGTAAACCGCCAAGGCGGGACAAGGAGCAGAGTGGCAATGGCGGAAGCCGCCCGGATTCTACGCTGGGCAGAAAATCACGTAAGCGCTCTGTCAGCGGTATTCATTCTGGGAGTGGACAACTGGGAAGCAGACTTCCTCAGCAGACACGATCTCCATCCAGGAGAGTGGGGACTTCATCAAGAAGTTTTTGCAGAAATAACAAGTTTTTGGGGACTTCTTCAAATAGACATGATGACGTCACGCCTCAACAAGAAGCTTCGGAGGTATTGTGCCAGGTCAAGGGACCCTCAGGCAGTAGCGGTAGACGCCCTGGTGACACCATGGGTGTTTCAGTCGGTCTATGTGTTCCCTCCTCTTCCTCTCATCTCAAAAATATTGAGAATCATAAGACGAACAAGAGTGCAGACAATACTCATTGTTCCAGATTGGCCTCGAAGGGCCTGGTATTCAGATCTTCAGGAGATGCTCACAGAAGATCCATAGCCTCTTCCTCTCAGGGAGGACCTGTTGCAGCAGGGGCCCTGCGTGTTCCAAGACTTACCGCGGTTACGTTTGACGGCATGGCGGTTGAACACCGAATCCTAGCTGGGAAAGGTATTCCAGAGGAAGTCATCCCTACTCTGATAAAGGCTAGGAAGGAGGTGACGGCGAAACATTATCACCGTTTCTGGAGGAAATCTGTATCTTGGTGTGAATTAAAGAATGCTCCTACGGAAGATCTCCACCTGGGCAGTTTTCTCCACTTTCTACAGACAGGAGTGGATATGGGCCTAAAGTTAGGGCCGAAATCTGTACCTTAATGGAGCCTATCTATATTCTACCAGAAGGAATTGGCTTCTCTCCCAGAAGTCCAGACTTTTGTAAAGGAAGTGCTACACATCCAGGCTCCTTTTGTGCTCCCAGTGGCACCATGGGACCTTTAATGTGGTGTTACAGTTCCTAAAATCTCACTGGTTTGAACCTCTTCAAACAGTTGAATTAAAATTTCTCACTTGGAGGTGGTCATGTTGTTGGCCTTGGCATCTGCAAGGCGGGTGTCCGAATTGGCGGCTTTGTCTCATAAGAGCCCCTATTTCATTTTCCATGTGGATAGAGCAGAGTTCAGGACTCGTCCTCAATTTTTGCCTAAGGTGTTGTCATCTTTTCATATGAACTAACATATTGTGGTGCCTGTGGCTACGGGAGACTTGGAGGATTCCAAGTCCCTTGATGTAGTCAGGGCCTTAAAAATTTACATAGCCTGGACGGCTTGGATTAGGAAAACAGAGCCACTGTTTGTCCTGTATGCAGCCAACAAAGTTGGGGCTCCTGCTTCTATGCAGACTATTTCTCGCTGGATCTGTAACACGATTCAGCAGGCTCATTCTACGGCTGGATTGCCGTTACCAAATTCGGTAAAGGCCCATTACACTAGGAAGGTGGGCTCTTCTTGGGCGGCTGCCCGAGGCGTCTCTGCTTTACAGCTTTGCCGAGCAGCGACTTGGTCGGGGTCAAACACTTTTGCTAAATTCTACAAGTTTGATACCTTGGCTGAGGAGGACCTCCTGTTTGCTCAATCGGTGCTGCAGAGTCATCCGCACACTCCCGCCCGGTCTGGAGCTTTGGCATAATCCCCATGGTCCTTAAGGAGTCCCCAACATCCTCTAGGTCGTAAGAGAAAATAAGATTTTAAACCTACCATTAAATCTTTTTCTCCTAGTCCGTAGAGGATGCTGAGCGCCCGTCCCAGTGCGGACATCTTTCTGCATGACTTGTATATAGTTGTTGCTTACAAAAGGGTTATGTTACAGTTAAGGTCAGTCGTTGGCTGATACTGTTTTGTGCATACTGTTAACTGGTTGCGTATATACCAGGTTATATGGTGTGGATGGTGTGGGCTGGTATGAATCTTGCCCTTCGATTAACAAAATCCTTTCTCTGACGTCCTAGTGGATGCTGGGGACTCCGTAAGGACCATGGGGATAGCGGCTCCGCAGGAGACTGGGCACAAAAGTAAAGCTTTAGAACTACCTGGTGTGCACTGGCTCCTCCCCCTATGACCCTCCTCCAAGCCTCAGTTAGATTTTTGTGCTTGAACGAGAAGGGTGCACACTAGGTGGCTCTCCTGAGCTGCTTAGTGAAAAGTTTTAGGTTTTTTATCTTCAGTGAGACCTGCTGGCAACAGGCTCACTGCATCGAGGGACTAAGGGGAGAAGAAGCGAACTCACCTGCGTGCAGAGTGGATTGGGCTTCTTAGGCTACTGGACATTAGCTCCAGAGGGACCGATCACAGGCCCAGCCATGGATAGGTCCCAGAGCCGCGCCGCCGGCCCCCTTACAGAGCCAGAAGACAGAAGAGGTCCGGAAAATCGGCGGCAGAAGACGTCCTGTCTTCAACAAGGTAGCGCACAGCACTGCAGCTGTGCGCCATTGCTCTCAGCACACTTCACACTCCGGTCACTGAGGGTGCAGGGCACTGGGGGGGGGCGCCCTGAGACGCAATAAAAACACCTTGGATGGCAAAAAATGCATCACATATAGCTCCTGGGCTATATGGATGAATTTAACCCCTGCCAAAATACACAGAAAAACGTGAGATAGGCTCCGACCCCTTCTCGGCGGCCTTATCTCCTCAGCACACTGGCGCCATTTTCCCTCACAGCTCCGTTGGAGGGAAGCTCCCTGGCTCTCCCCTGCAGTCACTACACTACAGAAAGGGTTAAAAAAGAGAGGGGGGCACTAATTACGCGCAGTATTAAAAATACAGCAGCTATAAGGGGAAAAACACTTATATAAGGTTATCCCTGTGTGTGTGTGTGTATATATATGTATGTATGTATGTATATATATATATATATATATATATATATATATATATATATATATAATATAGCGCTCTGGTGTGTGCTGGCAAACTCTCCCTCTGTCTCCCCAAAGGGCTAGTGGGGTCCTGTCCTCTATCAGAGCATTCCCTGTGTGTGTGCTGTGTGTCGGTACGTTTGTGTCGACATGTATGAGGAGAAAAATGATGTGGAGACGGAGCAGATTGCCTGTAATAGTGATGTCACCCCCTAGGGGGTCGACACCTGAGTGGATGAACTGTTGGAAGGAATTACGTGACAGTGTCAGCTCTGTATAAAAGACAGTGGTTGACATGAGACAGCCGGCTACTCAGCTTGTGCCTGTCCAGACGTCTCATAGGCCGTCAGGGGCTCTAAAGCGCCCGTTACCTCAGATGGCAGATATAGACGCCGACACGGATACTGACTCCAGTGTCGACGGTGAAGAGACAAATGTGACTTCCAGTAGGGCCACACGTTACATGATTGAGGCAATGAAAAATGTTTTACACATTTCTGATAATACGAGTACCACCAAAAAGGGGTATTATGTTCGGTGAGGAAAAACTACCTGTAGTTTTCCTGAATCTGAGAAATTAAATGAGGTGTGATGATGCGTGGGTTTCCCCCGATAACAACTGATAATTTCTAAAATGTTATTGGCATTATATCTTTTCCCGCCAGAGGTTAGGGTGCGTTGGGAAACACCCCCTAGGGTGGATAAAGCGCTCACACGATTGTAAGAACAAGGGCTCTACCCTCTCCTGAGATGGCCGCCCTTAAGGATCCTGCTGATAGAAAGCAGGAGGGTATCCTAAAATGTATTTACACACATACTGGTGTTATACTGCGACCAGCAATCGCCTCAGCCTGGATGTGCAGTGCTGGTTTGGCTTGGTCGGATTTCCTGACTGAAAATATTGATACCCTAGATAGGGACAGTATATTATTGCCTATAGAGCATTTAAAAGATGCATTTCTATATATGCGTGATGCACAGCGGAATATTTGCCGACTAGCATCAAGTCTAAGTGCGTTGTCCATTTCTGCCAGTAGAGGGTTATGGACACGACAGTGGTCAGGTGATGCGGATTCCAAACGGCATTTGGAAGAAGGGGAGGAGTTATTTGGGGTCGGTCTTTCAGACCTGGTGGCCACGGCAACAGCTGGGAAATCCACGTTTGTACCCCAGGTCGCCTCTCAACATAAGAAGACGCCGTATTATCAGGCGCAGTCCTTTCGTGGGCAAGCGGGCAAAAGGTTCCTCATTTCTGCCCCGTGACAGAGGGAGAGGAAAAAGGCTGCAGAAATCAGCCAGTTCCCAGGAACAGAAGCCCTCTCCCGCCTCTGCCAAGCCCTCAGTATGACGCTGGGGCTTTACAAGCAGAATCAGGCACGGTGGGGGCCCGTCTCAATGAATTTCAGCGCGCAGTGGGCTCACTTGCAATTAGACTCCTGGATCCTTCAGGTGATATCTCAGGGGTACAAATTGGAATTCGAGACGTCTCCCCCTCGCCGTTTCCTAAAGTCGGCTTTACCGATGTCTCCCTCTGACAGGGAGGCAGTTTTGGAAGCCATTCACAAGCTGTATTCCCAGCAGGTGATAATCAAGGTACCCCTCCTGCAACAGGGAACGGGGTATTATTCCACACTGTTGTGGTACCGAAGCCGGACGGCTCGGTGAGACCGATTCTAAATCTAAAATCTTGAACACTTACATACGGAGGTTCAAATTCAAGATTGAGTCACTCAGAGCAGTGATTGCGAACCTGGAAGAAGGGGACTACATGATGTCTCGGGACATCAAGGATGCTTACCTTCATGTCCCAATTTACCCTTCTCACCAAGGGTACCTCTGGTTTGTGGTACAGAACTGTCACTATCAGTTTCAGACGCTGCCGTATGGATGGTCCACGGCACCCCGGGTCTTTACCAAGGTAATGGCCGAAATGATGATACTCTTTCGAAGGAAGGGAATTTTAGTTATCCCTTACTTGGACGATTCCCTGATAAGGGTAAGATCCAGGGAACAGTTGGAGGTCGGTGTAGCACTATCTCAGGTAGTGTTGCGGCAGCACGATTGGATTCTCAATATTCCAAAATCGCAGCTGATTCCGACGACTCGTCTTCTGTTCCTAGGGATGATCCTGGACACAGTCCAGAAAAAGGTGTTTCTCCCGGAGGAGAAAGTCAGGGAGTTATCCGAGCTAGTCGGGAACCTCCTATAACCGAGCCAAGTCTCAGTACATCAATGAAAGGGTTCTGGGAAAAATGGTGGCTTCCTACGAAGCAATCCCATTCGGCAGATTCCACGCAAGAACTTTCCAGTGGGACCTGCTGGACAAATGGTCCGGGTCGCATCTTCAGATGCATCAGCGGATAACCCTGTCACCAAGCACAAGGGTGTCTCTCCTGTGGTGGTTGCAGAGTGCTCATCTTCTAGAGGGCCGCAGATTCGACATTCAGGACTGGGTCCTGGTGACCACGGATGCCAGCCTGCGAGGCTGGAGAGCAGTCACACAGGGAAGGAATTTCCAGAGCTTATTGTCAAGCCTGGAGACATCACTTCACATAAATATCCTGAAGCTAAGGGCCATTTACAATGCTCTAAGCTCAGCAAGACCTCTGCTTCAAGGTCACCCGGAGTTGATCCATTCGGGCAACATCACGGCAGTCACCCACGTAAACAGACAGGGTGACACAAGAAGCAGGAGGGCAAGGCAGAAGCTGCAAAGATTCTTCGCTGGGCGGAAAATCATGTGATAGCACTGTCAGCAGTATTCATTCCGGGAGTGGACAACTGGGAAGCAGACTTCCTCAGCAGACACGACCCCCACCCGGGAGAGTGGGGACTTCACCCAGAAGTCTTCCACATGTTTATAAAACTCGACAAGTATTGCGCCAGGTCAAGGGACCCTCAGGCAATAGCTGTAGACGCTCTGGTAACACAGTGGGTGTACCAGTCAGTGTATGTGTTCCCTCCTCTGCCTCTCATACCCAAGGTACTGAGAATTATAAGATGGAGAGGAGTAAGCACTATATTCGTGGCTCCGGATTGGCCAAGAAGGACTTGGTAACCGGAACTTCAAGAGATGCTCACGGAGGATCCGTGGCCTCTACCTCTAAGAAGGGACCTGCTCCAGCAAGGACCCTGTCTGTTCCAAGACTTACCGCGGCTGCGTTTGACGGCATGGCGGTTGAACGCCGGATCCTGAAGGAGAAAGGCATTCCGGATGAAGTCATTCCTATCCTGATCAAAGCCAGGAAAGATATAACCGCAAAACATTATCACCGCATTTGGCGAAAATATGTTGCGTGGTGCGAGGCCAGTAAGGCCCCGACGGAGGAATTTTCAACTAGGTCGATTCCTACATTTCCTGCAAACAGGAGTGTCTATGGGCCTGAAATGGGGGTCCATTAAGGTTCAAATTTCGGCCCTGTCAATTTTCTTCCAAAAAGAACTAGCTTCAGTCCCTGAAGTTCAGACGTTGTGAAAGGGGTACTGTATATACAGCCTCCTTTTGTGCCTCCAGTGGCACCTTGGGATCTAAATGTAGTTTTTGGGTTCCAAAAGTCACATTGGTTTGAACCACTTAAATATGTGGAGTTAAAATATCTCACATGGAAAGTGGTCATGCTGTTGGCCCTGGCCTGGGCCAGGTGCGTGTCAGAATTGGCGGCTTTATCCTGTAAAAGCCCTCATCTGATTTTCCATTCGGACAGGGCGGAATTGAGGACTTGTCCTCAGTTTCTCCCTAAGGTGGTTTTCAGCGTTTTCACCTGAATCAACCTATTGTGGTGCCTGCGGCTACTAGGGACTTGGAGGACTCCAAGTTGCTAGACGTTGTCAGGGCCCTGGAAATATAGGTTTCCAGGACGGCTGGAGTCAGAAAATCTGACTCGTTGTTTATTCTGTATGCACCCAACAAGCTGGGTGCTCCTGCTTCTAAGCAGACTATTGCTCGTTGGATTTGTAGTACAATTCAGCTTGCACATTCTGTGGCAGGCCTGCCACAGCCAAAATCTGTAAAAGCCCATTCCACAAGGAAGGTGGGCTCATCTTGGGTGGCTGCCCGAGGGGTCTCGGCTTTACATCTTTGCCGAGCAGCTACTTGGTCAGGAGCAAATACGTTTGTAAAATTCTACAAATTTGATACCCTGGCTGAGGACCTGGAGTTCTCTCATTTGGTGCTGCAGAGTCATCCGCACTCTCCCGCCCGTTTGGGAGCTTTGGTATAATCCCCATGGTCCTTACGGAGTCCCCAGCATCCACTAGGACGTCAGAGAAAATAAGAATTTACTTACCGATAATTCTATTTCTCGTAGTCCGTAGTGGATGCTGGGCGCCCATCCCAAGTGCGGATTGTCTGCAATACTGGTACATAGTTATTGTTACCAAAAAAATCGGGTTATTGCTGTAGTGAGCCATCTTTTCTAGAGGCTCCTCTGTTATCATGCTGTTAACTGGGTTTAGATCACAAGTTATATGGTGTGATTGGTGTGGCTGGTATGAGTCTTACCCGGGATTCAAAATCCTTCCTTATTGTGTACGCTCGTCCGGGCACAGTATCCTAACTGAGGCTTGGAGGAGGGTCATAGGGGGAGGAGCCAGTGCACACCAGGTAGTTCTAAAGCTTTACTTTTGTGCCCAGTCTCCTGCGGAGCCGCTATCCCCATGGTCCTTACGGAGTCCCCAGCATCCACTACGGACTACGAGAAATAGAATTATCGGTAAGTAAATTCTTATTTTCCTCGTACGGTCAGTCTCCTCTGGGCACAGTTTCTTTAACTGAGGTCTGGAGGAGGGGCATAGAGGGAGGAGCCAGTGCACACCCATCTAAAGTTCTTTAAAGTGCCCATGTCTCCTGCGGAGCCCGTCTATACCCCATGGTCCTTACGGAGTCCCCAGCATCCTCTACAGACTAGGAGAAAAAGATTTACCGGTAGGTTTAAAATCTTATTTTTGTGCACTGTGGGAGACTTGGCCAGTATAAACATTTATCAGCAGCTCCATTATAGGGGGTGGAGCTTGTTCAGAGTGGGATCAGCGGCATTTTGGCGCCTGCCTCTGCATAAGCAGCAGCAGCTAGGACGCGCAGCTCCTCCAAAGATCCGGGAGTCACTGAAAACTGGTACAGGGTTGTACTAGCAGTGGGAGAGCCGCTCTTACACAATATAGTGTCTTTAAGAGCACACACAATCCGGGTTACTGGTATATAGATTTATTTCAGCTTGTAGTTGTTACTTCTCTCACTCTGAGTCCCCATCGCTCACGCAGTGAGGCAGGCTTATTACACTTGCCTGTGAGTTTTGTATGTGTGTGTGAGAGTGTTGTTCACTGTTATTATGGTTAAACACGCTGTATGCAAAGTTTGTCCTATCAGATTCTCCCCTTCTACCACTGGGTCCTTTATCATGTGACCATTGCAGTCAGTCTTCTCAGGTCAGTGTGGAGAAGACTGGGGGGGTCAGGAGCCTTCTTGGCTCGATGACATTAAGACTATGATGGCTGACATGTCATCCCAACTTGATGCAAAAAGCTATACAACTGCAACAGGCGGTTGCAGACCTTGCAGCAAAGGTGATTACAGACATCCTTCCCTCCATAGTTCAGGGCCACTTAAGCGTGGGCTGCCTGCTCTTCTAGCAGATGAGGAGGATATTCTGGAAGAGGGGGAGGAATTAGAACCTGACATAGAAGATTCCACTCCTGCAGATGGTATTGAACCCCTTGTTCTTGCTATCAGGGATGTACTAAAGGTCCCTTTTAGAAGAGGCTGCTTCTACGCAGTCGTTTTTTCTTGTGCAGAAAATAATTAACATCACCTTCCCTGATTCTCCAGAATTAGATGAGGTTTTTAAACAAGCCTAGAAAAATCCTGATAAAAGTTATCAGGTTACTAGAAAGTTTTTACGTTCTTTCCCATTCTCACCAGAGGGTAGAAAATATTGGGAAGAACCCCCAACTGTTGATGATTCTGTCTCCCGCCTCTCTAAGAAGGTGGTGTTACCGGCGCCTCTGTCTTTTCAGCTTAAAGACCGTGGGGATAGGATCATGGAGTCTACACTAAAATCTGTTTACACAGCGGCTGGCGTATCACAAGGACCGGTGATAGCGGGTTGCTGGATGTCACATGCCATTCACACCTGTGCTACTCAGATTCAAGAGGGCCTTGCGGGGGATATGCCACTGGTCACTACAGTGACCCTCATTAGGCACATTCAGGGTACTGCACGCAAGGAAATAGTTTCTATTAATGCTGGAACTACTACCATGGCAATGTCGGCACGCAGGGCCTTGTGGTTGTGTCAGTGGATTGCCAATGCAGAATCCAAGCGCAGTGTGGAGAGTCTTCCTTTTTCTATTACGTCCTAGAGGATGCTGGGGTCCACATTAGTACCATAGGGGGTATAGACTGGTCCACCAGGAGCTATGGGCACTTTAAGAGTTTGATAGTGTGGGCTGGCTCCTCCCTCTATGCCCCTCCTACCAGACTCTGTTTAGAAAATGTGCCCGGTGGAGCCGGTCACAGCTAGGGTAGCTCCTAGAGCTTTTCTGGTTTTATTTTTATTTTTTTTAAAGAAGTTAGTCCCTGCTTTGTGTGACTTAGGGGGGGGGGGGGGGGGAGTAGTGTCCAACCCTCTGAGGTTAATGGCCATTATCTCCGCTGACAGGACACTGAGTTCCTGAGGGTGATGATAGTTAGTCCCCGAGGCGACCGCTCACTCCCGCAGCATGCCGTCACCCCCTAACAGAGCCAAAAGATCGAGGTGGTGAGTAGAGCACCGGTGACCCCACAAGCGGGGAACAGGTGAGAATGGCGGCATCAAGGTGGGAGCGCAGCGCTGAAGCTGCGCTCCGGAAGGCTCAACGGTACAGATGAGGGGCGCCCTGGGCCAGCACAATACCCTTACACTAGTCAGATTGCTTTCAGGGACTCTGTCTACTGCCAGCACACAATTCTCAGGCCAGTATAAAAAATTTCAAAAGTGTGGGAAGACGCGCCATTTTAGGGATCTGAGCTTCTCCTCAGAGCGGACCCAGCAACTCACCAGCGCCATTTTCTCCCTGCAGATCATCATCACAGAGACGCTGCAAGGAGCGCTGATCCTCCTTATAACTCCAGCTATCCAGTGCGGTACCAGGGGGTTGTAGAAGGGAGGGGGGGGGGGGGGGAGTGTTTTATTCACAACTGTGTAGCCTATTAAGGTTGCACAGTCAGCGCGATGCGCTTATTATAGAACTTCCTACAGGGGCGCTGTGTGGGTGCTGGCTCCATTAACTGTGTTTCTCTGAAGGTACTTGGGGAAAACTGTGTCTGACATTTTCCTGTGTGTGTGTGTGTGTGTGTGTGTGTGTGTGTGTATATGCAAATTTCTCACATTACCATGTCCAGGGACTCAGTATCTTGTGCTGCAGAGTATGTATCTTCACCAGAGGAATCCATTCCAAGTACTCGGGAATTTAATTTACTGTCTCAGCCTTCTGAATCTGAGCCACAGTGGGTGGCTTCCATTAAGGGAATGATATCCCAGATTTCTACTAGGATAGCCCATAATGAGACTGAAACACAGGTTTTGAAAAAATCTGTAGAGGCTTCCTCAAAAGCCCCTGGTGTATTCCCAAAGAAACATGCGCTTGCCCAGATAATGCAAGTGGACACGGATACCGACTCTGACACGGCAGACGGTGATGGGTTTATGGGGGGGGGGGGGGGGTGAGGCTTCCCTTGCAAGAGGGGTGCAGATCATGATTGAGGCCATTAGGGATGTGTTACGCATTACTGACAAGCCACCTGAGCAGGTTGAGGAGTCTTTCTTTACAGACAATAAGAAAGCCTCCCTGACCTTCCCTACGTCTGAAGAATTAAACGCATTATTTGGAAAATCCAGAGACAAAATTCCAGTTCCCAAAAAGGGTGCTCGTTGCTTTTCCTTTCCTTGAGGATGATAAGAAAAAGTGGGAAAACCCACCTATAGCTGACGCTTCTGTATCTAGACTGTCAAAATAGGTGGTTTTACCTGTCCCTGGGTCTACCGCTTTGAAAGAGCTGGCAGACCGCAAGATTGAAACTACGCTCAAATCCATATACACTACTTCAGGAGTGACGTTAAGGCCCACTATTGCCTGTGCATGGATATCTAAAGCCATAGTAAAGTTGTCAGGCACATTACTAGAGGAGTTAGATTCTATGAATAGAAGTGACATTGAATTGTTTTTACGTAACATACAGGATTTTGCGGGTTTCATGGTGGAGGCCATGAAGGACCTGGGTCATCTGAATGCAAGGACATCTTCTATGGCTGTCTTAGCACGCAGGGGACTCTGGCTGCGCCAATGGTCGGCATACACGGAATCCAGGAGAAGTGTGGAGAACCAACCCTTCACATGTCAGGCTCTATTTGGGGAAGCATTGGATGCGTGGATCTCCACGGCAACCGTTGGTAAATCAACCTTTCTTCCCTCAGCCACTCAGACAACGAAGAAACCCTTTTCTACGTCCACAATGCAGTCCTTTCGAACCGCAAAACCTAAAAAGTCTAAGCCTCCTACCACTTTCTTCAGAGGTGGGCGGGCTAAATCCAAAAAACCTGCACCTGCAGGTTCCCAGGATCAGGAGCCTGCCTCTGTTTCCTCGGTGACGGTGGACCTCACAGCCTGGAGAACGAGCAGGTGGGAGCGAGACTCCGATATTTCAGTAATGTCTGGGTGTCATCCGGTCTGGATCCCTGGGTACAGGATATTGTGTCCCAAGGGTACAGACTTGAGTTTCAAGAGCTCCCACCTCACAGATTATTCAAATCAGGCTTACCAGCTTTGCTGACAGATAGGGCTATCCTACAGGAAGCCATTCAAAAATTGGAAAGGTCAGATGTCACTGTTCCAGTTCCTCCTCATCTGGAAAACTAGGGTTACTATTCAAACCTATTTGTGGTATCGAAACCAGATGGTTCGGTCAGACCGATTTTGAACCTGAAGTCGTTAAACTCTCTTATCTGAGGGAATTCAAGTTCAAAATGGAGTCTCTGAGAGCGTTGATATCGGGTCTGGAGGAGGGAGAATTTCTGGTATCCCTAGATATCAAGGATGCGTACCTCCACATTCCGATTTGGCCGCCACACCAGGCTTATCTCAGATTTGCGCTGTTGACTGTCACTATCAGTTCCAGGCACTGCTGTTCTGCCTCTCCACGGCACCAAGGGTGTTCACCAAGGTAATGGCAGAGATGATGAGTCTCCTCCGCAGGCAGGGAGTGAATATAATTCCATATCTGGACGATCTGCTGATAAAACCGTCCTCCAGAGAGAAGTTGTTGCAGAGCATTGCTCTCACTACTCGATTGCTCAGGGATCATGGATGGATCCTGAATCTCCAAAGTCACATTTGGAGCCGACAAGGAGATTGTCTCTCCTAGGTATGATCCTTGACACGCAAGTGCAGAGGGTGTTTCTACCGGTGGAGAAAGTGTTGGTGATACAATCAGTGGTACGGGATGTCTTGAAGCCTGCCCGGGTATCGGTCCATAAGTGCATTCGCCTTCTGGCGAAGATGGTGGCCTCCTACGAGGCTCTACAGTACGGAAGATTTCATGCACGGTCCTTCCAACTGGATCTCCTAGATAAGTGGTCGGGATCTCGCCTACACATGCACTAGAGGATACGTCTGTCGCCGAAAACCAGGATCTTACTCCCATGGTGGCTACAATTGCCTCACCTTCTAGAGGGCTGCAGGGTCGGGGTTCAGAACTGGATCCTTCTAACCACGGATGCAAGTCTCAGAGGTTGGGGCACAGTCACCCAGGGGGAAACCTTCCAAGGAAGGTGGTCAAGTTTGTAATCCATTCTTCCAATAAACATCCTGGAGCTAAGAGCCATGTACAATGGTCCTCTGCAAGCGGCACACCTTCTGCAAGATCAGGCCATTCAGGTGCAGTCGGACAATGTGATGACGGTAGCCTACGTAAACCGACAGGGCAGAACGAAGAGCAGAGCTGCAATGTCGGAGGTGACAAGAATCCTCCTCTGGGCAGAAAAGCATGCAGTGGCGCTGTCAGCAATCTTCATTCCGGGAGTGGACAACTGGGAAGTGGACTTCCTCAGCAGGCACGATCTCCATCCAGGGGAGTGGGGCCTCCATCCAGAGGTGTTCACAGAGGTGACAAGTCTTTGGGGTGTACCTCAAATAGACATGATGGCCTCGCGTCTCAACAAGAAGCTTCAGAGGTACTGTTCCAGGTCGAGAGCCACAAGCACTGGAGGTGGACGCCCTGGTAACTCCGTGGGTGTTCAAGTCAGTGTACGTGTTCCCTCCACTTCCACTCATTCCAAGGATTCTAAAGCTCATAAAGAGAACAAGCGTTCAAGCTATCCTCATTGCTCCGGACTGGCTAAGAAGGGCTTGGTACGCGGATCTTCTGGAATTACTGTTGGAAGATCCGAGGCCTCTTCCTCTTCGAGAGGACCTTCTGCAACAGGGGCCATTAGCTTATCAAAGCTTAGGCTATGTTTGATGGCATGGAGGTTGAACACCAGATCTTAGCTAAGAAAGCCATTCCGAACAAGGTTATTCCTACTCTGATACAGGCTCGGAAGGGAGTAACGTCTAAACATTACCATCGCATTTGGAAAAAGGATGTGTCTTGATGTAAATCCAAGAAGTTTCCTACGGTGGAGTTTCATCTTGGACGGTTTCTCCTCTTCCTGCAAGCAGGTGTGGATATGGGCCTGCGTTTGGGATCCATAAAGGTCCAAATTCCGGCCTTATCCATTTTCTTCTAGAAACAACTGGCTTCCCTCCCTAATGTTCAGACTTTCTTGAAAAGGGTTCTGCACATCCAGCCTCCCTTTGTGCCTTCTACGGCGCCCTGGGATCTTTAACATGGTGTTGCAGTTCCTGCAATCGGATTGGTTTGAGCCTTTACAGGAGGTTGAGGTCAAGTTTCTCACTTGGAAGGCGGTCAAATCTGCTAGGCGTGTGTCTGAATTGGGGGCTTTGTCCTGCAAAAGCCCCTACTTAATTTTCCATGAAGATAGAGCTGAGCTCAGAACGTGTCAGCAATTTCTTCCGAAGGTTGTGTCGGCTTTCCATATCAACCAACAAATTGTGGTGCCAGTTGCTACTGACTCCTCATTTCCATCTAAGTCCTTGGATGTTGTAAGGGCTCTGAAGATCTATGTAAAGAGCACTGCTCGTCACAGAAAGTCGGACTCTGTTTGTCCTGTATGATCCCAAAAAGTTGGGTGTCCTGCTTCTAAGCAGACGATTTCTCGCTGGATTAGGTTCACTATCCAGCATGCTTATTCTACGGCAGGATTGATGTGTCCAAAATCTGTTAAGGCCCACTCTACTCGTAAGGTGGGTTCTTCCTGGGCGGTTGCCCGGGGTGTCTCAGCTTTACAACTTTCCCGAGCGGCTACTTGGTCAGGGTCGAACACATTTGGTAAGTTCTACAAGTTCGATACTCTGGCCTCTGAGGACCTAAAGTTTGGTCAATCCGTTCTGCAGGAACCTCCGCGCTCTCCCTCCCATTCTGGGAGCTTTGGTACAATATTGACCCCAGCATCCTCTAGGACGTAAGAGAAAATAGGATTTTAATTACCTACCGGTAAATCCTTTTCTCGTAGTCTGTAGAGGATGCTGGGCGCCCGCCCATCACTTCATTATCCTGCAATGGTTACTTGGTTCAGTACTGCAGTACTGTGTTATTACTTGGTTAAGTACGGTTGTTCAGCTGTTGCTGAGTATTCAAGCTGGTTAGCTTGTTTTGCTTAGTATGTGTGAGCTGGTGTGATCTCGCCACTATCTGTGTAAAATCCTTCTCTCAAAGTTGTCCGTCTCCTCGGGTACAGTTTCTATACTGAGTCTGGTAGGAGGGGCATAGAGGTAGGAGCCAGCCCACACTATCAAACTGTTAAAGTGCCCATGGCTCCTGGTGGACCCGTCTATACCCCTATGGTACTAATGTGGACCCCAGCATTCTCGACGGCCTACAAGAAAAGGATTTACCAGTAGGTAATTAAAATCCTATTTTCACGGGAATGGCTTTTTGGGGTTGAGTTAGATACATGGATTTCTAAGGTCACTGCGTGGAACAAAGAAGAGGTTACTACTCAAACCTGTTTGTGTTACCGAAACCAGACTGTTCGGTAAGACCCATTCTGAATCTCAAATCCCTGAACTCTTACTTCAAGGTTTTCAAGTTCAAGATGGAGTCCCTACGCGCAGTAATTGTGGGCCTGGATGAACAGGAGTTAATGGTCTCTCTGGACATAAAGATTGCTTATCTCCAAATCTTGATTTGGCCCCCTCACCAAGCTTTTCTGAGGTTTGCCCTACTGAACGCTCACTATCCGTTTCAAGTGTTACCCTTCGGTCTGTCCACAGCTCCGAGGGTCTACACGAAGGTGATGGTGGAAATGATGTTCCAACTCTGAGTCCAGGGGGTCAATGTGGTCCTTATCTGGACGGGCTTTTGATAAAGGCAAGATCAAGGGAGCTGTTGTTGCTCCATATAGACCACACTATCCATCTTCTGTTGCGACATGGGTGGATCCTTAATTTCTCTATCGTCCTAGTGGATGCTGGGGTTCCTGAAAGGACCATGGGGAATAGCGGCTCCGCAGGAGACAGGGCACAAAAAGTAAAGCTTTAGGATCAGGTGGTGTGCACTGGCTCCTCCCCCTATGACCCTCCTCCAAGCCTCAGTTAGGTTTTTGTGCCCGGCCGAGAAGGGTGCAATCTAGGTGGCTCTCCTAAAGAGCTGCTTAGAAAAGTTTAGCTTAGGTTTTTTATTTTACAGTGAGTCCTGCTGGCAACAGGATCACTGCATCGAGGGACTTAGGGGAGAAGAAGTGAACTCACCTGCGTGCAGGATGGATTGGCTTCTTTGGCTACTGGACATTAGCTCCAGAGGGACGATCACAGGTACAGCCTGGATGGTCACCGGAGCCTCGCCGCCGGCCCCCTTGCAGATGCTGAAAAGAGAAGAAGGTCCAGAATCGGCGGCAGAAGACTCCTCAGTCTTCTTAAGGTAGCGCACAGCACTGCAGCTGTGCGCCATTGCTCTCAGCACACTTCACACGGCAGTCACTGAGGGTGCAGGGCGCTGGGGGGGGGGGGCGCCCTGGGCAGCAATGAAAATCCTTTTTTTTTGGCAAAAAATACCTCACATATAGCCTCCGGGGCTATATGGAGATATTTAACCCCTGCCAGAATCCATTTTTAAGCGGGAGACGAGCCCGCCGAAAAGGGGGCGGGGCCTATCTCCTCAGCACACAGCGCCATTTCCTCACACAGTTCCGCTGGTCAGGAAGGCTCCCAGGCTCTCCCCTGCACTGCACTACAGAAACAGGGTTAAATCAAGAGAGGGGGGGCAAAATTTGGCGAAATTGTGATTTTATAAAAGCAGCTATAAGGGAGCACTTATTATAAGGCTATCCCTGTAAAATATAGCGTTTTGGTGTGTGCTGGCAAACTCTCCCTCTGTCTCCCCAAGGGGCTAGTGGGGTCCTGTCCTCTATCAGAGCATTCCCTGTGTGTGTGTGCTATATGTCGGTACGTGTGTGTCGACATGTATGAGGACGATGTTGGTGAGGAGGCGGAGCAAATTGCCTGTAATGGTGATGTCACTCTCTAGGGAGTCGACACCGGAATGGATGGCTTATTTATGGAATTACGTGATAATGTCAACACGCTGCAAGGTCGGTTGGCGACATGAGACGGCTGGCAAACAAATTAGTACCTGTCCAGGCGTCTCAAACACCGTCAGGGGCGTTAAAACGTCCTTTTACCTCAGTCGGTCGACAGACACAGACACGGACACTGATTTCAGTGTCGACGGTGAAGAAACAAACGTATTTCCCTTTAGGGCCACACGTTACTTGTTAAGGGCAATGAAGGAGGTGTTACATATTTCTGATACTACAAGTACCACAAAAGAGGGTATTATGTGGGATGTGAAAAAACTACCTGTAGTTTTTCCTGAATCAGATAAATTAAATGAAGTGTGTGATGATGCGTGGGTTCCCCCCGATAGAAAATTATTGGCGGTATACCCTTTCCCGCCAGAAGTTAGGGCGCGGTGGGAAACACCCCTTAGGGTGGATAAGGCGCTCACACGCTTATCAAAACAAGTGGCGGTACCGTCTATAGATAGGGCCGTCCTCAAGGAGCCAGCTGACAGGAGGCTGGAAAATATCATAAAAAGTATATACACACATACTGGTGTTATACTGCGACCAGCGATCGCCTCAGCCTGGATGTGCAGAGCTGGGGTGGCTTGGTCGGATTCCCTGACTAAAAATATTGATACCCTTGACAGGGACAGTATTTTATTGACTATAGAGCATTTAAAGGATGCATTTCTATATATACGAGATGCACAGAGGGATATTTGCACTCTGGCATCAAGAGTAAGTGCGATGTCCATATCTGCCAGAAGATGTTTATGGACACGACAGTGGTCAGGTGATGCAGATTCCAAACGGCACAAAGGTGTATTGCCGTATAAAGGAAGAGGAGTTATTTGGGGTCGGTCCATCGGACCTGGTGGCCACGGCAACTGCTGGAAAATCCACCGTTTTTACCCTAAGTCACATCTCTGCAGAAAAAGACACCGTCTTTTCAGCCTCAGTCCTTTCGTCCCTATAAGAGTCATATCTGCCCAGGGATAGAGGAAAGGGAAGAAGACTGCAGCAGGCAGCCCATTCCCAGGAACAGAAGCCTTCCACCGCTTCTGCCAAGCTCTCAGCATGACGCTGGGACCGTACAGGACCCCTGGATCCTACAAGTAGTATCCCAGGGGTACAGATTGGAATGTCGAGACGTTTCCCCCTCGCAGGCTCCTGAAGTCTGCTTTACCAAGGTCTCCCTCCGACAAGGAGACAGTATGGGAAACAATTCACAAGCTGTATTCCCAGCAGGTGATAATCAAATTACCCCTCCTACAACAAGGAAAGGGGTATTATTCCACATTATATTGTGGTACTGAAGACAGAAGGCTAGGTGAGACCTATTCTAAATCTAAAAAATTTGAACACTTACAAAGGTTCAAATCAAGATGGAGTCACTCAGAGCAGTGATAACGAACCAGGAAGAAGGGGACTATATAGTGTCCCGGGACATCAGCGATGCTTACCTCCATGTCCCAAATTTGCCCTTCTCACTAAGGGTACTTCAGGTTCGTGGTACAGAACTGTCACTATCAGTTTCAGACGCTGCCGTTTGGATTGTCCACGGCACCCCGGGTCTTTACCAAGGTAATGGCCGAAATGATGATTCTTCTTCGAAGAAAAGGCGTCTTAATTATCCCTTACTTGGACGATCTCCTGATAAGGGCAAAGTCCAGGGAACAGTTGGAGGTCGGAGTAGCACTATCTCGGATACTGCTACAACAGCACGGGTGGATTCTAAATATTCCAAAATCGCAGCTGATCCCGACGACACGTCTGCTGTGCCTAGGGATGATTCTGGACACAGTCCAGAAAAAGGTGTTTCTCCCGGAAGAGAAAGCCAGGGAGTTATCCGAGCTAGTCAGGAACCTCCTAAAACCAGGAAAAGTGTCAGTGCATCATTGCACAAGGGTCCTGGTAAAAATGGTGGCTTCCTACGAAGCAATTCCATTCGGCAGATTTCACGCAAGAACTTTTCAGTGGGATCTGCTGGACAAATGGTCCGGATCGCATCTTCAGATGCATCAGCGGATAACCCTATATCCAAGGACAAGGGTGTCTCTCCTGTGGTGGTTACAGAGTGCTCATCTTCTAGAGGGCCGCAGATTCGGCATTCAGGATTGGATGCTGGTGACCACGGAGGCCAGCCCGAGAGGCTGGGGAGCAGTCACACAAGGAAAAAATTTCCAGGGAGTGTGATCAAGTCTGGAGACTTTTCTCCACATAAATATACTGGAGCTAAGGGTAATTTTATAATGCTCTAAGCTTAGCAAGACCTCTGCTTCAAGGTCAGCCGGTATTGATCCAGTGGGAAAAACATCACGGCAGTCGCCCACGTAAACAGACAGGGCGGCTCAAGAAGCAGGAGGGCAATGGCAAAAACTGCAAGGACTTTTCGCTGGGCGGAAAATCATGTGATAGCACTGTCAGCAGTGTTTCATTCCGGGAATGGAAACTGGGAAGCAGACTTCCTCAGCAGGCACGACCTCCACCCGGGAGAGTGGAAACTTCATCGGGAAGTTTTTCTACATGATTGTAAACCGTTGGGAAATACCAAAGGTGGACATGATGGCGTCCCGTCTGAACAAAAAACGGGACAGGTATTGCGCCAGGTCAAGAGACCCTCAGGCAATAGCTGTGGACGTTCTGGTAACACCGTGGGTGTACCAGTCGGTGTATGTGTTCCCTCCTCTGCTTCTCATACCTAAGGTACTGAGAATTATAAGACGTAGAGGAGTAAGAACTATACTCATGGCTCCGGATTGGCCAAGAAGGACTTGGTACCCGGAACTTCAAGAGATGCTCACAGAGGACTTATGGCCTCTGCCGCTAAGAAGGGACTTGCTTCAGCAAGTACCATGTCTGTTCCAAGACTTACCGCAGCTGCGTTTGACGGCATGGCGGTGGAACGCCGGATCCTAAGGGAAAAAGGCATTCCGGAAGAGGTCATTCCTACCCTGGTCAAAGCCAGGAAGGAGGTGACCGCACAACATTATCACCACATGTGGCGAAAATATGTTGCGTGGTGTGAGGCCAGGAAGGCCCCACGAAGAAATTTCAACTCGGTCGATTCCTGCATTTCCTGCAAACAGGAGTGTCTATGGGCCTCAAATTGGGGTCCATTAAGGTTCAAAATTCGGCCCTGTCGATTTTCTTCCAGAAAGAATTGGCTTCAGTTCCTGAAGTCCAGAAGTTTGTCAAGGGAGTATTGCATATACAACCCCCTTTTGTGCCTCCAGTGGCACTGTGGGATCTCAACGTAGTTCTGGGATTCCTCAAATCACATTGGTTTAAAACCAGTCAAATCTGTGGATTTGAAGCATCTCACATGAAAAGTGACCATGCTCTTGGCCCTGGCCTGGGCCAGGCGAGTGTCAAATTGGTGGTTTTTTTCTCAAAAAAGCCCATATCTGTTTGTCCATTCGGACAGGGCAGAGCTGCGGACTCGTCCCCAGTTCTCTCCCTAAGGTGGTGTCAGTGTTTCACCTGAACCAGCTTATTGTGGTGCCTTGCGCCTACTAGGGACTTGGAGGACTCCAAGTTGCTAGATGTTGTCAGGGCCCTGAAAATATAGGTTCCAGGACGGCTGGAGTCAGGAAAACTGACTTGCTGTTATCCTGTATGCACCCAACAAACGGGGTGCTCTTGCTTCTAAGCAGACTATTGCTAGTTGGATGTGTAATACAATTCAGCTTGCACATTCTGTGGCAGGCCTGCCACAGCCAAAATATGTAAATGCCCATTCCACAAGGAAGGTGGGCTCATCTTGGGCAGCTGCCCGAGGGGTCTCGGCTTTACAACTTTGCCGAGCGGCTACTTAGTCAGGGGCAAACACGTTTGTAAAATCCTACAAATTTGATACCCTGGCTAAGGAGGACCTGGAGTTCTCTCATTCGGTGCTGCAGAGTCATCCGCACTCTCCCGCCCGTTTGGGAGCTTTGGTATAATCCCCATGGTCCTTTCAGGAACCCCAGCATCCACTAGGACGATAGAGAAAATAAGAATTTACTTACCGATAATTCTATTTCTCGGAGTCCGTAGTGGATGCTGGGCGCCCATCCCAAGTGCGGATTATCTGCAATACTTGTACATAGTTACAAAAATCGGGTTATTATTGTTGTGAGCCATCTTTTCAGAGGCTCCGCTGTTATCATACTGTTAACTGGGTTCAGATCACAGGTTGTACAGTGTGATTGGTGTGGCTGGTATGAGTCTTACCCGGGATTCAAAATCCTTCCTTATTGTGTACGCTCGTCCGGGCACAGTATCCTAACTGAGGCTTGGAGGAGGGTCATAGGGGGAGGAGCCAGTGCACACCACCTGATCCTAAAGCTTTACTTTTTGTGCCCTGTCTCCTGCGGAGCCGCTATTCCCCATGGTCCTTTCAGGAACCCCAGCATCCACTACGGACTCCGAGAAATAGAATTATCGGTAAGTAAATTCTTATTTTCCATAAGACCCACCTGGACTAACTCAGCGTCTCCTGTTCCTGGGAATGTTACTGGATACAGCGTCCAAAAAAGTCTTCCTCCCCGAAGACAAAGCGAGAATGCTTCAGGACATGGTCCAAATGATCTTCCGACCTACAAGAATATCCATCCATCCATCTTTGCATAAAATTGTTGGGGAAGATGGTAGCCTCATACGAGACGATTCAGTATGGAGGGTTCCATGCGAGAACTTTTCAGTTGGATCTCCTGAGCAAGTGGTCCCTATCACATCTTCAAATGCACCGAATAATACGCATGTCGCTTCAAGCCAGGATTTCTCCCGACCCCCCCCCCCCCCCCCCCCCCGTGGTGGCTACAGTCCTCCAACCTACTGGAAGGTCGAAGATTCGGGATCCAGGATTTGAACATCCTCACGACGGATGCGAGGATGGGGAGCTATTACCCAAGGGGCCCAGTTCCAGGGCAGGTGGTCAGCCCACGAATCCCTACTTCCTATCAACATTCTAGAACTTCGGCCGATCTACAATGCTCTGCTTCAGGTCTCTCCTTTGCTCAGGTATCGGGTGATCCAGGTTCAGTCGGACAGTGCCACGGAGATGGCTTACTTAAATCGACAAGGAGGAACAAAAAGCAGAGTCTGCATGCGAGAGGGGTCAAAGATACTCCTCTGGGCGGAAAGAAACGCAAGAGTCTTGTCCGCCATTTTCATTCCAGGGGTGGACAACTGGGAAGTGGACTCGGAGTCGTCACGATCCCCACCCGGGTGAGTGGGGTCTCTACCAGCAGATTTTTCAACAGATCATCGATGTGTGGGGTTGCCCACAGATAGACTTGATGGCCTCTCGGCTCAACAAGAAGCTTCCCTGGGACCCTCAAGCGAGCTTAATAGACGCACTGACGTCTCCTTGGCCTTATTGGTCGGTTTACCTGTTTCCTCCGATTCAGTTACTCCCGCGGGTGCTCAAACGAATCCGGAATCGGGGGCTCCAGGCAATTCTGATAGCCCTGGATTGGCCTCGGAGGGCGTGGTACCCAGACCTTCTGAACATGTTCGTGGCGCACCCTTGGCCTCTGCCACTGAGAAGATTTTCTACAACAAGGGCCTTTCATCTACCCGGACTTACGGCATCTTTGTTTAACTGCTTGGAAGTCGAGCGGAACATCTTAGCTCGGAAAGGCCTTTTCAAGAAGGTTATTTCAACCATGGTCCAGGCCAGAAAGCCGGTAACATCTAAACACTATCATCCTATCTGGAGGAGATATGTCTCCTGGTGTGATGAACGCACATTTCCGCCGGCGAAGTTCCATTTAGGACGTCTTTTACGTTTCATGCAGGCTGGTGTGGATAAGGGCTTGCGTCTGGGGTCCCTCAAGTTCCAGATCTCGGCCCTCTCCATTTTCTTCCAGAAAAGTTGACTGTGTTGCCAGAGGTTCAGACTTTCTTGCAACGAGTTCTCCACATACACCCTCAGTTTGTGCCACCCTCTGAACCCTGGGTCCTGAATGTGGTGTTAGAATTTCTACAGTCCTCCTGGTTTGAACCTTTGTCGTCTGTGGAAGATAAGTACCTCACGTGTTAGACGGTGGTGTTGCTGGCCCTGGCTTCTGCTAGACGTGTCTCCGAATTGGGGGCTTTATCGTGTAGAAGTCCTTACCTCGTCTTCTACGAGGACAGAGTGGAGCTTAGGACCAGACAGCAGTTGCTGCTGAAGGTTGTCTCTGCATTATACCTGAATCAACCAATCGTCCTGTCTAGTGCTGGCACTTCTGCTCCTCCGGAGTCATTGGATGCTGTGCGAGCTTTGAGGATTTATGTCAAAAACACGGCTCGGATCAGAAAGACTGATTCCTTGTTCGTGCTCTGTGATGCGCAGAAAAAAGGTTGTCTTGCTTCTAAGCAGTCCATTACTCGTTGGTTTAGGCTGACTATCCAACAGACTTATGTGTCGGCAGCCTTACCTGTTCCACAGTGTCTGAAGGCCCACTCTACAAGATCAGTGGTGTCTTCCTAGGCGGCTGCCCGTGCAGTCTCAGCCTTTCAATTATGCCGAGCTGCTACCTGGTCGGGGAAGAACACCTTTGTGACGTTCTACCAGTTTGATACCCTGGCCAAAGAGGATACCCAGTTTGGGCAGGCGGTACTGCAGTAGTCTCCGCCCGTTCTGGATGCTTTGGGACGTCCCCATCATACTAAGTTCACCCCAGTATCCCTTATGGATGCCAGAGGAAACGGGATTTTAATACCTATCGGTAAATCCCTTTCTCGTAGTCCATAAGGGATACTGGGCGCTCGCCTCAATGCGTTGACTTGTCTGCAGGTTTTTTCTTTTACATAAGTTACCTGTTCAGCTGTTCCTGTTTGTTCCAGCCGTTTGCTGGTTGTTTTATGTTATGGTGTGCTGTTGTGTGAATCTCGCCACTCGTTCTGTTCTTTCTCACAAGTATGTCCTTTCTCCTTCAGGCACTATTTTGCTTAACTGCCTGTGGGAGGGGGCATAGAGGGGATGAGCCAGCACACCCAGTGGAAGAAATTTAAAGTGCACAGGCTCCTTTGGACCCCTTCTATACCCCATCGTACTAAGTTCGCCACAGTATCCCTTATGGACTACGAGAAAGGGATTTACCGGTACATATTAAAATCCCATTTTCCCGCTACCCTTGGGAATTTGAGCTAGATGGAAGAGCACATACAATTTTACAGCTGTTGGTCGCACAGCTTTAAGTCAAAGGGGTCTATTTACCAAGCCTTGGAGAGAGATAAAGTACAGCCAGTCAGTTCCTTACTTGCGTGTTATAGGCTGTGTTTGAAAAATGACAGGAGCTGGTTGGTTGGTACTTTATATCCGTCCACTTTATTTCTCTCCAAGGCTTAGTACAGATGCATCCTCAATGTCATGTAGCGCGAGATGCCTGGTGTGAGTAACTTGCCAAGTCCTATGCAACTCTGCTAACGTTGGGTGTCTTTTTATTTTTATTTTATTTTTTATTTATTTTTTTGCCAAAAAGTCCTTTCTCATATATCGATATAACCAGCACAGTCTTTTTGCATGCTATCCATGTTATTTTACGACTAAGTTGCATGTTCATAAAAAGATGCCTGGTGCTAGAAGATTCTCATGCAACGTGGCGTGCCAAGAGGGGCGTGACTGCAGCAAAGATGTATGACTACCTATCTGTATTTAGACCCTATAATTAAGGATAACCGTTAAGCACAATTTACTTAACTTTTTTTTCTGAATAAGAAACTTTTGGCCTATGGGTGCTGATACTGTAGGGCGCTATGATTCCAAAAAGTTTGGTAACCACTGGTGTACAGATGTGTTCTCTTACATCTTTGCTCCGTACGATACAAGTGAGCGCCGCGTGACTTAGTAGCGCAGAGCGACCTTTTTTGAATTTTGTTCCGCGAAAATGTGTCTTAGACGCGCAGTGATGTAATAGGAGGCAGCTTCTGCTGATTAAAATGATATGCACATGCCTGTGTTCTGTGTATCCCAGCAGTCATGGTTGCCGGCAGTCATATGACTGATACCGGAATCCCGGAGCCGGAACACCGACCACTGACACCCCGAAGGTAAGTATCGGGTCTCTGTTAGGGTAAGGGCCGGGTGAGGGGGTGTGTGTGTTTAGGGTTAGGCACTAGAAGAATGAATTAGCCATAGCTGCCTCCCCTCCAAGTCTTAGCCCTAGGTCCCCAATACCAGTGTGCTCCATCCCCCTCCCCAAATGTTAGTCATAGCAGTCACCCCAGACGTGTTAGGATTAGGGGTGTGGACAGAGGAGGGCTAAGATAGTTACTCTGGCGGCATTCTTATGTATAACACCCGTCCAGCCATACTTTCCCTGTTCAATAGAGCAGGGGTTCTGAAACTTGGTCCTTGGTATCAAACGGTTCATGTTTTTCTTGTCTCCTCACGGAATCACAAGTGAAATAATTAGCTCCACCTGTGTATCTTTTAAATATGTAATTGAGTAATGAATACACTTGTGCTTCTGGAAAATGTGAACCGTTTGATGTCCTGAGGAGAGAGTTTGAGAACCACTGCAAAAGAGCATGCTTTGCCATCTTGTGGTTCTCCAGCTGTTGTGATGTCCCAGCATGCCCTGCTACAGTTTTGCTATTGGGGAATACTAAAACTGTGGCAGGGTATGCTGGAATGTGCAGTTTCACAATAGCTGGAAAGCCACAAGTTGGTCAGGCCTGCTATAGCGTTTATAAGCTAATTTTTAGCGCTTGGGATACTGGGTGATAATGACTTATTAGGATAAACTAACACACAGATTCGAATTAAGGTCTCTCAGAACCCTTTCAGACATCAGAACCGGGATATTGCTGGGTCTATCACACTGGCAAATTCCTGGGTCTCTCCTCCGTGATCCTGGTCGGGAGCAGGGTCGCGGACCCGGGGCTTAGGGTGCGTACACACTATGCAATATTGCATATGGTCTGGCTGATATCGGCCGGATACTTACAATATTGTATAGTGTGTACGCTCGATATTTGGTTTGATGCGCACTCCCGCGGGTTGTATGCTGCATCCCACGTGCGATGTTGCTAATGCAGCATGGCCCTGCTCCCCTCCACCCATCTCCCGCCGCCGCTTGTCGCAGCCAGTAATGGCAAGTGTGTATGCACTTGCCAATGTCTGAGTCCCATCACAACCAATGTTACGTCATGCGGACATCTCACTGATGTGTACATTACCTTTGTCCCAGGTCATTTGCATTCAGACATTCCATAATCCCAGGTTGATGTGCATTCACATGCATACACCCAGGATTTTGCTGCATGTCTGAAAGGGGTCTTGGTGTACTTCTAAAAATGACAAGTGGAGAAGTTGCCCATAGCAACCAAGCAGATTTTAGCATTTGTTTATTTAGTACAGTCTAAAGTTATAGCGTAACCCGATTGGCTGCTGTGGGCAAATTGTCAACTAAACATAAGGCCCATATAGACGGGCCGATGTGGGAGAGATGTGTGCTGAGCGAACCGCTCAGCACACATCTCTCCCGCTGCTCAGCAGAGCGCGATCTGTGCTGAGCGTGCGGGGGGAGACGCGGGGGCCGCTCATTTCACCCAGCGGGTGAAGTGAGCGACCCGCTAGATTGGCCTGCATGCAGGCCAATCTAGCAGCAGCGATAGCGAGGCGCGGGGCTGCGCATCGCTATCGCTGTAGGGGGTACACACGGAGCGATAATGCTCAAATTCTAAGCAATCTAGTCAGATTGCTTAGAATATTGCTCAGTGAGTACCCCCCTATAGAGGAGGGTTTTGGCAAGCAATCTACTAACATCAGTTGACAATGAAATGTTCTGTCATTCGCTAATCTTCCTAGCACAATGGAGACTTCTCTCATGCTAGACACCCCGACTTCTGGTATCTCCTTTAGATTTCCAATCTGAATTTCCATTATGGAAATTGTCCTTGCTGGTTCACATTTAGCAAACTAGTTATTATTGGACAATAAATTCAAAGTATGAAGGAAAACTGCTTTCTCCAATGTCGAAAAAGCCAGAAACTTAAAATATTGAGTTTGTTTATTTAAGCACTTGGACCTATCTGCGCTTTTCCACGAAGAACTAACTTGTATTTCCCCTTTAACTAACATCTGCCTTGAATGCTTGATTTTGCTGTCTCCACAATACTCTTCACAGCTCTTCTCTACTGTTGCTTTCAGAATTTCATTTCTGAGTGTCCGAAATCAAAGCTAAGTTTCTTAAGTAGATGTCCGCACGCATGCTGTGTTTGGGTTTTTAACACCGCTGATTCTTACTCCCCCCTCACTCCATTTCTTTTGTCGTGCGTACTCCCTGTAGATCGACAGAAGGATATTGGCATTCATCGAGAGAAAGCAAGCAGAGATCAATGAAAACAACGTCCGGGAGTTCTGCAACGTTATTGATTGTAATCAAGGTAAATGCTCCTACAGTCACTCCAGGTCCCAGTGATCTCTGCTAGAGATATGATGCAAAATGTGCTCTCAGTCTGTTTCATGGCTTTGTACAGCTAGCAGTGCACTTTGATGCATCTTGCAGAGAATAGGTACTGTAGATGAAATTGCCATACACACTAACTTCCTTTCATTTGTGGTGCATATAATAGAAAAGAATGCGTCTAAGCTGGAAAATGAATGCATCCGACCAATATTTCTTTTTCTTTTTTTTTTATTGAATATAACCATGTATCCTGTCGTATAATAAAACTCCTCAGATAAAAATATTGTTTTAATCAAATATAATGTTTTAGCAAATAATTATTTTTGTTTGTTTATGGTGTGTTTTGTGTAGATAAAGTTATAGGTACTATGGTCTTTGCATAGCTTGCAAGGGTCATTCCGTGTCAAATCAGCACACTTTGGGGCAGATGTATTAACCTGGAGATGGCATAAGGAAGTGATAAACCAGTGATATGTGCAAGGTGATAAAGGCACCAGCCAATCAGCTCCAATATGTAAATTAACAGTTAGGATCTGATTGGCTGCTGCCTTTATCACGTTGCACATATCACTGGTTTATCACTTCCTTATGCCTTCTCCAGGTTAATACATCTGCCCCTTTTTTTGTTAACATTTTACATCACCAGCTCAGATTTTGTTAAAATTTGGTATATGGAGAGTATATATGTAGTCTAAAGGTGTGTGTACACACGGTGAGATTTTTTCTTAAGATTTTGACTATATAGTCAAAATCGTAAGAAAAGTTAGTGCAGATCGCAAGGTAAAAGTCACCTTGTGATCCCGATGTGCGGTCCCGCCAGGTCGGCATCGCAAGAAAAGATAGACTGTGCAGGCAAGTCAATCCTTGCTAGATCGGTGTACTATCTAGTTCATCTCACATGTCAATGACATCTCACATAAGCCAAAATCTCACATAAGCCAAAATCGTAAGCACACATAGTACAGATCTCAAGAAAAGTTAGTCAAAATCTGTCCTATCTGGCCTCCGGGGAGTTCAAGGGAAATCGCAAGTAAAAATAGGACATAGCAAGGATCTCACCGTGTGTACACACCCTAAGAAAAATACTGCATATCATTTAAATATCTCATACCGTTTCCAAATTATGGCTATGTAAAGATTTTATTTTTTTTTAATCTGTCAACGCACAACCCGCATATTTTCAAATCGCCATAGCAGCTTTTCTAATTATGCCTTTTCATATGAATTACAACACAATAGGCTTTGTAAGGAATTTTTTTTTCAAAATTCATACTGAAATTTTCGATGAAAATATGCTGGTTGGGTGTTTTTGACAGATTTTTTAAAACTTTACATAGCCATATTTTGGAACAGACATGAGATATTTAAGTAATATTTCTCTGACGTCCTAGTGGATGCTGGGAACTCCGTAAGGACCATGGGGAATAGCGGCTCCGCAGGAGACTGGGCACATCTAAAGAAAGCTTTAGGACTATCTGGTGTGCACTGGCTCCTCCCCCTATGACCCTCCTCCAAGCCTCAGTTAGATTTTTGTGCCCGACCGAGCAGGGTGCAATCTAGGAGGCTCTCCTGAGCTTCTTAGAAAAAGTTAGTTTTAGGTTTTTTATTTTCAGTGAGACCTGCTGGCAACAGGCTCACTGCATCGAGGGACTAAGGGGAGAAGAAGCGAACCTGCCTGCTTGCAGCCAGCTTGGGCTTCTTAGGCTACTGGACACCATTAGCTCCAGAGGGACCGAACACAGGCCCAGCCTCGGAGTCCGGTCCCAGAGCCGCGCCGCCGGCCCCCTTACAGAGCCAGAAGCAAGAAGAGGTCCGGAAAATCGGCGGCAGAAGACATCAGTCTTCACCAAGGTAGCGCACAGCACTGCAGCTGTGCGCCATTGCTCCTCATGCACACCACACACTCCGGTCACTGAGGGTGCAGGGCGCTGGGGGGGGGCGCCCTGAGCAGCAATATAAACACCTTGGCTGGCAAAAATACATCACATATAACCCCCAGGGCTATATGGATGTATATTAACCCCTGCCAGATTCCATAAAAATGCGGGAGAAAGGTCAGCGAAAAAGGGGCGGAGCTATCTCCTTCAGCACACTGGCGCCATTTTTCCCTCACAGCTCCGTTGGAGGGAAGCTCCCTGGCTCTCCCCTGCAGTTAATACACTACAGAAAGGGTTAAAAAGAGAGGGGGGGGGGCACAATTTAGGCGCAGTATACAATATATATGCAGCTATAAGGGAAAACACTTTTTTATAGGTGCTATCCCTGTGATATATAGCGCCCTGGTGTGTGCTGGCATACTCTCCCTCTGTCTCCCCAAAGGGCTTTGTGGGGTCCTGTCCTCTATCAGAGCATTCCCTGTGTGTGTGTTGTGTGTCGGTACGGCTGTGTCGACAGGTATGTGGAGGATAATGAGGTGGAGGCGGAGCGAATGCCTGTAAATATGTTGTCACCCCCTGCGGGGTCGACACCGGTGTGGTTGAACTTATGGAAGGATTACGTGAAAGTGTCAACTCCTTACATAAAAGGTCGACGACACGGAACAGCCGGCTACTCAGCTTGTGCCTGTTCCAGCGTCTCAAATGTCATGGGGGGCTCTAAAATCAACCGCTACCTCAGATAACAGACACAGATGTCGACACGGATACTGACTCCAGTGTCGACATCGATGAGACTGGTGTACCCTCCAAATAGGTCCACCCGTTACAGGATTGAGACAATGAAAAATGTATTACACATTTATGATTATACCCCAGGTACCACATAAAAGGGTATTGTGTTTGGTGAGAGAAAACTATTAGTAGTTTTTCCTGCATCTGAGAAATTAAATGAGGTGTGTGAGGAAGAGTGGTCTTCCCCCGGTAAGAAATTGATAATTTCTACAACGGTTATTGGCAGCGTACCCTTTCCCGCCAGAGGATAGGTCACGCGGGGAAACACCCCATAGGGTAGATACAGCGCTTACACGCTTATCAGAAAAGGTGGCACTACCGTCTCCGGGTACGGCCGCCCTGAAGGAACCTGCTGATAGAAAGCAGGAGGTTACCCTATAAGATATGGTCACACACTAGGGCATTATATTGCGACCAGCCGTTGCTTCGGCATGGATGTGCAGTGCTCCCGCTGCGTGGTCAGATTCCCTGTCGGAAAATAACTATGGATAGGGACAATATTTTGCTGAAAATAGAGCATATAAAAGACGTGGTCTTATACATGCGTGATGCACAGAGGGATATTTGCCGGCTGGCATCAAAAATAAGCGCTAGGTCCATTGCCGCCAGACGGGGGTTATGGACTTGGCAATGGTCAGGCGATGCCGACTCGAATCGGCACATGGAAGTTGCCCTATAAGGGGGTAAAACTGTTTGGGGATAGTTTTTCAGACCTCGTTTCCACAGCTACTGCTGGGAAATTTATTTTTTTGCCACAGGCTACCCCACAACAAAAGAAAGCACCGTATCATCAAGTACAGTCCTTTCGGCCCCAGAAAAGCAAGAGGGCTAGAGGCTCATCCTTTCTGCCGAGAGGCAAAGGTAGAGGAAAAAGCTGCAACACACAGCTAGTTCCCAAGAGCAGAAGTCCTCCCTGCGTCCGGTAGGTCCACAGCATGGTGCTGGGGCTGCTCAGGCGGACCCGGGTACAGTGGGGGCCCGTCTCAGATATTTCAGCGGACAGTGGGCTCTCTCACATGGATCCCTGGGTCCTTCAAGTAGTATCTCAGGGGTACAGGCTGGAGTTCGAGACGTTCTTCCCCCCGCCGTTTCCTAAAATCTGCCTTACCGGCACCTCCCTCTGCCAGGGAGACGGTGTTGGTGGATATTCAACACTATAATCACAACAAGTGATTGTCAAGGTGCCCCTCCTTCAGCAAGGAAGGGGTTACTATTCCACAGTGGTTGTGGTACCGCAACGGTTCGGTGAGACCCATCTTGAAATTAAAATACTTGAACTTTTATATCAGAAGATTCAAGTTCAAGATGGAATCGCTCAGGGCGGTTATTACGAGCCTGGACGAGGGGGATTACAGGGTCTCCCTGGACATCAAGGATGCGTACCTGCATGTCCCCATTTACCCCCCTCACCAGGAGTACCTCAGATATGTGGTACAGGACTGTCACTATCAGTTCCAGATGCGGCCGTTGGAGTTGTCCACGGCACCGAAGGTCTTTACCTAGGTAATGGCCGAAGTGATGATACTCCTTCGCAAGAAGGAAGTTTTTATTATCCCGTACTTGGACGATCTCCTGATAAAGGCGAGGTCCAAAGAACAGTTGGTAGTGGGGGTAGCACTCTCTCGGGAAGTGCTACAACAGCACGACTGGATTCTCAATATTCCAAAGTCACAGCTGGTCCCGACGACACGTCTTCTGTTCCTGGGAATGTTTCTGAACGCAGACCAGAAAAGAGTTTCTTCCAGTGGAAAAAGCCGAGGAGTTGTCATCTCTAGTCAGAGACATCCTAAAACCAGGACAGGTGTCGGTACATCAATGCACACGAGTCCTGGGAAAAATGGTAGCTTCGTACGAAGCATAATTCCATTCGGAAGACTCCACGCAAGGACGTTCCAGTGGGACTAATGGTCCGGGTCCCATGTACAGATACAACAGCGGATAACCCTGTCAGCAAGAAACAGGGTGTCGCTGCTGTGGTGGCTGCAGAGGGCTCATCTACTAGTGGGCCGCAGATTCGGAATACAGGACTGGGTCCTGGTGACCACGGATGCCAGCCTTCGGGGCTGGGGTGCAGTCACACAGGGAAGAAATTTCCAAGGAGATTTCGCTTCACATAAATATTCTGCAGCTAAGGGCCATTTACAATGCCCTAAGCCAAGCAAGGCCCCTGCTTCAGAACCAGCCGGTACTGATCCAATCAGACGACATCACGGCGGTCGCCCATGTAAACAGACAGGGCGGCACAAGAAGCAGGATGGCGATGGCAGAAGCCACAAGGATTCTCCGATGGGCGACCTACACCCAGGAGAATGGGGACTTCATCCAGAAGTTTTCCAAATGCGGGTAAACCGTTGGGAATGACCACGGGTGGACATGATGGCGTCCCGCCTCAACAAGAAGTTGAAAAGATATTGCGCCATGTCAAGGGACCCTCAGGCGATCGCTGGGGACGCTCTAGTGACACCGTGGGTGTACCAGTCGGTTTATGTGTCTCCTCCTCTACCTTTCATACCCAAGGTACTGAGAATAATAAGAAGGCGAGGAGTGAAAACCATACTCTGGGTTCCGGATTGGCCATGAAGAGCTTGGTACCCGGAACTTCAAGAGATGCTGGCAGAGGACCCTTGGCCTCTGCCGCTCAGACAAGACCTGCTGCAGCAGGGACCCTATCTGTTCCAAGACTTACCGCGGCTGCGTTTGACGGCATGGCGGTAGAACACCGGATCCTAAAGGAAAAGGGTATTCCGAAGGAAGTCATCCCTACCCTGATCATTGCCAGGAAGGATGTCACCGCAAGACATTATCGCCGCGTTTGGCGAAAATTTGTTGCTTGGTGGGAGGCCATGAAGGCCCCGACGCAGGAATTTCAACTATGTCGATTCCTGCACTTCCTGCAAGCAGGGGTGACGTTTGGGCCTCAAATTGGGGTCCATCAAGGGCCAGATTTCGGCTCTGTCGATTTTCTTCCAGAAAGAACTGGCTTCACTGCCTGAAGTTCAGACTTTGGTTAAAGGAGTACTACATATTCAGCCTCCTTTTGTGCCTCCTGTGGCACTTTTTTGGATCTCGACGTGGTGTTGGATTTCCTAAAGTCGCATTGGTTGAGCCACTTAAAACCATGGAGCTAAAGTATCTCGCGTGGAAAGTGGTCATGCTGTTGGCCTTGGCCAGGCGTGTGTCAGAATTGGCGGCTTTGTCATGTAAAAGGCCTTATCTGATTTTCTGTATGGATAGGGCAGAGTTGAGGACTCGTCCTCATTTTCTCCCGAAGGTGGTCTCAGGTTTTCACTTGAACCAACCTATTGTGGTGCCTGCGGCTACTGGGGACTTGGAGGATTCCAAGTTGCTGGACGTAGTCAGGGCCCTGAAAATTGTATTTTTCCAGGACGGCTGGAGTCAGGAAAACTGACTCGCTGTTTATCCTGATGGCACCCAACCAGCTGGGTGCTCCTGCTTCTAAGCAGTCTATTGCGCGCTGGATTTGTAGCACTATTCAGCTGGCGCATTCTGCGGTAGGATTACCGCAGCCTAAATCAATAAAAGCCCATTCCACAAGGACGGTGGGCTCATCTTGGGCGGCTGCCCGAGGGGTCTCGGCTTTACAATTTTGCCGAGCAGCTACTTGGTCAGGGGCAAACACGTTTGCAAAATTCTACGAATTTGATACCCTGGCTGAGGAGGACCTGGAGTTCTCTCATTCGGTGCTGCAGAGTCATCCGCACTCTCCCGCCCGTTTGGGAGCTTTGGTATAATCCCCATGGTCCTTACGGAGTTCCCAGCATCCACTAGGACGTCAGAGAAAATAAGAATTTACTTACCGATAATTCTATTTCTCGTAGTCCGTAGTGGATGCTGGGCGCCCATCCCAAGTGCGGATTGTCTGCAATACTTGTACATAGTTATTGTTAACTAATCGGGTTCTTGTTGTGAGCCATCTATTCAGAGGCTCCTCTGTTATCATGCTGTTAACTGGGTTTCATATCACAAGTTGTACGGTGTGATTGGTGTGGCTGGTATGAGTCTTACCCGGGATTCAAAATCCTTCCTTATTGTGTACGCTCGTCCGGGCACCGTATTCTAACTGAGGCTTGGAGGAGGGTCATAGGGGGAGGAGCCAGTGCACACCAGATAGTCCTAAAGCTTTCTTTAGATGTGCCCAGTCTCCTGCGGAGCCGCTATTCCCCATGGTCCTTACAGAGTTCCCAGCATCCACTACGGACTACGAGAAATAGAATTATCGGTAAGTAAATTCTTATTTTTGTAATTTTTCTTAGACTACATATATACTATCCATATACCAAGTTTTATAAAAAAAATCTGAGCTGGGGAAGTAAACCAGTGTGTTGATTTGACACTGAATGACCCGCAATTGAAAATAAAAATATTTTTAAAACTTCTAAAAGGTGAAAAAATAGGTATAAGAAATTAAATTACTAAAACTTTTTTTTTCATAGTTTCAAGTACATATAAAAAAACAACATAACACTGTATATAGTATAGTAGGACAGTGCTGTTTTTTATTAATGTTAGTTAACAGTGTTGCACTTCATACAAAATGTGATTCCAGCCATCCTTTTATGTGAATTGGCATTAAATCGGTTTTAAACCTTTCTTGAATTCCTGTATTTTGGCAGCATTTCGTAAATGAAGCTTCTTTCTTGCAGAGAATAGTTGTGCCAGAACAGATGCCGTTTTCACTCCATTTCCTGGATTCAAGAGCCACATAAAAGGTGATTTTGTATTAACAAGTATCTGCTCTGAAGTCATATATGCAACAGTTCTGATTTAGGTAGTGCAGTGGTTTCCAAACTCAGTCGTCAGGACTTCAAACAATTCATGTGTTCCAGGTCACTCAGCAGGTGCACTGGTCATTAGTCACTTACACAGATGAAGGTAATTAGTTCACTTGTGTTATACTTTGATTTTATAAGGAGACCTGGGAAACATGCAGTTTGGGATCCTGAGGACCAAGTTTTGAGAACCTACGGTTTAAGCTGGGCATACACTATACAATTATCTGGCAGATCAAATGCCAGATCTGTCTGGTCAGAATGAAAATCCAGTAATGGATGAAAGCATTTTAAAATATAAAGTAATACCGCTCTATGTATATTTAGAAGTATGTTAGCTGCTCCGAAACAATAATAAACAATTCAATATATAAGGAAAAGAGCGCTTGTAATATGTAATGCTTATTTATGAATGCTCATACCTGTGAGAATTTTTTGGTTAGTATAATGTAAACAGCTCTTTTCTGAAAAGTTTTAAAGAGCTAGAGTATAGTTGTTGTTTTTTTGCACAAGGGGTTCCGATGGTCTGTGTTATATAGTATTTGCGGTTGCAAGACTTCACTTTCCCCACCTGTATTGCCAGCTTCAGCGGCTTTTGATTCTCTCCAGCATGAGCTGCTGCAACGCCGGCTTTTGATGTTTTCCGGCTGGTTCCCCCATGCGGCTTCAGGGAGCCCTGATGTGATCGTCATTTTCGTCTCTCTGTACTCAGTCTCTCTGTACTCAGTCTCTCCAACGCGTTTCGTGCTGGGGCACCCTTTGTCAAGGATGTTGATTGTTAAAACTGGTCTCTTTATTCTTAAAGTATTCTAACTGTCCGGTTATAGCTCCAAGTTCCTGTTTGTACCTGTGTCTGTTCCCTGTCCTAGGGTTGTTTCTGATACCTGTGCAATTGGTGCTATTACATTACTGGTGATCCCCAGTCCAGTTAGAATCCTGTGTACCCTGTCCTGCCAGAATCCTGTGTTCATTACCTTTCACTTGAGTTCCTGCTTGTGCATGTGAGATCTAGCCTGGAAGTACTTTCAGACAGCTCCAGCTTACCTTACCCGGTCTTGCTTTATCCTTCCTTGCCTAGAATCCAGGGGTCTCCTTTAGCTAAAAGGCACCAGGACCAGATAACGCGGGTAGGTAAGCACAGCGGAGCAAGGGAAACTGAGTGAACTGGAACATCTCATCAACTTAGTTGGGAAACCAACTGAGAACCACCCACTCCATAACAGCGGCTTACTCAGCTTGGACCCAGTTCACGACAAGACCCATCTGTACAGTCAGCTGCTCCAGGCTTATAAATGGTCAAACAAGGACAGCGTTCGCTCATAGGGTTTTACATTTCCTGTGTTAATGAAGAAATAAGATTTTTTTTTTTTTAAGAATAAAGAGACCAGTTTTAACAATCCACATCCTTGACAAAGGGTGCCGCAGCCTGAAACGCGTTGGAGAGACTGAGTACAGAAAGGCAAAAGTGACGATCACATCAGTGCTCCCTGAAGTCGCAAGCCGCACTGGGGAACGAGCCGGAAAACATCAAAAGCTGCTAAAGCCGGCGTTGCAGCCGCTCATGCTAGAGAGAATCAAAGGCCGCTGAAGCTGGCAATACAGGTAGGGAAGGCAGAGACAGTGAAGTCTTGCTGCCGCAAATAATATATAACCGGGACCATCGGAAACCCCTGTTGCAAAAAAAGCTGTACTCTATCGCCTGTTTACATTATACTAACAAAACATTTTTTCCACAGGTATGAT
This sequence comes from Pseudophryne corroboree, assembly GCF_028390025.1. NCBI lineage: Eukaryota > Metazoa > Chordata > Amphibia > Anura > Myobatrachidae > Pseudophryne > Pseudophryne corroboree. The sequence continues at coordinate 110,531,750 of NC_086455.1, forward strand.
CGTTCATAAATAAGCATTACATATTACACGCGCTCCTTTCCTTATATATTGAATGGATGAAAGCAAATGACAATTGACCATTTGTTCCCAAACACTGGAATATGGACAACCTGTGTTTGTAAAAATTGATTAAATCACATATTTAACCAATTTGGCTGAATGACCACTTTTGTCAATTTTCCAGTGTTTGGGCACAAATTGTCATTTGCTCTCATCCATTACCGGATTTTCATTCTGACCAGGCAGATCTGGTGGATGATCTGCCAGATAATTATATAGTGTATGTCCAGCTTCAGTGTCATTGTCTGTCTGTATTTCAGTGATTAAATAGAATTTAAGATTTTATTATCTTTCAATAACTTGTAGTTGAATTTTTATTAAAAAAATATATAAATCTACTACATGCACGTTGAGAGGATAAAAACATCATACTTTGTGGATCTTCCAAATTTAAGACCATCTTGCTTATGGAAATAGATTCTGCTGAAAACTGGCTTTATCATATGTGGCTTTTTTTGTTTTAAATTCTTTGGGGGAAAAAATGTATATTTGTTGCCTAAATTCAGTAAGATTTACCGGCGGCCGGGATGCAGATGTCAATATACCGACAGTGGCATCCCGGCCGCCAGTATCCCGGCAGCGGGGCGAGCAAAGAGTCACCTTGCGGGCATGCTGCACTTGCCACTGGATCTATTCCCTCTCTTTGGGTGTCGTGGACACCCACGAGTGGGAATAGTCCTGTAGTGCCGGGATTCCGGTGTCTGTGTCCTGATTGCCGGGATCCCGACAGCCGGCAAATTAAATGGATACCTGTAGCTTTAAGATCCATACACACTGAGCGATTTTGACTATGAGCGATTTTTGTCTGAGCGATTCCCCTTGAACTGGCAGTAGGTGACTTTGACTATCTTTACCAGCGATTTTGACTTAGGGGTATATTCAATAAGAGTCGGGTCCATTCTGACAAGCAGTTGTTGGAATGGACCCGACAACCCCTATTCAAAGAGAGGCCAAATCCGACAGTCCGATTTGGCCGTTCCCTGTGTCTTGTCCTGCCGGGTGCACTGACAGCAGCGGCGGGGGGGAACAGTGTGGCAGCCGGCGGGGGAGCTGAGATTGGCGGCCGGAGCTGGCAGCGGGGGTGATGTCTGCGGCGGCGGGGGAGGCACTGCAGAGAGAGAGATGCCTGGCCGGGGGATGGCCGTCAAGGTACCTCTCATCTCCGCTCCCCGTAGCCCGCCGGACCGCTCCCCGTCTTCTCACCTCAATCCTACTTATCTTCAAGTCAGGTTGAGTTTGTCTGAAAGGGGGCAAAAACCTGTCTGATTTGGCCCCGTTTCCGACAGCAGCAGGCGGATCGGCTGGTATTCCGCCGATCCACCTGCTTTCTGACAGCATTCTGACAAGTCGGAAAAAATTTGCACGTATTGAATAGGTCGGAACACCTTCCGACCTATTCCAGTCGGAAACTGCCGTCTTTCCGACAAGACGGCAGTTTCAGACTCCTATTGAATACACCCCTAAGTGTGCAAGCGATTTTGGCTATGGGCGATTTTGATTAACTCATTTAAATAGGCGGATGCTTTTACTTTTCCAGCGACAGTCAAAATTGACTTGCCTGCACAGTCTGTTTTTCCTAGCGATAGCGACATGGCGGGGGACGCGCATCGCTATCGCTCGCTGTGTACACACGGAGCGATATGCACTAACTTTCTTAGCGATTTTGACTATATAGTCAAAATCGTTGAGCCATATCGCTCCGTGTGTACACACCTTAAGATCTGTCGGACTATGGGTTTGAATTCTATAACATCTCTGTATGAGTGGAGTTTGTATGTTTCAACCGTGTATGTGTGGCTTATGGGTGCTCTGGTTTTCTTCCACAGTCCAAACATACTGGTGAATTGGATTTTAATGTGCGCATGTGTTAGGGAATTTAGACTGTAAGTGGGGCATGGACTAAGGTGAATGATTACATATTCCTTTTCCAGCATTGAGTAATTAAATTCTTTGTAATAAATCAATAAATATGTTTGAGTACTATTTCTTGGCAGATGAATTGACACAAATCCACAACATCCACTCATGATCTCATCACAGAGCATGGTCCTAATATAATTGTTACATTATAAATGCTCATCCTTAATGCTTTTAATATTGTAATTGGATAGCAACTTTTACTGCGAAGTGCTTTGTTCAATATATATATAAAAAAAAAAAAAAAGCTGTACCGTTATTGTATGCAACATTTGGGGGGAGATGTATTATATGGGCTACATGAGCCGTTATGTGATAGGACCTGCTTTGCCCTTTTAGCGCAGCGAAGCAGGTTCCTGTAATGGCAGAACATATGAATGCCTACTTTGCCCAAGAGGAAGAGTTACGTTACCTGTCGTCTGACGTGCTCCCTCCCTCTTCTGCTGCTCTGACCGGCGCTTGCATAGATAGCACACGTGCCAGTCAGCAATCCCTCAGCGGCAGCCATTGTCGCATTGAGGAAAAAAAACTGTTTTATGTATGCACAATACTTGGCTGTTGGCTGCGACAGCCAGGAACAGTGTGCGCCGGGTAATGATAGGGTTGCAAGTAATGAATCTGCAACCCAGGTATTACAGAACTCTATGGCAGTATGACCCGATTCTGGTACCTAAGGACGCTCCGCTATATACCGCCACAAACGTTCGCTTGTTCATGTCATGCAAGATGACACGGATACCGATTCTGACACCACAGACTGTAATGGGGATGTGTTGTGGGGGTCTGCCTCTCTTGCAAAGAGGGTGCAATTGCTGATAGAGGCTATCTGGGATGTGTTGAATATTAATGATACCACACCTGAGCAGGTTGAGGAGGCTTTTTTCACTGAAAAAAAGAAAGCCACGCTAACCTTCCCTGCGTCAAAGGAATTAAATGCTATATTTGAGAAAGCATGGGAAAACTCTGAGAGAAAATTCCTGATCCCTATAAGGGTCCAGGTGGCGTTCCCTTTCCCTGAGGAGGATAGAAAAAATGGGAAAACCCGCCAATTGTTGACGCATCTGTGTCCAGACTCTCAAAAAAGGTGTTTTTACCTGTTCCAGGATCTACCGCCTTAAAGGAGCCGGCTCATTGTAAAATTGATAATACACTTAAATCAATGTACACCGCTTTGAGGGCCATATTACGTCCCACTATTGCTAGTGCATGGCTTGCAAAAGCTATAGGAAAGTGGTCAGGCACGTTACTTGAGAATTTGGATAAGATGGGTAAGGGTGATGTTGAATTGTTTTTGCGTAACATTCACGATTCAGCAGGTTTTATGGTAGAATCCATGAAAGACCTGGGTTCCATGGCTGCGAGGATCTCTTCCATGTCTGTTTCAGCTCGTCGTGGACTGTGGCTGCGCCAGTGGTCGGCCAACGCGGAATCCAGGAAAAGTGGAGTCCCCCCTACCCTACACAGGTCAGGCTCTCTTTGTGGAAGCTTTGGATGCGTGGATATCCACGGCTACAGCGGGTAAGTCTGCGTTCCTTCCCCCAGCTGCACCTGCTCCGAAGAAATCCTTCTCTTCATCAGCATCACAGTCCTTTCGGCTGTTTCTAGTCCCGAAACCGAATGGGTCCTCCCGGCCCATTCTCAACCTCAAGGCATTGAACAGGTTTGTGAAAGTTTCCAAGTTCCGTATGGAAACCCTTCGCTCTATAGTTCTGGCCTTGGAACCTGGGGACTACATGGTCTCCCTGGACATACAGGATGCTTACCTGCATATTCCTATAGCAGCGTCACATCAGCAATACCTGAGGTTTGCGATTGGCAACCTCCATTACCAGTTTCGTGCGTTACCTTTTGGTTTAACTACGGCTCCGCGAGTCTTCACCAAAGTTATGGCGGTGATGACGATGGTACTCTGCCGTCAAGGGGTCAGGATACTGCCGTATCTGGACGACTTGTTAATCCTGGCAAATTCCCAAGAAATTCTCCTACGTCATCTGGATATGTCATCTGGATATGACTGTCTGGTTTCTACAAGCCCACGGGTGGCTCATCAACTGGAAGAAATCCTCCCTGGTCCTTGCTCAGAGCATGGTGCACCTAGGAGCGCTTTTGGACACTCAAAATCAGCGGTTGTTCTTGTCTCAGGAGAAAGTCCTGAAGCCTCAGGAGAGGATTCGTTGCTTCCTTTCTCGTCCGCAAGTATCGATACATTCGGCAATGCAGGTGCTGGGCCTCATGGTATCAGCATTCGACATGGTGGAGTATGCTCAATTTCATTCTCGCCCCTCCAGAGGCCGATTGTAGCCAAGTGGGATGGCCTGCCTCACCGGATCAGGTCTCACAAGATCTTACTGACTCCGGAGGTCCGTCTGTCGCTGCACCGGTGGCTCCAGGACCAACAATTGTGCAGGGGCCGTCCCTTCTGGATATCCGAATGGGTCCTGTTGACGACAGATGCCAGTCTCAGAGGTTGGGGAGCGGTGATGGAGCAACACTCCCTTCAGGGTCGGTGGACCAAGGAGGAATCTCTCCTCTCGATCAACATACTGGAATTGCGGGCGGTCTTCAATGCGTTGAACCTGGCCCAGCATTTGATTCAGAACCGTCCTGTTCAAGTACAGTCGGACAACGCCACCACAGTGGCTTACATAAATCATCAAGGCGGCACTCGAAGCCGTTTGGCAATGAAGGAAGTCTCACGGATTCTACATTGGGCGGAACGCCATCTACCGGCCATATCGGCAGTATTCATTCCGGGAGTCCTGAATTGGGAAGCAGACTTTCTCAGTCGTCAGGACGTACACGCCGGAGAGTGGGGCCTCCATCCAGAAGTGTTTCAACTCCTAGTGGAAAAGTGGGGCCTTCCAGACGTAGATCTGATGGCGTCTCGACACAATCACAAGGTTCCGGTCTTCGGAACAAGGACGAGGCATCCTCAAGCAGCATTCGTGGATGCGCTGGCGGTGACGTGGAGGTTTCGACTGCCGTACGTGTTCCCTCCGGTGTCACTCCTGCCCAGGATAATTCGGAAGTTCAAGCAAGAAAGAGGAATTCTGCTTCTCATAGCTCCAGCGTGGCCCAGACGGCACTGGTTCTCAGACCTGCAGGGCCTTTCGTCAGAGCGTCCAATTCTACTTCCGCAACGCCCAGACCTCCTCGTTGAGGGCCCCTGTGTCTACCAGGACCTAGCCCGGCTGTCTTTGACGGCGTGGCTCTTGAAGCTTCCGTCTTAAGGGCTAAAGGGTTTTCTGAGGCGGACATTCAAACTATGTTGCGGGCCCGGAAACCGGCTTCTGCTCGGATTTACTATAGGGTCTGGCATTCTTACTTTGTTTGGTGCGCATCTAACGATTATGACGCTTCCAAGTTTAGTACAGCCAAGTCGTTGGCCTTTCTTCAGCAGGGCCTGGACTTTGGCCTGCGTCTGGCCTCCCTCAAGGTTCAAATTTCTGCCTTGTCGGTGTGGTTTCAGAGAAAGATTGCGAACTTACCTGATGTGCATACCTTTACTCAGGGTGTGTTGCGTATCCAACCTCCTTATGTCCCGCCTGTGACTCCTTGGGACTTGTCTGTGGTTTTGGAGGCGTTACAAGAGTCTCCGTTTGTGGTGCGACCCTTGAACAATTGTGCAAGGCGGCTACGTGGTCTTCAGTGAACACGTTCATAAGGTTCTATGCCTTCGATACTGCCGCTTCCCAGGATGCTTCCTTTGGACGCCGGGTTCTTGTGCCCGCTACAGTGCGTCCCCTCCCATAAGGAACTGCTTTAGGACATCCCCTGTCTTTTCTTGTGGAGCCCAGTGTACCCCGCAGCAGAAAACGAGTTTTATGGTAAGAACTTACCTTTGTTGAAACTCTTTCTGCGAGGTACACTGGGCTCCACAAGGCGCCCACCCTGACGCACTTAGCTTCTTTGGGTTGGTATGGCATTAGCCGCTGACACTTCTCCTTTCGTGAGAATGTGGTGTATGTGGCTAGTAACCGTTGACGTCTCTTTTCCTGCTACTGCATTGAGCTGGTTAACTAAAAACTGAGCTCCTGTGCAGGGAGGCGGGGTTATAGAGGAGGCGGCGCTATGCATTCTGGGAACATTCAAAGCTTTTGAGCCTGTTGGTGCCTCGGATCAAGATCCTACTCTACACCCCTTTGTCTTTCCTTGTGGAGCCCAGTGTACCTCACAGAAAGAGTTTTAACAAAGTCCTCCGCATGGCAGTGGACCTGAAGGTGGGGCCAGTTGGAGCGAGACTCGGACAGTTCAGTCACGTCTGGTTATTGTCCGGCCTGGATCCCTGGGTGATAGATATTGTGTCCCAGGGATACAGGCTAGAATTTCAGAATCTCCCCCCTCACCGATTTTTCAAATCAGGCTTGTCAGTTCTACTGGCAGACAGAACTGTCCTACAAGAGGCTGTCCAGAAGTTGGTGGAGGCACAGGTCATTGTGCCAGTTCCTCCTCATTTGCAAACCACAGGTTACTATTCGAAGCTTTTCGTCGTACCGAAACCGGATGGTTCGGTCAGGCCCATTTTGAACCTAAAATCACTAAACCCCTTTCTAAAGAAGTTAAAGTTCAAAATGGAGTCTCTCCGGGCGGTGATATCAGGTTTGGAAGAGGGGGAATTCCTGGTATCCCTGGATATCAAGGATGCGTACCTCCACATTCCGATTTGGCTGCCGCATCACGCTTATCTCCATTTCGCATTACTGGACTATCATTTCCAGTTCCAGGCCCTGCCATTCGGCCTCTCAACTGCACCGAGGGTGTTCACCAAGGTGATGGCAGAGATGATGATGATTCTCCTCCGCAAACAAGGGGTGAACATCATTCCATATCTGGACGATCTGCTGATAATGGCATCGTCCAAGGAGAAGCTGTTGCAGTCCACTGTTCTCACAACCCACCTACTCAGACTCCACGGATGGATTCTGAACCTTCCAAAATCACATTTGGAACCAACCCAGAGGTTGTCTTTTCTGGGGATGATCCTTGACACAGAAGTGCAGAAGTTTCTTCCGCAGGAAAAGGCGTTTGTATCGCAAACAATGGTCCGGGATGTCCTGAAGCCAGCCCGGGTGTCGGTTCATCAATGCATTCGCCTTTTGGGAAAGATGGTGGCCTCTTACGAGGCTCTCCAGTACGGGAGGTTCCATGTTCGGGCCTTCCAACTGGATCTCCTGGTCAGGATCTCATCTCCACATGCACCAGAGAATTTGTCTGTCGCCAAATGCCAGGATTTCACTCCTCTGGTGGCTCCAATTGCATCACCTTCTGGAGGGCCGCAGGTTCGGGATTCAGGAATTGGGTCCTTCTAACCACGGATGCTAGCCTTCGGAGCTGGGGCGCAGTCACTCAAGGGTAAACCTTCCAAGGAAGGTGGTCAAGTCTGGAAGCCGGCCTGCCGATCAACCTCCTGGAACTAAGAGCCGTCTACAACGGTCTTCTTCAGGCGGCCCATCTTCTAAGAGATCGGGCCATTTAAGTACAGTCTGACAATGTAACGACGGTGGCTTACATAAACCGACAGGGCGGAACGAAGAGCAGAGCTGCAATGTCAGAGGTGACGAAAATCATCCTCTGGGCAGAAAGACACGCGTTGGCGCTCTCAGCAATCTTCATTCCGGGAGTGGACAAATGGGAAGCAGACTTCCTCAGCTGACACGATCTCCATCCAGGGGAGTTGGGTCTCCATCCGGAGGTGTTCAAGGAAATAACAGACCTTTAGGGGTTACCCCAAATAGATATGATGGCCTCTCGTCTCAACAAGAAGCTTCGACGCTATTGTTCCAGGTCGAGGGACCCACAAGCAGTGGCAGTGGACGCCCTGGTGTCTACGTGGGTGTTTCAGTCGGTGTAAGTGTTTCCACCACTTCCACTCATTCCAAGAGTTCTAAAGCTCGTAAGGAGAACAAGAGTTCAAGCGATCCTCATTGCTCCAGACTGGCCAAGGCGGGCTTGGTACGCGGACCTTCTGAATCTCTTGCAGGAAGAGCCGAGGCCTCTTCCTCTTCGGGAGGTCCTGCTGCATCAGGGGCCGTTTGCCTATCAAGACTTACCGCGTCTATGTTTGACGGCATGGAAGTTGAGCGCCTGACACTAGCTCGGAAGGACATTCCGAAGAAGGTCATTCCTACCCTGATACAGCCTAAGAAAGGGGTAACGTCAAAGCATTACCATCGTATTTGGAAGAAATATGTCTCTTGGTGTGAGTCCAAGAAGTTTCCTACGGTGGAGTTTCAACTGGGACGTTTCCTCCTTTTCCTGCATGCAGGTGTGGATATGGGCCTGAGGTTGGGATCTGTGAAGGTCCAGATTTCGTCCCTGTCCATTTTCTTCCAGAAATAATTGGCTGCCCTCCCTGAGGTTCAGACCTTTTTGAAGGGAGTTCTGCACATTCAACCTCACTTTGTACCGCCTACGGCGCCTTGGGACCTTAACGTGGTGTTGCCGTTCCTCCAGTCGGACTGGTTTGAGCCTCTACAGGAGGTTGAAGTCAAATTTCTTACATGGAAGGCTGTCACGTTGTTGGCCTTAGCTTCTGCTAGAATGTCAGAATTGTCCTGTAAAAGCCCTTACTTGATATTCCATGAAGATAGAGCCGAGCTCCGGACACGTCAACAGTTTCTTCCAAAGGTTGTGTTGGCGTTTCATATCAACCAACCTATTGTGGTGCCAGTGGCTACTGACTCCTCAATTTCGTCAATGTCCTTGGATGTTGTGAGTGCTTTGAAAATCTATGTGAAGAGGACTGCTCATCACAGGAAATCGGACTCTTTGTTTGTCCTGTATGATCCCAAGAAAATTGGGTGTCCTGCTTCAAAGCAGACTATATATCTCGCTGGATTAGGTTCACTATCCAGCACGCTTATTCTACGGCAGGATTGCCGTGCCCAAAATCTGTTAAGGCCCACTCTACTCGTAAGGTGGGGTCTTCCTGGGCGGCTGCCCAGGGTGTCTCTGCGTTACAACTTTGCAGAGCGCCAACTTGGTCTGGGTCGAACACGTTTGCTAAGTTCTACAAGTTCGATACTTTGACTGAACTTCAGATCATCAGAGGCCAATCAGTTTTGCGGGAGCCTCAGCGCTCTCCCTCCCGTTCTGGGAGCTTTGGTAGATCCCCATGGTACTAATGTGGACCCCAGCATCCTCTAGGACGTAAAAGAAAATAGGATTTTGATTACCTACCGGTAAATCCTTTTCTCTAACGTCCTTGAGGATGCTGGGACTCCATAAGTACTATGGGGAATAGACGGGCTCCGCAGGAGATAGAGCACTCCTCCAGACCTCAGTTTTACACTGTGCCCAGAGCAGGATGGGTGCACTGCAGAGAGCTCTCCTGAGTTCTCTGCCTAGAAGCATTTTTGTTTGGATTTTTTTCTACTTTTTTACAGGGAGCACTGCTGGCAACAGGCTCCCTGCATCGAGGGACTGAGGAGAGAGGGGCAGACCTTCTTGTCTAAGATAGGCTCTGCTTCCTCGGCTACTGGACACCATTAGCTCCAGAGGGGGTGAACACAGGTTCTTACTGGGCGTCCACCCCCAGAGCCGCGCCGCCGTTCTCCTCACAGAGCCAGAAGAACCGAAGTCAGAAGACGTCAGGCGGCAGAAGCCTTCTGCTTCACTGAGGTAACGCACAGCACTGCAGCTGTGCGTCATTGCTCCCATACACCTCACATACTCTGGTCACCTCTATTATGGCAAAAGACAATATACATGTACAGGTGGGCACTGTACATGTATATAGAAGAGCCCCCGCCATTTTTTAGTAAGTTTGAGCGGGACAGAAGCCCGCCGCCGAGGGGGCGGGGCTTCTCCCTCAGCACTCACCAGCGCCATTTTCTCTCCACAGCACCGCTGAGAGGAAGCTCCCCGGACTCTCCCCTGCTTACACACGGTGAAGGGGTGTTTAAAAGAGAGGAGCACATAATTGGCGGATAACATATTATACAGCGCGGCTGGGGGAAAAACATTTTGTGTTGGTCTCCAGGGTCATTGCGCTGGGGTGTGTGCTGGCATACTCTCTCTCTGTCTCTCCAAAGGGCCTTGAAGGGGATACTGTCTTCAGAAAAGAGGTTCCCTGTGTGTGTGAAGTGTGTCGGTACGCGTGTGTCGACATGTTTGACGAGGAAGGCTCGCTTAATGTGGAGGGGGAGTGCTTGAATGTCATGTCGCCGTCGGCAACGCCGACACCGGAATGGGTGGATATGCTGAATGTCTTGAATGCAAATGTCAATCTATTGCATTAAAGGTTAGACAAGGCTGAAGCTAGGGATCAGTCAGGTAGCCAGTCCATGCATGTCCCTGTGGCGCCAGGCCCTTTGAGGTCTCAGAAGCGCACCATATCCCAGATCGATTACACAGATACCGACACGGATACTGACTCTAGTGTCGATTATGAAGATGCAAAAGGTATTCGGTACATGATTATTGCCATTAAAGAGGTTTTACATATTACTGAGGAACCCCCTGTTCCTGACACGAGGGTACACACGTATAAAGGGAAAAAGCCTGAGGTCACCTTTCCGTCCTCATTTGAACTGAGTGAATTGTGCGAAAAGGCTTGGGAATCTCCGGATAGGAGACCACAAGTTCCCAAAAGGATTCTTATGGCGTATCCTTTTCCACAAACGGATAGGATACGATGGAAATCTTCGCCTAAAGTAGACAAGGCGCTGACACGCTTGTCCAAAAAGGTGGCACTGCCTTCTCAGGATACTGCTTCCCTCAAGGATCCTGCTGATCGCAGGCAGGAAATTACCATGAAGCACATTTACACTCATTCAGGTACTATTGCTAGACCGGCTATGGCGTCGGCCTGGGTTTGTAGTGCGTTTGTGGCATGGGCAGATTCCTTATCTACGGAGATTGACACCTTAGATAGGGATGCCATTCAAATGACCATATAGCATATCAGAGATGCTGCCTTGTATATGAGAGATGCTCAGAGAGACATTTGTTTATTAAGCTCCAGAATAAATGCTATGTCTATTTCTGCTAGGCGGCTCTTGTGGAACCGACAGTGGACGGGAGACGCCGATTCAAAGCGGCATATGGAGTCCTTGCCTTACAAAGGGGAGGAGTTGTTTGGAGACGGCCTCTCGGACCTTGTCTCTACTGCTACGGCTGGTAAGTCGAATTTCTTACCTTATGTCCCCCCGCAGCATACAAAAAAGGCACCTCATTATCAAATGCAGTCCTTTCGTTCCAGTAAAAACAAAAAGGTACGGGGATCGTCCTTTGTTGCCAGAGGGAAAGGCAGGGGAAAGAAGCTGCACACAGCTAGTTCCCAAGAGCAGAAGTCCTCCCCTGCGTCTGCAAAGTCCACCGCATGACGCTGGGGCTTCCCGGGGGGAGGCAGATCTAGTGGGGGCTCGTCTTCGGGTTTTCAGCCACGTCTGGGTTCACTCGCAGGTGGATCCCTGGGCATTAGAGATTGTTTCTCAAGGATACAGGCTGGAATTCGAAGACTTTCCTCCTCGCCGGTTTTTCAAATCGGCTCTGCCGGCTTCCCCGTCAGAGAGGGAGCTAGTGGTGGCAGCAATCCAAAAATTGTATATTCAACAGGTGATTGTCACAGTTCCTCATCTCCAGCAAGGAGAGGGATATTACTCAACCCTGTTTGTGGTCCCGAAACCGGACGGTTGGGTCAGACCCATTTTAAACCTAAAATCCCTGAACCTGTACTTGAAGAGGTTCAAGTTCAAAATGGAATCACTCAGGGCGGTCATCGCCGGCCTGGAGGGGGGGGATTGGATGGTATCCCTGGACATAAAGGATGCTTACCTTCTTGTTCCGGTATTTCCCCCTCATCAGGCGTTCCTGAGATTTGCAGTGCAGGACTGTCACTACCAATTTCAGACGTTGCCGTTTGGGCTTTCCACGGCCCCGAGAATTTTCACCAAGGTAATGGCGGAAATGATGGTGCTCCTGCGCAGGCAGGGGGTCACAATTATCCCATACTTGGACGATCTCCTCATAAAGGCGAGATCTCTGGAGAAGTTGCTGGACAGCGTGTCTCTGTCCATGAAGACGTTGCAGTTACACGGCTGGATTCTCAATATACCGAAGTCCCAGCTAGTCCCTACAACTCGTCTGACTTTTTTGGGCCTGATTCTAGACACAGACCAGAAAAAGGTTTTTCTTCCGAACGAAAAGGTTCAGGAGCTCATAGCCCTGGTCAGGAATCTATTAAAACCAAAACCGGTTTCAGTGCATCATTGCACGCGGGTCCTGGGGAAGATGGTGGCTTCATACGAGGCCATCCCTTTCGGCAGGTTCCATGCGAGGACTTTTCAATGGGACCCCTTGGACAAGTGGTCCGGGTCCCATTTACAAATGCATCGAAGGATCACCCTGTCTCCCAGGACCAGGGTATCTCTCCTGTGGTGGCTGCACAGTGCTCACCTACTAGAGGGTCGCAGGTTCGGCATTCAGGACTGGGTCCTGGTGACCACGGACGCAAGCCTCCGAGGCTGGGGAGCAGTCACACTGGGAAGAAATTTCCAAGGTCTCTGGTCAAATCTAGAGACTTGTCTCCACATCAACGTCCTGGAGTTGAGGGCCATATACAACGCCCTGCGTCAAGCGGAGGAATTGCTGCTGGAAAAAACGGTTCTGATTCAGTCAGACAATGTCACGGCAGTGGCTCATATAAACCGCCAAGGCTGAACGAGGAGCAGAGTGGCCATGGCAGAAGCGACCAGGATTCTACGCTGGGCGGAAGGCCATGTAAGCGCGCTATCAGCAGTGTTCATCCCGGGGGTGGACAACTGGTATGCGGACTTCCTCAGCAGGCACGACCTGTATCCGGGAGAGTGGGGACTTCATCAAGAAGTCTTCGCACAGATCACGGGTCGGTGTGGACTGCCTCAAATAGACATGATGGCATCCCGTCTCAACAAAAAGCTAAAACGGTATTGAGCCAGGTAAAGGGGACCCTCAGGCGGTAGCAGTAGACGCTCTGGTGACACCTTGGGTGTTCAGATCGGTCTATGTATTTCCTCCTCTTCCTCTCATACCCAAAGTGTTGAGAATAATAAGAATAAGCAGGGTCAGAACAATCCTCATTGTTCCAGATTGGCCAAGGAGGACTTGGTATCCGGAGCTGCAAGAGTTGCTCACAGAAGATCTGTGGCCTCTTCCTCTAAGGCAGGTCCTGCTGCGGCAGGGGCCCTGTCTGTTCCAAGACTTACCGCGGCTGCGTTTGACGGCATGGCAGTTGAACGCCGGATCCTAGCGGAAAAAGGGATTCCGGAGGAGGTCATGCCTACCCTGATGAAGGCTAGGAAAGACGTGACGTTGAAACATTATCACCGTATATAGCGAAAATATGTTTCTTGGTGTGAGGCCAGAGCTACTCCTACGGAGGAGTTCCATTTGGGCCGTCTACTTCACTTCCTTCAAACAGGAGTGACTTTGGGCCTAAAATTAAGGTCCATAAAGGTCCAAATTTCGGCCTTATCCATTTTCTTTCAAAGAGAACTAGCCTCTCTTCCTGAAGTACAGACTGTTGTGAAGGGTGTGCTGCATATTTAGCCTCCCTTTGTGCCTCCGGTGGCGCCTTGGGATCTTAACGTGGTGTTACGTTTCCTCAAGTCACCTTGGTTTGAACCACTCAAAACTGTGGAGTGGAAAGTGGTCATGTTGTTGGCATTAGCTTCGGCAAGACGTGTTTCAGAATTGGCGGCTTTATCACATAAAAGCCCATACTTGATTTTTCACGTGGATAGGGCAGAGTTGAGGACTCGTCCTCACTTTCTGCCAAAAGTGGTCTCATCTTTTCATGTGAACCAACCTATTGTCGTGCCTGTGGCTACACGGGACTTGGAGGATTCCGAGTCCCTGGATGTGGTCAGGGCTTTGAAGATTTATGTGACCAGAACGGCTAGAATCAGGAAGAATGAAGCTCTGTTTGTTCTGTATGCGGCCAACAAGGTTGGCGCTCCTACTTCAAAGCAGACTATTGCTCGCTGGATCTGTAACACAATTCAGCAGGCACATTCTACGGCAGGTTTGCCATTGCCTAAATCGGTTAAGGCCCATTCCACTAGGAAAGTGGGCTCTTCTTGGGCCGCCGGCATTACAGTTGTGCCGAGCAGCTACTTGGTCTGGGTCTAACAACTTTGCAAAGTTCTATAAGTTTGATACCCTGGCTGAGGAGGACCTCCTGTTTGCTCAATCGGTGCTGCAGAGTCATCCGCACTCTCCCGCCCGTTTGGGAGCTTTGGTATAATCCCCATGGTCCTTACGGATTCCCAGCATCCTCAAGGACGTTAGAGAAAATAAGATTTTACTTACCGGTAAATCTATTTCTCGTAGTCCGTAGAGGATGCTGGGCGCCCGTCCCAAGTGCGGACTTCTTCTGCAAGACTTTTATATAGTTGTTGCTTACATAAGGGTTATGTTATAGTTTATCGGTTGAACCGAGGCTATGATGTTGTTCATACTGTTGACTGGGTAGTGTATCACAAGTTATACGGTGTGATTGGTGTGGCTGGTATGGATCTCGCCCTTAGATTTACAAAAATCCTTCCTCGTACTGTCCATCTCCTCTGGGCACAGTTTCCCTAACTGAGGTCTGGAGGAGGGGCATAGAGGGAGGAGCCAGTGCACACCCAGAGTCCAAAGCTTTCTTAAAGTGCCCTATCTCCTGCAGAGCCCGTCTATTCCCCATGGTCCTTACGGAGTCCCAGCATCCTCTACGGACTACGAGAAATAGATTTACCGGTAAGTAAAATCTTATTTTCTCGTAGTCCGTAGAAGATGCTGGGCGCCTGCCCAGCGCTTCGTTTTCCTGCAACCGTTATCTGGTTCAGTACAACTTTGTTTAGTTATGTACGGCATTGTTACTTGGTAAGTAATGTTTCAGCGCTTCATTATCCTTTAGTGGTTACTTGGTTCAGTACTGCAGTACTGTGTTATTGGTTAAGTACGGTTGTTCAGCTGTTGCTGAGTTTTTCAAGCTAGTTAGCTTGAGATCCTTGTATATGTGAGCTGGTATGAATCTCACCACTATTTGTGTTAAATCCTTCTCTCAAAGATGTCCGTCTCCTCGCGCACAGTTTCTAGACTGAGTCTGGGAGGAGGGGCATAGAGGGAGGAGCCAGCCAACACTCTCACACTCTTAAAGTGCCAATGGCTCCTGGTGGACCGTCTATACCCCATGGTACTAATGTGGACTCCAGCATCCTCTACGGACTACGAGAAAAGGATTTACCGGTAGGTAACCAAAATCCTATTTTCTTCCAGAAACAACTTGCCATGTTGCCGAAAGTACAAACTTTCCTAAAAGGAGTTCTTCATATGCATCCGCCCTTCGTACCTCCCACGGCTCCGTGGGATCTCAGTGTGGTTCTGTCCTTTCTTCAATCGGACTGGTTTGTACTCGTACATAGGGTGGAGTTAAAATTTCTCACCTGGAAGACGGTGATGTTATTAGCATTGGCGTCTGCCAGACATGTCTCTGAATTGGGGGCCTTATCCTATAAGAGCCCTTATTTGATTTTTCATGAAGACAGGGCGAAACTCAGGACCCGACCTCAGTTTTTGCCAAAAGTGGTGTCCGTTTTCCATGTGAATCAACCCATTGTGGTCCCCGGTGTTGTCTGACGCCTCCGTTAGTCCATAGTCCCTAAATGTGGTGAGGGCTCTGAAGATTTATGTCAAACGGACTGCTCATCATTGGAAATCTGAGTCGCTGTTTGTCCTTTATGATGCCACCAAGAATGGTCGTCCGGCTTCTAAGCAATCAATTGCTCGTTGGCTCAGGTTGACCATTCAACAAGTTTATACTCCGGCGACTCTGCCTTTGCCGACGTCTATTCGAACGAGATCTGTGGGCTCTTCCTGGGCAGCTGCCCGGGGTGTCTTGGCCTTACAGTTGTGCCGAGCTGCTACTTGGTCTGGTTCAAACACTTTTGTTAAGTTTTATCGGTTCGACACCTTGGCCAAGGATGACCTTCAGTTTGGTCAGGCGGTGTTACAGGGAACTCGGCACTCTCCCACCCGTTTGGGAGCTTTGGGACTTCCCCATGGCACTAAAGTACAGATCCCAGTATCCACTAGGACGTAAAAGAAAATAGGAATTTAATACCTACTGGTAATTCCTTTTCTCTTAGTCCGTAGTGGATACTGGGCACCTGCCTCAGTGCTTCGATTCCTGCTTACCTGAGTAAGTGTTTGGCTGGCCCGCCGTTGTGGTCCCGTTTTGTTGGGATAGCTTTCCTATCTTGGTTAGGTTGGTGTTGCTATCCCCTGTTTTGGTTAGCGCCCTCCTTGTGGTTATGGTTGTGTGTTTGTTTAGTGCCTCACCGCTGTTGTACCTGTTATTCTTCTCTCGTGGTGTGTCCGTCTCCTCGGGCACAGTTTCTTGGACTGAGTTTTGTAGGAGGGGCATAGAGGGGAGGAGCCAGCACACACACAACACACTAAAGGTTTTAAAGTGCCAGGCTCCAGTGGAACCGCTCTATACCCCCATGGTACTAAAGTACAGATCCCCCGTATCCACTACGGATTACGAGAAAATGAATTACCGGTAGGTATTAAATTCCTATTTTTTATTATTATTATTATTATTATTATTAATTATTTTTATTTTTTTGTTTATTTTTTTTCTTTAGTTACTGCCTAATTTTGCTGTGGAATTGATTTCGGAAGAGAGGAAAAACTGTTTTTCGCACAATGTCACAATAACAATGTCTCTGATTTCAGTCTCCAGGGTTATGAATACTTATGGGCCTCAAACTAGAACCGATGTCTCTGCTTCCAGCTCAAGAGCACATTCTCTGCCATCTGACTGTGGGAACCAGGCAGTGGAAGAGAGGCTGCAGAACATTGAATGTCACCTATCCCTAAAGCCAGGTATGTAAGTTGCTTCAGTATATATTGGCAAAATATCCAAGAGGAGTTTCTACTCACTGTACTCTTGTGTATTACAAATATCACAACAGTAATGCAGAAATTATTTTTAAAGTCCTGTGGAACCTGTCATTGGTTTATAATTCAAAAATCAACACTACATGCCCATTGAGAGGATAACCTATCATACTGGCAGCATTTCTTTAGCTCCCCTCCAGGAGGGGAGGACCATGTAGGGAGATGCGCTGCCACTAATTGTGTTGCATTGTCACCCCAACCTCTGCTGTGCTGATCACTGCATTGCAGGAGCAGGGACTAAAAGGATAAGCTTCACCGCAAACTGCATCATCAAGCCTCCAGTCGTCCACTTCCCTTAGGGAAGTGTGCGGAATCCAGATGGTTGGTCCCCACTCCCAGGAGTCCAGGAGAGCATCCCGTAATTGGAGAGCCTCCTGGCAAAGTATGTAACATTGGTAATATTTCTCTGACGTCCTAGTGGATGCTGGGAACTCCGTAAGGACCATGGGGAATAGACGGGCTCCGCAGAAGACTGGGCACTCTAAAGAAAAGATTAGGTACTATCTGGTGTGCACTGGCTCCTCCCTCTATGCCCCTCCTCCAGACCTCAGTTAGAATCTGTGCCCGGCCAGAGCTGGGTACTCCTAGTGGGCTCTCCTGAGCTTACTAGTAAAGAAAGTATTTATTAGGTTTTTTATTTTCAGTGAGCTTCTGCTGGCAACAGACTCACTGCTACGTGGGACTAAGGGGAGAGAAGCAAACCTACCTGCTTGCAGCTAGCTTGTGCTTCTTAGGCTACAGGACACCATTAGCTCCAGAGGGTTCGAACACAGGCACCAGTCCTCGATCGTCCGTTCCCGGAGCCGCGCCGCCGTCCCCCTCGCAGAGCCAGAAGAACAGAAGCTTGAAGACGACGAAATCGGCAGCTGAAGACTCCTGTCTTCATTAAGGTAGCGCACAGCACCGCAGCTGTGCGCCATTGCTCCCAGCACACTTACACACTCCGGTCACTGTAGGGTGCAGGGCGCTTGGGGGGGGGGGGGGGGCGCCCTGGGCTGCAATTGAAGTACCTTTTGGCATAAAAATACATATATACAGTCTGGCACTGTATATATGTAAAAACCCCCGCCATTTTTTCACACAGAAAGCGGGACAGAAGCCCGCCGCTGAGGGGGCGGGGCCTTCTTCCTCAGCACACCAGCGCCATTTTCTCTTCACAGCTCCGCTGGAAGCAGCTCCCCATGCTCTCCCCTGCAGTATCCAGGTACAAGACGGGTTAAAAAGAGAGGGGGGGCACATAAATTTAGGCGCAAATAAGACATATAAAGCAGCTATTAGGTAAATCACTTATTATCAGTGAGAATCCCTGTGTTATATAGCGCTGTGGTGTGTGCTGGCATACTCTCTCTCTGTCTCCCCAAAGGACTTTGTGGGGTCCTGTCCTCAGTCTGAGCATTCCCTGTGTGTGTGCGGTGTGTCGGTACGGCTGTGTCGACATGTTTGATGAGGAAGGTTACGTGGAGGCGGAGCAAGGGCAGATAAGTGTGGTGTCGCCCCCGTCGGGGCCGACACCTGATTGGATGGATATGTGGAAGGTCTTAAATGACAATGTCAACTCCTTACATAAAAGGTTTGATGACGCTGCAGCCTTGGGACAGCCGGGGTCTCAGCCCGCGCCTGCCCAGGCGACTCAGAAACCGTCAGGGGCTCATAAACGCCCTCTATCTCAGATGGTTGACACAGATGTCGACACGGAGTCCGACTCCAGTGTCGACGATGATGAGGCACATTTACAGTCTAAAATGACCAAGGCCATCCGGTACATGATTATTGCAATGAAGGATGTATTACACATTTCTGAGATTAACCCTGTTAATACCAAGAGGGTTTATATGTTTGGGGAGAAAAAGCAGCCAGTGACTTTTCCCCCATCTGATGAATTAAATGAATTGTGTGAAGAAGCGTGGAGTTCCCCTGATAAGAAATTAGTGATTTCTAAGAGGTTACTGATGGCGTACCCTTTCCCGCCAACAGACAGGTTACGTTGGGAAACATCCCCTAGGGTGGACAAGGCTCTGACACGCTTATCTAAAAAGGTGGCCCTGCCGTCTCAGGATACGGCCGCCCTAAAGGAGCCTGCGGATAGAAAGCAGGAAGCTATCCTGAAGTCAGTGTATACACACTCTGGTACTCTACTGAGACCTGCTATTGCTTCAGCCTGGATGTGTAGTGCTGTAGCAGCGTGGACAGATACTCTGTTAGACGACATAGATTCCCTCGACAGAGATACTGTTTTGCTAACCCTGGGCCATATCAAAGACGTCGTCTTATATATGCGGGATGCTCAGAGGGACATTTGCCTGCTGGGCTCTAGAATTAATGCTATGTCCATTTCTGCCAGGAGGGTCTTATGGACTCGGCAATGGACAGGAGATGCTGATTCTAAAAAACACATGGAGGTTTTGCCTTATAAGGGTGAGGAATTGTTTGGGGACGGTCTGTCGGACCTCGTGTCTACAGCGACAGCTGGAAAGTCGACTTTCTTGCCTCAGGTTTACTCACAGCCTAAGAAAGCACCGTATTATCAAATGCAGTCCTTTCGTTCCCAAAAAGGCAAGAGGATCAGGGGCGCATCCTTTCTTGCCAGAGGCAGGGGTAGAGGTAAGAAGCTGCACCATGCAGCCAGTTCCCAGGAACAAAAGTCCTCCCCTGCTTCCACTAAGTCCACCGCATGATGTTGGGGCTCCACAGGCGGAGCCAGGTGCGGTGGGGGCGCGTCTCCGAAACTTCAGCAACCAGTGGGTTCGCTCACAGGTGGATCTCTGGGCTATACAAATTGTATCTCAGGGATACAAGCTGGAATTCGAAGCGACTCCCCCCCGCCGTTACCTCAAATCAGCCTTGCCAGCTTCCCCCATGGAAAGGGAGGTAGTACTGGCAGCAATTCACAAGCTGTCCCTCCAGCAAGTGATTGTCAGGGTCCCCCTCCTTCAACAGGGAAGGGGTTACTATTCCACAATGTTTGTGGTACCGAAACCGGACGGTTCGGTGAGACCCATTCTGAATTTAAAATCCTTGAACACTTATATAAAGAAATTCAAGTTCAAAATGGAATCGCTCAGAGCGGTTATTGCAAGCCTGGAAGAGGGGGATTTTATGGTGTCGCTGGACATCAAAGATGCTTACTTGCATGTCCCCATTTACCCACCTCACCAGGAGTACCTCAGGTTTGTGGTACAGGACTGTCATTACCAGTTCCAGACGTTGCTGTTTGGCCTGTCCACGGCACCGAGAATATTTACCAAGGTAATGGCCGAAATGATGATACTCCTTCGGCAGAAGGGAGTTATAATTATCCCGTACTTGGACGATCTCCTTATAAAGGCGAGGTCCAGGGAGCAGTTGTTGATCAGCGTAGCACTCTCTCAGGAAGTGTTGCAACAGCACGGCTGGATTCTGAATGTTCCAAAGTCTCAGCTGATTCCTACGACGCGTCTGCTTTTCCTGGGCATGATTCTGGACACAGAACAGAAGAAGGTGTTTCTCCCGGTGGAGAAGGCCAGGAATTAGCATCTCTGGTCAGGGACCTCCTGAAACCAAAACAGGTATCGGTGCATCACTACACGCGAGTCCTGGGAAAGATGGTGGCTTCGTACGAAGCCATTCCCTTCGGCAGGTTCCATGCGAGGATCTTTCAGTGGGATCTGTTGGACAAGTGGTCCGGATCGCATCTTCAGATGCATCGGCTGATCACCCTGTCCACAAGGGCCAGGGTGTCTCTTCTGTGGTGGCTGCAGAGTGCTCACCTTCTCGAGGGCCGCAGGTTCGGCATACAGGACTGGGTCCTGGTGACCACGGATGCAAGCCTCCGAGGATGGGGGGCAGTCACTCAGGGAAGAAACTTCCAAGGGCTGTGGTCAAGTCTGGAGACTTCTCTACACATAAATATACTGGAACTAAGGGCCATTTACAACGCCCTGAGTCAAGCAGAGCCCCTGCTTCGAAACCGGCCAGTACTGATTCAGTCAGACAACATCACGGCGGTCGCCCATGTAAACCACCAGGGCGGCACAAGAAGCAGGATGGCAATGGCGGAAGCCACAAAGATTCTTCGGTGGGCGGAGAATCACGTGCAAGCACGGTCAGCAGTGTTCATTCCGGGAGTGGACAACTGGCAAGCAGACTTCCTCAGCAGACATGACCTCCACCCGGGAGAGTGGGGACTTCATCAAGAAGTCTTCACACAGATCGCAAAGCGATGGGAACTGCCACAGGTGAACATGATGGCGTCCCGCCTCAACAAAAAGCTAAAAAGATATTGCGCCAGGTCAAGGGACCCTCAGGCGATAGCTGTGGACGCCCTAGTGACACCGTGGGTGTACCAGTCGGTATATGTGTTTCCTCCTCTTCCTCTCATACCCAAGGTACTGAGAATAGTAAGAAAGAGAGGAATAAGAACAATACTCATTGTTCCGGATTGGCCTAGAAGGACTTGGTACCCGGAACTGCAAGAAATGCGCACAGAGGACCCATGGCCTCTGCCTCTCAGACAGGACCTGCTGCAACAAGGGCCCTGTCTGTTTCAAGACTTACCGCGGCTGCGTTTGACGGCATGGCGGTTGAACGCCGGATCCTAGCTGACAAAGGCATTCCAGATGAAGTTATTCCTACGCTGATAAAGGCTAGGAAAGACGTGACAGCAAAGCATTATCACCGTATATGGCGAAAATATGTTGCTTGGTGTGAGGCCAGGAAGGCCCCTACAGAGGAATTCCAGCTGGGTCGTTTCCTGCACTTCCTACAGTCAGGGGTGACTATGGGCCTAAAATTGGGCTCCATAAAGGTCCAGATTTCAGCCCTATCCATTTTCTTTCAAAAAGAACTGGCTTCACTGCCTGAGGTTCAGACGTTTGTTAAGGGAGTGCTGCATATTCAACCCCCTTTTGTGCCACCAGTGGCACCCTGGGATCTTAACGTTGTGTTGGATTTCCTGAAATCCCACTGGTTTGAGCCACTTAGGACCGTGGAACTAAAGTATCTCATGTGGAAAGTGGTCATGCTGTTGGCCTTAGCATCGGCTAGGCGTGTGTCGGAATTGGCGGCTTTGTCATGTAAAAGCCCATATCTGATCTTCCATATGGACAGGGCAGAATTGAGGACTCGTCCCCAATTTCTCCCAAAGGTGGTATCATCGTTTCATTTGAACCAACCTATTGTGGTGGAAGAAGTGGGGGATAGGGGTACCGGCGACCTGTGTTGTTTAAAAAGTATATACTAAAAAATCTTTAAATTTATGAGCCAAAAAATATATATATAAAAATATTCAAATTTAATAAGATATAAAAGTTAATAAATAAAAGTACAAATTTTCAACAGATAAAATTATATAAATATAAGGTAGGAGATGAGACTTAGCTTAAAAAATAGCCCATATCTGATCTTCCATATGGACAGGGCAGAATTGAGGACTCGTCCCCAATTTCTCCCAAAGGTGGTATCATCGTTTCATTTGAACCAACCTATTGTGGTGCCTGCGGCTACTCGGGACTTGGAGGACTCCAAGTTACTGGACGTAGTCAGGGCTTTGAAAATATGTTTCCAGAACGGCTGGAGTCAGGAAGACTGACTCGCTGTTTATCCTGCATGCACCCAACAAGCTGGGTGCTCCTGCTTCAAAGCAAACTATTGCGCGCTGGATCTGTAGCACGATTCAGCTAGCTCATTCTGCGGCTGGATTGCCGCATCCAAAATCAGTAAAAGCCCATTCCACAAGGAAGGTGTGCTCTTCTTGGGCGGCTGCCCGAGGGGTCTCGGCTTTACAGCTTTGCCGAGCGGCTACTTGGTCTGGTTCAAACACATTTGCAAAGTTCTACAAGTTTGATACCCTGGCTGAGGAGGACCTTGTGTTTGCTCATTCGGTGCTGCAGAGTCATCCGCACTCTCCCGCCCGTTTGGGAGCTTTGGTATAATCCCCATGGTCCTTACGGAGTTCCCAGCATCCACTAGGACGTCAGAGAAAATAAGAATTTACTCACCGGTAATTCTATTTCTCGTAGTCCGTAGTGGATGCTGGGCGCCCGTCCCAAGTGCGGACTTTCTGCAATACGTGTATATAGTTATTGCTTAAATAAGGGTTATTGTTATGAGCCATCCGTTGAGTGAGGCTCAGTTGTTGTTCATACTGTTAACTGGGTAAGGTTATCACAATTTGTACGGTGTGATTGGTGTGGCTGGTATGAGTCTTACCCTGGATTCAAATTTCCTTTCCTTGTAATGTCAGCTCGTCCGGGCACAGTTTCCCTAACTGAGATCTGGAGGAGGGGCATAGAGGGAGGAGCCAGTGCACACCAGATAGTACCTAATCTTTTCTTTAGAGTGCCCAGTCTCCTGCTGAGTCCGTCTATTCCCCATGGTCCTTACGGAGTTCCCAGCATCCACTACGGACTACGAGAAATAGAATTACCGGTGAGTAAATTCTTATTTTTTAGATGGAAACTCAAATTACTGAAGTTATTATAATACATCCGTTTGTCAGATATGTTGTAAAAGCCAGAAGATTGAATAATGAAGTCCCTGAAGGAAGAAAAGAACATCCTTATAGTAGAGAATACAAAACAAAAAATACTTACAAAAATACTTACAAAGGTAAAAAAAATGAAAGCGTATCTGGATTTCTGATAGTGACAACCTGCACTTAGAAACCAATGCAGAGAATGGGCCGGTAAAAATAGTTTAAGGGACTGGGAATTAGGATTTAAACTGTTTGTAGCCTTCTCTCTAGTGCTGTCTAACACTGGAATTTGTTTGAACTGTTCATTGTAGGACCATCCCCTCGATGTATTCTAAAAATGTTTCCATCACTCAATGACCCCTAAAGAAAATAACACCATCCAAAAACCCAAGCTATGCTTTGTATGTATTTTTTCTTTGTATATATTGTAGTTTATATTTGCATTCAAATCTTGTGTATAAAATACTGTCCAGTGTGTGTACTTTATTACCATGTCACTTTACTGATTTGGAAGTACAACCCCTTCGCTACCTACTTACATTTTACAGTATTTCACTATCTGATTGTATATTGCAAATATATTCTGTAAATCTAACACTTGGCAAATCGTGGATTTCATTTGTCCCTCTGGGAGAGTTTGGAGATCAACTTCAGGGCTCTGACAACTGATCTGACAGATAATCTGATTTTATTCATATTTTTGGTTTGCGTGCAGTTGGCACTTTGTAAATGTATGTGAACATAATTCCTGTAACTATTACACTACCTACCTCTTTTTCACTTTCACAGATGGGGATGCATTCAATTTCCCGGCTGTCAGGATCCCGACGCTCAGCATACCGGCGCCGGGATACCGAGACCTATTCTCCCTCTTGGGGAGATACCGACACCCCTGGTGGCAGAATAAATAGCGCTACCAAGCCGGCAAGAGGCTCTTTTGCGCTCGCCCAGCTGCCGGCATTCCGGTGACTGGCATCCCGCGGTCAGGATTCTGACCACCGGGATGACGGGCGCCGGTATATCGATACCAACCCCACCAGATGCAATAAGTTGGTTTGACCTGGCTTTTGGAACATGGGTTGGTCCGGGTCCCAGTTCAGTACCCCTTTTCACACAAAATGAAATTCCTAGGGCAAGCCGGCTTAACCTGGGCCTTTGTCTCTGTATGAAAGGGTCAACCTAGGTATTCTACCCTGGTCGCGGTCAGGGTTGAAGTCCCAGTAGTGTGGACCCTTTCCCACAGAGAGCGGACCCGGGTTAGGCCGGCAAATTCCCGGATCCAAATCTGTGTGAAAAGGGTATTAATGACAAGCAGCCACCTAAATGAAACGGGCAGTGTCTTTCTATAGTAGTGTATTTTACATGTTGTTGACTTTGTTGACAGTCTGCAATATTGTGAATATTTAACACTGTGCATCATTTATGGGTATGTGAGAGTACACTCCTAGCATAGAACACCTATATCTGGAAATGTATTACAAAACACCCAGGGTAGTCTAAAGAAAAAACACCTCTATTATTCATGAGATTGGCACTTTAAATTCAATAATAAATCGTTGCAAAGAAAATGTCCTTGAAACTGTTAGATGCGCACATGACATAAACAGAGAGACTTGGATTGAGTTATTGTCTGAGTATCAAAGTCCTCCTCAATAGGTGTTCTATCCATGTTTCCTGCCTCGTAATAATATATGTTTTTGTCTTATTGCTAGAAGCTGCTTGCTTAGAACACTGAAGTCTTCAGAGAACATCCATGGTTGAACTGATTTTCTTAACACG
Organism: Pseudophryne corroboree; assembly: GCF_028390025.1. Lineage (NCBI taxonomy): Eukaryota > Metazoa > Chordata > Amphibia > Anura > Myobatrachidae > Pseudophryne > Pseudophryne corroboree. The sequence continues at coordinate 110,556,885 of NC_086455.1, forward strand.
GGGCTTGTTGAAAATATAATATGTGCTCTACTCTATAATATGGGTTTTGAGGCTGAATAATTGAACATGGTGTTTTGCCTTCCTACATAGCTATGACTTCTGTAGTTGTAATCATGGGCAGCATTACTCAAAAGGAAACACAAGGAATGACATAATGGCACTAACATAGAAGAAATAATTGGATTCTATGTAACAATGTTCCATTACAGATCTGCGATAGGCATGTTATATACGGCATGTGCATGCCAGTACTAAAGATTTATACTTTTATTTTTTTTATGTTATTGATTTTTGGTACTTTGTAATATATATCACAACCAGGGGGACCTGTGCCGAAAGACATTTACCAGAGAATTAAGAAGTTGGAAGACAGGATCCTGGAGTTGGAAGGCATTTCCCCTGAGTACTTCCAGACTGTGGTAAGTCATTTTGAATATTGAGGATATGTTGCCGCATGGACCACAGGCTTTACTTGCTACATAATGGTTCATAGCAACATTCTCCTAAAACCACATTTTCCTTGTCTAGCCCACATGGATTAAGTTTCCACTTAAAAGAATTCCACGCTATAGTCGGAATGAATTTTTGTGTGGCATATCGTACAGATGCGTCCTCACACATCTAGCCTCAATACACCATGCAGCGCGAGATTCCTGGCGTGAGTGAGCCCCAAGGTTCCATGCAACCTTGCTAATGAACGCAGGATGACTAGGATTCTCGTGGAGACTCTGCTGTTTAATTTGATATGACACTTGTACATTGTATGTGACGTTGGATACACACTAGCCGATATATCAGCCATTGATTTGAATGGCTGATATATTGTGGGTCTGTCGGCCAGGGTGTACCAGTGATATGTCTGAACATCTATGTTCACGTACATATTGTATCGGCTATGCAGCACAGCAGATGACCAGTATATGTACAAATATATTGATGCATCGTTCTGTGTATACGGGCGGACAGCCGACTGCCTGTACACTTGCAGCAAAAGCTGGTGCGGTGATCAACCGCACAACTGGGCGGGCGCATGTAAATGCTCGACCAGTTGTAACATCAGTTGATCAGCAGTCTCCATATGCATCCTAGTTGCCATACATCAACAATCACAAAGCAATTTGCAGATTCTGAGATATTTTATACCCAGATTTAAAGATTCCCCAATCTGTACCCCTATATTACAGATATTTTTCAGTGATTTGCAGATCATTTTCAGCAAATACAGATCTGCCATTCTTGAAAAGCTCATCGGTTTACTAGAAACAGTCTGCAAATCTGCTGATTGTTATCATACACTAGCAATCTACAGCCCCAATAGTTCTGTGAAATTAAACATGTTGAAAAACCTGATTTTAACAATAGATTTTTGCGATCTGTGAACCCCATACATTGCAGATTTATTTACACAATCATCTGCAAAACATCTAAGTTCCCCAGTTGGTTACTGATGTATGGGGCATTTTCGGCAATAAAGACCCCCAATGCTGGAAGATTTTCACGCCACCTTGCGTGCCAAGAGGGTCTGTTTGGCATGACTGCAGCAAAGATGTATCTGTAAGCACACAACTTTACCTGGTGTCTGGCGTTCCCTCGATCTTGCACATGTCTCGTGTTTACCTGGATTAAATAGACCAGATCAGACAAGAGGGAGGAGTGTGCCACATTCATTGCAGGACTTTCCTTTCTTCTGACCAACTTTTTAGAACCGTGCTTGGAATCCTGCAATGTTGCACACGCCAGTCTGGTCCGGTTTTATTTCATCCGGGTAAAGGAGAGTGAAAATTGTAAGCAGGAAGATCTAACTGAACGATATGAACGAGTTCTCGTTCATTAATGATCGAGAACTCGTTCATATTGTTCAGCATGTAAGCACAAACGATGACCAATGCGCTGCCCTGTGCCGTGTTGCTTATGCATGCAGGCCAATATGAACAATTGCGTTTCTATTAGCATTCACTGCTATGGAGCTGGGTGACGGGAGGAGTTAAGAAATTTCACTCCTCTCTGCCCCCCCACCCACCTTTCCCGCTGCCGGGTCAGCCATATCCGCCGTCGGGCAGCTCGGCTACGGATCGCAGAGTGTGTAGGGGGCATTAGGCCCACAAGGTTGCTTGAATGTCAGTACCCAGTATTTTTTGGGATTGGTTTTCATCCATGCAAAACCGTTCCATACGTGTGTATTTAGATAATACCTAAAACCATATACCTCTTTATGCTGCTAATTGAGCTTCATTTAAGCTTCTGTTTATTTGATTCCTAAATTGTTTGTTTATACGGAAAGTAGTTCTAACTTCTCTGTAAAAGAGAGGCATACTTTGTTATGTTTCTAATCCTTTGGTAATTTATTAAACATTAGAGTTAACCTAATGGGCACTACACACTGGCCGATGTGTGCGGCTGATATGAATGATCTTGTTCAGCAATTAACGATAAATTGTTCATATCGCTCAGTGTGTATGCGCTAATGATAACCGATGCGCGTCCCCGCGGTCGTTCATTGTTGGTTTTCCCGCGTTCTGCATAGCAAGCCAATTTGGACGATGGTCGTTAATCGTTAAAATCAACCATCGTCCAAATTGGAAACGTCGGCAAGTGTTTAGGGCCCATAATAGATGGTTCACAAACTATGTGACTGTGGTGCATTTTAATTGAATACATGTGTGTTAAAGATTTAGAAATTTTATGACTTTATTGGTTAAGACCTTTCTGAGCTTAGAGTTTATTATACTTTTATTACATGTAGCACGGCTTTAAATTCTTTCGGTCAGGCATTGGAAAACGAGTTTTATGGTAAGAACTTACCCTTGTTAAAACTCTTTCTGCGAGGTACACTGGGCTCCACAAGTCTGGACAATGGGGTGTAGAGTAGGATCTTGATCCGAGGCACCAACAGGCTCAAAGCTTTGACTGTTCCCAGAATGCACAGCGCGGCCTCCTCTATTACCCCGCCTCCCAGCACAGGAGCACAGTTTAGTTAACCAGCCCAATGCAGTAGCAAGAAAAGAGACGACAACGGTTAGTAGTCACATACACCACACTCTCACGACAAGAGAAGTGTCAGCGGCTAATGCCATATCAACCCAAAGAAGCTAAGTGCGTCAGGGTGGGCACCTTGTGGAGCCCAGTGTACCTCGCAGTAAGAGTTTTAACATGGGGTAAGTTCTTACCATAAAACTTGTTTTCTGCTGCGGGGTACACTGGGCTCCACAAGTCTGGACAATGGGGATGTCCTAAAGCAGTTCCTTATGGGAGGGGACGCACTGTAGCGGGCACAAGAACCCAGCGTCCAAAGGAAGCATCCTGGGAAGCGGCAGTATCGAAGGCATAGAACCTTATGAACGTGTTCCCGGAGGACCACGTAGCCGCCTTGCACAATTGGTCAAGTGTCGCACCACGTTGGGCCGCCCAAGAAGGTCCAACAGACCGAGTAGAATGGGCCGTAATGTGAACAGGAGCTGACAGACCAGCCTTCACATAAGCATGCGCAATCACCATTCTAAAACACCTGGCCAGGGTCTGCTTGTGAGCAGGCCAGCCACGTTTGTGAAATCCAAACAAAATAAAGAGAGAATCAGACTTTCGAATAGAAGCAGTTCTCTTAACATAGATACGGAGAGCCCGTACCACATCCAAAGACCGCTCTTTGGGAGACAAATCAGGAGAAACAAAAGCTGGAACCACAATCTCCTGATTAAGGTGGAACGAAGAAACCACCTTAGGTAAATATCCGGGACGAGTCCTAAACACCGCCCAGTCACGGTGAAAAATCAGATATGGCGAACTACAAGACAAGGCACCCAAATCCGACACTCTTCTAGCAGAGGCAATAGCCAGCAAGAACACCACCTTAAGGGAAAGCCACTTAAGGTCAGCTTGAACCAAGAGGTTCAAATGGAGGCTCCTGCAACGCCTCCAAAACCACCGACAAGTCCCAAGGAGCCACAGGCGGGACATAGGGAGGTTGGATACGCAACACACCCTGAGTGAAAGTATCAGGTAAAGTCGCAATTTTTCTCTGAAACCACACCGACAAGGCAGAAATAGGAACCTTGAGGGAGGCCCTGCTGTAGAAAAGCCAAAAGTTTGGCTGTACTAAACTTGGAAGCGTCATAATGGTTAGATGCGCACCAAACAAAGTAGGAATGCCAGACCCGATGGTAAATCCGAGCAGAGGCCGGTTTCCGGGCCCGCAACATAGTTTTAATGACCTCTTCAGAAAAATCCTTAGCTCTTAAGATGGAAGCTTCAAGAGCCACGCTGTCAAAGACAGCCGGGCTAGGTCCTGGTAGACACAGGGGCCCTGAACGAGGAGGTCTGGGCGTTGTGGAAGTAGAAGTGGACGCTCTGACGATAGGCCTTGCAGGTCTGAGAACCAGTGCCGTCTGGGCCACGCCGGAGCTATGAGAAGCAGATTTCCTTTTCTTGCTTGAACTTCCGAATTACCCTGGGCAGGAGTGACACCGGAGGGAACACGTACGGCAGCCGAAAACCTCCACGGCACTGCCAGCGCATCCACGAATGCTGCTTGAGGATCCCTTGTCCTTGCTCCGAAGACCGGAACCTTGTGATTGTGTCGAGACGCCATCAGATCCACATCTGGAAGACCCCCCCTTTCCACGAGGAGTTGAAACACTTCTGGATGGAGGCCCCACTCGCCGGCATGCACGTCCTGACGACTGAGAAAGTCCGCTTCCCAATTCAGGACTCCCGGAATGAATATTGCCGGTAGATTGCGTTCTGCCCAACGTAGAATCCGTGAGGCTTCCTTCATTGCCAAACGGCTTTGAGTGCCGCCTTGATGATTTATGTAAGCCACTGTGGTGGCGTTGTCCGACTGTACTTGAACAGGACGGTTCTGAATCAAATGCTGGGCTAGGTTCAACGCATTGAAGACCGCCCGCAATTCCAGAATGTTGATCGAGAGGAGAGATTCCTCCTTGGTCCACCGACCCTGCAAGGAGTGATGCTGCAGCACCACGCCCCAACCTCTTAGACTGGCATCTGTCGTCAACAGGACCTAGTTGGATATCCAGAAGGGACGGCCTCTGCACAATTGTCGGTCCAGGAGCCACCAGAGCAGCGACAGACGGACCTCCAGAGTCAAAGAGATCATGTGAGACCTGATCCGGTGAGGCAGGCCGTCCCACTTGGCTAGAATCAGCTTCTGGAGGGGGCGAGAATGGAATTGAGCATACTCCACCATGTCGAATGCTGACACCATGAGGCCCAGCACCTGCATTGCCGAATGTATCGACACTTGCAGACGAGAAAGGAAGCAACGAATCCTGTCCTGAAGTTTCAGGACTTTCTCCTGAGACAAGAACAACCTCTGGTTGTGAGTGTCCAACAGCGCTCCCAGGTGCACCATGCTCTGAGCAGGGACCAGGGAGGATTTCTTCCAGTTGATGAGCCACCCGTGGGCTTGTAGAAACCGGACCGTCATATATCCAGATGACGCAGGAGAAGATCTGGGGAATTTGCCAGGATTAACAAGTCGTCCAGATACGGCAGTATCCTGACCCCTTGACGGCGGAGTACCACCGTCATCACCGCCATAACTTTGGTGAAGACTCGCGGAGCCGTTGTTAAACCAAAAGGTAACGCCCGAAACTGGTAATGGAGGTTGCCAATAGCGAACCTCAGGTATTGTTGATGTGAAACTGCTATAGGAATATGCAGGTAAGCATCCTGTATGTCCAGGGTGACCATGTAGTTCCCAGGTTCCAAGGCCAGAACTATAGAGCGAAGGGTTTCCATACGGAACTTGGAAACCTTCACAAATTTGTTCAGTGCTTTGAGGTTGAGAATGGGCCGGGAGGACCCATTCGGTTTCGGGACTAGAAACAGCGGAGAATAGTACCCCCGGCCCCTCTGAGCAAGAGGCACCTGTACTACGACTCCTGTATCCAGGAGGGTCTGTACCACCGAATGCAGAGTGTTTGCCTTTGTCTGGTCCAACGGGACGTCTGTCTGGCAAAATCGATGAGGGGGTCGGTTTTTGAAGGCTATGGCGTAACCTCGAGTGACGACTTCCCGTACCCAGGCATCTGAAGTAGTCTTCAACCATTCCTGGGTATACCCTAGAAGCCGGCCCCCCACCCTGGGATCCCGCAGGGGGAGGCCCGCCCCGTCATGCGGCAGGCTTATCGGTCTTGGCTGCTGGCTGACGGGCAGCCCAGGCTCTTTTGGGCTTCGGCTTACCAGGTTTGGAAATGCGGGCCTGCTTATGGTATGCCTGACCTTTTGCTTTACCTGAAGGACGAAAGGGGCGAAAGGACGTGCCTTTGGCCTTCGACACAGAAGGAGCTGTATTAGGCAGACAGGCAGTTTTGGCAGTAGCCAAGTCAGCCACTATCTAATTTAAGTCCTCCCCAAACAGAATATCCCCCTTGAAAGGGAGTACCTCCAGGGTTTTTCTAGAGTCCAGATCCACAGACCAGGATCTCAGCCACAATATCCTGCGAGCCAGGACTGACGGTAGTAGAGGCCTTGGCTGCTAGGATACCGGCATCAGAAGCCGCCTCTTTAATATAGCGAGAAGCTGTGACAATATATGACAAGCATTGTCTAGCATGGTCAGAGGAGATTTCAGCCTCTAACTCCAAGGCCCATGCTTCAATAGCCTCTGCCGCCCATGTAGCTGCAATAGTGGGCCTTTGTGCAGCACCCTTGAGGGTGTAAATTGCTTTTAGACAACCCTCGACACGTTTATCCATAGGCTCTTTTAGAGACGTGACGGTAGTGACAGGTAGAGCTGAGGAAACCACCATCCTAGCCACATGTGAGTCTACTGAAGGAGGCGTTTCCCAATTTTTAGACAGCTCTGGCGCGAGGGGATAGCGAGCCAGCATCTTCTTTTGAGGCACAAACTTCGTACCCGGGCTTTGCCAGGGTTCCTGACGTATATCCACTAGGTGGTCAGAGTGAGGTAAAACTTGTTTAATCACCTTCTGACGCTTGAACCTATCTGGTTTCTTAGGAGGAACGGATGGCTCGGGATCATCCGTAATCTGCAGAATTAACTTAATAGCCTCCAAAAGATCAGGAACATCCACATGTGAACTACCCTCCCCATCAGCCGTATCGGAGTCAGAACCTGTGGGGTCAGTGTATGTGCTGTCTTCATCAGACGATGTGTCAGTGACAGCAGTGGATTGTGAGGAGACGAGCGCTCGCTTAGAGGACCTCTTGGACTTAGGCGAGCGTTGGTCAGACTTTTTAGTAGTCAGGGACTGGTTTAACTTCTTTAATTGAGCAGATAAATCGTCCGCCCACGGCGGGTTAGCTGCAGGGACCACATACGGTTGTACCAGCATTGGGGGTCCCATAGGGGGTGTTAGTTTATGAACTAGCGTATGCAGAAGCGTGGAAAAAGCGGCTCACGGAGGGTCAGTATGTGCCTCCGTTGCCACAGTCCCACTGGGGGGCAAGGAGCCCCCAGAACCAGAGCCCACAGCTGCTATATTCTTCCCATATATGCCTGTGGCTTCAGCAACACCAGCAGTGTGTTCTGCCCCAGAACCGTTACCATCAGAAGCAGACATGATATAACTTGCAGTATGAGGTAACACAGTACAATTATTAGCAGCACTATATCCCTAAACCGAAACCCCTGCGCAGTGTAGTCAGCACCAGCAGAGATAAAGGAGAGATATGGTGACTAAATCACAGAGAAAAATACGTAATACAGTATATCTTTGTGAAAATCCTATATTAAATAACACCTGACGCACCAAGCCCCCTCAGGTTATAAAATATAGGGATAGCAAGTTGAGTGAAAGACACGAGATGGACACCACTCAGCTATCAATGCACACACAAATAGTCAGTTTGTTCAATGCAGAGGTTATTACAGACAATAATACTGCACTGGACTAGCTTACACAGCTATATAACAATAGATATAACACTACACCGTAAGAAACTGGATGTATAATCACAGGGTAATTGTACTATAAACCCCTGACTAAATGCACTCTTTCTTACTAACACTGACTAAAAAGGCAGGTAGAATACTCAAGTGTCATGTAAAGTCACAGCACTGACAACCAGGCGGCTTTACATAGGAGGATTTGCCCAAGCAGTCCCAGGAACAGTGAGCTGAGGAGTAATGGTGCCGCAGACACTGACAGGGAGTGAGGAAAGACAGAGATGCAGCTCCAGGGCGGGAACACTTGCTGGAAATGGTGCCATGGGGCTGGGGGAGGGGCTTCAGGTCTAAGCCTTATCCCCCTTGCTTGCAAAACCACCGGGTACTGTGGGCGATATTAAAATCGGTTTTAAGAGAAAACCTGACCTGCGCCCATGCCCTGGTGATCTAGTGGGATCGCCTGTATCCACAGTGTCCACCGCCAGCGCGCGTGGCCCGCATCCCACTGACCGCACCGGATCGCGATAAAGACCGGGTTCCGCGAGCGGGACCCACTTACCACCTCCCGAAGCGCGGCCACGCGATCCTGGAGAGCCCCAGCCCTGTGTGCCTAACGTGAAGTAAACCGGAGCCTCCGCTGTAGGTACCCGGCAACCAGGGCTCGGGAGTGTACAGCGCCGCTGGGGAGAGCTGGAGCTGCAGCAGAGAATGTCAGAAGACATTAACCACCGCTGCTGCCCTTGAAGTCTTCACTTTTTACCTCATAAAAAGCTTTTCTTAGGGCTGCCAGGAGCAGCCCCTCTGTTAAGTGCCTGCTTACTGCAGCACCAACTGACAAACTGAGCTCCTGTGCTGGGAGGCGGGGTTATAGAGGAGGTGGCGCTGTGCATTCTGGGAACAGTCAAAGCTTTGAGCCTGTTGGTGCCTCGGATCAAGATCCTACTCTACACCCCATTGTCCAGACTTATGGAGCCCAGTGTACCCCGCAGCAGAAAAGGAGATTTATGGTAGACTTACCATTGTTAAATCTCTTTCTGCGAGGTACATTGGTTCCACAAAGAAACATCAGGGAATAAAGATGGATCTTGATCCATGCACCAACAGGCTAAATAAAGCTTTAGACTGTCCCAGGATGCATTGGGGCCTCCTCTATAACCCCGCCTCCAGGCACTGTGAGATCAGTTTCGTTAACCAGTCCAGTGCAGGAGCAGGTAAAAGAGAAGGTAGATGTTAGTCACACAGAACCACATTCTCACGACAGGAGAAGGGACTAATGGCTAATGCCATACAAACCCATAGAAGCTAGGTGCCTCGCAGAAAGAGATGGTAGACATTAATCTCATTTTCTGCAGCTGGGTACCTTGGTTTCCATATGGAAACATTGGGGATGTCCTAAAGCAGTTCCTCATGGGAGGGGATGTGCCATAGCCGGGTATGAGAACCCGGCGTCCAAAGGAAGCATCCGTAGCATACGGAAGCATACGTAGCCGCCTTGCACAATTGTTCAGCGGACGCGCCTCGGGCCGCCCTTGAAGGTCTAACAGACCGAGTAGAATGGGCTTTAACAGCAGCAGGAGCTGGGAGACCAGCCTGTGCATAGTCCTGTGCAATCACCATTCTAATCCATCTGGTCAAGGTTTGCTTATTCGCCGGCCAGCCACGTTTGTGAAAACCAAAAAGTACAAAAAGGGAATCTGACCTCCTGATAGAGGCAGTTCTCTCCACATATATACGGAAAGCCCGTACCACATCCAAAGACCGATCTTTGGAGGACAAACTAGAAGAGATGAAAGCCGGAACCACAATCTCTTGGTTAAGGTGAAAAGATGACACCACCTTAGGTAAATAACCCGGGCAAGTTCTAAGAACTGCCCGGTCACAGTGAAATATCAGGAATGGTGGACGACGGGACAAAGTGCCTAGGTCTGACACCCTCCTAGCAGAGGCGGTAGCCAGAAGGAACAGTACCTTGACCGTAAGCCATTTAAGGTCCTCTGACTCAAGAGGTTCAAATGGAGACTCTTGCAGGGCATTCAGGACAACAGACAAATCCCATGGAGCCACAGGAGAGACATAGGGAGGCTGAATCCGTAAAACACCCTGAGTGAAAGTATGAAGGTCAGGAATAGACGCAATTTTTCTCTGAAACCACACGCACAACCAGTTGTAAAGCTTGCACCTTCAACGGATCCGAAGGGATAACCATTGTTCAGAACTGGCGAGGGAGACCTCTCTTGAAAGAGACTGCGTACCCGTGAGAGACAACTTCTCGCACCCATGCGTCTGAAGTGGTCTTTAACCAGACCTGGGTGAATCGCAGAAGTCTGCCTCCCCCAGGGATAGGCCCTCCCGGTCATGCAGCAGGCTTTACGTGTTTAGAAGCAGACTGAGGGAGGTACAGGAGTAACAGTAATACATGTTTTGTTTCAATATAATATGAGAAAGGAGAGGGACTGATCAGAGCATAAATAGATGACTCTGGGATCCCAGAACCATCATCACCCTGAGGAAGACTAAACTAGTTCAAACGCGTTGGTGGCATGGTGTTTTGAGGACGTGGCAATCTTTATATTGGTTGCACCCAGCGGAGTGGTGAGAGCAACTGGGCCCTATTTTTGTTACTTACTCACTCATGGGAATCCGTTCATCTACCTATGTAAAGTGATCCTTGTCCTATGTATACACATTTTTATTGAATAAATTCAGTTTTTTATTTATAAACTGTTTGTTTTTCTTTTGGTGGATTTGTATTACTGAAGTGGATTAAAGGAACTGCTACATGAATGTACCACGCTGATTACAAATAAGCATACATGTAAGCTTGGAGTGTCAGAAAGCCAGAGATTTAAGAAAATGTGTGCGATATAAAGATCTAAAGATACCTCTATATGTTTTATCACATTGTTTTAATGTAAGCAAGAAAGTGAGCATCCTTTACCATTTGATCGTTGCACATTTCGGGTGGTCCCGTACTATTCTACTGAAACACAAAGTGGTATACGCCCTAGAACTCCTATACTCTTGATTGTATAGCTTTAAAGGAATACTACACATTGGAATCTTTATTTTATTTATTTACATATACTGTCCTTTGGAGGAATGAATAATTCATATAAGACTGGAGTCACGGATTTGTGGACATTTAGAAACGTATTGGTTTGGATTACTATCTTTAACCCATTGATTGTTATAGCGCATATGATATCATTTCGTATACTGTGTAATTTTTATTTATTCTGGGTGACAACACCGGAAGATATCTTATTTGCAGCTGTTACATATCCTGTGCAGGGAATTACAAAAAATAATTTTTTGGTATATATCAGAATACTCGTACAATATATTCTGGCACAGGTACACTTGTTCTTAACTAACGCTGTCTTAAGAACGACATGTAGAACACTTAAGTGTCTGTAAAATCACGGCGCTGATGTACAGGGGGATTTACAGAGGAGACCTTGCCCTGCAGTCTCGGGGACCAGTCGCAGCTAATCGTAGAAGATGGCGCCGAGCATCTCAGTCAGGGAGTGAGGGAGAGTCTGAGGCAGCTCCAGGGCGAGGATATTAATATATCCGACCTGTACTCCTATGCCCTGGTGGATATAGTGGGGTCCCTGCTCTGTTACAGTGTCCACGCCAGCGTCACAGTACGTCTCCTTAGACTGTGACCGGAACGCGATTTAATAGCAGGTCCCGCCTGGGGGACCATCTTACCTCCTCCCTTCAGTAGCAGCCACGCGAACCAGGAGAGCGTCTGTGACAGTGTGCCTAAGCCAGAGCGTCTCCGCCGCAAGTACCCGGAAACAGAGCCAGCGGGAGTATGCGATGCCGCTGGGGAGGTGACGGAGCCGCAGTACAGAATGTCACCCTGACATGTAAGTGCTGCGGCCCTTGAAGTCTTCTAAAAGCTTTATCAGGGCTGCCCAGTGCAGCCCCCCTGTTAAGTGAGCTGCTTCTGCAGGCATCAACTCGAAACTGAGCTCATCGTGCCTGGAGGTGGGGTTATAGAGGAGGTCCCAATGCATCCTGGGACAGTATAAAGCTTTAGGCTGTTGGTGCCTGGATCAAGATCCAGCTCTACACCCCGATGTTTCCCTGTGGAACCAATGTACCCCGCTGCAGAAATCACAATTTCTCTTAGCATCTCACATTCAGCAACAATTCTTCTTTCACAAAGTAAAGTTTCCAGTGCATTAGGTTTGGTTTTTATCTGTAAAACTGCAATCATTCCCAGCGTCAAATTGATTCCACATTACTGTGTGCTGCTGGGACGTGATGTTCTGACTCCTGCTGCTGATGGCAGACAAGCAAGACACGATAGACAAGAAATTGTTAGTTGCTGTAGCATGCTATTAGTTGGAGTCCTATAATCATCTACCTTGTTATCACATTGTAGACAGAAATGCCTACAGCTCCAGCAATGGGATTTACATTTATTCTAATGTGCTTTATATTTTGTAATATTACCCCCAGTATGTCTTGGCTGCATGGTATGCATTTGTTCCATAGTTTCTGACTAAGAAATAAAATGCGCTTCACTCCATATCAGTACCAGGCATGTCCATACAACAGCCATATATCATCAAGTACAGTGCATTATTATGTATACTTTGTAGCGTAAGTACATTTAATTGAGATGCTCAAAATAAAGCAACTCTACTGTCTGACTCATCAGTATGATTTATTTTTTACTAATGTGGATTATTTCTTAAGAGATAAGTGCAGCCATTATTTAATGCCTTTTAACGTATAACTACACATACCCCTTGAGAATTAATATATGTTTTTACTTCCCAATACCTTTATTCTATCTTGCCACTTTATACGTTATTGTCTAGTTCATTTGACAATCTGTATGAAGCATTCACTCTCCACGGAATAAACTCTTACTATGGATTGTTGGTAGAACAAAGATAGTAAGGCTCATCTATTTATGTAACATAAGTTGTACATATGATTATTTTTCTAATCCTATTATATAGTGCCAATGTTTTAATGAAACTCCCAATTTTATACAGGTGCTTCCATCCCTGTACTAGTAAGGTTTGCAGTCTAATTTTGCAATCCCAGCCGCCCCCCCCCCCCCCCCCCCCCCACACACACACACACACACACACACACACACACACACACACACACACACACACACACACACACACACACACACACACACACGTGTGCCAGTTAGTCAGAAGCTAACTCATTTAATAGTATGGTTTTTGGATTGTGGAGGTGGAGCACCTGTAGAACCCCACTTGACCTCTCCGATGCCATATGAACACTCCAGAGATCACCCTGATTGAAATTGGAGATGAGGCCTCATTTGTGTAACACAGCAGCACTAATCACCATATGTGTTACCCACCCAAGCCATTTGTTTTTTCATTTTGTATTATTTTCCAACATAGATAAGGAAATCAGAGGAGGGGTACTGAAAAAGGAATATGGGAGGGACATGGTGAGGGGATGTAATCATGTTACCGGCAGTCGGGATCCCGACGGTCAGTATACGACTCCAAAATCCTGACAGCTGGAAACCCCGACAGTCGGCATGCCGGCTAACAGGGACTATTCCCACTCATGAAGGATAGGGATGTGGAAATCCCACACAGATAGTAGATAATTACATGCATACCATTTTTTAGACCACCTAGAGAGAATTTAGACTGGTTCTGGTGGAGGTCTGTTTCCCGGTATCCGGATTCTAGATCTACACTAAAAAGGTCTACAGTCATTCGGTCTAATACTAATGGTAGACATGTATTAGGTCTACATGGTCAAAAGGTCGATATGTAAAAGGCAGACGGGGTCAAACGGTCGACATGACAATGGACACATGGTAGACACAAGGCCAACTTTTTAATACTTGACCATCCACGTGGACTATGACTGGGAACAGTAACCTGCCTGAGGTTCGCTCGCCATTCGAGGGGACGTAGCACTACACTAATGGGGTTTGTGGCAGAAAAGTGACAAAACACCCCTCTCCCCCCCCCCCCCCCCCCCCCAACAAAAAGGTCTACTTTTTTTGTGTCATCCTTTCCTACTGTATACCTATTCTGTGTCGACCTTTTGACCCTGATGACCTAATTCATGTCTACCATTAGTGGTAGACCTATTGACTGCAGACCTTTTTATTTAAATTTGGTTATTAATGTTTTAGCATAATACGTTCCCCAATAGACATTTCCTTCCTCTTGCAGAACCTAATGCTGTCGGTCAGTGGGTTCTTTGACTACCTAACCTCACACAGATTTTCTGCAACTGTATATTTTCCACTATAAGTATTCGCTGCTTAACCATTCTATTTGCCTGCATATGATAGCATAAGCATTGAGTTTCTGTGACACAAGCAGGGATTCACTCATTTCATTGTGGTGTTTTTATTTTAGGGTGCTTCGAGTAAGAGAAGGAAAGTCCAGGACTCACAGGTAGACTGAAAATATACTAGAGTATATGTTGATTTTTGTATCTGTATTTCGGTGCTACGGAATACAGTGAATTTCACAGACATTAGCCACTAGAACAACTGGTGTAACTTATTAGAATTGTTACAATGCAGTAGAAGTCAAATAAGAAAGTATTTTTTTTTTTTTTTTTAAATGTCCGCTAAAGTTTGTGCTGGTGATGATTTTTCTTGTTTTATTTATGATCACTCGTGCCATGTATGCCACTTATATGTTGCACGTCATCTTACCCTGTTTCTTGAATGCCCACTCCACTGTGATATTTTTAGTATAGTGACTACTTTATCCATGATCCTGCTTAGAGCACTACAGTCTTCTTGCTCTATATGACAAATTTGCAGGCTGTCCTTTTCCATGATCCTTATCTACCTCTGGTTATTTATAAATGTGACACAGGGATGTTCCTTCGTAGTGTTGGGGAAAGCCTTGTGGTTGTACCATTTTGGACCAGGGTTATATGAAGACAGTGCATTAATATACAAGCTAGACAGAGTTGACGTGCCCTAGTAAGCATTGGGGATTAGAGCTTATCTATACCCTATTCCAAACTGGAATATCCCAGGTACTACCCCATGATCCCAATTGTCTCTGGAAAATCTCCTTCTCCCCAAACCTTATTCAGGCCTCCTCTTGGCAATTGTAAACGCGGCTCATATCTTCTCTTTGGAAATTCCTAATGACCTAGTTCCCTGAGCCAGCCTTCCGTCATAGACACCCTGTTTATCTGGATTCTATTCCATCTGATGTTCTATCTGACCCTTCTCTGCTGTACTTCACACTGGCCTACCTTCACTAATTGAGGCCACGGCTCCAGCCTTCTGCGTTTCTGGCCATCTTCTAGATCTGCTTCTGTACTATGCCGAGATGATTTACCCCTAGTTACTTTAATTTTTGCCCATCTATCCTATTATGTCAGCCTTCAAACCATCCAAGTATAAATGTTAAAACTACTAAGGAGCTGCAACAATCCAGTCTCCTCCACATCCATGTAACCATGGTCATCTTGTGCATCTGTTTTTAGGTTGCCATTTATTTTCACCATGCTGTTCACCATTTACTATTTTATATAGTAAATGGTGAACAGCATTTGCTGTAGTCTCTCTATATGCTAAGGCTGTGGTGGGAATCAAACCCGTGACTTCAGTGCTGTGAGACAAACCAAGTCCAACTTTGTATTACTATCATAGGCTGTTAACCTGTCTCCCAAATCCTTAATAACTTCTCTGCCTGGCTCCCTCACATTCTTTCCAGACCATCCCTCATTCATCCAGCCAATTTTGTTTCCAAACTTCTCTCATTCTCAACCTCGTTTGGTCTCTGTCAACCTTCTCTTACTCCCTTCAACTGTTGTTCTCTAACCAGTAGAGGAAAGGGGCCATCTCCCCTTTCCATCTCTCGGATCACCTCTTGCTCTCCATTGCATTACCACACCTGCCCAGTGAATGAAGGATTTAAGCCTTACCTATTTTAGGTATTGTGGGGATAATTCCAAGTTGATCGCAGCAGGAAATTTTTTAGCAGTTGGGCAAAACCATGTGCACTGCAGGGGAGGCAGATATAACATGTGCAGAAAGAGTTAGATTTGGGTGGGTTATTTTATTTCTGTGCAGGGTAATACTGGCTGCTTTATTTTTACACTGCAAATTAGATTGCAGATTGAACACACCACACCCAAATCTAACTCTCTGCACATGTTATATCTGCCTCCCCTGCAGTGCACATGGTTTTGCCCACCTGCTAAAAAAATTCCTGCTGAGATCAACTTGGAATTACCCCCTATGTGCAGAGACCTACAAAACATACCTTATTGCTAGAGATTAGTTGTGTAAATAAAAAAATAAATAAAAAAAATTACTACGTTATAACCTGGTCATAGCCAGAGAGGTGAAGAACAGTATATGTAACTTACAACCATCTGTTTTGTTCTCAGTGGACTTTAGCAGTTCCATAAAAGCCTTACTTTCCCGGTATAACACCTTACATCATAAAGTATCACATACGCAAGGTATTTTCTGCAATGCTTTGAAAAGTACCAAGTATCTAAAATTCATATTAATTAATAAAAGTATCCATATACTCATAGCTAATTTGCAACATGCACTTTATTTGTAAGATGTACTATTTCATGCCTGAAGCAGTTTTCTGTTTTTGTTTTTGCCTCTGACAGAATTACTCACTGGTAGAGCTTGATCAGAAAATTAATGCACTGCGACAGAAACTGATACAGAAAAGCAAGAGGGACATTTCTAGAACAGATGGAGAACCTGATGCCTGAATATCGCCATGTGTTTGATGTTACTGCCTTTTTTCCTGTCTTTTTTTTTTTTTTCTGTTACTCCTGTGACAGCTACTTATGGTTTTACTACATTTCAGTGACCTCAGACGTACTGCTAAGTCACACCACAACCTGTGTTGTTGTGTAAGGATTACATGAGAATGATGAGCTGATTTTGGGACCAGATAAACATGTTATAGGAAAAGACTTTATACAATGATTCTATATTGCAGAGGTTCCCAAACTCAGTCCTCAAGGCACCCTAACAGTCCAGGTTTTAAGAGATCCATGGCTCAGCACAGATGGTTAAATTAAATTGACTAAGGTCACCTGTGGCCAAGCATAGATATACTTAAATCCTGGACCATTAGGGTTCCTTGAGGACCGAGTTTGAGAACCTCTGTTCTAGTGTATGGTAAGCTCATCCAATGAGACTTAGTTAAAAATTTATAGAACCATGTAGCAGAAATATTCCTGATCTCCCAATATTGCCATAAGACAAGGTGGGGAAACCATTATATGATAAAAGAAAAAGCGTTACAAATTATTCTCTTACCATAATATGATTTCCTGGACAAAATATGTACAGAAGGGCTTTTCTGCTTGCCTGACTATTCTGAAACAGGGTGTTGAATTAATTATTTTCTGGCATGCTCAAGAACCAGTCCTCATTATTTGGCATGTATTAGCTGATTATAATTATGACAACAATCATAACTTCAGTTTTCTTTACAAAGTAGGTAGAGAGAGGTGTACTTCTCCAAGACTGCATCAACATAAAGATGCTCTATACCAGGGCTGTTCAACATGTGTTCCTCCAGTTGTTGTGGAACTACACATACTGCTCTATGCTAGGATGATGGAGTAAAACCTTTCCAAGATTGCTCTATGCTAGGATGATGGAGTAAAACCTTTCCAAGATTCAGTTTAGTCAATACAGGCACATAATGAGAAGAGGTAGCACAGCAAGTTTAGGAATCATGGAATGGGCTTCTCTGTAGAAGGCATTACCTGTACAACAGCCGATAAACTTATCTGTAAACATACTTGGATAATTCCAGGACTGAACATAGTTTTGCCAAGAGATCTTTGTATGGTATAAAGAAAAATGTTTACTCTCACTGTCTTTTTTTCTGGATTTGTTTCTTTCAGAAATACATTTGTGCTATGGAGTAGTTGGGACTATTGTTTGTTTCTTTGCATTTTTAAACGTTAACAGTTGTATATGTTTGTTTTATGAACCTGTTTATAGATCCAACTGTACTGTAGAGGCAAATTTGTATATATGTCATAATCCCTTCACTTGCTGTGTTTTATGATACTTGTTTACATAGAATAAAGCTCATTTTGAGTGCACCAAACCGGTTTCCATGACATGATGTTATCACCGTACACCTTGACAAGTTGACGACAAATTCCAGTTGCTGATGTGACCTTTAGGCGCAGAAATCTTATCACACTACGCACCTTAATGTTTGACCATGTTCCCGCCAGCGCTGCCATCTCCCAGCTGATGTTGGGAAAGTATGACTGAATTCAGGGGCAGTATAATAGCTGTGAGAAGAAGCAGTTGTTCAAGTCAAATTACTTTCTAACAAATATTTAAAATGCCAGCTCTAATATATACTGTGGACGCCTGCGCACCTTATTACCATGTGCTATGAATGTGCGCTATACATCGCAAAACACTACATCCCATAAGAGAAAACAATACACCCACACATTATCTGAGTTCCAAAGCTCATTGATGTATATATTGTTATTAAAAGGCTATGTATTCAAGATACCACAATGTACAGTATATATATATATATATATATATATATATATATAGTTACAATTTACACAGGAAGCTGTTATTACAAACTAATTCATTACAAACACGGCCAGCAATACAATTGCCATCTCCCTCAATGCTCACTACGCTCCCCCTCCATGCTCACAGCAGAGTATCGGCAGAAACCCATCTCAATCAGTGTCTGGGACAAACGGCCTTCTGTGTGTGTGTGTTCAGCAATACACTCAGAGTTGGGGGCGTGCACAGATCTCTTGTTATTGGTCTAAGGGAGGGAACTTTTTCATACAGATGAGTCATTGGTCAGTGTGAGGGCTTTTGTTCAAGGTTGCTGGTCGACTGGTTTCCTGTCGATCACATGCTTTAAATAGAATGTCCATTGTTCTCTTCAGAATTGTGGCTTTATATTCCTACATTTAATCATATCTACTCATGGCAATGTGCTACAACTTAATCACAGGCATCAAATGAATCCACACATTAATCTGGTTACTTTGACACCAAGCACGACATGTCCATCTTGCTCCACTCCAATAATACACATACATGACGTTATATTCCATTATATAATTTGAAACCTTATGATGTCTGGTGCTTGATATGTTTAAATTTATGTGCTGTATGAAATATGTGTTGAATCTATCTTTGTGGCATGTCTGTGTAAATGCGTATGTTACCACATATTGCTGTGCTCGCTGCGCGTATTTGCAAGCATAGCGACTCATAATGTGTGGAGTCTGTATGTTCTCTCTATGTAATATTTTTTACTTCGACACAGTGGTTTTACCTGCTCTGGCCTGGTGGGAAATTAGAATGAAATAGAGAACATTACACACATGAGAGCTCTTGTTACCTTACTTACTGAACCACCCTCGTACATTACACCCAACCTTGAATGCAATAAGGCAGTGATTCCCAACCGCTAGTATGCAGCCAGAGATGCGCTGCCTGGCTGCCGGCATCAGAGTCTAGGACTCAGGCAGCTCTGGCACTCTTCCACGGCCTGACCTGTGACCTATGGCGATGTGGTGTGGCGATTAGGTCACACAGCCACATCACGTTCCTGCCCACCCATCTGCCTTACTTCCAGCAGCACACACCAACCTTACTGCTTGTGCACAGCCAGCCAAGCACTGCTCCATGCTGCTCAGCTGTGTAAGCTACCACCGGCCACCGCTGATGGACTGAGAAGAAAAATAGTCATGGTAGGGGACCTGTGTATTTTTATTTAATTGCTGTGGGGAGGCAGTATGTGCAGAATTATTGTGGGGGACCAATGTGTATTACTTAGGGTGGGCAGTGTATTTGTTAATTACCGTGGGGGCCACTAGTGAGGCCACATCTCGAATACTGAGCACAATTATCCTAGAATTAGAAAAAGTTCAGAGACGGGAGACCAAATTGATTAAGAGGATGGAAACACTAGAATACGAGGAAAGGCTTGGTAGGCTAGGCATGTTTACACTGGAAAAAAGGAGATTGGGGGACATGATTAACATTTACAAATATTGGAAAGAAACAGTAATGTAGGATATGTGTTCCACCGGGCGCAGCACTTCAATATAACAAATATACAAATATAGAGCATACAGAATGATCATATATACATCCCTTAGTTTTTGTTGGGTCCGTCCTCATAAAATGCAGGCTTCAAACCATGTGAGTCAGCACATGAGGAAAAGAGCAGAATAACATCATGTGCAGAAAAGCCAATTTAATCACAAATTCTATATATAATATCCATATAATACAATAAATTCCCCTGTCCTGTTTTAGTTGCAATATTGAACAATTACCAGAAAATGAGAACTGATAGCAAAACAGTTCTCAGCAAAGCTTTTGTATCATAATCACAAGAAGTCCACCCAGGTAGGCAATGTGGGATCCCTCTCTGGCATACGTTCTGAAATGAGCTGCAGGGTTTCCTCCTATTAGCCAACGTGTTTTGACCCTTTGCTTTGGGTCTTTATCAAGGTAGAGTGATAATGCCACATCCACGATTAGGTATAAATATCCCCCTTCTCCAATCAGAAACACTCAGTACACACAGACACAGCTGTAGCACTTAATTAAATTTCCCGGGCAGTGGCAACATCCGGTAGTCCAACGTTACTAGGACTCTGTAGTCTAGGTGACGGCAGCATCTAGCGGCTCGTATCCTATGAGGTTCCCCGATGCTGCTTCCGGGTGTTCACTATATGTCCATTAGTTTACTCAAACGTCTATATCGTCACTTCCGTAAGGGGCTATAGCAACTCGTGGGTTATCGCTGTGAATGGTGTGTATAGTTCCAATCCGTTGTCCTGGCAACAAAATAAACATCAATCTTGTGTCCTTATAGATCGTTCAAGGTGGTGAAGATAACTTTCGGATATCCCAGATATTAGAATACTTTAATAATAAGTTTCCATATCCAAATGATATCTAAAAATAAATATTAAAATCAGTCATAAAACAAAGATGCATGTAATCTCATAAATTTATAAAAAAAACACAAGTTCAAAGTCACTGTTTAGTCCATGCGGATGCAGTGTAATAAATTCATAAATGCACTGCATCTCGCATTTGGCTAACAGTGAAGCAATGTCCCTCTGACGGTGGTTGCACCTTACAAGTTTTATCCCTGCAAGCCTTATAATACCATTAGTGGAGCAATTATGATGCTTTTTACGAACTTGTGGATATCTATGAATGTTTCAATATTGCAACTACAACAGGACAGGAATTTATTGTATTGTATGAATTTTATGTATAGAATTTGTGATTAAATTGGGTTTATATATAAAAGCTATGTAGGCAGCACTCCTAACTTCAGTAAGAGACCAGGAGGCACAGAGTGAAGGATGGGAGGCTGAGAGGCACAGAGAGAATGGTGGGATTGTGAGAGGCGAAGGGGGAAGGCTGGCCTTGTTTCAGTGTATTTCATGTGGATCTGGATTGTTTCAGTGTTTCTCGCCCCCAGTGTGACTAAAACAGGTGTGATACATGGTCATGCTCCTACAAACGTCATACCAAAGGCTGGCACAAAAAATGGGGCGTGACCTTGCACCAGTCTTTTTTTTTTTTTTTTTTGCATGCATGCATGATACCATCTCTTTGATTTGACTACAGATACTTTGGGGCTCTTTCCCTCTGACTGGTTGGCCACCCCTGGCCTAGACACTCATGTCCTATCAAATCATTTTAAAAAGCATCATAATTGCTCCACTAATGGTATTATAAGGTTTGCAGGGATAAAACTTGTAAGGTGCAACCACCGTCAGAGGGACATTGTTTCAATGTTGACCAAATACGAGATGCAGTGCATTTATAAATTAAATACACTGCATCCGCATGGACTAAACAGTTTTTAGATATCATTTGGATATGGAAACTTAGTATAAAAGTATTCTAATATCTGGGATATCCGTAAGTTATCTTCACCACCTTGAACGATCTATAAGGACACAAGATTGATGTTTATTTTGTTGCTAGGACAATGGATTGGAACTATACACACCATTCACAGCGATAACCCACGGGTTGCTATAGTACACTAATTGACATATAGAGAAGAATACCCGGAAGCAGTGTCGGGGAACTTCAGGGGATATGAGCCGCTAGACGCCGCCATAACCTCGACTACAGAGTCCTAGTGACGTGAACTACCGGATGTCGCCACTGCCCGGGAAATTGAATTAAGTGCTACAGCTGTGTCTGTGTGTACGGAGTGTCTCTGATTGGAGAAGGGGGATATTTATACCTACCCATGGATGCGGCATTATCACTCTACCTTGATAAAGACCCAAAGGGTCGAAACGCATTGGTGATGGGAAGAAACCATAGAGGTCCTGTCAGTATTTGGATTACTGAATGTATGCCAGAGAGGGGTCCCAGATTGCCTACCCGGGTGGACTCCTGGTGATAATGATACAAAAGCTTTGTTGAGAACTGTTTTGCTATCAGTTCTCATCCTTTCTGGTAATTGTTCAATATTGCAACTATAACAGGACAGGGGAATTTATTGTATTTTATTGATTTTATGTATAGAATTTATGATTAAGGACCTAAATCAGACCTAATTGCAGCAGCACATTTATTAGATAATGGGCAAAACCATGTGCACTGCAGGTGGGGCAGATGTAATCTGTGCAGAGAGAGTTAGATTTGGGTTTGTTATATTGTTTCTGTGCAGGGTAAATACTGGCTGCTTTATTTTTACACTGCAATTTAGATTTCATTTTGAACACACCCAACCCGAATCAAACGCTCTCTGCACATGTTATATCTGCCCTCCCTGCAGTGCACATGGTTTTGCCCATTAGCTAGCAAATTTGCTGCTGCGATCAGGTCTGAATTAGGCCCTAAATTGGCTTTCTGCACATGTTATTCTGCTCTTTTCCCCATGTGCTGACTCGCGTAGTTTAAAGCCTGCATTTTATGAGGACAGACCCAACAAAAACTAAGGGATGTAAATATGATAATTATGTATGCTCTATATTTGTAAATTTGTTATATTGAAGTGTGGTGCCGGTGGAACACATATCCTACATTACTGTTTTTCCCTAATACCTTTAAGGTGTTCTGGAGAGACACCTTTTTGGATATTTGTGTACTACAGGGCTGGCCAGGCTGCACAGTTACATACACGTCACCAATAATTTATATCTACAACATTTACAAATATATAAGGGGTCAATACACAGAGCTAGCGAGGAATTGTTTTGGAAAGATCATCAAAAGTACACGTGGACACCCGCTTAGGTTAGAGGAGAGGAGATTTCACACACACAGACGGAAAGGTTTCTTCATGGTAAGGACAATACATATTTGGAATTCCCTGCCTGAGCGAGTAGTAATGGCGGAGTCGGTCATAACTTTTAAGAATGGGCTAGATCAGAGGTTCTCAAACTCTGTCCTCGGGGGCCCACACAGTGCATGTTTTGCAGGTCTCCTCACAGAATCGCAAATGAAATAATTAGCTCCACCTGTGGACCTTTTAAAATGTGTCAGTGAGTAATTAATACACCTGTGCACCTGCTGGGTTACCTGCAAAACATGCACTGTGTGGACTCCCGAGGACCAAGTTGAAGAACCTCTGGGCTAGATAAATTCCTAATGGATAAGGATATATAGGGTTATAGTGGGTAAATCATGCACTATAGTATTAAATAAAATAACAACAAAAAAATTAAAAAAGGAATTGCAAACAGCTAAACATTCACCACAGTTAAATTAGTCTTAAAAATATTACTGTGTAGGAGATCACTAACAGTTTGAACTCGATGGAGAAATTGTCTTTTTTCAACCTTAGAAACAATGTTACAGTCTGTTTTGGGGGGTTTCCCCATGGGGGACAGATGGTGTGTGTGCCTTGGCAATTTTAAAGTCTTGTTCGGTGTGCCGCAAGTTGAAAGGTTGAAAATCACTGCAATAATGAGCCAAGAAATTCAGACTTTGAAGCATTTTTGACTGTTTCTGATGCTGGATTTAAAGGGGCTACAATAAACCAGATGAGTTTTGTATATTATAAGTATTGCAGAATACACCGTGGATATGAAAAGCTCTGCATAGTAAATGTGTCCCTTTTGTATGAGTTTAATCTTGTGCCTGCAAAGGTAATAGTCTCACTACAAACCTTAGGAAAGCATTACAGATTGGTGGTTGGTTTTGTAAAGAACCAATGTTTATCTTAGGATTGTTAACTTCTATGTATCTCTCATAACTACTCACCTAATTTGCATGCCTTTTAGTTTGTCTATGGCAGTTGTGGCTCTATAAACGACAGTCTGTTATATATTACACTAGATCAGTGGTTCTCAAACTCGGTCCTCAGGACCCCACACAGTGCATGTTTTGCAGGTCACCCAGCAGGTGCACAGGTGTATTAATTACTCACTGACACATTTTAAAAGGTCCACAGGTGGAGTTAATTATTTCACTTGTGATTCTGTGAGGAGACCTGCAAAACATGCACCGTGTGGGGTCCTGAGGACCGAGTTTGAGAACCTGTGCACTAGATCAAATTTAATTACTTAGGGCTTGTCTAGAACACTTTCATAACCTGCAAGAAAGTATTCTGCTCATACTTGCCTACCTGACCCTCTCCATGAGGGAGACAATGCTCTGTTCCTGGACTTTCCTGGTAATGTATGATTGCCATCACCTGTGGTGAGCTAGTTAATTGATAAGAAAGGTGTTTCACCACAGGCGATGGCAATAATACATTACCAGGAAAGTCCAGGAACAGAGCATTTTCTCCCTCATGGAGAGGGTCAGGTAGGCAAGTATGATTCTGCTTCTTGCCAACAACATTATTTCTTATGTCCTTGGGGATACTGGGAATTCATTTAGTACCATGGGTATAGACTGGTCCATTAGGGGCCTTGGGCATTTTAAGAATTTGATAGTGTGCGCTGGCTCCTCCCTCTGTGCCCCTTCTACCAGTCTCAGTTTAGAAAATGTGCCCGGAGGAGCCAGTCACGTCGCTGGAAGCTCCTGAAGAGTTTTCTGCATTCATTTTATATGTTTGTTATTTTCAGGCAAGACTGGATGCCACCAGCCTGCCTGTTTTGTGGGACTTGGGGGGGGTGGGGGGGGGTGCAACCTCTTGGAGGGTTAATGGTCCTGTTCCCCACTAACAGGACACTAGCTGCTGAGGGTACTATTCGCAAGCCCCACCACGGCGAGCGTACATTCCCGCAGAATGCCGCCACCCCTAACAAAGCCAGAAGATAGAAGAGTGGTGAGTACTAAGCCAGCATCCCGGTTAGTGGGTCGCCGGCCATTATGGCGGCATGAGGGTACGGAGACGCACGGCTTCTACACGGGATGGCTGGGTCTCCAGACTCTGTACACAGTGCAGATGCACCCAGACTTAAAAGGAGGCTGACTCCATTTTAGGCACTATAATTACCTCAGCCAGTATAAAAAAGTGTGGGAAGACCGTGCACCATTGAAGGGGCGGGGCTTCACTATGAGCGGATCCAGCAGCTCACCAGCGCCATTTTCCCTCTGCAGTCGACACAGACGCTGACTGACAAGGACGTGCAGCTCCTCCGGAGAGACTCCAGATTACATCAGCAGCACCAGGGGATCATAGCATGGGGGGAACGCTTACTAGTGTACTAAGACCCCAATCTGGGTACTTAGTCTGCGACCTGGCTGAGCTTGGCATTACCAGTAAGGGTGCTGTGTGCTGGCTCCATACTGTATCTGTGTCTCCCTGTAAGGACTGTTTGTGGGTTAATTGTGCATTTAACCTGTCCCTGTGTGTGTGTGCTGTCACTGTCACAGTATGTCAGACAACGAGTGTGTTTCATGTAAGGCATAGTGTTCTTCTCCAGGGGGTTCACTGCAGTGTACTCAGTGCAGTGTACCCTCCCAGGCTAGCAGGGCAGAGCCAGCTTGGCTGGACTCCATTAAGGGAATGATTTCCTATATTTCTGCTAAATAGTCCCGCAATGAGAAAGATGCAATACTTAATACAAGCGATGACTGAGTTTGTGAAAAGAGACTCAGTACCCAAACCAGCATCTCAGTCCCCTGCCATTTGTCCGCAAAAACGTCCTTTGGCCCATATTCTGCAGTCTGACTCTGATGACGAAGGGTCAGACATGGAGGAGGGGGAGGTGGACTCAGAGGTGGGGGAGGCTACTCTGTCAGGGAATAGAGGCTCTCATAGAAGTTCTGCATATCCCTGATAAGG
The DNA here is from genome assembly GCF_028390025.1 of Pseudophryne corroboree. Taxonomy (NCBI): domain Eukaryota; kingdom Metazoa; phylum Chordata; class Amphibia; order Anura; family Myobatrachidae; genus Pseudophryne; species Pseudophryne corroboree. Next base: position 110,582,979 of record NC_086455.1, read on the forward strand.
TAACAGAGGAGACTGAGGAATCTTATTTTAATCTAAAAAAGAAATCCTCAGCCACTTTTCCTGTGTCAAAGGAACTAAATACCCTGTTTGAAGAACCATGGGTTAATCCTGGTAGGAAATTTCAAATCTCTAAAAGGTTGATATCATCTTTTCCTCCTGAGGATAGGAAAAAATGGGAAAATCCACCGATAGTGGATGCATCAGTATTCAGGCTGTCACGGAAAATTGTACTGCCTGTCCTGGGTGCAGCCTCCCTAAAACACATGCCTGATCGTAGAATTGAGAATACACTCAAATCTTTGTATACAGCTGTGGGGGTGGCTCAGAGACCCACTATAGCATGTGGGTGGACTACTAAGGCCATCGCCAAATGGTCGGGTAACCTACTTGAGGGGTTAGGTACCTTGCCTCAGGGGCAGTTTATTTATTTTTCATCCACTAGGGGTCACTGGAGTACTCTAGGGATATGGACGGTTCCACAGGAACTAGGCACTGAATAATTAAAATTTGAGACTACATCCCCCCTCCATATCCCAGAGTACCTCAGTGTTTTTTCGGTGCTCACTGAGAAACTAGGCCTGTGGAGTTTGTCCACAATTATTGGATTTATTTTTGATTTTTTTCAATGTTCCACATCCCTTCCCCCCTTCCAGAAAGGTGAGGGTCCAGGATAGTGGAAGCTGCTGAAGCAGCTGTGGGTGTCGGTCCTCTCTGAAAGAGCTCCCTCACTACCACGTGCAGGACTAAAACCTGCAGTAAAGGCTGGACGGAACTTATAGAGAAGCCCCGTCATAGCCATCACCACAGGGTCCAGGTATGTTGAACAGGGCGGTCAGCTCACGCTGCCGCCCCGCAGTGTGGGATACTGTGTGTGTGTGGCCGCCAGCCACTGCCTTCAGCCACCCGCCACCGATTCCAGCGCCGCTGTTTATGCTGTGTCCCCCGCCGCTCTTAGCCGCGCCGGCCACGTTGATTTCTGCATAGGCCGCTCCACGGCTCTATGCAGCGCGCTCCCCGGCCCTCGATGCCGCTTCCGGCTCCCTCTCCACCATAGCCCGGCTCCGTGTATAAAGAACGGTGCACGGTGGGGGGGGGGGGGGGGGGGCACGCAGGCTCCATAGCCTAGTGAGTAACTTTGCTGCCACAGTGATGGTCCCTGCACACAGAAATGTCAGGGTCACTGGATAAAATCTCATATTCAACTCTTGTTGATAAAAGAAAGTATGTTTACTAGAATACAGCAGCGCTGCATATGTATTACAATAGGCTATTAAGTCTTTGTTAAACAGGATACATGTTATATGTGCAGGTTTGAATGCAACATAGTATGTTTATTAAATCTGCTTACATAATTATAAGTCTGCACTTTGTGTTATACTGTGAGCATGAGGCCATATTTAACCATGCTTCCTGTTGTTTTTCCTGTTGTATTTCTAGAATTTCCTGTATTACATCTCTCCTCCATTGAAGGCGCGGGGGTGTTAAGGGGAATTTGGGATCAGGCATATTGCTAGCGTGCACTGCACTTGGCCAGATATATATTTATAGAAACACCTTAGTGCTATTTACTAGGTCGCGCAAGTTGTATTTTTAGTATTGTCTGTCTGCATAATGAGTAAGACACCAGCAAAGACTAAAAAAGCAGTTTCTCTACCATGTCTGTAAGTGTATTCATGGATCTACACTCACTTCCCTTACTATTATTTTTATCATAACTGTTTATAATGATATTATCCCAAAGACTGCAAATCTGAATCATGGCTGTGGTCAGCCAAATACTGGCTTTGTTCACTGTTGTAAAGTAAGATGTGTTATACAATTGGTCAGCACATGGTGATTATAAAACAGTATCTGTGGAGCTCTGCAAGCATTGTGAGTTCAGGCTCACCTGCAGCAGCTTTGCTTAATTCACTTAGCCACACCACAATTGGATACGCCCGATCTCATCTGATCTTGGAAGCTAAGCAGTGTTGGGCCTGGTTAGCCACCTGAGAATACAAGGTGCTGTAGGTATTTTTAAATCTACAGCCACACCACACTGGATACGGGACCCATTAACTAAGCTGCGGTTAAGCAGCAGACATCTCAGGTTTTTAAGCCTGTGAGTGGTCACATTTAGTTTCAGACTTCTAAGAATTATTATACCTCTGAATCAGGATATATCTGGATATATGTATATGGGTATATAATATATATGTGTATGTATGCATATATGAAATATATATATATATTTATAAGGTCTGAGTATGTGTGAATATACATTGTTGTATATGTATGTGTATATATATGTATGTGTGTGTATATATATATATATATATATATATATAATATGCTGACATTAAAAATCTATTTTGCAATAAGCAAGACTACACAGTTGGTCGGCACACAGTGCTTATTAAACAGTATCTGTTGAGCACTGCAAACATTGTGAGTTCAGGCCTCACCTCCCCAGATCCCCAGTGGCCTAATGGATAGAACACTGCCCTCCTAAACCAGGGATTGTGGGTTCAGGTACCATCTGGATTGCAAGTCACTACAGCAACCATTTCATCACCAGAGTTGATGTTTAAACAGCAGCTTTGCTTATTATTTTTACAGGTGGCTCTGTAGCCAAGTGGTTAGGCTTCCCGCCCACAGTGAACATTGTGATTGCATGGACACTGGTTCAGATCCTGGTTTTAACAGGTGTAATATAAAAAAAAAAAAAAAACATGGTAGGACACCATTTTTAACGTTACTTTCTGGTTCTTTGCCAGAGGTTGCTGCCCTACAACACTCAGCCTCTGGGGGAGCGAGGGGGTTGTTAGGAATTTAATTTATTAATTGTTTTTGACAGCGTGTCTCTACAGGAAGATTCACTATTGCTGGTAACCACATGCACGGTAATGCAGGTTTATACACAGATTACTTCCGTGGTGTACTTACTGGTCGGGGTACATGATCACTAAGTCTAATGCATAATCAAACAAGCAGCTTCGCTGCAGAGTCGGTCACACAGCGTGTCGGATAAATACGACTGCACAGACAGATCCTTACCGGTCCTCTTTGGGGGGAATGCGGGCGCATGTACTGCCTGGGAAAAAAAATTATTTTATTTTTTTTTACTGTTTCAGCTAGATTGTTGTGGTCGATTCTCCGCCAGCCCTCATAGCACCAGGCCAGTACGTCAGTATCTCAGTGAAGGCTGAACAATTTCCAATGAGAGACAATTGCAATTATTGGGCGTTTAACTACCTATCGGAGTGTACCCTACACAGCAGTAGGGCTGTTGCTTCGCCCTGCTTTGGTAAGGGTTTGAGGTAACAAGGCTGTAGTGCCAGGGCACTCCAGTTCAGGTTTGCCCTAAATAAAGACCACCTTACACTTCTTGTTGCCTACAGCTTCTGTGACGTTGGCAGATTGGTTCTTGCGTTTCAGCTTCGCTAGTGGCGCACAACGTCCACTTTGGCTACGTTCCAAACGAGAATAGATCGCAGACCAACTGGGGGCGGAAATCTGATTTCCTACCATTGTCTGCGCGATTTCCTGAATGATTCCGTCTCAACGACTTCAATTCCTAGGTATGATTCTCGATACGGTAAATCAAAGAATTTACCTACCAGAACAGAAGTACAGGTCATTTGTCATCTGGTACAATTAGTGCTCAAGCCACGCACAGTCTCGGTTCATTTGTGCATTCGCCTATTAGACACAATGGTGGCGGCTTTCGAAGCGCTTCAGTTCGGAAGACTTCACTCACGTCCTTTCTCTAACGTCCTAGTGGATGCTGGGGACTCCGTCAGGACCATGGGGAATAGCGGCTCCGCAGGAGACAGGGCACAAAAGTAAAAGCTTTAGGATCAGGTGGTGTGCACTGGCTCCTCCCCCTATGACCCTCCTCCAAGCCTCAGTTAGATTTTTGTGCCCGGCCGAGAAGGGTGCAATCTAGGTGGCTCTCCTAAAGAGCTGCTTAGAGTAAAAGTTTTGTTAGGTTTTTTATTTTCATTGAGTCCTGCTGGCAACAGGCTCACTGCATCGAGGGACTTAGGGGAGAGAAGTGAACTCACCTGCGTGCAGGATGGATTGGCTTCTTAGGCTACTGGACACCATTAGCTCCAGAGGGAGTCGGAACACAGGTCTCACCCTGGGGTTCGTCCCGGAGCCGCGCCGCCGACCCCCTTGCAGATGCCGAAAAGTGAAGAGGTCCAGAAACCGGCGGCAGAAGACTTTTCAGTCTTCATAAGGTAGCGCACAGCACTGCAGCTGTGCGCCATTGTTGTCAGCACACTTCATAACAGCGGTCACTGAGGGTGCAGGGTGCTGGGGGGGGCGCCCTGGGCAGCAATGATAGTACCTTATTCTGGCTAAAAATACATCACATATAGCCCCTGGGGGCTATATGGATGTATTTAACCCCTGCCAGGTCTCAGAAAAACGGGAGAAGAAGCCCGCCGAAAAGGGGGCGGGGCCTATTCTCCTCAGCACACAGCGCCATTTTCCCTCACAGAAATGCTGGTGGGAAGGCTCCCAGGCTCTCCCGTGCACTGCACTACAGAAACAGGGTTAAAACAGAGAGGGGGGGCACTGATTTGGCGATATGACTACATATATTAAAATGCTATAAGGGAAAAGCACTTATATAAAGGTTGTCCCTGTATAATTATAGCGTTTTTGGTGTGTGCTGGCAAACTCTCCCTCTGTCTCCCCAAAGGGCTAGTAGGTCCTGTCCTCTATCAGAGCATTCCCTGTGTGTGTGCTGTGTGTCGGTACGTGTGTGTCGACATGTATAAGGACGATGTTGGGAGGCGGAGCAAATTGCCTGTAATGGTGATGTCACTCTCTAGGGAGTCGTCACCGGAATAGATGGCTTATTTAAGGAATTACGTGATAATGTCAACACGCTGCAAGTCGGTTGACGACATGAGACGGCCGGCAAACATATTAGTATCTGTCCAGGCGTCTAAAACACCGTCAGGGACGTTATAATGCCCATTTTACCTCAGTCGGTCAACACAGACACGGACACTGACTCCAGTGTCGACGGTGAAGAAACAAACGTATTTTCCTTTAGGGCCACACGTTACTTGTTAAGGGCAATGAAGGAGGTGTTACATATTTCTGATACTACAAGTACCACAAAAAAGGGTATTATGTGGGGTGTGGAAAAACTACCTATAGTTTTTCCTGAATCAGATAAATTAAATGAAGTGTGTGATGAGGCGCGGGGTTCCCCCGATAGAAAATTATTGGCGGTATACCCTTTCCCGCCAGAAGTTAGGGCGCGTTTGGAAACACCCCTTAGGGTGGATAAGGCGCTCACACGCTTATCAAAACAAGTGGCGGTACCGTCTCCAGATACGGCCGCCCTCAAGGAGCCAGCTGATAGGAGGCTGGAAAATATCCTAAAAAGTATATACACACATACTGGTGTTATACTGCGACCAGCGATCGCCTCAGCCTGGATGTGCAGCGCGGGGGTGGCTTGGTCGGATTCCCTGACTGAAAATATTGATACCCTTGACAGGGACAGTATTTTATTTACTATAGAGCATTTAAAGAATGCATTTCTATATATGCGAGATGCACAGAGGGATATTTGCACTCTGGCATCAAGAGTAAGTGCGATGTCCATATCTGCCAAAAGATGTTTATGGACACGACAGTGGTCAGGTGATGCAGATTCCAAACGGCACAAAGATGTATTGCCGTATAAAGAGGAGTTATTTGGGGTCGGTCCATCGGACCTGGTGGCCACGGCAACTGCTGGGAAATCCACCGTTTTTACCCTAAGTCACATCTATGCAGAAAAAGACACCGTCTTTTCAGCCTCAGTCCTTTCGTCCCCATAAGCATATCTGCCCAGGGATAGAGGAAAGGGAAGAAGACTGCAGCAGGCAGCCCATTCCCAGGAACAGAAGCCTTCCACCGCTTCTGCCAAGTTCTCAGCATGACGCTGGGGCCGTACAGGACCCCTGGATCCTACAAGTAGTATCCCAGGGGTACAGATTGGAAAGTCGAGACGTTTCCCCTCGCAGGTTCCTGAAGTCTGCTTTACCAACGTCTCCCTCCGACAGGGAGGCAGTATTGGAAACAATTCACAAGCTGTATTCCCAGCAGGTGATAATCAAATTACCCCTCCTACAACAAGGAAAGGGGTATTATTCCACACTATATTGTGGTACTGAAACCAGAAGGCTCGGTGAGACCTATTCTAAATCTGAAATATTTGAACACTTACAAAGGTTCAAATCAAGATGGAGTCACTCAGAGCAGTGATAGCGAACCAGGAAGAAGGGGACTATATGGTGTCCCGGGACATCAGGGATGCTTACCTCCATGTCCCAATTTGCCCTTCTCACCAAGGGTATCTCAGGTTCGTGGTACAGAACTGTCACTATCAGTTTCAGACGCTGCCGTTTGGATTGTCCACGGCACTCCGGGTCTTTACCAAGGTAATGCCCGAAATGATGATTCTTCTTCGAAGAAAATGGACGACCTCCTGATAAGAGCAAGGTCCAGAGAACAGTTGGAGGTTGGAGTAGCACTATCTCAAGTAGTTCTACGACAGCACGGGTGGATTCTAAATATTCCAAAACCGCAGTTGTTTCCAACGACAAGTCTGCTGTTCCTAGGGATGATTCTGGACACAGTCCAGAAAAAGGTGTTTCTCCCGGAGGAGAAAGCCAGGGAGTTATCCGAGCTAGTCAGGAACCTCCTAAAACCAGGAAAAGTGTCAGTGCATCATTGCACAAGAGTCCTGGGAAAAATGGTGGCTTATTACGAAGCGATTCCATTCGGCAGATTCCACGCAAGAACTTTTCAGTGGGATCTGCTGGACAAATGGTCCGGATCGCATCTTCAGATGCATCAGCGGATAACCCTATCTCCAAGGACAAGGGTGTCTCTCCTGTGGTGGTTACAGAGTGCTCATCTTCTAGAGGGCTGCAGATTCGGCATTCAGGATTGGATGCTGGTGACCACGGAGGCCAGCCTGAGAGGCTGGGGAGCAGTCACACAGGGAAAAAATTTCCAGGGAGTGTGATCAAGTCTGGAGACTTTTCTCCACATAAATATACTGGAGCTAAGGGCAATTTATAATGCTCTAAGCTTAGCAAGACCTCTGCTTCAAGGTCAGCCGGTATTGATCCAGTGGGACAACATCACGGCAGTCGCCCACGTAAACAGACAGGGCGGCACAAGAAGCAGGAGGGCAATGGCAAAAACTGCAAGGATTTTTCGCTGGGCGGAAAATCATGTGATAGCACTGTCAGCAGTGTTCATTCCGGGAGTGGACAACTGGGAAGCAGACTTCCTCAGCAGGCACGACCTCCACCCGGGAGAGTGGGGACTTCATCGGGAAGTTTTCCACATGATTGTGAACCGTTGGGAAAGACCAAAGGTGTACATGATGGCGTCCCGCCTGAACAAAAAACTGGACAGGTATTGCGCCAGGTCAAGAGACTTTCAGGCAATAGCTGTGGACGTTCTGGTAACACCGTGGGCGTACCAGTCGGTGTATGTGTTCCCTCCTCTGCTTCTCATACCCAAGGTATTGAGAATTATAAGACGTAGAGGAGTAAGAACTATACTCGTGGCTCCGGATTGGCCAAGAAGGACTTGGTACCCGGAACTTCAAGAGATACTCACAGAGGACTCATGACCTCTGCCGCTAAGAAGGGACTTGCTTCAGCACGTATCATGTCTGTTCCAAGACTTACCGCGGCTGCGTTTGACGGCATGGCGGTTGAACGCCGGATCCTAAGGGAAAAAGGCATTCCGGAAGAGGTCAAAGCCAGGAAGGACGTGACCGCACAACATTATCACCAAATGTGGCGAAAATATGTTGCGTGGTGTGAGGCCAGGAAGGCTCCACGAAGAAATTTCAACTCGGTCGATTCCTGCATTTCCTGCAAACAGGAGTGTCTATGGGCCTCAGATTGGGGTCCATTAAGGTTCAAATTTCGGCCCTGTCGATTTTCTTCCAGAAAGAATTGGCTTCAGTTCCTGAAGTCCAGAAGTTGTCAAGGGAGTACTGCATATACAACCCCCTTTTGTGCCTCCAGTGGCACTGTGGGATCTCAACGTAGTTCTGGGATTCCTCAAATCACATTGGTTTAAACCGCTCAAATCTGTGGATTTGAAATATCTCACATGGAAAGTGACCATGATGTTGGCCCTGGCCTCGGCCAGGCGAGTGTCAGAATTGGCGGCTTTGTCTCACAAAAGCCCATATCTGATTGTCCATTCGGACGGGGCAGAGCTGCGGACTCGTTACCCAGTTTCTCCCTAAGGTGGTGTCAGCGTTTCACCTGAACCAGCTTATTGTGGTACCTGCGGCTACTAGGGACTTGGAGGACTCCAAATTGCTAGATGTTGTCAGGGCCCTGAAAATATCGGTTTCCAGGACGGCTGGAGTCAGGAAAACTGACTTGCTGTTATCCTGTATGCACCCAACAAACTGGGTGCTCTTGCTTCTAAGCAGACGATTGCTAGTTGGATGTGTAGTACAATTCAGCTTGCACATTCTGTGGCAGGCCTGCCACAGCCAAAATATGTAAATGCCCATTCCACAAGGAAGGTGGGCTCATCCTGGGCGGCTGCCCGAGGGGTCTCGGCATTACAACTCTGCCGAGCAGCTACGTGGTCGGGGGGAGAACACGTTTGTAAAATTCTACAAATTTGATACCCTGGCTAAAGAGGACCTGGAGTTCTCTCATTCGGTGCTGCAGAGTCATCCGCACTCTCCCGCCCGTTTGGGAGCTTTGGTATAATCGCCATGGTCCTGACGGAGTCCCCAGCATCCACTAGGACGTTAGAGAAAATAAGATTTTACTTACCGATAAATCTATTTCTCGTAGTCCGTAGTGGATGCTGGGCGCCCATCCCAAGTGCGGATTGTCTGTAATACTTGTACATAGTTATTGGTACAAAAATCGGGTTATTATTGTTGTGAGCCATCTTTTCAGAGGCTCCGCTGTTATCATGCTGTTAACTGGGTTCAGATCACAGGTTGTACAGTGTGATTGGTGTGGCTGGTATGAGTCTTACCCGGGATTCAAAATCCTTCCTTATTGTGTACGCTCGTCCGGGCACAGTATCCTAACTGAGGCTTGGAGGAGGGTCATAGGGGGAGGAGCCAGTGCACACCACCTGATCCTAAAGCTTTTACTTTTGTGCCCTGTCTCCTGCGGAGCCGCTATTCCCCATGGTCCTGACGGAGTCCCCAGCATCCACTACGGACTACGAGAAATAGATTTATCGGTAAGTAAAATCTTATTTTTTAACTGGATGTGCTCGCACAATGGTCGGGTTCGCTTCTGCAGTTATACCGCAGGGTGAGGTGGTCTCCAAGGGCCAGGGTGTCTCTACTCTGGTGGCTCAAAGTACAGAATCTAACCGCAGGGGAACGGTTCGGTGCCTGGAATTGGATAATTCTCACGGCGGACGCGAGTCTCAGAGGTTGGGGAGCTGTAGTTCAAAATTTTCAGCTCCAGGGTCTCTGGGCGGATCACGATAGATTGCTGTCTATAAATGTCCTGGAACTCCGGGCAATTTACAATGCGCTACGACAAGCAGTGCACATGCTGCAGGCTCAGGCTGTTCAGGTGCAGTCAGACAATGCGACGGTGGTCGCATACATCAACAAACAAGGAGGAACGAAAAGCCGCATGGCAATGCGGGAAGTAGCTCGAGTCCTCAATTGGGCCAAAGTGATTTTGTCGGTAGTATTCATTCCGGGAGTGGACAACTGGAAGGCGGATTATCTCAGCTGTCGGGATTTTTATCCAGGATGTGCATTAAATTCAGAAGTGTTTCACACGCTGGTCCAGAAGTAGGGTTACCCGCAAGTGGACCTGATGGCATCTCGCCACAATTATCAAACGCCCCAGTTCATGTCCAGAATGAGAGATCCAAAGGCAGTGGCGGTGGATGCTCTCACAATCACGTGGCCATACAGTCTCGTGTATCTGTTCCACCGTTTTCCGCTGCTCCCTCTGTTGCTAAAACGGATCAAAAGAGAGTCCGTCACAGTCATACTAGTGGCGCCTCATTGGCCTCGGAGAGCTTGGTTTTCGGATCTCCGCGGTCTACTCGCGGACGTTCCTTGGCCGCTCCCACTGCGTCAGGACCTGTTACAACAGGGTCCGTTCTTTTTCTCCGATTTAGTGCGGCTGCGTTTGACGGAGTGGCTGTTGAGACAGCCCTCTTAAAAAGAGAGGGCATTCCAGAATAGGTTATACCAACCATGTTACGAGCTAGGAAGCCGGTTACGGCAGCTCATTATTACAGAATTTGGTGTGCCTATATAGGTTGGTGTGAAGTTCGGAAGTTTCCGACATCATCTTTCAAGTTATCCCGTCTTTTGTTATGTCTACAGATGGGGTTAGATGGAGGTCGGCGTTTATCCACACTAAAGGTGCAGATATCTGCGTTGTCAATTTATTTTCAAAAAAGATTGTCTCTATTGCCGTCGGTACACACCTTTATGCAGGGTGTCCTCAAAGTACAGCCTCCATTTCACTCCACTTACTGCGCCATGGGACTTGAATCTGGTCTAGATTTCTTATAGTCTTTTTATTTCAGACCCTTACAACAAGTGGATATTAAGTTTCTCACTTGGGAAACAATTTCTCTCCTAGCCTTAGCTTCAGCAGGGCGGGTTTTAGATTTGGGTGCCTTGTCATGCAAGCCACCGTATTTAGTGTTTCATAATGACAGAGCGGAACTTTGGACGAATCCCGCTTTCCTACCAAAAGTAGGGTCCTCTTTTCACATCAATCATCCAATAGTAGTTCCTGTGTTAATAGGAGATTCTGGAATTTTGGTTGTGGTACGCGCATTATGCGTTTATGTATTCCGAACGTCTACAGTTCCTAAGACGGATAGGTTGTTATCCTCTATGATGCGGCCAGGATGGGTTGGCCACCTTCTAAGCAGACCTTATCCAGATGGATAAAACTGACCATACGTCAGGCTTACCTTCATGCTAGGTTACAGCCGCCTACATCAGTAACAGCTCATTCCACACGTTCTTCGGGAATGTCATGGGCAGCTGGTCGTGGAGTTCTACGACACAGCTTTGCAGTGCGGCTACATGGTCTTCAGTGCACATGTTTGTGCGCTTTTACAAGTTTGATACTTTTGCGGCATCAGCATCTTGCTTTGGCCGTCTAGTGTTACAGGTGCCAAACAGCTCTCCCGCCCACGGGGGGAAACTTTGGTACGTCCCTAGAGTACTCCAGTGACCCCTAGTGGATGAAAAAGAAAATAGGATTTTGGTACTTACCAGGTAAATCCTTTTCTTTGAATCCATAGGGGGCACTGGACGCCCACCCAGAGCAGTTTTACCTGGCTTGTGGTAAGTTCAGGGGATCTTATGGTAACACACTCTCACCGACTGGTTCAAATTAGCAAGTTTATAGGGTTGGTGTCAACTGATAGTTGTCAGTAACGTTATGTGTCAACTTTATTGTTGTCCGTTTGTTATATGTAATTCTCCATTAACCTCTATAGCTCCTGTTCGGCTCAGTAAAAAAACACTGAGGTACTCTGGGATATGGAGGGGGGATGTAGTCTCAAATTTTAATTATTCAGTGCCTAGTTCCTGTGGAACCGTCCATATCCCTAGAGTACTCCAGTGCCCCCTATGGATTCAAAGAAAAGGATTTACCTGGTAAGTACCAAAATCCTATTTTTACTCCTGCAACATATACAGGACTCTGCAAATTTTATGGTGGAAGCCATAAAATAAATAGGTTTCCTTAATACAGAGGCTTATGGCTACGCCAGAGGACTGCTGTCGCAGACTCCAGGAAAGACGTGGAAGGCCTACCCTTCACAGGATAGGCCTTATTTGGAGATGAATTAGGCAAATGGATCTCCAAAGCTACTGCGGGTAAGTCCACATATCTTCTTTCTGCAGCACCCCCAGCCAGGAAGGCCTACTCAGGACCTAATCTACAGTCCTTTCGGACTGCCAAGTTTAAGGGCAAAACTAGAGGATCTTCTACAGCCACCAGAGGAGCTAGAGGTAAACCACACAAACCAACAACTGCCGGTTCACAGGAACAGAGCTCAAGCTCTTCTTCCTCAAAGCCTTCAGCATGATGGTGAACTGCGATGCCTGGAGGACTGGCAGATGGGAGCCCGACTAAAAAAATTTCAGTCACACCTGGACAGGTTTGTGCCAGGATCCCTGGCTATTTCCCAGGGCTATAGACTGGAGTTTCAAGAGCTCCCACCTCACAGATTCTTCAAATCGGGCTTACCAGTTTCACAAGAAGCAAGTATAACCTTACAGGACGCTATTCAAAAACTGGTACAGACTCAGGTCATTGTTCCAGTTCCACCTCATCTGCAAAACAAGGGATATTATTCCAACTTGTTTGTAGTACCGAAACTGGACGGTTCGGTAAGACCGATTTTGAACCTCAAGTCGTTGAACCCGTACTTACGAGTGTTCAAATTCAAGATGGAGTCTCTGAGTGAGGTGATCTCAGGTCTGGAGGAGGGGAATTCCTAGTGTCTCTGGATATCAAGGATGCGTACCTTCACATTCCGATCTGGCCGGTTTACACTACAGGACTGCCATTACCAGTTCCAGGCCCTTCCATTTGGTCTCTCCACGGCACCGAGAGTGCTCACCAAGGTGATGGTAGAGCTGATGTTTCTATTCCGCAAATAGGGAGTGAACATAATTCCGTACCTGGACGATCTTCTGATAAAGGCACCGTCCAGAGAGCAGTTGTTGGACAGCATTAGCCTCTCACCCAGGCTGCTCCTGGATCACGGATGGATTCTGAACTTACCAAAATCTCACCTGGAACCGAGGCAGAGGCTTCCTTAACTGGGAATGATACTGGACAAAGAGTCTTAGAGAGTGTTCCTTCCCTTGGAGAAGGTTATGGTAATCGAGTCAATGGTTCGGACTGTCCTGAAGCCAACCCGGATTTTGGTGCATCTGTGCATTTGCCTTCTGGGGAAAATGGTGTCCTCTTACGAGGTGCTTCAGTACGGAAGGTTTCATGCAAGTCCCTTCCAGCTGGATCTGTTGGACAAATGCTCCGGATCGCATCTTCACATGTACCAGAGGATCTGTCTGTCGCCAAGTGCCAGAATCTCCCTTCTGTGGTGGCTACAGACTTCTCACCACATCGAGTGTCAGAGGTTTGGGATTCAGAACTGGATGCTGCTAACCACAGACACAAGCCTCAGAGGTTGGGGAGCAGTCACCTAGGGGGTGCAGTTTCAAGGCAGATGGTCAAGTTGGGAAGTCGTCCTTCCAATAAACATCTTGGAACTCAGGGCAATCTACAACACCCTTCTGCAGGCCTCATCTCTACTTTGGAATCAGGCCATTCAAGTCCAGTTGGACAATGTAACGGCAGTAACATACATAAACCGACAGGGAAGAACAAAAGGCAGATCCGCGATGTCAGAGATGTCAAGAATTCTCCTCTGGGTGGAAAAATGCGCCATGGCATTGTCGGCGGTCTTCATTCCAGGAGTAGACAATTGGGAAGCACACTTCCTCAGCAGACAAGACCTGCACCTGGGGGAGTGGGGCCTCGTCCCAGAGGTGTCTCGGTGGTTGACACGTCGGTGGGGATATCCAAAGATCGACATGATGGCCTCTCGACTCAACAAGAAGCTTAAGCGGTATTGTTCCAGGTTGAGAGACCCACAAGCAGTGGTGGTAGATGCTCTGACAACTCCGTGGGTCTAACACCTGGTGTACATGTTTCCTCCACTTCCTCTGATCCCAAGAATTCTAAAGAGAATAAAAAGGGAAAAGGTTCAAGCAATCCTCATTGCTCCGGACTGGCCTGGTACACGGATCTTCTCGGAATGCTGATCGAAGATCCGCGGCCTCTAACTCTTCGCGAGGATCTTCTGCAACAGGGCCCATTCGTCTATCAAGACTTACCATGGCTATGTTTAACAACATGGAAGTTGAATGGCTGATTCTAGCCAGGAGAGGGATTCCTCACAAAGTCATCCTGTCTATGATCCAAGCCAGGAAGGGGGTAACGTCTAAACATTACCACCATATTGGAAAGAAGTATGTCTCTTGGTGTGAATGCAGACAATATTCTGCGGTGGAATTTCATCTGGGACGTCTCCTGCTTTTTCTGCAGTCAGGAGTGGATGTGGGCCTATGCCTAGGCTCAGAGTCCAGATTTTGGCCTTGTCTATTTACTTTCAGAAAAAATGGGCTTCTCTCTCTGAGGTCCAGACATTCTTGAAAGGTGTTCTGCACATCCAACCTCCTTTTGTGCCTCCCACGGTACCTTGGGATCTCAATTTCGTGCTGCAGTTCCTCCAATCAGACTGGTTTGAACAGGAGGTTGACGTAAAGTACCTTACCTGGAAGACCGTCATACTGTTGGCCTTGGCTACATCAAGACATGTGTCGGAGCTAGAGGCATTGTCTCACAAGAGCCCTTACTTAATTTTCCATGAGGACAGATCTGAACTCAGAACTCGTCAGCAATTTCTTCCTAAGGTAGTGTCAGCATTTCACATCAACCAACCTATTGTGGTTCCGGCTGTTATGGACACCTCTACTACTTCAAAGTCTTTGGCTGTTGTGAGGACTTTGAAGGTGTACGTAAAGAGGACAGCTCATCACAAGAAATCCGACTCACTGTTCGTTCTGTATGAGCCCAATAAAATTGGGTGTCCTGCTTCAAAGCAGTCTATTGCATGCTGGATCAGGCTCACTATCCAGCATGCTTATTCCACGGCAGGATTGACGGTTCCAAATCTGTACAGGCCCACTCTGCTAGGTCGGTGGGTTCTTCTTGGGCGGCTGCCCGAGGTTTCTTAGCTTTACAGCTCTGCCGAGCAGCTACTTGGTCAAGTTCGAACACGTTTGCAAAGTTTTTCAAGTTCGATACTTTGGCCTCCGAGGACCTTCAGTTTGGTCAATCAGTTCTGCAGAAACCTCAGCTCTCTCCAACCCAGTTTGGGAGCTTTGGTACTTCCCCATGGTACTAAAGGGATTCCCAGTATCCCCAAGGACGTAAGAGAAAATAGGATTTTAATTACCTACCCATAAATCATTTTCTCATAGTCCATAGGGGATACTGGGTGCCCGCCCGGTGCTTCATTCTTACTGCACTGTTAGTTAAGTATTTTGGTTTGTTCAGCTGTTGCTGTTCATGTTTCAAGTTTGGTTAGCATGGCTTTCCTATTGTTCTGTGTGTGCTGGTTCGTAATCTCACCACTTTTCTTATCTATCCTCTCAAAGTATGTCCGTCTCCTCGGGCAAAGTTTCCTAGACTGAGTCTGGTAGGAGGGGCATAGAGAGAGGAGCCAGCGCACACTATCAAATACTTAAAGTGCCTAAGGCTCCTAATGGAAATGTCTATACCCATGGTACTAAATGGATTCCCAGTATACTCTACGGACTACGAGAAAAGGATTTACCGATAGGTAATTCAAATCTTATTTTTCTTGCAATAATGGCTGGGTTGTGCGTTTCCATGTGGATAGCACACTCACTAATGTATGGTCATCCATCGGTCCCTAGGCTGCAGTCTGTTTTACAGATGGAGCCGCCCTTATCTTTGCTGTTTCTCCGCCTAAACGGAGGTTTAGTCGCACCTAGGCGATAGCTTAGGTTGCTGAGTTTATGTACGGACAGGCGCATTGAGTCACTACTACACACTCAGCATGCAATAAACATCTCCACCACTGGGTGGCTAATGCTCCACTAATATAGTACTTTAGAGCGAATAGCGGCGGATTGATCTACAAGCTCTGGCAAAAGGTCAGTGATGACTGTAATGTTAATGCAAAAAATATATTGCAGCGCACATAAGTTGGGCAAAGATTTTTTATTTATTTTTATTACTATTTCATTAAAAATAATAATAATATTAATTACAAAATTGCATTCAAGAATCCATAACCACCGTCCGGTGAATTTTAATGACTAACATCTTAGATTTAAAAAAAACATATATAATACAGCCTGTTCTCCTATACTTATTCAGTAAAATCACTTAAATGTGAATAAACACACTATATCTTGGTTAATGCGGTCACAAAGAATCACTCCCACCTAAAATATCTGTCTGGATAAACAAGAGAATGTATAGAGGCTCAATCGGGGATTGGTGTCACTATATCACTGAAAGAATCTAACAATATGGCACTCTAAACAACTTTTCTTGTAGCTAATAAGTAGCAGTCACACCTCTCATGTGTAACTTAACAGACACACTGTGTTGATCAGTCCGTTTTAGCACTGGCAATCCATTCAGTACTTAGTAATACTGTGTCACTATAACAATGTGATATATAGCACACTGATTCATGCGGCTGGTTAGTGTCACTGATGGCCGTAGTTATATATTTCAATAACCACAAGATATAGAACAGTCCGTTCAACAATTAAAATCCATTTATATTGAGTATGACAAAATAGATTTATTTGAATCGTCTGGCCAGACAAAATTATAATTCTCACCGCACCTTCCAGCAGTATATTCACAAAGGACTCCTCCCGGCTGCTGGTGCTTTTAACCTTAAAGAGCAGTCATCTCTGGAGGATAACGTCCGTATGTAGATATGAAGCGGCTGGGGCTACGGCTTGTGGTGAGCGTGTCCACTAGCAGTGGTATGGATGAAAGTACTGTGAGTCCTTTAACGCGTTTCCCCGCCTCCCTCCGGGTTCAGAGGCTTCATCAGCAGCCGGGAGGAGTCCTTTGTGAATATACTGCTGGAAGGTGCGATGAGAATTATAATTTTGTCTGGCCAGACGATTCAAATAAATCTATTTTGTCATACTCAATATAAATGGATTTTAATTGCTGAACGGACTGTTCTATATCTTGTGGTTATTGAAATATATAACTACGGCCATCAGTGACACTAACCAGCCGCATGAATCAGTGTGCTATATATCACATTGTTATAGTGACACAGTATTACTAAGTACTGAATGGATTGCCAGTGCTAAAACGGACTGATCAACACAGTGGGGGAAATTTACTAAGCTCCCGATTTTGACCGAGATGCCGTTTTTTCATCAAAGTGTCATCTCGGTAATTTACTAAGCATTAATCACGGCAGTGATGAGGGCATTCGTAATTTTTTGCAAGTTCAGGTAAAAAATTACGAATGAATACACCATCGGTCAAAACGCGGCTGTTTAAGTATGAATCTCGGTCATTTACTAAGAAGTGCAAAGCAAAAAAAGAACAAACACTGCCGTGAAAAATTACAACTCGTAAAAAAGTGCTAAAAAAAAACAGACCTGCTTTTTTTATTCGTGATTGGATAGGCATGCACGGATCCATGAGATCCGTGCATGTATATCAGTGGGAAGGGGTGGGAAAGTGCTTATTTTTTCAAAAAAAATTGCGTGGGGTCCCCCCTCCTAAGCATAACCAGCCTCGGGCTCTTTGAGCCGATCCTGGTTGCAGAAATATGGGGGAAAAAATGACAGGGGTTCCCCCATATTTAAGCAACCAGCATCGGGCTCTGCGCCTGGTCCTGGTCCCAAAAATACGGGGGACAAAAAGAGTAGGGGTCCCCCGTATTTTTAAAACCAGCACCGGGCTCCACTAGCTGGATAGATAATGCCACAGCCGGGGGTCACTTTTATATAGTGCCCTGCGGCCGTGGCATCAAAAATCCAACTAGTCACTCCTGGCCGGGGTACCCTGGGGGAGTGGGGACCCCTTCAATCAAGGGGTCCCCCCCCCCAGCCACCCAAGGGCCAGGGGTGAAGCCCGAGGCTGTCCCCCCCCATCCAATGGGCTGCGGATGGGGAGGCTGATAGCCTTTGTTATAAAAGAAAAGATATTGTTTTTAGTAGCAGTACTACAAGGCCCAGCAAGCCTCCCCCGCATGCTGGTACTTGGAGAACCACAAGTACCAGCATGCGACGGAAAAACGGGCCCGCTGGTACCTGTAGTACTACTACTAAAAAAATACCCAAAAAAAGACAAGACACACACACCGTGAAAGTATAATTTTATTACATACATACACACATACATACATACATACTTACCTTAAGTTCCCACGCAGGTCGGTCCTCTTCTCCAGTAGAATCCAAGGGGTACCTGTTGAAGAAATTATACTCACGAGATCCAGGGGTCCAGGCTCCTCGGGAAATCCAGGGGTAATCCACGTACTTGCATAAAATAAGAAAACGGAAAGCCGAGCCACGAACTGAAAGGGGCCCCATGTTTTCACATGGGACTCCTTTCCACGAATGCCAGAAACCCACTCTGACTGATGTCTAAGTGGGTTTCTTCAGCCAATCAGGGAGTGCCACGTTGTAGCACTCTCCTGATCGGCTGTGTGCTCCTGTACTGAGTGACAGGCGGCACACGGCAGTGTTACAATGTAGCGCCTATGCGCTCCATTGTAACCAATGCTGGGAACTTTCTGCTCAGCGGTGACGTCACTTTAGGTCAACCGCAGGGCAGAAAGTTCCCAGCATTGGTTACAATGGAGCGCATAGGCGCTACATTGTAACACTGCCGTGTGCCGCCTGTCACTCAGTACAGGAGCACACAGCCGATCAGGAGAGTGCTACAACGTGGCACTCCCTGATTGGCTGAAGAAACCCACTTATACATCAGTCAGAGTGGGTTTCTGGCATTCGTGGAAAGGAGTCCCATGTGAAAACATGGGGCTCCTTTCAGTTCGTGGCTCGGCTTTCCGTTTTCTTATTTTATGCAAGTACGTGGATTACCCCTGGATTTCCCGAGGAGCCTGGACCCCTGGATCTCGTGAGTATAATTTCTTCAACAGGTACCCCTTGGATTCTACTGGAGAAGAGGACCGACCTGCGTGGGAACTTAAGGTAAGTATGTATGTATGTGTGTATGTATGTAATAAAATTATACTTTCACGGTGTGTGTGTCTTGTCTTTTTTTGGGTATTTTTTTAGTAGTAGTACTACTACAGGTACCAGCGGGCCCGTTTTTCCGTCGCATGCTGGTACTTGTGGTTCTCCAAGTACCAGCATGCGGGGGAGGCTTGCTGGGCCTTGTAGTACTGCTACTAAAAACAATATCTTTTCTTTTATAACAAAGGCTATCAGCCTCCCCATCCGCAGCCCATTGGATGGGGGGGGGACAGCCTTGGGCTTCACCCCTGGCCCTTGGGTGGCTGGGGGGGGGGACCCCTTGATTGAAGGGGTCCCCACTCCCCCAGGGTACCCCGGCCAGGAGTGACTAGTTGGATTTTTGATGCCACGGCCGCAGGGCACTATATAAAAGTGACCCCCGGCTG
This sequence comes from Pseudophryne corroboree, assembly GCF_028390025.1. Classification (NCBI taxonomy): domain Eukaryota; kingdom Metazoa; phylum Chordata; class Amphibia; order Anura; family Myobatrachidae; genus Pseudophryne; species Pseudophryne corroboree. The sequence goes on from NC_086455.1 coordinate 110,602,218, forward strand.
TGGCATTATCTGTCCAGCTAGTGGAGCCCGGTGCTGGTTTTAAAAATACGGGGGACCCCTACTCTTTTTGTCCCCCGTATTTTTGGGACCAGGACCAGGCGCAGAGCCCGATGCTGATTGCTTAAATATGGGGGAACCCCTGTCATTTTTTTTCCCATATTTCTGCAACCAGGATCGGCTCAAAGAGCCCGAGGCTGGTTATGCTTAGGAGGGGGGACCCCACGCAATTTTTTTTATTATTTTACAGTGTTTAATTAAAAAAAAAAAAAAAATAAACCCCAGCACGGATCACACAGATCCGGCCGAGATTGATTGTAAAAAAAGTCGGCAGTGTTTTGCTAATCACTGCCGTAAAAATAGGTAAAAAACCACGAATGACATCGACATCGGAAGAAAAAAAAAACCCGAATACGACAGCTTAGTAAATCCATCGTAATCAATTCAAAAAGTTGCAGTTTTACACTGTCGATGTCATTCGTAATTGAACTTTGACCTTTTTTCGGAAATTACGAATCTTAGTAAATTTACCCCAGTGTGTCTGTTAAGTTACACATGAGAGGTGTGACTGCTACTTATTAGCTACAAGAAAAGTTGTTTAGAGTGCCATATTGTAACATTCTTTCAGTGATATAGTGACACCAATCCCTGATTGAGCCTCTATACATTCTCTTGTTTATCCAGACAGATATTTTAGGTGGGAGTGATTCTTTGTGACTGCATTAACCAAGATATAGTGTGTTTATTCACATTTAAGTGATTTTACTGAATAAGTATAGGAGAACAGGCTGTGTTATATATGTTTTTTTTAAATCTAAGATGTTAGTCATTAAAATTCACCGGCCAGTGATTATGGATTCTTGAATGCAATTTTAATTATTATTATTATTTTTAATGAAATAGTAATAAAAATAAATAATAAAAAATCTTTGCCCAACTTATGGGGGTAATTCCAAGTTGATCGCAGCAGGAAATATTTTAGCAGTTGGGCAAAACCATGTGCACTGCAGGGGGGCAGATATAATAAGATTTTACTTACCGATAAATCTATTTCTCGTAGTCCGTAGTGGATGCTGGGGACTCCGTAAGGACCATGGGGATATAGCGGCTCCGCAGGAGACAGGGCACAATAATAAAAGCTTTAGGATCAGGTGGTGTGCACTGGCTCCTCCCCCTATGACCCTCCTCCAAGCCTCAGTTAGGATACTGTGCCCGGACGAGCGTGCATAATAAGGAAGGATATTGAATCCCGGGTAAGACTCATACCAGCCACACCAATTACACCGTACAACCTGTGATCTGAACCCAGTTAACAGTATGATAACAACGAAGGAGCCTCTGACAAGATGGCTCACAACAAGAATAACCCGATTTTTGTAACAATAACTATGTACAAGTATTGCAGACAATCCGCACTTGGGATGGGCGCCCAGCATCCACTACGGACTACGAGAAATAGATTTATCGGTAAGTAAAATCTTATTTTCTCTGACGTCCCAGTGGATGCTGGGGACTCCGTAAGGACCATGGGGATTATACCAAAGCTCCCAAACGGGCGGGAGAGTGCGGATGACCCTGCAGCACCGAATGAGAGACTCCATGTCCTCCTCAGCCAGGGTATCAAATTTGTAGAATTTAGCAAACGTGTTTGCCCCTGACCAAGTAACTGCTCGGCAAAGTTGTAAAGCCGAGACCCCTCGGGCAGTCGCCCAAGATGAGCCCCCTTCCTTTTGGAATGGGCTTTTACAGATTTTGGCTGTGGCAGGCCTGCCACAGAATGTGTAAACTGAATTGTATTACAAATCCAGCGAGCAATCGTCTGCTTAGAAGCAGGAGCACCCATCTTGTTGGGTGCTTACAGGCTAAACAGCGAGTCAGATTTTCTGACTCCAGCCGTCCTGGAAACATATTTTTCAGGGCCCTGACAACGTCAAGTAACTTGGAGTCCTCCAAGTCCCTAGTACCCGCAGGTACCACAATAGGTTGGTTCATGTGAAAAACAGAAAACACCTTAAGGAGAAATTAAGGACGAGTCCTCAATTCTGCCCTGTCAGAATGAAAAATTAAGTAAGGGCTTTATATATGATAAAGCCGCCAATTCTGACACACGCCTGGCTGAAGCCAGGGCTAATAGCATCGTCACCTTCCATGTGAGATATTTTAAGTCCACAGTGGTGAGTGGTTCAAACCAATGTGACTTTAGGAAACTCAAAACAACATTGAGATCCCAAGGTGCCACTGGGGCACAAAATGAGGCTGTATATGCAGTACCCCTTTTACAAACATCTGAACGTCAGGCACTAAAGCCAGTTCTTTCTGGAAGAAATTCGACAGGGCCGAAATTTGAACCTTAATGGACCCTAATTTTAGGCCCATAGACAGTCCTGTTTTCAGGAAATGTAGGAAACGACCCAGTTGGAATTCCTCTGTAGGGGCCTTCTTGGCCTCACACCACGCAACATATCTTCACCAAATGCGGTGAAAATGTTTTGCGGTTACATCCTTCCTGTCTTTGACCAGGGTAGGGATGACTTCATCTGGAATGCCCTTTCAGGATCCGGCGTTCAACCGCCATGCCGTCAAACGCGGTCGCGGTAAGTCTTGGAACAGACAAGGCCCCTGCTGGAGCAGGTCCTTTCTTAAAGGTAGAGGCCACGGGTCTTCCGTGAACATCTCTTGAAGTTTCGGGTACCAAGTCCTTCTTGGCCAATCCGGAACCACGAGTATCGTTCTTACTCATCTCCCTCTCATGATTCTCAGTACTTTTGGTATGAGAGGCATAGGAGGGAACACATACTCTGACTGGTACACCCACAGTGTTACCAGAGCGTCCACCGCTATTGTCTGAGGGTCCCTTGACCTGGCGCAATATCTGTCTAGTTTTTTGTTCAGGCGGGACGCCATCATGTCCACCTTTGGTTTTTCCCAACGGTTTACAATCATGTGGAAGACTTCCCGATGAAGTCCCCACTCTCCCGGGTAGAGGTCATGCCTGCTGAGGAAGTCTGCTTCCCAGTTTTCCACTCCCGGAATGAACACTGTTGAGAGTGTTATCACATGATTTTTCGCCCAGCGAAGAATCCTTGTAGTTTCTGCCATTTCCCTCCTGCTTCTTGTGCCGCCCTGTTTACGTGGGCGACTGCCGTGATGTTGTCCCACTGGATCAATACCGGCTGACCTTGAAGCAGAGGTCTTGCTAAGCTTAGAGCATTGTAAATTGCCCTTAGCTCCAGTATATTTATGTGGAGAGAAGTCTCCAGACTTGATCACACTCTCTGGAAATTTTTTCCTTGTGTGACTGCTCCCCAGCCACTCAGGCTGGCATCCGTGGTCACCAGGACCCAGTCCTGAATGCCGAATCTGCGGCCCTTTCATAGATGAGCACTCTGCAGCCACCGCAGAAGAAACACCCTTGTCCTTGGAGACAGGGTTATCCGCTGATGCATCTGAAGATGCGATCCGGACCATTTTTCCAGCAGATCCCACGGAAAGGTTCTTGCGTGAAATCTACCGAATGGGATCGCTTTGTAAGAAACCACCATTTTTCACAGGATCCTTGTGCAATGATGCACTGATACTTTTCCTGGTTTTAGGAGGTTCCTGACTAGCTCGGATAACTCCCTGGCTTTCTTCTCCAGGAGAAAACATCCTTTTCTGGACTGTGTCCAGAATCATCCCTAGGAACAGTAGACGTGTCGTCGGAAAAAACTGCGATTTTGGAATATTTAGAATCCACTCGTGCTGTCGTAGAACTACTTAAGATAGTGCTACTCCGACCTCCAACTGTTCTCTGGACCTTGCCTTTATCAGGAAAGCGTCCATATTTCTTTTAAGAAGAATCATCATTTCGGCCATTACCTTGGTAAAGACCCGGGGTGCCGTGGACAATCCAAACGGCAGCGTCTGAACTGATAGTGACAGTTCTGTACCACGAACCTGAGGTACCCTTGGTGAGAAGGCAAATTTCCACATGTAGGTAAGCGTCCCTGATATCCAGTGACACCATATCGTCCCCTTCTTCCTGGTTCGCTATCACTACTCTGAGTGACTCCATCTTGATTTGAACGCTTGTATGTAAGTGTTCAAATATTTCAGATCTCACCGAGCCGTCTGGCTTCAGTACCACAATATAGTGTGGAATAATACCCCTTCCCTTGTTGTAGAAGGGGTACTTTGATTATCACCTGCTGGGAATACAGCCTGTGAATTGTTCCCAATACTGCCTCCCTGTCGGAGGGAGACGTTGGTAAAGCAGACTTCAGGAACTTGTGAGGGGGAGACGTCTCGAATTTCCAATGTACACCTGGGATACTACGTGTAGGATCCAGGAGTCCACTTGTGAGTGAGCCCCCTGCGTGCTGAAACTCTTGAGATGACCCCCTACCGCACCTGAGTCCGCTTGTACTGCCCCAGCGTCATGCTGCGGACTTGGCAGAAGCTGTGGAGGGCTTCTGTTCCTGGGAATGGGCTACCTGCTGCAGTCTTCTTCCCTTTCCTCTACCCCTGGGCAGATATGACTGGCCCTTTTGCCCGCCTGCCCTTATGGGGACGAAAGGACTGAGACTGAAAAGACTGTGTCCTTTTCTGCTGAGATGTGACTTGGGGTAACAAAAGGTGGATTTTTCAGCTGTTGCCATGGCCACCAGGTCCGATGGACCGCCCCTTTATACGGCAATACTTCCATGTGCCGTCTGGAATCTGCATCACCTGACCACTGTCGTGTCTTCGTCTGGCAGATATGGACATCACATTTACTTTTGATGCCAGAATGCAAATATCCCTCTGCGCATCTCGCATATATAGAAATGCATCTATAGTCAATAAAATCTTGTCCCTGTCAAGGGTATCAATATTTTCAGTCAGGAAATCCGACCAAGCCCCCTCAGCGCTGCACATCCAGGCTGAGGCGATTGCTGGTCGTAGTATAACACCAGTATGTGTGTATATACTTTTAGGATATTTTTCAGCTTCCTATCAGCTGGCTCCTTGAGGGCTGCCGTATCTGGAGACGGTAACGCCCCTTGTTTTTATAAGCGTGTGAGCGCCTTATCCACCCTAAGGTGTGTTTCCCAACTCGCCCTAACTTCTGGCGGGAAAGGGTATACCGCCAATAATTTTCTATCGGAGGAAACCCACGTATCATCACACACTTCATTTAATTTATCTGATTCAGGAAAAACTACAAGTAGTTTATTCACACCCTACATAATACCCTTATTTGTGGTACTTGTAGTATCAGAAATATGTAACACCTCCTTCATTGCCCTTAACATGAAACGTGTGGCCCTAAAGGAAAATACGTTTGTTTATTCACCGTCGACACTGGAGTCAGTGTCCGTGTCTGTGTCTGTGTCAACCGACTGAGGTAAATGGGCGTTTTTACAAGCCCCTGACGGTGTCTGAGACGCCTGGACAGGTACTAATTTGTTTGCCGGCCGTCTCATGTCGTCAACCGACCTTGCAGCGTGTTGACATTATCACGTAATTCCTAAATAAGCCATCCATTCCAGTGTCGACTCCCTAGAGAGTGACATCACCAATACAGGCAATTTGCTCTGCCTCCTCACCAACATCGTCCTTCTACATGTCGACACACACGTACCGACACACAGCACACACACAGGGAATGCTCTGATAGAGGACAGGACCCCACTAGCCCTTTGGGGAGACAGAGGGAGAGTTTGCCAGCACACACCAAAAACGCTATAATTATACAGGGACAACCCCTTATACAAGTGTTTTCCCTTATAGCATTTTTATATATGTAATCATATCGCCAAATAAGTGCCCCCCCTCTCTGTTTTAACCCTGTTTCTGTAGTGCAGTGCAGGGGAGAGCCTGGGAGCCTTCCTCACAGCAGAGCTGAGCAGGAAAATGGCGCCGTGTGCTGAGGAGAATAGGCCCCGCCCCCTTTTCGGCGGGCTCTTCTCCCGGAGTTTGTGAGATCTGGCAGGGGTTAAATACATCCATATAGCCTCAAGGGCTATATGTGATGTATTTTAGCCATAAAAAGGTATTATACATTGCTGCTCAGGGCGCCCCCCCCCAGCGCCCTGCACCCTCAGTGACAGTTGGTGACTGTTGGTGAAGTGTGCTGACAACAATGGCGCACAGCTGCAGTGCTGTGCGCTACCTTATGAAGACTGAAAGTCTTCTGCCGCCTGTTTCTGGACTCTGGACCTCTTCAACTTCGGCATCTGCAAGGGGGGTCGGCGGCACGGCTCCGGGACGAACCCCAGGGTGAGACCTGTGTTCCGACTCCCTCTGGAGCTAATGGTGTCCAGTAGCCTAAGAAGCAAATCCATCCTGCACGCAGGTGAGTTTACTTCTCTCCCCTAAGTCCCTCGTAGCAGTGAGCCTGTTGCCAGCAGGTCTCACTGAAAGAAAAAAACCTAACTTAAACTTTTATTCTAAGCAGCTCAGGAGAGCCACCTAGATTGCACCCTTCTCGGCCGGGCACAAAAATCTAACTGAGGCTTGGAGGAGGGTCATAGGGGGAGGAGCCAGTGCACACCACCTGATCCTAAAGCTTTTATTATTGTGCCCTGTCTCCTGCGGAGCCGCTATATCCCCATGGTCCTTACGGAGTCCCCAGCATCCACTGGGACGTCAGAGAAAACATGTGCAGAGAGAGATAGATTTGGGTGTGGTGAGTTCAATCTGCAATCTAAATTGCAGTGTAAAAATAAAGCAGCCAGTATTTACCCTGCACAGAAACAAAATAACCCACCCAAATCTAACTCTCTCTGCAAATGGTATATCTGCCCCCCCCCCCCCCCCCCCTGCAGTGCACATGGTTTTGCCCAACTGCTAAAAAATTTCCTGCTGCAATCAACTTGGAATTACGACCTATGTGTGCTGCAATATTTTTTATTTTTTCTATCTGATTTTTTAAGGTTGAGTAGCCTTAATTTGCTGGCAGCACATGGGTTTGGAGTGACTGAGCGCTTGGCTACAAATCTTTATTTTTTGCTCTTTAACTTGTAATGTTAATGTACTGTATACTGTACACACAGACCAATGGCCAGACGGGGAGTCAATTAAAAAAAAAGTTTATACAGATGCCAAGGAACATGTTAAAACACTTGTCCATTGCCGTGTTATTGTATGTGAGTGTCCAAGTCCTGTAGACAAAGCAATTGTATACAGACGAAACTAATGTGTAAAAGCAATAATGTAGTTCATTGACGTAAACGTATGTATTGTGTTCTGCAATATGAGCGTCCAAGTCCTGTAATGGCATACACAAACACCAATGGGGAGGGATCACTGCTTACAGTACATTTACACATGAGCTTGTCTGTTTATCATGAGGCGTCGTGCCCGAGTGGTGAAGTGTGCTGCTTCCCATGCTAAGAGTCCCGGGTTTAATTCCCACAGTGCGTATGAGAAGGGATCACTGCTACCATTTACACAAGAGATCATGTCTCTATCAAAGGGACTGCAGTTCTCTGATCTTCATTTACGTACAGTACTGTGTTGTACATTTATTGTAACCTGACCTCCCTCCCTGTCTATGAAATCAGCAGGCTCCCAGGGGGGGAAGTGGGATGGGGGAAGGTGGTGGCTAAATACCGTGTTCTGCAATATGATCGTCCAAGTCCCGTCACGGCATTCATATATTTCATTCATAACATTCATATATTTAAGAACCTTACATTCAATAGAATTATGTACACAGGAAAAGACCTGTTTCCATAACTAACTGTCGTGGGCGACTGACATGCAAATCCGTAGCACAGTGTACTGTTTAATGTACATTCACTCTGGCCCTCTCTAGTCCTTTCCCCCAACCAAAGCAACTGTAGTATCTTCATTTACATAGTAGCCTTTCATTTACATACAGTACTGTGTTGGCAATTTTTTGACTGTAAACTAGCCTCTTTGTCTGAAAACATCAGTCTCTCAGGGGAGGGGGGAGGGGGGGATTAACCAGCGGAGTTTAGAGACGCTGTCGAAAATATAAGTTCTCTGTCGGGACCCAAAAAAAGAAACCAATAAATTAATAAATAAAAATAGTGTATACAGACATAAAAACAAACGTGTTAAAGCAATGGTCCATCGACATTCGGTTTATGTGAGCTATTAAATTCAATTAAAATGGGCTTAAAGCCTAAAATATCTGGTTCTGGGGGTCCAATCGGCTCAGAACTGTGTTAGTATTAAAGAGGAGATGATTAGTTACCAGAAGATACCAACCTGAAGTTTCTGTGACCCCCACAAGGTTAATGGCACGCATCGGAACCCATTGTGAGTCTAAATTAACGGGCCCATTATAGTCTATGGGAAAATGGGTCCAATTTGGATCCTGATATCTCTGATTCTGGGTGTCCCAGAGACTCGAGACTGGTACCATACAAAAGAGGAGACTCTTGGCTTTCGGGGCAGACCAACCACTAGTGTATGTGACACCGCAAAGGGAAACGGCAAGCAACCGCGTGTTGGGTCCCCTCCAGTTGTAAGCCCACATTGCACGGGTGCAGGGTTTCTGTCTAGGTAGAAAATACTGTACAGAGATTCTAAACACTGTGTTTTGTCATCCAAGAATTTACGGAGGTGCTTTTATCTCTCCCCATTATAGTTAGAAAGATAACACTTGCCGCTGTAGCCTTTACAGCAGAGTACGTTACAAGCTGTTCGTGCTATTTAGTACTCAAATAGAAAATATTGTACAGAGAATTTAAGCACAGTGATTTGGCATCTAGGAACTTAGGGAGGAGCTTTTATCTCTCCCCATTATACTTACTTACTACGGGATTTGGATGCTCACATATCCCTAACATCAATAGACCATACCTGTAACACGTTTGTTTGCATCTGTATACACTACTATTTTTATTTGTTGATTTGTCTGCGGGACTTGGACGCTCACATATTCCTAATGTCAATGGACTATACTTTGGCTTTATCACGTTTGTTTGCGTCCTTATATACTGTACTATTTGTGTCTGTACTGTATATACTGTAATATACTGTATGACATACTGTAGCATATTGCAGCATAATAAGATGCACCAGTAAAGTAGTTCTTATGCTGTAGTTCAGTATTGTATTTTAATGGAGACCACACACATGCACAATGGTGATTTTAAAAAGCGACATCTGGTGGATGATAGCAGGTATTACACTCAATGATAACGCCAAAGGCTCTGTGCACCTCCCTAATACTAGGCAAGCCTCCTTGCGCCCAGGCATGCTACGTATGCCGGATCACGACTAATGCCCCAGCCAGCAAAGATAACAGAGGCTCCATCTGTAGTTTAAACTCTTGTGAGTGAACTTTAGCACTCATATCTGCAAGTAAGACTAACGGGGAGATGTACAAAACAGTGAAAAGAGTGGTGAAGTGAGCCAGTGGAGAAGTTGCCCATGGCAACCAATCAGCATTGAAGTTACATTTATAATTTACATACTATAAAATAATATAGGGGAGCTGATTGGTTACCATGGACAAGATGTAGTTAAAATGCCACCAGACAGGATCCCAGCGGTTGAAATACTGATCCCGAATGGCGGCATAATGTCGGCATCAAAATCCCAACTGTGTTTGGGATCCCGGTGTCAAAATACAGACGCCTGGAATTCCAAATGTTCTTTTAGTGGGATGCACTTGCGTCCTGCCTTGGGGGGTGGGAGATTAGGTTTAGGCATTAGAAGGGGGTTAGGATACAGGGACAGGAAGGGTATGGTTAGGTAGCAGGGAGGGATGGGTATGGTTAGGCACCAGGAGGGGATGGTTAAGCACCCACAAGGGTTAGGGTAGGGGAGGGATTCTTAAGGATGGGATGTCGCTGTTTGTATTCTGATCGCCGGCATCCAGTCCATCGGTATATCATACCGAATCCCCATGGACAAATTATCCACTGGCTAATTTCTCCACTCTTATCACTGCTTAGTACATATCCCCCTAATGGTGATATCCTATGTACCCTTCAAATAGCCGAGGACTCTGTATCTCTGCACAGAAGCATACAAAATGACAGGTCCTCCAAGCCGATTGTAGTGAATGTCTAACACGGTTTCAACAAGTTAAGCATCTGAATTCTGCACAAGTGCTGAAACCTACTCTCTCTTTTATATATACCATGCCGCCAGTGAAACTGAACTTTAAAATAAGTGCCCAAGTAGTATGAGTATTTTCAAAACTGTGTTGCCTCTGGCAGCATTCTTTATTTTAGTGTCTTCGGGGGAAATTTACTAAAGCTTCTAAATATGAAAAGGGCTGATGTTTCCCATAGCAACCAATCAGATTCTGTCTATCATTTCTCTATTGCGCCCTAGAAAATTATAGACAGAATCTGATTGGTTGCTCTGGCCAACACCACCACTTTTCATTTTTAGAAGCTTTAGTAAATATACCCCCTACTTTCACTAACAGCGCATTCTGCGTATTGAAGTATTATTTTAAGGATGTGCTGGTTCTGAACTGGTTACTGCCACAAACATGATGGACACCTCCAGAAGAGGAAATCTGTTACTTTTGACAATGGTAGTGACCGGTGGAAGCCAGTGCTATTAGATCTCTCCTGTGCTTCTGAGAATGCACCTAACAGTGACCAGAGGTGTAACGTCAGGTATATACCCTGACTGGAAGTGTGGCTTCATAGAAATTCTATTCCCGCTCCAGGGGAGATAAAGTTCTGAAGCGTTCTGCTGGCTATAAGACTCCGGGGAGGGCAGCTACTGTATACTAGTGGTATTTGGCATATTTGGACAGTGGTCATGCTGGACCTGGGCCCAAGGGGAAGGTGCTTAGCTCCAACTGTCAGCACCTCCTTGGTTGGCTTTCCCATAAAGTCTGCAGCATTGATCAGTATTATTTTCTTTTTTATGTACTGTCACCTCAGAAGTCTCCCCTCTATGCACCTAATTCAGTTTTTCCAATGGCCCCCAAAGCGAATGCCTCTGCCTGATTTACAGACAGTGGTCGGCGATCCGTTGCGGGGGGAAGTGCAGGGTAAACTGGGGGTGTGGCGGCGAAAACGGCGGGTGTGTCATTGGCGTTTTTTGGGGGCAGCTGCATGTCTTCATACGCAGCCACTCTGAACTAAAAAATGACGGCGGGTACGCTGCCACCGCAGCTGGGCTGCGCCAGCAGGAGACAGCCACAATTTTAGTGATTATGCTGAAATTGTAGCGCAATCGCAATTTCAGCATGATTGAAGTGGGTGGGTGGTGGGCTGCATGCTGGGCGGCCTTGCCCTGTGATGGGCAGCTCCCAGCATGCGATTCAAAGCATTGCAAATTCTGCTAAAATGCAGAATTTGCAATCCTTACTGAATAAGGTCCTATGGGTTTAATTCAGACCTGATCGCGAGGGTGCGATGATCAGGGCCAGAGCTGACGTCACAAATCCTCCCACAAATTCCCGGGGCCCTCCTGCATTTTTCCGGACACTCCCTAGAAACGGTCAGTTGCCACCCACAAACGCACTCTTCCTGTCAATTTTCTTGTGATCACCGGTGCAATCAGATTTTTCACACCATCCCGTCGCTGCCTGGCACTCCCGATCGCTGCGGACCGTCGCGCATGCGCATTGCGGTACATACGCATGCGCAGTTCAGACCTGATCGCCCAATGTGCAAAAACGCACAACAGCATTCAGGTCTGAATTACCCCCTATATCCACTGTAGGTATACAGGCAACTATTGGGTATAGGGTTGTCTTCCCTATGTACTGTATGTGCTGCTTTTAAACACAGTGGGGCAGATTTTACAAGTGATAGTCTTGTTATCACTCCTTCCAAGGGAGCTGCGTCAGAAAACGTAGACTCTGACTTTGGCACGCCAACAAAACTGGGCTGCACGCTCCCATTTTATAAAATGCTCTCCGTAACTGCCCCTAAATTGCTGCAGAATGTCACTCATCTAACGACGCAGCATCTGATCTGCACATGCACAGTTCAACAAACTTCAGAAATCTGCCTGAGAATTGGAAGACTATCCATCTCTAAATCAGTCCCGAAGTGCAGTGTTGAATGCTCTATTAAGAGGAAAGGCTGTAAAATTCCAATTAGACATTGACACAACAGTTGCATACAAAAATTTCAAGGAAGACACCAAAAGCTACAAGATGTAATATGATGGCATTTCAGCCAAACCAAAAAGTGTATTTCTGAGGGTAGTATTCTGGTGGACGACATGTCAGTCCCTTGGAAATTATAATTGTTTCCAGGAGGTTGGAGTTCATGGGAGGCATGGGGTAGACAGGTGGTGTGGCACTTTGATTGCATTATCATGCACGCCACTATAAAATGCCACAATCCCTGGCTTTGCAAGGTGAGGCTAGCAGACCCACGATGATGTGATTCAGCAAAAATTGCATCATCAAGTGACCTGGACCGCCTACTTCACTCGGGAAGGCTGACAATGGGGGGTAATTCCAAGTTGATCGCAGCAGGAAATTTTTTAGCAGTTGGGCAAAACCATGTGCACTGCAGGGGAGGCAGATATAACATGTGCTGAGAGAGATAGATTTGGGTTTGGTGAGTTCAATCTGCAATCTAAATTGCAGTGTAAAAATAAAGCAGCCAGTATTTACCCTGCACAGAAACAAAATAACCCACCCAAATCTAACTCTCTCTGCAAATGTTATATCTGCCCCCCCTGCAGTGCACATGGTTTTGCCCAACTGCTAAAAAAATGTCCTGCTGCTGTCAACTTGGAATTACCCCCAATGGGTGGCATCCCGGGGTTTCACCGACTTCTCTAGGCACTCGGAAGAGCCAATCTGAGATTCTGGAGTCTAGGATAGCAGGTAGTTATGTTCCAAAGTGCTTAACTCCTGGACCATCCTTTATATCCATTGTAGTGATCTCAATGCAATCAAAGAAATGGATTTAACATTAAGGGCAAAAATCCCATTGCTTCAATTAACATTTACTGTATCATGTAGCAGGGTCATGTTTCCAGGTAACTGGATGGTATTTGGTCCTTTTTATATTTGAATTAAAAAAATTGAAGCCCAAGTTTATTTTTCTATCCGTAAAATACCTTCAGCGCATAAATATTTTCAGCTCTTTGAGCCTTTTTCATTTGATAAGCGTCCCCAGGTGTGCTATTCCTAAGCCCATAAGTTATTCATCTGGGAGAAGCAAGCCTTACAACTCTCATATCGACCACACAAATCAATTAGTGTTTACATTCACTTGAGCAAGAAAAAGCAAAACAAATGGTTTTGTTTTAATTCTGAAAACACATCCATGAAAAGCAGGAGAAAGACTGGCGGCTCAGGCTTTATTCATGGTTTAAAAATGTCAATACACATTTGAAGAAAATCAGTGTTAACATACTCCCATGCCCTTTTGATTTTAAAGATGTAGAAATGAGATAATTATAAGATGGAAATATACTGTAAGTACTGTATTATCCAGCAGCTCTGAAATGACACTATCATTCTTGTAGTCCCCTCTCACTTTTATATACAAATTACTGAAACTAATGTAGCACAAAAAAAGATGTCAACCTAACATATTTTCTTTTTCTGTTAATGGTTTGTAACCACGGTGTATACAGGACCATTGTATTCCCACAAGAGCCTTGCACAGCAGCTAGATCTTACTAGATATTTCTTATTCCATTCACTCATGTAGCTTGGCTATGGCTATAAACATTATTATCATTATGTAGTTGACACTGTTAAGCACCTATTGTTAGCAGCATCGCAAAACTACTCAGACCGTTGAGACTGAGCGAAGCAACAATAAAAAAATAATATAAAAAAAATCTATAGTAATACAAATAAAAATAAATGTGACCTTAATGTGCAACATTTAATCCACATGATGTTGGGTATATTTACTTCTGTGATCCGCTGCTGTGTATGAGCATCGAATCATCGATCATCTGAGTGGGTTGGGTATGTTATCCTGGCAGTTGGGATGCCAGCGGTCACATGACCGACAGCAGCATCCCAACACTGACGATCCCGACAGAACACAGTGTATATACTGTATTCTACCCCTACCCTAACCATCCGGGGGCTGACTATGGCTAAGCCTCGGGTGGGGGGGATATGCTTACTACCCCTCTACTGCCTAAACCTATCCACCCCTAATGCCTAACCCCCTCCCCCCATACCCTAACCCTTATATTCACCCTCAGGATGTCGGCTGTCAGGATACCAACATCTGTCACATGACTGCTGGCATCCTATGGCCGGAATGCTGAATGTATCCCACTGGCCTAGGCTTGCCACAAAAAAATTAAAGCAATATGTCCCCATTTTCCCTCCCCCCAAAATAGTTGCAGCATGTCAGCATGGCTGAAGTCATAGGCACATTCACAGTACACATCCACACATGCGCCAATCTGCAAACACCGGAGATGTATGGAAACCATCAGGTTTGCAAACAATTTTGTATCAGGACCATGGGAATATATGCATACAGGGTACAATATGTACATATGGACGTGTACTAACCTCCTGGACAGCCATTGCATGGTCTAGGACAGTAACCAATACATTTAGGGAGCCGCGTAGATGGCCCTCTGATCTTCAAAATGGCCATAGAATATCCTTAGTCTTGTTAAAACAATACTTTTAAACACAAAGACATATCTGCAATAATATAATTATTTTAAGCTAGTGTTACAAGCTAAAACAAATAAATCCGACAAAGTCAGAAGGAGCTGGGGGGTGTAAGTAAAAACTATGAAGGCCACATGGAGCCCTGGGGCCTTCTTTTGCCCATCACTTATCTAGTAGGGGAGTTACTTCTCCCATGACCTGTAGGTGGCCCCTGGCAACTCTCTCCAGTGTTGCAGCGATGAGAAGGGCATTTACAAGGGAGGCCTGTGGGTGTCAGTTATGGTTCGGATGGAACTCACCCCAATACATTTTACAGCCCCATCTGAGCTGTATTGAGAGTTGGATAAAATGAGTACAAATGGTACTTAAATAATGGCACTCTTCCCTAACTTTAAACGGGTGGTATTTATGTGACCGCCGGTCAGCTGACCGACAGTCACATGACCTCCTCCACCAGCCCGACGGGTCACTGTCCCGATGATCGGCATGCCGACCAACAGGGACTATTTCCACTCGTGGGTGTCCACGACACCCATAGAGTGGGAATAGAACTGCGGTCGCCACCGAGCCCGCAAGGGGCTTGCTGCACTCGCCCCTCCCCGCCGGGATCCCGGGATATGCTGCCGGGATCCCGGCGTCGGTAAGCTGACCGGCGGTCAGGAGACCGCCGGTCAGCCGTACTACACCCCTTTAAACAGTATTAGTGTTGTGAGAATTTTTTACTATCTGTAAGTTTACCCCACATACTGTATATGCTCATCCACTGCTGAGATCTTTATGATTCACTTGTCATTTATTTTTTAAATCTCATAATCAGCCATATCTGGATCAATGCAGGTTTGACCTTCTGCACTATAAACAAGAAACTGTTGTAATGTGTATCAAGCAAATCCAACAATCAAAGCAAATCATCGATAAATTCTGTGTTGCTCACAAAGTCACAAAAGGTAGATAATAAATATTGTTATATTTTTATTAATCTTTGCCTGATCTCGTTAATCTCCATTGATCGGTCCTCTAATCATCTTCCGTGGATCTACTTTTTCCAATTCAAACTTGTACTGTTATTTTTTTTTTTTTTCTTTCAAATGTGTTTATTAAGTTTTCACAAGGTTTTTCATATAACAAAGTTTCGCAGTGTTGTACATGATAGACTTATAAAAGATAGAGTCATGAACATAAGTTCGTCATCTCTTAAAAGCAAAACACAACCTCAGAAACATACAGAGTGTAAATATAAACAATTTTAACAAAGGGGGTGTAAGGGGGAAGGGGAGAGAGAAAAAAGGGGGGGGGATGGGATTAACTAGGGGTGCTGCCTATATTCCTGAGAAGTATAGCGTATAAGAACCATTCCTATAGGTGAGTATAGCCTATCCCATAAGAGTCAGCATACCTCTCTTCTTGATTGATTATTAAATTGAGCCTGGCTAGGGGTGTCAGTAAATCCCAGCTCACCATGGAGAAAAGCGGAAAACAGTAGCTGGAATGAGGTGTTTCCCTATCATTACCTCACCATATCTTGGGGTTTTCCCTTTGGGTAGATTCTATATATAAGCCCCATTTCTTGTGAAATCCTACTGACCCATTACAATAATCAGACAGTACGTCATACCTGTCGAATGCCATATATTTCTCAAGTAAGTTAATCACTTCCCTCAATGAAGGAGACCTATGTTTAATCCAAGAGTTTAGGATGATTTTTTTAGCTACAGTGACTATCATAGTCAAAATAGGAATGAGTTGTCGTCTCCGAGTACCGAGATCCCAAACGTCAAAGTTGGCAAATAAAAGTGGGAGGGGATGTAATGTCAATTGCATGGTGAAAATGGCATTGAGATGGTGTAGTACCTTATACCAGAATTTCTTCACATGACCACATGTCCAGAAGTTGTGTATGAACGTCGCTGATGAAATCCTGCACTTTGGGCAGTTACCACTTTCTTCCGGCACATAATGGCTGCGTTGCCCCTGAGAAATGTATGCCCTGTGTGTGGTTTTCACATGAACCTCCTGGAGTACCGAGGATCGTACTGTCTTTAGCACTGAGTGATAATGTTTAAGTATAGTGTCATCTTGTATGTCTGTGGGAAAATCTGTTGTCCAGGGCCTCTCAATTTGTTTCCATGTGGGATCCTTATTAAGTTTTAATAAAGTTTCATAAGTGATCCTTGGTTTATATTTATTTAATGTACATTTAAGGAAAATGTGCTCCAATGGGTCTAAAGGTGAATGTTGTTTAGGTAGGGTAGGGAGGGTGAGAGCATAGTGTGTTAGTTGGGCATAAGCATAGTAATCCGCAGGTGTGATACCGTAAGTAGCCTGTAGTCGCACGAATGGGATAATGTGACCCCCTGGGTCGAACACCTGGGATATAGCTTTCAGGCCTTTTTGTCGAAAACGTTGAAAGGCAGCGTTTTCGATGCCCGGGCTAAATATAGGGTTGCCCCCCATTGGTAGCCACTGGGAATAACTGGGGTCCCTACCAAGCGAGGTGTGTATAGTATGCCAGGCTGAGTGAGTATCTCTGAGAAAAACATGGTTGTAAATCCGTTTGTCTATGGCCGATTTGGGAACATGTAATAAGGCCCCTGGGGATAATGGAGTAAACAAGGCGCATTCCACTTCATAATTTGTGTATTGACTGCGTTCTAGTAGCCAATCCATGGCATATCGGAAGTGTATGGCTTGAGTGTACAATGATAGGTCAGGGAAACCCAACCCGCCATCCTTTTTGGAGAGACACATTTTTTTGAGAGCTATCTTCGGTTTTTTAGATTGCCAGATAAACTTCGTACAGGCACTATTGAGGGACTTAATGTCTGCCTTAGTTATTTTGATAGGTAAAAGCTGCATAATATAGGTTAGTTTTGGGAGAAGGATGGATTTTATAACTTCCACTCTACCTAATAGGGATAGAGGTAAATCATGCCACTGTTTGAGATACTTTTCTAGTGACGACAGGATCGGGTGGAAATTCAGCTTATAAAGGTTCGCAAGGGTATGTGGGATCTGGATGCCTAAATATTTAATATGGGAGACGGCTAGTTTGATCGATGATATATCGTCCGTTTGAGGTAAACTAGGTGGCGGGCCCCTTAAAACTAATAATTCAGATTTGTTAATATTTATTTTGTAACCCGAAAAGGAGCTAAATTTGGATATGATCGAGATGGCTGTAGGGATTGAATGCTCTGGGTGTGATAGAAAGAGCAGCATATCGTCCGCAAAAAGCGATAGTCTAAGATCAGCCGAGCCTATCGATATGCCTTGGTAGAGGGGGGATTGTCTCAAGGCGACTGCTAGGGGTTCTAATGCAATCGCAAATAGTAAGGGGGATAGGGGACATCCCTGTCTAGTGCCCCTCAAAATGGGGAAAGGGCCGGATAGAGTGCCATTACATAGTATGTTTGATGCTGAGTCTGTATATAAGGTTTGGAGGAAGTGTGTAAATTGTATTGGGAAGCCAAATTTGGAGAGGGAACGGAATAGGTGATCCCAGTGTACCATGTCAAAAGCTTTCTCTGCATCAAGAGACAGTATTGCCCTCCCTGAGTTTGACATGGCACCCTGGGAATCACTCACCGCAGCCAAAACCTTCCTGATATTGGTAACTGGATTCCTACCTTGGATAAAGCCCGTCTGGTCGGTGTGTATTAGGGTCGGTAAAAGGGGTTTCAATCTATCTGCTAAGATCTTGGTCATGATTTTATAATCTAAATTGAGGAGTGAGATAGGACGGTAGGAACCTGGATCAGAGAGGTCCCTTCCTGGTTTCGGCAGTAGTCTTAAGAGTGCTCTGTTAAAATAGATGGGAAGTGCGTTAGTGAAGAGAATTGTGTTATAAACTTTAGTCAAAATTGGTACAATGTGATCTGCCAGTAATTTGTAGTAATCCGCCGTGAGGCCATCTGGGCCTGGCGCTTTTCCCCTTTTAAGATGTGCTATACCGTCCCTTACTTCTTGCTGTGATATCTCAGAAATCAGGGTTAGGCTTTTATCTGTAGTCAACTGTGGCAGTGCTAGGTTTTCCCAAAACTCAGTTTCCTGGACTGTGTCAGAGTACGGGGCCGAGTATAGTTTTTGATAATAGTCAAGTAATACTTGCGCTATCTGTGCATTATCCGTGGTAAGACCACCATTAGTTGTTTTTAGCGGATGGATTATGGAGGGGGGGCGGGTACCCTGGAGCATGTTTGATAGGAGCTTGCCCGACTTATTTCCAAATTTGTGGAATTTAGCATCTCTGGAAAAGGAGTAAGACATCTCCATCTTAATGAATACCTGTTCATGAATTAATTTGGCCTTTTGATAAGCGGATCTATTTTGTGGGGTGGGTTTGGCTGCAAATGAGAGGAACGTCCTAGAGATCAGATCGTGTGCTTCTAAATATTGTTTAGTTAATTGCTTTTTAATTGTAGAAGAGTGTGAGATAATCTCACCCCTTATAGTAGCTTTGGAAGCCTGCCAGAAGATGATGGGGTGTGTTTGTTTAGTGTCTGCGTTATGTGTGTCATAAGTAGCCCATGCATCTAGAACCGCCTGCTTCAGCTTGGAGGAGGTTGCCAAAGTGGATGGGCATCTCCAGTTGATATAGCTGCCCTTATCCCGTGAGAGTTGGATTTGAATCCAGATCAATGCGTGATCTGATAAATGTATTGGCTCCATATCAGCTATGAGCGTGGTTGATAAGAGTTTGGTGGAAACTAATATATAGTCAATACGTGACATTGTATGCTTGGCAGCAGATAGGCATGTAAAATTTCTATCCGTGGGGTGTAATATACGCCACAGATCTAGTAGTAGCAGTTGTCGTGCTAATTCTGGGACCCCCAGAGTGGGCAGTTTTCTTCTGCCAGTGCGCGGTTGTTGTCTATCTAGGTGTATGTTTGAGATCAGGTTAAAGTCACCTCCTAGCAAAAAAAACATATGTAGACGTGGAGTTAGGATGGTTATGATGTGTTCGAAAAACTTTCTTTCATAAATATTAGGAGCGTATACATTCATGCAATAGAATAGCTGATGTTCAATCTTTAAAGTGCAAGAGACATATCTGCCAAGGGGGTCCGAAATTACATCAGACACCTCCACAGGGAAGTGTCGTCTCGCCAGTATAGCCACCCCTCTTGCTTTGGAATTATAGGAGGCCGAGGCGAGCACCACATATCCTAGCATATTTAGTTTCAGGGTTTCAGGTGGGGTAAGGTGGGTTTCCTGTATATATACTAGGTCAAAGCGTAATTTACGGAGATAGATTAAAATGCGCTTCCGTTTTTGGGGCGAGTTTATGCCACCTACATTCCAGCAGCCTAGTTTAAGTGTCTGTGTCATCTAGAAAAAGGAGTGACGTGACATAACCCCACAGGCAGTATTCTAAGGACATTTTCAGGCAGCATAAGAGGTGTGGGAGGGGGAGGTGGTGGGGGGGGGAGGCTAACTGGGGACGAAAGAAAAAAAAAAACCAACTAACAAACCTACATATAAGCATTCCTAATGAGGAATTCTCCTCAACAAACTGTTAGAAGATAAGATCCGTGCTCCTATACCGGAAGCACTATATCATGTGCACTCCTACGCCGGGGCGCCTCACGTGAACATCATGTGGAGCCTGCCAGCTTAATGCACTGGGCTCCTAATTAGAGCCTTAGGTCATAGAGGGGGGTGGTGGGGTAGGGGAGGGGGGGAGATAAGCGAAGTGCACATCAGGCAATATAGCTTAGCACGATAAGCATTAATAATTGCACAGATAACAAAAATCTAATGTTAGATCAGTGGAAAGAAGACAACTCATAATCATACATTTCATTCACATTCAGACATGTGTGATCTTGAGCGAGCATTCTCAGCATATTCCTGGAGATAAGCCTTTGCGTCAGCTGGGCTTAGGAAGTCCAAGAAGGATGACCCATCATAGATACGCAGGCGTGCCGGGTAAAGAAGTGCAAATTTACATCCGTACTGCACTAGTTGCGAGCAGATAGGAGCGAAATCCTTTCTCGCCTTGGATAACTCCGCAGAGTAGTCCTGGAAAATGAGAATCTTGTTTCCATTCCATATCAGATCTCTGCATCTGCGTGATGCTGTCCAGAGCAATTCTTTATGTAGATAATTAAGGCTTTTAAAAATAACAGCGCGTGGACGCGCTCCCTCTTGTTGGCGCTGCGGCCCCAGTCTGTGTGCTCTTTCTATTATTAAATCCTGGCATCTGTCAGCTACTTTGAGCAAGGATGGCAAGGTGATTCGGATAAAATCAAAGAGCGCTTGACCTTTGACCTCCTCAGGTAGACCTACAATTCTTAGATTTTGCCTGCGTGAACGATTCTCCAAATCCTGTACCTTATTGTGCAGCTGATGTATTTCATTTGCCTGTGCAGAGACTCGTTGTTTTAAAGAGCTGACGTCTGCAAAATTCTCCCCCAATCTATGTTCGGTATCTAGAACTCTCTGTGAGAGTGATGCCAGTTGCTGATTAATTTGAGCAGTCTGTGCTTTCAGAAGGGGATCAATAGCCAGTCTAACTGCCTGCACCATTTCCCCATAAGTAACAGGACGGTCCATATGTGGGATCACCCTGTCTGTTGTATCTGATAATGTAGGGGAGCGGGGGGGAGACTCACCCTCTGAGAAGTGCTGTGCTTCGATCCCGGGAGAGCGGACACGCTGAGGCAGGATGGCAGGAGAGGAGCACGCTGTGACTGTGCTGGCGTCCGGCGCCATCTTGGAATCTGCCCGGCGCTTCTCCTTGTCCTTAGCTCCGCGGTTCTTGGAGGACGGCATGGCGGTAAGATACTTGTCCATGTACTGGACTCTTCCCCTGATAATCGGTGGTGGCTGGCAGTGTTATGGAGGCGGCTAGCGCCGTGAAATCGGTAGTGAGGGGGCCCGGACAGCGGAGCTGAAGTGATCAGCAGCCGTTCATGCCGCTGCCGGAACCGGAAGTCCCTCTTGTACTGTTATTTATAAATAAATTGCTAATTATGCACAAATAAGTAAAACAAATACTTGAAAAAGAGGAGCTAAGAACACATGGGTAATTCAGCACAGTAATGGGCAAAACCATATTGCAGTGCAGGTGCGGAAGATGTAACATGTGCAGGGAGGTTTATATTTGGTGGATTATATTGTTTCTGTGCATGGTAAATACTGGCGCATATACAGTACTACCTTTGCAGACATGGAAGCATTTTGTGGTAGATCCAGCTCTACATAAAATATGTCCAGTCCAGCATAAGCTCCATAATGTTTTTCACATAGAAATGGTTAATGTAACAGAATAAATCTACAGAATGTTTTTCATTATATTTTTTCCAAATCTTTTCTGAAATGTTATGGGTATTGCAGTTGTGTTTAAGCTGTAGCTGTAGTAATTTGTTAGAAAATAGTCCTATTGCCAGATATAATCGTTCAGTGTGTGTACAGCTTTAAAGGAATACAATTATATGCCTATGAATCAGAGTTCATTTTTGAAAGTCATCACTTGATATTGACAAATTTGACAGTTGAGTCTTCTGTAACTTATTTTTATTACATAATGACCAAAAGGGTTCACTGTTCCATTGGAGTTTATGGATGGATGGTGAGTCAGTTCAACTTGGTACAGTGAACACTTTGTTAACGAATGTATTTAGAATTACACTTTATATAGCATAACTGTAT
The DNA here is from genome assembly GCF_028390025.1 of Pseudophryne corroboree. NCBI lineage: Eukaryota > Metazoa > Chordata > Amphibia > Anura > Myobatrachidae > Pseudophryne > Pseudophryne corroboree. Next base: position 110,624,401 of record NC_086455.1, read on the forward strand.
TACACAGCACTGTACAATGGAATACTGTATTTATTTATTAATAGCAGTCTCAATCTAATTTTCCACCACAGACACACAAATGCATATATACTAGCATACAACAGTCTTTAGCCAAGTAAAAAAATTGTTAATAAAAGATAAAATGTAGCAAAATAATGAAAATATTTATTCATAATAATGTTTCACATGATATTCTATCTAAACATTATCTAAATTATTTATAATTTTATAGAATAACAAATTTCAGATAAAATTTGGTTTTCATCAATGTGTCCTCCTTTGATGCGTATCACTGCTTCACATAATCTGGGCATCTCAAGACACCAACTTTTGTAAAGTTTCGTAATTTATGCCTTTACACAGCCATCGTTCAGACATTTCCATAAGTTTTTAGTATTTGTTTTGAGCCAGTATACAAACTTTTCTGTCTAATTCATCCCAGAGTTTCTCAATGGGATTGAGATCAGGTGACTGAGGAGGCCATGTCATAATTTGCAGAACTTTACAAATAATTGATACACATTTTGGATGTGTGCTTAGGGTTGTTATCTTGTTGCCTGATGAACCCCTTAACAATATTTTGAGTTCCACTTTGCACAGCGTGATGTACTAAAATACTGTGGTATTGTTTCTTATCCATAGTCGATGTTATTTGAACTAACTCTCCAAGCTTTCCTCCACCAAAACCACTCCAAATCATGAAATGACCACCACCATGTTTAACTGTATGATTTATGCAATTATCTAAGACCCGTTCTCTGACCATTCTTCAAACATACTGACGTCTTCTGGTTCTGAAAAGTTCAAATTTGAACTCATTGGTCCAAAATACTATTTTCCACAGATCCACTGTCCAACACAGGTGTTCTTTGGCCCATCCAAGGCATTTTACAAGGCAAGACGTCTTTTAACTTTATCAATTGTCATTGAAGTTTGTTGGATTTTATTGAGTTCTTCTTTGATTGCAGTTGCTGGGAGTCTTCACTTTCACTTCCTCATTAAGATAATGTATTTATCTTCCCTTTTTGATGTACAACTGGGTCATCTAGAACGTTTTTGAATCACGTTTGTACCTGTTATTTTTGTATGGAGCTAATATATACGTTACACTAGACCGAGGAGTTTTAATGTATTTTTCCAATTTGTCAATGAGTATAGCTTTCTTCAGAAAGACTTTGAATTCAAGTGAATATTCATGTCTTTTCATCATTTTGATAAGGTTATGGTTATTATTATTGATTTTAACACTGCAAAAAAGGAAATAAAAATATAAAGTAAGAAAATATTCATTAAATAATTGAAATAATAATAATATGTATATTAAAAAAATACAATTAATCAACATACAGTACTAACAGATTTATTAATAAACAGCTCTAAGTGACTCTTGTGTCTGTGATGAGAATTAAATACATTTTTGTTTACAAATAATATGGTAAATTAAGTATAGTACATTTGAAGAAAAGTCCTCAAGTCTTGTTTCTCATCATGATAATAATGTTAGGTCGCAATTAAAGTTGATATTCATTAGGAACGAGCAATATAAGTAAACATGTAAGCTTTGGCCAAAGGCTTTTGCATGCTTGTGTACATGTACTCAGGGGCGGATCGAGAACAAAATGACAGGGGGGGCACCATGATAGGGGAAGGCGGGTGGTGGTGTGGGGGGGGGGTTGGCTTTTGCGCACGCTCCTCGGAAGGTGAGTGTGGTCTCATAACAAGGGTTGTGGCATCACAGTGCCATACGAACGAGCCACAACCTCATTTTTATCACGCTGTGGGCATGGAGTACAGGTCTGGTGGTTGACAGGGTGAGTATACAAGGACAGGTCTGGTAGGGGACAGGCTGAGTGTACAGGACAGGACTGATAGGGGACAGGGTGAGTGTGTGGGGACAGGTCTGGTAGGGGACAGGGTGAGTGTGCAGGGACAGGTCTGGTAGCGGACAGGGTGAGTATGCGGGGACAGGTCTGGTAGGGGACAGGGTGAGTGTGAGGGGACAGGTCTGGTAGGGGACAGGGTGAGTGTGCAGGGACAGGTCTGGTAGGGGACAGGGTGAGTGTGCAGGGACAGGTCTGGTAGGGGACAGGGTGTGTGTGTGTGCAGGGACAGGTCTGGTAGGGGACAGGGTGAGTGTGCGGGGACAGGTCTGGTAGGGGACAGGGTGTGTGGGCAGGGACAGGTCTGGTAGGGGACAGGGTGAGTGTGCAGGGACAGGTCTGGTAGGGGACAGGGTGAGTGTGCTGGGACAGGTCTGGTAGGGGACAGGGTGTGTGTGCGGGGACAGGTCTGGTAGGGGACAGGGTGTGTGTGCAGGGACAGGTCTGGTAGGGGACAGGGTGTGTGTGCAGGGACAGGTCTGGTAGGGGACAGGGTGAGTGTGCGGGGACAGGTCTGGTAGGGGATGGAGTGTGTACATAGGGGGCATCACCTCATACAGGGCACACGATATATAGGAATAGTATGGACAGGAATACAGGGGGAGTGACCTCAGTACACATGGCACAGTTTATAGGATATAGGGGGTATGACATACAGCACATATGGGCAATGACACTATAGGTATATAAGGGGGGTCTTACCCTGGCATTGGAGTTGGTCATATCATCCTCTTGGTCGTCGTGACCCGTTGCGGTGGACACTGGCGCCTTGGATGCCAGAGTGGGGCTGGTGTGGAGCTTCTGTACACGGGGAGAGAGGAGGAGCCGGGCGGCCCCAGAGAGGCGCAGCGCCCGCAGACACAAAGGCATCGCCATGATCAGGCTGCCCTGACTGACAGCGACCACAGCGGGTACAGGCAGCGTCGGGACCCAGCCACAGTAGTCCGGGCTGAGGGGAAGTAGAAGCAGTGCCCCCAAATCACGCCCGCTGCCACGCTACTCTGCTCCGGCCAGCCCTGCTTCATGGTGACACGTATAGTGAAATAAATTATATTATACCCACACAAAAGCTTAAAAGCATGAAGTGAAATATAAATAAAACTAAACTGGTACATGCTTTATTAAAGAGGGCACCATATTGTATAATATTAATGTTAAACGTATCTCCACTGGCTGGCTTATAATACAGTGGGCACAGTATTAAATAATATTAATTTTAAATGTATCCCTGCTGGCTGGCTTAAAAATCCAAGAAATGACTGCAGACAGTGACTCCTGAGCCCTGACTGTCTGCCAGGCCCAGCAACAGAAATAAATACCTAAATAAAAAAAAACTCATTAATAACTAAATGAGAAGAACGTACTCTTCTGGGAGCTTGAGTGTAGCTGCTGAAAGGCGGGCTGAGGGTCACCCGCTCAAACATTTCTCCCCGCTTGAGGCTCCACGCGAAAGTAGCGGTCATCCTGCCCCAGCCCAGTTTGTGCATATGTAATGAGCGGCGTGACATCATGCCGCTCCGCCGCTCATTACATATGCATGATGAGGCACTACACGGAGGGGGAAAGCAGCGTCTGCAGCAGCTCATTGAATATGTGAGACAGGCTGCCAGCTCTCTTTAGCAGTTCAGGGCCGTGTAGTTTGCGGCCGGCACTGCAGTCAGGGCAGCCTGATCATGACGACAGGGGGGGCACGTGCCCGTGTGCCCCCCCCCCCCTGAATCCGCCACTGCATGTACTTGTTAGGAATGTCTGTGTGTTTGTGTTGCCTTGCATTGTCTCATTCCTGCCTCTAGGGGTCTCACTTGCTGCCTTAGGTCTGAATGGCAGTTGCACACTCTGTCCCTGCAGGTTGATTACCTGATTGTGAGCAGCTGTGGCCAATACCTTGTGCTGCTATTTAGCTCCAGCTCACCAGCATTCATGTGCAGATCATTGTGGTTCCGTCTGGAGTGTGACTAGGCTCTCTCAAGTTATCCTGTCCTGCTTCTGCCATACCTACATTTTGGAGACATTTCCTGCAGTTTGCCATTACACATGCCTTGCTACAAGACTTCTAACCCTGCTGGATCAACATCTGCATTCCTGTATTATTATTTGCAGTCTGTTTCCACCCCTGCCCGATTACTACGTTTTGGCATGTTATTTTCCCCCTGCTTGGTTTAAACCCGGATTTCTTCATGTTTATTTTAGAGATGAGCGGATTCGGTTTTACTCGGTTTTACTCGGTTCTCAAAACCGAATCTTATTGGCTCACGGATGTCACGTGTTTTGGATAGCCAATAAGATTCGGTTTTGAGAACCGAGTAAAACCGAGTAAAACCGAATCCGCTCATCTCTAGTTTATTTCACCTCTGTAATTAACCTGGACTATACCTATATTCAAGCATAATCATCCTCCCTGTTTCTATAACAAGCCATTACAATTATCTGGGAATATTGTGTTCTGTTCCATGTTAATCAAGGATCCAGTTTCTGTATGCTGATATTTTACTGGTTCTTTTCTACAATAAACCTTGTTTTAATTTTCACCTGGCTTTAGCTGACCTCATTTCAGGTATGCACACACAGAGAAACCTAGTAATCCTAACAGAATGATCTGCCCAAATAAACGTGTGCAGGAGTTTGAGGTATAGCTGAATTTCATAAAATGGCTTCATTTAAAAAAAATTCCCTGCCTCTCGAGTTTATGCCGTTCATGGGTTCTACATTGCTACTGGATTTCAGAGAGAAACTGGAGAATATTCAAACCCTGTCTTCAGAGATATTGTCTGCTCAGCCTGAATATTCAATAAGATTACCAGTTCCCTTTAAGGAGACGCAGGGGAAAAGGGAAAAATATGAGTCTGGTGCTCTCAATTCTGGCCGCTGTTTTCCAATCCCAAGCAAAGGCAAGTTCTGGAGCTCTCCACGACCCAGCCTCTCTGAGGAAGAAAAAAGACACAGAAGGGATAAAAAACTTTGTTTTTATTGCGGCAGGTCTGGACATTTTATTCAATTATGTCCTGCTCGCAAACCTAAAAAGAGCCTTCCTCATTCTGCCATAGTGCCTAATTCTGCTCCGTTATGCCACTGTGGTGCTCAAATTTCAAAAGGAGGGGTGTCCGGCCAAGCGACCCCAGGAGAGGTGTCCGGCCAAGCGACCCCAGGAGATGTGTCCGGCCAAGCGACCCCAGGAGAGGTGTCCGGCCCAGCGACCCCAGGAGGGGTGTCCGGCCCAGCGACCCCAGGAGGGGTGTCCGGCCCAGCGACCCCAGGAGGGGTGTCCGGCCCAGCGACCCCAGGAGGGCATGAGGACTCTACTGCCCTTGCCTTTGGACATAAGGACTCTGCTGCCCTTGCCTTTGGGCATGAGGACTCTGCTGCCCTTGCCTCTGGGCATGAGGACTCTGCTGCCCTTGCCTTTGGGCATGAGGACTCTGCTGCCCTTGACTTTGGGCATGAGGTCCTTGCTGCCCTTGCCTTCGGACATGAGGTTCCTGCTGCCCTTGCCTTCGGGCATGAGGTCCCTGCTGCCCTTGCCTTCGGACATGAGGTCCCTGCTGCCCTTGCCTTCGCGCATGAGGTCCCTGCTGCCCTTGCCTCACGGCATGAGGTCCCTGCTGCCCTTGCCTCACGGCATGAGGTCCCTGCTGCCCTTGCCTCACGGCATGAGGTCCCTGCAGCGCTTGCCTCACGGCATGAGGTCCCTACTGCCCTTGCCTCACGGTATGAGGTTTCTGTTGCCCTTGCCTCACGGCATGAGGTCTCTGTTGCCCTTGCCTCATGGCATGAGGATGCTGTTTTTCCGTCTATTGGGCAAATTAGGACGGCCGTGTCAATGGTCAGTCCAAATGTTATTTTGTCTTTCAGGGTCACTCAGTCATCCAAGTCTGCCATGCCAGAGGTCCGTGAGGTGCCTGCCTTGCCAGGGGTCCGAGAGGTGTACGCCTTGCCAGAGGTCTGAGAGGTGTCCGCCTTGCCAGAGGTCTGAGAGGTGTCCGCCTTGCCAGAGGTCCGAGAGGTGTCCGCCTTGCCAGAGGTCCGAGAGGTGTCCGCCTTGCCAGAGGTCATGCCAAGGCCTGTCCAGCCCCAGGAGGGGGCTCTGCCTGTCCAGCCCCAGGAGGGGGCTCTGCCTGTCCAGCCCCAGGAGGGGGCTCCGCCTGTCCAGCACCAGATAGAGGTGCCTGCCATGCCCGAGATCCAAGATTTGCCCGAGGTATCTGCCCAGCCGGGGCCATCTGAGACTTTCCTGTCTAAGGTGCAAGAAGAGTCCATCTTGTCTGAGAGGCCACGGTTATCTATCCTCCCTGATGTAACATCTAATTTGGAAAGCCGAGTCGTTGAGGAAGTGCCTTACTTTTATGGAGATATCTCTCAGTGTTTAGCTCTCTTCAAGTATTATCTGAGTTTTGATGACTTTTCCCCTATTGATATCATTGCTAACGTATGTATGAGGTTCAGAGGGAGAGCCTTGAAGTGGGTAAATGGTCTTATAGATGTGGAAGATCCAGTTTTACAAGATTTGCCCGCTTTCCTCAAGGCAGTGTCCGAAAGATTCAGTCCACCAACTGTCCTCGCTCTCCTGGATGAATCTGTTAATGTGTGCCCGTCTGAGAACCTGCCTTTGCAGTGTGGGCAGCACCCTCAGTTTTTGAGATGTGGGCACGTATCTTTAGGTGTTCACGCAGATTGCTCGGCAAGTTTGGTTTCTTCAAATTTACCATCCGCTCTTGATACTATCCAAGAAAATAAGGGGTCACTACTGCCGTTGGGTTGTGGCTCTGATTCTGAGAGCGAGCTTCTGGAGGATCCATGGGGTATATTTACTAACATTCGTAATTCTCCCGATTTGGTGGGAAAATAATCACGAATGACATCGAAAGTGTAAAACTGCAACTTTTTGAATTTATTACGACTAATTTACTAAGCTGTCGTATTCTGCATTTTCTTTTGTTCCGATGTCGATGTCATTCGTGTTTTTTTTTTTAGTTTTTTACGGCAGTGATTAGCAAAACACTGCCGACTTTTTCTAAATGAATCTCGGCCGGATCTGTGTGATCCGTGCTGGGGTTCATTTTTTTTTTTTTTTTAAATAAGCACTGTAAAACTGTAAAAAAAATGGCGTGGGGTCCCCCCTCCTAAGCATAACCAGCCTCGGGCTCTTTGAGACGATCCTGGTTGCAGAAATATGGGGGGGAAAATTACAGGGGTTCCCCCATATTTAAGCAACCAGCATCGGGCTCTGCGCCTGGTCCTGGTTCCAAAAATACGGGGGACGAAAAGCGTAGGGGTCCCCCGTATTTTTAAAACCAGCACCGGGCTCCACTAGCTGGACAGATAATGCCACAGCCGGGGGTCACTTTTATATAGTGCCCTGCGGCCGTGGCATCAAATATCCAACTAGTCACCCCTGGCCGGGGTACCCTGGGGGAGTGGGGACCCCTTCAATCAAGGGGTCCCCCCCCAGCCACCCAAGGGCCAGGGGTGAAGCCCGAGGCTGTCCCCCCCATCCAATGGGCTGCGGATGGGGGGCTGATAGCCTTTTTGTAAAAGTGTAAGATATTGTTTTTAGTAGCAGTACTACAAGGCCCAGCAAGCCTCCCCCGCATGCTGGTACTTGGAGAACCACAAGTACCAGCATGCGGCGGAAAAACGGGCCCGCTGGTACCTGTAGTACTACTACTAAAAAAATACCCAAAAAAAGACAACACACACACACACCTTGAAAGTAAAGTTTTATTACATCCATCCACACAAACATACATACATACTTACCTTATGTTCACACGCAGGTCGGTCCTCTTGTCCAGTAGAATCCATGGGGTACCTGTTGAATAAATTATACTCACCAGATCCAGGGTACCAGGCTCCTCGGATAATCCTTTTGTAATCCACGTACTTGATTAAAAAAATAAAACGGAGACCCGAGCCACGCACTGAAAGGGGCCCCATTTTTTCACATGGGTCCCTTTTCCCCGAATGCCAGAAACCCACTCTGACTTCGGTCTAAGTGGGTTTCTTCAACCAATCAGGGAGCGCCACGTTGTGGCACCCTCCTGATCGGCTGTGTGCTCCTGTACTGACTGACAGGCGGCACACGGCAGTGTTACAATGTAGCGCCTATGCGCTCCATTGTAACCAATGGTGGGAACTTTCAGGTCAGCGGTGAGGTCACTTTCGGTCAACCGCTACCCGGGTAGGATTCCCGGATCACTTGATCCGGGAATTTGCAGGGGGCCCCACCGTGCATTTACCCGTGTTTTAAAAGCTAGTGGAAAAGGGGTATTAGTCAGCTGTTCAACAATCAGGCTGATCAATTTGATTGCAATATGTGTGGTCAGCATAAGACATTGAATGATAACAATGGTTCTTTGTTGTTAGGTCTCATAAACAATGGTAAGTGCCTGACAGTCCTTACTCAAGGTGAGATCCACCTAATATTAGTTATTCTGTCACTGAAATCAATCAAAATACATGAAATTAGACAGGTGAATGAAGCATAACTTACATAATTATATACAATGCTCTTGTCTATTGCTTGTTGTCCATTTCCATCACATCATTTTTATTATAGAAAATTGCTCTTGCAATTTAGGGTCATTTAAGATGGATTAAAGAATCAGAAGAAGTATTCATCTCCATTATGCGTGCACAAATATATTGATTTAAGACCGTAGTTTCCAGCTTTCAAGCTGTGTCACTGTCACCACAAAACCATTTATTATTTGCGTAGCACACTAACTAACTGTAACTTAGTCTTTTGGAAAATCTGTATATAGTAAATATGAAACTGTGTTTTGTTTAGATTTTTTTTGTCTTTTTTGCTTTTTCATTTGGCTTAAAATTTTGGAATAGACCGCATTTGTTGATTGCTATTTGATATTTAATAGAGATGAGCGGGTTCGGATTTACTCGGTTCTTTACGCCAGAATTATCACCATTTCTTATTTTCTGGATTTTTCTTATTGGCTAACCAAAACACGTGACGTTCGATAGCCAATAAGGAGATTCTGGTAAATCCGAGTAAAACCGAACCCGCTCATTTCTAATATTTAACCATGTCTGTGACGGGTATTAATGAGGAGGTTGGGACAAACGGTTAGCCTAGTACTGCTGAAGTTGGGGAGGAACTCAACAGTATGGCTGTACAATTTTTAAAGCAACAAAACTAAAGATGGAGCATTAGTTATCCCAAAACACGGTAAAAGTTGCATATTGAGGTGTTTTAATCTCTTTTAGAATTACAATGTTTTAATTAATTTAAGCAAATAATTTTGGAGATATTGGGGCTGATTCAGACCTGTTCGTTGCTGTGCATTTTCCCACAGTGGGCTATCAGGTCTGAACTGCTCATGCGCCGGCACTGCAATGCGTCGGTGTATACCAGAGATGCGATCGGCATCTCAGCCCAGCGATCACCTCTGCCTGAGTGACGCGCTGGGCGGGAGTGGGTGGGCCGGTGGCATTGGGCCACCATTTTGGGGGCATGGTTTGGGCAACGCAGGCATGCACGGACCATGTGGGGGCCGCTGTGATAGGGAGAGCGATGGGTAGCTCCCTGCCAGCACACAGGAGCTGCGCTGGTACGGAGCTACTCTTCAGATACGAAAGCATCGCCGCCGCGCGATGCTTTTGTACCTGAGCGGTGGGGGGGGGGGGGGCAGAGCCAGACATGTGGGGCGGACTAGCCCTGTGCTGGGCGTCCCCCCGCATGTCTGTGGATATGTTCGTAGATGTGATCAATTTAGCACATCTACGATCAAGTCTGAATTATCCCCACTGTGCCCTGAATATCAGTCCTTGGCCCACAGTCCCCCTACTACCTCTGTTGAAGAGCTGCTTGGAATCATGTTTGAGACCTGTAAGATTGGAGGGATCTGAAATGATGACACTAATGATATCTACTGATTGAATGAGTGCTGTAGCCTTTCAATCAGAATTCAGATGTCATCTGAGTGCATCTAGGGGGTTATTCAGGTTGCATTGCCAGGCGACTGCAATTTACCTTTGCCAGCGCCAATGCGCACATGCAGTTCCCGTCCTAATCGACAGGTAGAGGCATTTTCAGAGGCAGCGAGGCAGCATTGCAGGGGCGGGATGCTACAAACAGGGGGGGGATTGTGACATTTTCAGTGCAGCTGCGTAATGTTGCACGCAGCCGCACTGATGGAAAAAATGGCGGCAGTGCATCTGCCTTAGCAGCCAGGTTGCGAAGGCAGAGGTCGTCCACAGTTGCTGTGACCACAATTAAATTGCGGTCACAGCCGCTGGATGGGACGGTCAGCATGCTGGGCGACCTTGCCCTATGCTGGATAGCAACAATTGCAGATTCTGCATTTTAGCAAAATCTGCAATCCAACCAGAATAGGGTCCCAGATCCCCCATCTAAGTGTATGTTGTGTAAACGCTAACAAAGATGCAAAGAACTCTTAAATGATGACACACTAAGCTTACAGCTAGATCAAGATGTCTAAAGAGGGGATAAGTGGTCTTGCACATATTTATCACAATCCACATTTTTAATGCAGATGTGATAAATCATTTTTGCCTACATTCGCGTGAATTTAACATTTTTCACACCAGTTAAACAGAGCTCTTTACTGAGATACACTTTGATAAGAGCCCGTCCCGGCGCAGAGCTGGAAGCAGAGTGTAAGCTTATTCTGTTGCTCTGCTTCCAGTTTCGCATCTGCGTGCTTATTGTGCATACGTCAGCAGGAGCTGATGGCGAGGGATCTGAATGATTCTAATATGAAAAAATCCAGCAACTGTGAGCTGACTCCATGTTTGACGTTAAATCAAATAGCATAGCAGACCCTATCCAGGGCCGGATTAAGGGCCACATGGACCTGGAGCTGAACATTTTAAAGGGCCTATACTGAGAAGAAGCGCAGTGACCAGTGCTGTGTGGATGTGGCCAGAGCCATGTGGGCATCTACACCTTATACAGTATGTGCCCCAATGTCTTCCTAAATACATAAACATAATAACATTTGATAATTCTGTGAGAAAATGAAAAAAAAAAAAAAAATATTCTAATATTTATGATTTATGATTGTTTGGCCGCTGTGCACCTGGTCAGCATCCTGCTGCCAGCATGATGGGCCTATTTTTATGTGGAGGCCTGGAGCTGTAGCTCCATCCGCCCCATTGTTAATCTGGCCCTGACCCTATCTAACAACTCAGCAGCCCCCTATAGTCTATATTACTTTGGACGCTGCCTCATTCAAAAGGAAAATAAAATATTGCTCTGTTAATTCTGTAAAGAGACAATACTAATACACTATATAACTTTAAATAAATAAATACATTTAAAAAATATATATATATATATATATATACAGCAAAAGGTACCCAGCACTCCCGTGGCATGTATTCACAGCCGCTCCGGTGCCCTCCCTCGGTACTGGTGTCCGTGTATAGAGAAACAATTGCAGGCAGCACTCAGGAGACTCGGTCAGCTTTTCACAAGATTTATTGCATATAGCAAAGGATTTGCTATATGCAATAAATCCTGTGAAAAGCTGACCGAATCTCCTGAGTGCCGCTGCAATTGTTTATATATATATAGTATATTACTTTTCTTTTTTTAAAAGAGATAAATGATACTATAACCTTAACACTTTTTACTTTACGTCTACTTTTCTTTTTAAACTTTGTTTTGTTCCTTGGCCATTTAAGAAGTGAAAATGTCCATGTTTCTTGTTAACCTCTAGTTTCCGGCCTGCACTCATAAATACAGTGCGCTGGCTAGTCAGTGTCTATTTATGAACAAAAAATCTGTCCATTAAAATTACCTTGAATTTGTGGTTCAACAGCAATGAACATGGCTAAATCTGACAATTAACAAAAGAAAGAACAGCTTTCTAAATCCTACTGAACATTAGGTACGGATGCCTCTTTTGTTCCGATTCTTGTGGTTTTAAGACTTTGAAAGGGACCACCTGTTGGGATAGCCATTTTGCGATTTTATTAAATGCGGAGAGGGGAGAAAAGGCCACTCTTACCAATCACTCCATATTATTATTCACTTATTATATGGGAAATGCACATTCAAAGATGCCAAGAGAATAATATAGGGCCCCCCTCCTTTCCCTGCCCCATAAGTGAAGTTTAAAGCTATACATTTCTCTATTAATGCTGTTTCCTGCTGTTTCTGGGCATCTCTCTCCACAAACATTAGGGTTGGAAAAATAAAAAGAATAGCAGTCTGATGGGGCGATTAAGACCCGGGAAGTGGTAAAGGTTTTAAAGCTGTAGTTGTAGGAAGTTTCTTTTAAAATATCTGCTGAGCCATGCCTTGCCTCATTTGGACATACAAGGGCAAGAGCGCAGCAATGAATTCTTGCAGCTGTTTGGTAAAGTGTAATTATAAAAGTTACATTATCCAAACTGCTTTTTTATTATGTATGTATTATGTTCTAATCATCATTATTACAAATGCTTATTTTCCTGTTTGTTTGTTTGTTTGTTTGTTTGTTTTTGTGCTTGCAAAAGGAAATATACATAAAAACTGATTGTTGATTTTTTTTTATCTTAATGTTTTCAACTTTTTACATGGATACTTTAATTATTCTCTTTTAGGCAAAGCTGTTACAAACTGCTTTATAAGTCCTAATTTGATGTGAAGTGGCGGAGAAGGGCTTTTTTATGGTAAACCAAACTTTCCTGGATAACATTTTTGTATCCAGATTTAAAATCAGCCCTGCTTGGTCATTGTTTTTCTATCCAGTGATGGCCCTTTTCATGGGTAATAATCCATTTACAGTATTTTCATCAAGTGAACAAGGGGGCTTAAAATTAAAATATTAGCTTTATATATAACAGTATACAAATTAATGGATAGCCAAATTTTCATGTTGTGGAAAAATGGTACATGATGGAATTTTCTTTAGTATTTTTCTGAAATCGGCTCCCATATATCTATGTAAAAGTGTGATCATTTCATACAATTTTTCCATTGCAGAACTGTTACAATTCAATTATTACAGTATGTAAAAAAAAAGGTACATTTATGCCAGCTTTAGATATAGAGTATAAAATCTGCACAAAGCATACATACAAATACATTGTATTGGCAGGACAGAAGCTAAACTCAATACGCTAAAAGAAAAAAAAAGTTATGAAAAAAAAAAAGAACAAAGCTCATTAAATGCATTGCCAATCTATGAAACTACTTGAAACTCCATAACTGTAGATTTAGAAAACTAAAGACAATTTTATTAAAATTAGAGATGCGCACGTCCGGTTCTCGGAAAACCGGACCCACCCAAACTTTGAGATACAAGTCCGGATCCGAGTCCGGCTTGGGGTTTCCCGCCACACTCGGATCCCAAAACCAGGTAAAACGTCATCATCCCGCTGTTGGATTCTTGCAGGGTTTTTGATTCTATAATGGTCCCGCTGATCTGCACCAGTTTCACTCCGGCTGTGGAGAGTGAACGGAACAGACGTGTCCGTCTCAGTGCTGGGGTGTGGGGCATGGGTGTGGGGCTGCTGGCTGCATCCAGTGATAAGGGGTGATCTTCAATCATTATCAGTTCAGTGGTGCTAGTGTATCTGACAAGGGATTATCTCATCTGTGCATACATCCAGGGGCTCTGCCTGCCCCAGTTGTGTGTACATCCAGGGGCTGGTGTGTCGTATATATCAGTATCAGCCCAGGGGTGCTGTCGTCTGGTATATCTGACAACAAGGGGATGATCTGTCGATATACATCTAGGGGCTCTGTATATTAAAGTGTTAAAAAGCTCAGTATACTGTGTGTATATATTATTATTATTATTATTATTATTATTATTATTATTACATTTTATTTATAGAGTGTCACAAGTGTTTCACAGCGCCGTACAAAGGACAGTACAGGGAGACAAAACTTAGCATAACAGTAAATAAATAACAAAAATAGAGTGCAGGTAACAAAGAGCACCACAATTGTTAAAACATAATACAGCTTAGATGTAAGTAGCGAGGGGGTAATCATTGTACTACTTGGGGCTGGCGGCCATAGATAGAGAGGAGCCTTTACCAGTAGGAGAAAAAGCAGGTAAAGATGGTCGTTGAGTGAAATGTGTCGAGAAGAGGTCTTAGAAAACAAGAGGAAAGAGGGCCCTGCTCTGAAGAGCTAACAATCTAGTGGGGAGGGGCGACAGATCACATGAGGTGCAAGCAAGCAGGAGGAAGCCTGATGGCAGTATGCAGGCAAAGCAGAGATGTTCAAGGCATGGGGCAGGGGGATGGAGGAGCAGCCTAAGGACTAGATTATGCATCGGAAGGGTACGCTTTGATAAATAGTTGGGTTTTCAGTGCCCGTTTGAAGCTTTGCAAGGTCGGGGAGAGTCTAATGGAGCGGGGGAGCGCGTTCCACCGAAGGGGTGCAGCACGGGCAAAATCTTGAACTCGTGCATGGGAAGCAGTGACCAAGGCAGAGTAGAGGCGGCGGTCATCGGCCGACTGTAGTGGGCGGGAGGGAGTATGAAGGGAGAGGAGGTTGGAGATGTAGGGAGCAGTGGAATTAGAGATGGCCTTGTATGTGAGGGTGAGGAGTTTGAAGAGGATTCTGTAGGGGAATGGGAGCCAGTGTAGATTTTGTCGTAGGGGAGTGGCAGAAGTGGAGCGGCAGGAGAGGAAGATGAGCCTAGCTGCGGAGTTGAGGACAGATTGGAGTGGAGCGAGGTGGGAGCAAGTGAGGCCAGGGAGGAGAACATTGCAGTAGTCGAGTTGTGAGATGACCAGTGAGTGGATGATAAGTTTAGTTGCACTCTGGGAGAGAAATGGCCTAATGCGAGCAATGTTACGTAGCTGGAACCGACAAGATGGTGCTAGAGCTTGGATGTAGGGTGCAAAGAGAGGGAGGAGTCAAGAGTGATGCCCAGGCAGCAGAGTTGGGGAACGGGGGAGATGATTGTGTTGTCAACAGTGATAGAGATATTTGTAGGGGGTGTTGCTCTGGCTGGGGGATAGATAATTAGTTCAGTTTTGGCCATGTTGAGCTTCAGAGAGCGCTCAGGCATCCAGGAGGAGATGGCAGAGAGGCAGCTGGAGACCTGAGAGAGGACAGAGGGGGACAGATCAGGAGAGGAGAGTTAGAGTTGTGTGTCATCAGCATAGAGGTGGTATTGAAGGCCAAAGGAGTTAATGAGCGCACCCAGGGAAGAGGTGTACAGAGAGAACAGAAGGGGGCCTAGGACAGAACCCTGAGGGACACCAACAGGAAGGATGGAAGGGTGTGAGGTGGTTCCGGAGGCAGACACAGAGAAGGAGCGGTTAGTGAGGTATGAGGTAAACCAGTCAAGGACGGTACGAACTAAGACAAATTTTGCACTTATCACAATTTGCACATTAAAGCAGCAAAGAATGGAATGGTGTCCCAAAAAAAGATGTTCCCTCACCCTCAAATGAACTTAGAGAAACTTTTTTGGTTTGGGGCACCTTTCCCTTTGCGCTTAAAATCAAAAGTTAGAAAAGAGAGGAAGAGATCAACTTAACTTAAAAGAATGAATCCTTTATTTCTGTGTGTGAATCTTCACAACGGGATACCTTGCATGTATTATACATGAAAAACGTCCAGAGTAAATGTATATATTAAAAAGAAAAAGAAAAACAATCTAATGCAGTATGTTCATCACAATATATCTCGTATGCATAGAAACTGTTCATCACCGAAATGAAATTCAATATGTATATTTAAAAACAAATTGCATTTAATAACAAAGATTAAAAATAAGAATGCTCCATTAATTCCACAAATGGATATTTGACATTCAATGATGTTACAATCCAGGTTTTTATGAAGGTGGCTTCCTACCAGAAATCGGACAAGAGAAGTGCTCTTAAAAAAGCTGTATTGATGTTCAAAGTCCCCGGGGAAGAGTCAGCTCCTATAATGGGCACCCCGTCTTTGTCCACGTCTGGTCAGTCTGCCGTTGTTGTTTCCTTCCTTTAACCAATGCGTTTCAATCAGTTTACTGATCTTTTTCAAGGCATCAGTCAAGGACGGTGCTAGAGAGGCCAACGTTTTGGAGTGTGTGGAGGAGGAGAGGGTGATCCATGGTGTCAAAGGCAGCAGAGAGGTTCAGAAGGATGAGCAGAGAGAAGTGGCCCTTGGATTTGGCCGAAAGCAGGTCATTGGTGACTTTCACCAGGGCAGTCTCGGTGGAGTGGAGTGGGCGAAAGCCAGATTGTAGTGGATCAAGGACGGAGTTGTCAGAGAGGTAGCTAGTGAGACGGCTGTAGACCAGTCATTCAAGTAGTTTGGAGGCAAAAGGGAGAAGAGAGATGGGGCGGTAGTTAGTGAGTGATGAAGGATCGAGGTTTGTTTTTTTGAGAATAAGGGACACCAGAGCATGTTTGAATGGTGAGGGAAAGATGCCGGTAGAGAGCGATAGGTTAAAGAGGTAAGCAAAGTGGGAGCAGGCAGTGTGTGTGGGGGGGGGGGGGGGGGGGAGCGGAGAAGACAGGAGGGGAGGGGGTCCAAGGGGCAGGTTGAGGGGGGAGGATAAGATGAGGGAGTGGACTTCCTTGTCTGAGGTGGGACGGAAGCAGGACAGGGTGGGATAGATGGAGGGGAGGGATGGTGGGGGCAGCAGAGGGGTGACAGGAGATGTAATTTTGGATATCCTCAATTTTGGAGATGAAGAAGGAGGCAAAGTCAGTGGCAGTGAGGGAGGAGGGGAGGAGAGGAAAAGGGGGGCAAAGGAGAGTGTTGAAAGTTTCAAAGAGTCGGCATGGACTAGAGGACTCAGAAGAGATGAGTGCTTGAAAAAAAGGATTGCTTGGCGAGAGAAAGAGCAGAGCTGTAGGAGGAGAGGATAAACTTGAAATGGAGTAAATCAGAGCGTGAACATTTTTGTAGGAATCGTGTTAGTTTGGTGTGCCAGGGTTGGGGTTTGGAGCGGTGGAGGGAGACAGAGGAGTGGGGGGCCACAGAGTCGAGAGCAGCAGTAAGGGAAGAGTTATAGAAGGAGGCTGCCTGGTTGGGACAAGTCATAGTGGAAAAGAGGAGAGAGGAAGGTCTCGAGCAAGGACAGGATAGCAGGGTTGAAAGACCCGAGATTGCGTCTAGTGATGATGGGTCTGGGCATGGAGAGGAGAGGGGAAGATGAGAGGGTGAAAGAAAGTAGATGGTGGTCAGAGAGGGTAGGAAGGAAGAGTTAGAGAAATCAGAGAGATCACATCGGTGGATGAAGACAAGGTCGAGGGAGTGGCCGAGATTGTGAGTAGGGGTGGAGGACCATTGAGAAAGTGCAAAGGAGGTGGAGAGGGCAAGAAGATTAGTGGTAGCTGCATTAGTGATGTCGATAGCTATGTTAAAGTCACCGAGGATGATAGAGGGGAGGTCGGAGGAGAGAAAGTGTGGAAACCAGGCAGCAAAGTTGTCAAGGAAAGGTGAACAGCGTCCAGGGGGGTGGTAGATCACTGCCACATGGAGGTGAATGGGGTAGAAGAGGCGGATAGTGTGGACCTCAAAGGTGGAGAAGGTGAGGGAAGGTTCAGGTGGGATGACATGAAAGGTGCAGTTAGGGGAGAGGATGCCCACGCCTCCACCCTGGCAGCCAACAGGTCTGACCATGTGGGTGAAGGAGAGGCCTGCATATCAAGGAGCTTGTGGGTCAAATATATCAGTATCAGTCCAGGGATGCTGTCATCTGGTGTATTTGAAAACAAGGAATTATCTAATCTGTCTATATACATCCAGGGGCACTGCCCCAGTGTTATAAAAAAAAGTATACATCAAGGGGCTGGTGTGTCCGATTAATCAGTATCAGTCCAGGGGTGCTCTATCTGTCGTATGGTGTATTTGACAAGCGCTCTGTCCACCCGTCCAGGGACTCCACCCCAGTGTAAAATTAAAATAATGAAAGCTGAAAAATAGATATATTATTTTTGTTTGTGCTGTACCCCAGGGAACTATACAATTTTTATTTTATTTTCATAATTACTGTGACACTGCCGGTCAGACCGCAGTATATTATTATTTCACACTCATACATGTATTGTGCGACACTGTTGGTGAAATTAAACCGCAGTGTTTGATTACTATTCCTGACTTATACACGTATTGTGCGGCACTGTGGGTGTAGGTGGTATCACAGTAATAATAATTTTTTCGTACTCATCTCATACACGTATAGTGCAACACTGTTGGTGAAATTAAACCATAGCATTAGATTTTTATCTGTGACTCATACACGTATTGTGACACTGTAGGTGGTACATTTTTTGTACAAATTGTGGTGTGTGCTGTACCCCACTTGGTTTGTGTATGTTGATAGATATGGAGGACGATTGAGAGGAGAGGCATAGATGTTTTAAATCAGGCATGTAAGATCAAAGAAAAAGTAAAAGGTGGATTAGCAAAAGTCAGATTAGTGCAATAATATAACCAATACAAATTGTTGTCTATGCAATAAAGACAGTCACCAATGCCCCCAATAATTATTTTAGATTTTTAAAATAAAAAAAATTAAATGAAATTACTAATTAACCCTTCCTTCCACTACATACATACTTACTCTACCTCCCTTGAGTCTCTGAACTAGTTATTGATAAATATCTGTATAAGACCTTTTTTGCTGATTTTGGTTTCATATTTAAAAAAAAAACTACAACAAAAGCTAAAATCACATGATTTGGCCTTTTTTTGTTCCTATGGTATTACTAACCCCAATAACATTCATTTCCATGCATTTTCAGGCAATTTTGACCACAGTACAAACAAATTTATTTTTAGATGCTGTAATCATCTGTACAGATTATTTTCAGCCTCAATGTTCCTGAAAGTTATATTCGACCTGGAGAAGGTAACCGATTCATCCAGCTTTACACAAGGTATGTAGTACCATGTAAATGTTTTTGACCAATATACACAACTAATTTCTGTATTAATTCAACATAATCCACTTTATTGCAGACATCGTGGCAAAGGGAGTGCAATTGCACCGAGTCCCGACCGCAGCTCCCTTATATGGAATACAAATACAATATTATGATGTGGTCAAAATTGACTGGCAATGAGTGGAAATTAATGTTATTGAGGTTAATAATACTGTAAAAACCAAAACAGGCACAAATTTTGTGATTTTAGCTGTTGTTATGGGGTGTTTTTTTATATACAGATCCAAAACATGAAGGAAATACAGGTCCAAAACAAGATCCCAAAACCTGTGATTTGGGAAGACGCAACTCTCAAATTCTATTGTACTGTGTCTTAGTTGATGGTTATAAATGTAATATTTGTGTGATATATATTATAGTGTGGTGTGTTCTACTAGAATGGGATAACCTTGAGAAATAAAGATTATTTTTTGTTTAGTTGAAACATAACATGGTTGTTGCGAGAGTACAACATACAGTAGCTATTGCTACTGAAAAGAACACTCTGCTACTAAAGAAAATGCAGCTGTAATAAGTGGATCTCGTTTATTTTTGATGAAGAGTATTAAACCTGTTTTACTTTGATACTTATATTTAGATACATAAATACATAGGTATGCAAAAATAAAGATAAAAACTTGTTATGTACATTATTGAGATATATTAACAACGTGTGAATGTTAAATTAGTTTGGGGTGGAAATAGTGTAAGACATTTTATTAAATACTAGAAAGTTATTTAGGATGGCTACTAGGAACTTTTCAATATGAGGTCATGGGTTTGATTCCCACCATTGCCCCAACGCTGTGGAGTTTGTATATTCTCGCCGTACTTGCATGGGTTTGCATGGATTTCCTCCGGGTACTGCGGTTTCCTTCCACAATCCAAAAATATACTGACAGGTTAATTGGCGCCCGACAAAAATGAATCCTAGTGTGCAAGTGTGTGTATGTATATGTGATAGGGAATACAGATTGTAAGCTCTACTGGTGCTTACTAGATTCAAATGGCCACTGTCAAGGTCTTTTGATAAAAATGGACATATGACAAGTGATGTAAGACACTGGTATAGGCCTTCATGTGACTTTCAAGGTTACTTTCCAATAGATCTATAGATGACATCATCTGATTGAAAAGTATACTGTAAATATCGAGGCTGAAGTGGGCTCAGGGGAGACTTGGGATGGAATCATGACATGTTGCTGAGACACATAACTATATTTTATTTGTATTTACTTGTATTTCCACTTTTATTATTTTCTGTTCATGAGTTGTTAAATATAAGTAAAGGTTATAATTATCTTACTCTTGACTGGACATTGAATAATGAATACAATATCTTATTTTACTGTTTATTTTACAGATTATTACAACCTTTTTAACCATCGTATGAAAGCTTGAGTGTATGTGAATTGGGCTACCTTCACGGAGCCAGAGTCTACCTGAATTTAAAGTGAAAACACATAGAAAAAAACCACTATAAGGCCTTAGCAGTATGTGAAATGTGTGAGAGAACAAGGTGGTTAACAGGAGGTACAGTAACAGAGGGGAGGTTTAAAAAAAAATCATATCAGATAAGATTCTTATCGGAGTAATGTGGTATCAAATCTAGAGCCACAACATGTTATTGTCTATAGCTCCCGTGCTGGTGCTGACCCGGTATCGGGTCTTTTATACTCTCTTAACTTGGATTGGTCGGGCTATATTAATAAAGTGCGCCTCCAGCTAGAGATGTGCACCGGACATTTTTCGGGTTTTGTGTTTTGGTTTAGGATTCGGTTCCGCGGCCGTGTTTTGGATTCAGACGCGTTTTGGCAAAACCTCCCTGAAAATTTTTTGTCGGATTCGGGTGTGTTTTTGGATTCGGGTGTTTTTTTTTCAAAAACAGCTTAAATAATAGAATTTGGGGGTCATTTTGATCCCATAGTATTATTAACCTCAATAACCATAATTTCCACTCATTTCCAGTCTATTCTGAACACCTCACAATATTATTTTTAGTCCTAAGCGACCCAAGTGGCCGGCACAAACACCTGGTCCATCTAGGAGTGGCACTGCAGTGTCAGACAGGATGGCACTTAAAAAAATTGGCCCCAAACATCACATGATGCAAAGATAAATTAAAGAAAAAAGAGGTGCAAGATGGAATTATCCTTGGGCCCTCCCATCCACCCTTATGTTGTATAAAGAGGACATGCACACTTTAACAAACCCATCATTTCAGCAACAGGGTCTGCCACACGACTGTGACTGAAATGACTGGTTGGTTTGGGCCCCCACCAAAAAAGAAGCAATCTCTCCATGCACAAACTGGCTCTACAGAGGCAAGATGTCCACCTCATCATCATCCTCCGATTCCTCACCCCTTTCACTGTGTACATCCCCCTCCTCACAGATTACTAATTTGTCCCTCCATCCTCTGAAGCATATAGAGGGTTGAATTCCACCTCGTTACCACCTCTTGCTTCAGATGATGGCGGGGCAGGTTCAGGAGTATTTGCTGGTGCTCCAGTCTTCGGCACGCGGTGGCTGAATGCCGAAAGTGGCCCGCAATTCTTTGGGCCACTGACAGCATCTCTTGCATGCCCCTGTCGTTTTTAAAAAAATTCTGCACCACCAAATTCAATGTATGTGCAAAACATGGGACGTGCTGGAATTTGCCCACATGTAATGCACGCACAATATTCCTGGCATTGTCCGATGTCACAAATCCCCAGGAGAGTCCAATTGGGGTAAGCCATTCTGCGATGTTGTTCCTCAGTTTCCGAAAGAGGTTGTCAGCTGTATGCCTCTTATGAAAAGCGGTGATACAAAGCGTAGCCTGCCTAGGAACGAGTTGGCGTTTGCGAGATGCTGCTATTGGTGCCGCCGCTGCTGTTCTTGCTGCGGGAGGCAATACATCTACCCAGTGGGCTGTCACAGTCATATAGTCCTGAGTCTGCCCTGCTCCACTTGTCCACATGTCCGTGGTTAAGTGTACATTGGGTACAACTGCATTTTTTAGGACACTGGTGAGTCTTTTTCTGACGTCTATATACATTCTCGGTATCGCCTGCCTAGAGAAATGGAACCTAGATGGTATTTGGTACTGGGGACACAGTACCTTAAACAATTCTCTAATTCCCTGTGAATTAACGGTGGATAACGGACACACGTTTAACACCACCGCAGCTGCCAAGACCCGAGTTATCCGCTTTGCAGCAGGATGACTGCTGTGATATTTCATCTTCCTCGCAAAAGGACTGTTGGACAATCAATTGCTTACTGGAAGTAGTACAAGTGGTCTTCCGACTTCCCCTCTGGGATGACGATTGACTCCCAGCAGCAACAACAGCAGCGCCAGCAGCAGTAGGCGTTACACTCAAGGATGCATCGGAGGAATCCCAGTCAGGAGAGGACTCGTCAGACTTGCCAGTGACATGGCCTGCAGGACTATTGTTTTTCATGTCTAATGAGGAAATTGACACTGAGGGAGTTGGTGGTGTGGTTTGCAGGAGCTTGGTTACAAGAGGAAGGGATTTAGTTGTCAGTGGACTGCTTCCGCTGTCACCCAAAGTTTTTGAACTTGTCAATGACTTCTGATGAATGCGTTCCAGGTGACATATAATGGAGGATGTTCCTAGGTGGTTAACGTCCTTACCCCTACTTATTACAGCTTGACAAAGGCAACACACGGCTTGACACCTGTTGTCCGCATTTCTGTTAAAATAATTCCACACAGAAGAGGTGATTTTTTTTGTAATTTGACCAGGCATGTCAATGGCCATATATTCGTCCCACGGACAACAGGTGTCTCCCTGGGTGCCTGACTTAAACAAACCACCTCACCATCAGAATCCTCCTTGTCAATTTCCTCCTCAGCGCCAGCAACACCCATATCCTCATCCTGGTGTACTTCAACAGTGACATCTTCAATTTGACTATCAGGAACTGGACTGCGGGTGCTCCTTCCAGCACTTGCAGGGGGTGTGCAAATGGTGGAAGGCGCCACCTCTTCCCGTCCAGTGTTGGGAAGGTCAGGCATCGCAACCGACATAATTGGACTCTCCTTGGGGATTTGTGATTTAGAAGAACATAGAGTTCTTTGCTGTGCTTTTACCAGCTTAAGTCTTTTCATTGTTCTAGCGGGAGGATGAGTGCTTCCATCCTCATGTGAAGCTGAACCACTAGCCATGAACATAGGACAGGGCCTCAGCCGTTCCTTTCCACTCCGTGTCGTAAATGGCATATTGGCAAGTTTACGCTTCTCATCAGATGCTTTTAATTTTGATTTTTGGGTCATTTTACTGAACTTTTGTTTTTTAGATTTTACATGCTCTCTACTATGACATTAGGCATCGGCCTTGGCAGATGACATTGATGGCATTTCATCGTCTCGGCCATGACTAGTGGCAGCAGCTTCAGCACGAGGTGGAAGTGGATCTTGATCTTTCCCTATTTTACTCTCCACATTTTTGTTCTCCATTTTTTAATGTGTGGAATTATATGCCAGTAATATATCAATATAGCAATGGCCTACTGTACTGTACTATATATGTATACTGTTGGTCACCAAAATGCTGCACTGTAATATTAGAAGCTATCGAAAAGTATATATATTATTGTATATATCAGTACAGAGCGGTGTAACTGTGACACGTGTCCTGACAAGCAGTATAGAAGCTATATAATAGTATATATATTACTGTATATATATATATATATATATATATATATCAGTACAGAGCGGTGTAACTGTGAAACATGTGTCCTGACAAGCAGCATAGAAGCTATAGAAAAGTATATATATTACTGTATATACTATATATATAATCAGTACAGAGCGGTGTAACTGTGACACGTGTCCTGACAAGCAGCATAGAAGATATAGAATAGTATATATATTACTGTATATATATATATATATATATATATCAGTACAGAGCGGTGTAACTGTGACACATGTGTCCTGACAAGCAGTATAGAAGCTATAGAATAGTATATATATTACTGTATATATATATCAGTACAGAGCGGCGTAACTGTGACACGTGTCCTGACAAGCAGTATAGAAGCTATAGAATAGTATATATATTACTGTATATATCCAATTAGTAAAGAAGGCACTCACCAGACTTGTATTTAAATGCAGATAAAGCCGTTTATCAAAATTCACAACGGTGATTAAATCATGGTTGGTCGACGTTTCGGTCCTAGCCGGACCTTCTTCCAGACCAGTATGTGCAACCGTCACAATCACAGATCAAATGACCAATATTGTGGAGCCCTAAATACCCAAATAGAGCCCGCCCTCCAATCAATTAATAGCAATGCCGTAAACCTAAATAAACCACTAGATCTATGGTGAACTAGAGGTGTATAAAGTAGATACCATATGTTTACCACATACTGAAATACATACAGTGGTTACGACATTAAATCTTAGAGCGCTCACCAAATACCCTGTAGATGTTGATATCGTCAGTGGAACGCACGCCAGCCGTGACACGCACGGCACTTCCGCAATAAGAAAAACCATTACTTCCAGAATGACGATACTACATTGAGTAATCCGGTGGAACGCAGCGCGTCAATGACACGCATGGCGCTTCCGCCTTTGATAGTGTGATATTCCCTATAGAAGTTGGTGGAACGCAAGCCAACCGTGACCCGCATGGCACTTCCGCTATATGAAAAACCATTGCTTCCGGAATAGCGATACTACAATAAATAATCAGGTGGAACGCAGCGCGTCATTGACACGCAAAGCGCTTCCGCCTTAGATCGTATGCTACGAATACAAAAAAAGAAGGAATAACTCTATGTAAAAATAACTCTATGTAAAAATAGATAATCGGGCATAACATATGGATGGATCAAATAAGTGAAGTGTTTCAAAATAACAACACTGATAATATTTGGTAGGGCGGATTCAAGGAATATCCAGAGCTCCACAATAGACAGCATGAATACTACATATAACATATATAACTAACATGACAATACATTTAAAAACATATATATTAACTTAAGCCAAATTAAACTAAATTAAACTAAGCTAAACTCAACTAAACTAAAGTGGACTGAAAAGCTAAGTGGCCATGGTGGTTACCCATAAACACAAAAATAATCTCAAAAAATCACAAAAAATCACGATTGATTCACATCACAGGAACACACTGAGATGGTTTTGTTCGTTCAAACCCCTTGGGGATACAGTGCCCAGATGATGTATCCAATATGCCTCTCTTTTCAATAATGATACCCCTCTGTCACCTCCTCGTGGTGGTGGTGGGATCCAATCAATTATCATATGTCGTAACGTAGCTACTTGATGTTTAAACTGCAGAAAGTGAAGTGCTACAGGTTTATCGCTCTTGCCACTGGTGAGTGCCAATTGTATCGAGGATCTATGTTGGTTGATCCGTTCGCGGTATGTTCTAATAGTTTTCCCCACATACATTTTCCCACAGGGGCATGTAAGATAATAAATCACATGGTCCATTAGGCATGTTAGATGGTGTCTTAATTCAATTTTGGTACCGTGCAGTGGGTGATTAAAGAAACGTCCAGTTATCATAGCTCTGCAAGTCATACATTTCAAGCACTTGAAACAACCTGGGTTCACATTTAACCAAGTAGTGCCAGGAGATGCTGACGGTCGCATTGTAGGTCTCATCAACATGTCCTTCAGATTGGCACCTCTTTGTACGCTTAGTAGAGGTGGTCGAGCGCCAACTTTTTTGAACTTCGGGTCAGTGCTGATCATAGACCAATTTTTCTTGATCGATCTCTCCACATTGTGTAAGCCAGTATTGCAACTGGTTTTAAAGATGATCCGATCAAGGGTCTTCTTTTTGTTGTTGGTCTTGTGTATGTGTAGATTGCGAGCTTTGGTCATGCATCTGTCAACCACTGCGGCTGTGTAACCACGTTCGATAAATCGCTGTCTGCATTCAAATAATTGGGTCTCGGCATTTATCGCATTAGAATTATTTCTTAGTACTCTAAGAAATTGAGAGACGGGTAGATTAGACTTTAAACTGTCTGGGTGATGGCTGGATGCCCATAGCAACGTGTTCCGGTCGGTGGGCTTGCGGTACAGGGTGTACTCCAGAATTGAAGGTAAATCAGGATTCTTGTATATTGAAATGTCCAAAAAATTAATATTGGACTCACTTACTGTAACAGTGAATTTAATAGGACTAGTAAGAGCATTTAGGGTATCCACCATGGTAAAAAGTAGTTCAGCAGAGCCCCGCCAAACTATAAAAAGATCGTCAATATATCTCTTGTAACACACAATGTGCTCTGCATAGTTACACAAGATATTTTCGTGTTCATACTTAGCCATGTACAAATTGGCGAACCCCGGGGCTAAATTCGAGCCCATAGCTGTGCCCGCCAATTGCACATAGTATTCATCCTGGTATTGAAAATAGTTACATTTAAGAACCAATCTAATCAAGCTTAGAATAAACTCAATAGGCGGACCCTCATAAGGACCCTTAACAAGTGCCTCCCTTACGGCAACAATTCCCTCCTCATGAGGGATAACCGTATACAAGGATGTTACATCTAAGGTGGCTAATGTGCAAGATGATAAATCATCAGTAATGAGGGCTAACGTGCTTAGGAGGTCACTAGTATCACGGATATAACTATCCATGGCCCTCACACAAGGTTGAAGGAAATGGTCAACAAATTTGGCCAGCGGCTGTAGCAGTGATCCTTGTGCCGATATAATCGGCCTACCTGGTGGTGTGGTTAAGGATTTATGTACCTTGGGTAGGGTATAAATAATGGGGCAGATAGGATAAGCCACCGATAAGTATTCAAAAACCTCATCATTAATCCAAGTACATTGTAATGCCTGTAACAATACGTCATCTACTTCTTTCTTAAACCTAGGAGTTGGATTATAAGGAATTTTGAGGTAGGTGTTACTATCAGACAGTTGTTTTCTGATTTCGACATCATAATCAGCAAAATCCTGGAGGACCACTGCTCCCCCTTTGTCAGCATTTCTGATGACCACATTAGTGTTACGTTTAAGATCTCTCAACGCTTGCCATTCACTTTTTGATAGATTAGAATATCCTTTGTTGTTACTGTGATTCAATAGCACCTCACTATCAACAACCTGTAGAAAAGTTTTTAGGCTGGCATTATTGGAAATAGGATCAAACTTACTAGTATTTCTAAATATGCCAGGTGAACGTGTATCAGACTGTGCTTGATTGTTGATGAATTTATTATCGAAAAATTCCCTAAGGCGTAATTGTCGCCCCATTTTATATTTTTGGATAGACCAATTAAACGATTTAAAGTGACAGGTGGGAATAAAGGACAAACCCTTCTTTAACAAAGAGGTTTCAGCATCTGTAAGTACATGGGAAGACAAATTAAATATTAAGTTCGAGAACCTCTCCCTCCCCGTCCTCGAGGTTTTGTACCTCCCCCTCCGCGGGTGGGGTCGCCTGTGGCGGTTTTGGCTCTCCGTGCCCTGGTGCCCGGTCCTAAAAAAGAGGATGAGGCACCAGATCCGGATGGGGGTACACTATCAGTAAATTCAGAGTCAGAGGAGGAATAGCCCTGTGGGTGATTAAATCTTTGTTGTCTATGGTTATACCTATTTAGTCGATTGCGTCGCCACCTGGTGGATGAATCATCCCCAGACAGCCATTTATACACTGAATGTTGTTGGTAATCAGTTTCCACAGTTTCCCATTTTTTTCTCTTGAATGCCAGTAAGTCAGATCGGTACTTGTCAATTTGTGTTTTGATTTTATCTAACCAGTTGTCTGACTTATCAGCCTTCAAGATAGAAACATATTCTCGTTCAAATAAATCAATGTCACTTTTCACCTTTTTGAGTTCTACTCCGACCTCTTCAACAACCAATATAAGGAGGTCAGAGGAACATTTGTTCAATATTCCACACCATTTCACACAAAAGGAAGGATTTTTTCTACCAATGGTGGGAGTATTGGCAATCCTAAATCCCCTAGGGATTCTCTTTTTCCGATAATACTCGGATAGAAACTGTCCATGAAGAGTTAAATCTATTTCTCTCTTCTTTAATTTATTGAGCTTGTGAAAAAGATCAAGTGGTGTACGGGCTGGTAATTGATCAAAGTCTGTTTGATTAAACAAGACTTTCTCAATCTCATCATCAGTATAGCTGATAAAAGCATTCTCTGCTTCACTTAGAGAGTTCTCATCCAATATACCCACACCAAGAGACATTCTATACCAGGATACAGTATGAACACTAATGCACCAAGCGATTCAGTCCACATAAAGACAAAAAAATTTTTAAAAATAACCAATAATTGGTCAAATAGATATAGAAAGTAGACGAATTGATTCAAAAAAAAGTAATCAAAACAAATGAAAAGAACCACATGAAGAAAAATAAATAAAAATAAATAAGAATAGTCCAAAATTTTCAAAAAAGGGTGCTCACTTAGAAGTGTATCATATAGATACCGTCCAATATTTCAAGATAGGTGAAGTGGCACTCACTATAACAACAATGTCGACTGCTGGGGTGTCCAAATTCCAGGGAAAGTCCTGTTTTCACAAGGTCCCATAACACATCCAATTAGTAAAGAAGGCACTCACCAGACTTGTATTTAAATGCAGATAAAGCCGTTTATCAAAATTCACAACGGTGATTAAATCATGGTTGGTCGACGTTTCGGTCCTAGCCGGACCTTCTTCCAGACCAGTATGTGCAACCGTCACAATCACAGATCAAATGACCAATATTGTGGAGCCCTAAATACCCAAATAGAGCCCGCCCTCCAATCAATTAATAGCAATGCCGTAAACCTAAATAAACCACTAGATCTATGGTGAACTAGAGGTGTATAAAGTAGATACCATATGTTTACCACATACTGAAATACATACAGTGGTTACGACATTAAATCTTAGAGCGCTCACCAAATACCCTGTAGATGTTGATATCGTCAGTGGAACGCACGCCAGCCGTGACACGCACGGCACTTCCGCAATAAGAAAAACCATTACTTCCAGAATGACGATACTACATTGAGTAATCCGGTGGAACGCAGCGCGTCAATGACACGCATGGCGCTTCCGCCTTTGATAGTGTGATATTCCCTATAGAAGTTGGTGGAACGCAAGCCAACCGTGACCCGCATGGCACTTCCGCTATATGAAAAACCATTGCTTCCGGAATAGCGATACTACAATAAATAATCAGGTGGAACGCAGCGCGTCATTGACACGCAAAGCGCTTCCGCCTTAGATCGTATGCTACGAATACAAAAAAAGAAGGAATAACTCTATGTAAAAATAACTCTATGTAAAAATAGATAATCGGGCATAACATATGGATGGATCAAATAAGTGAAGTGTTTCAAAATAACAACACTGATAATATTTGGTAGGGCGGATTCAAGGAATATCCAGAGCTCCACAATAGACAGCATGAATACTACATATAACATATATAACTAACATGACAATACATTTAAAAACATATATATTAACTTAAGCCAAATTAAACTAAATTAAACTAAGCTAAACTCAACTAAACTAAAGTGGACTGAAAAGCTAAGTGGCCATGGTGGTTACCCATAAACACAAAAATAATCTCAAAAAATCACAAAAAATCACGATTGATTCACATCACAGGAACACACTGAGATGGTTTTGTTCGTTCAAACCCCTTGGGGATACAGTGCCCAGATGATGTATCCAATATGCCTCTCTTTTCAATAATGATACCCCTCTGTCACCTCCTCGTGGTGGTGGTGGGATCCAATCAATTATCATATGTCGTAACGTAGCTACTTGATGTTTAAACTGCAGAAAGTGAAGTGCTACAGGTTTATCGCTCTTGCCACTGGTGAGTGCCAATTGTATCGAGGATCTATGTTGGTTGATCCGTTCGCGGTATGTTCTAATAGTTTTCCCCACATACATTTTCCCACAGGGGCATGTAAGATAATAAATCACATGGTCCATTAGGCATGTTAGATGGTGTCTTAATTCAATTTTGGTACCGTGCAGTGGGTGATTAAAGAAACGTCCAGTTATCATAGCTCTGCAAGTCATACATTTCAAGCACTTGAAACAACCTGGGTTCACATTTAACCAAGTAGTGCCAGGAGATGCTGACGGTCGCATTGTAGGTCTCATCAACATGTCCTTCAGATTGGCACCTCTTTGTACGCTTAGTAGAGGTGGTCGAGCGCCAACTTTTTTGAACTTCGGGTCAGTGCTGATCATAGACCAATTTTTCTTGATCGATCTCTCCACATTGTGTAAGCCAGTATTGCAACTGGTTTTAAAGATGATCCGATCAAGGGTCTTCTTTTTGTTGTTGGTCTTGTGTATGTGTAGATTGCGAGCTTTGGTCATGCATCTGTCAACCACTGCGGCTGTGTAACCACGTTCGATAAATCGCTGTCTGCATTCAAATAATTGGGTCTCGGCATTTATCGCATTAGAATTATTTCTTAGTACTCTAAGAAATTGAGAGACGGGTAGATTAGACTTTAAACTGTCTGGGTGATGGCTGGATGCCCATAGCAACGTGTTCCGGTCGGTGGGCTTGCGGTACAGGGTGTACTCCAGAATTGAAGGTAAATCAGGATTCTTGTATATTGAAATGTCCAAAAAATTAATATTGGACTCACTTACTGTAACAGTGAATTTAATAGGACTAGTAAGAGCATTTAGGGTATCCACCATGGTAAAAAGTAGTTCAGCAGAGCCCCGCCAAACTATAAAAAGATCGTCAATATATCTCTTGTAACACACAATGTGCTCTGCATAGTTACACAAGATATTTTCGTGTTCATACTTAGCCATGTACAAATTGGCGAACCCCGGGGCTAAATTCGAGCCCATAGCTGTGCCCGCCAATTGCACATAGTATTCATCCTGGTATTGAAAATAGTTACATTTAAGAACCAATCTAATCAAGCTTAGAATAAACTCAATAGGCGGACCCTCATAAGGACCCTTAACAAGTGCCTCCCTTACGGCAACAATTCCCTCCTCATGAGGGATAACCGTATACAAGGATGTTACATCTAAGGTGGCTAATGTGCAAGATGATAAATCATCAGTAATGAGGGCTAACGTGCTTAGGAGGTCACTAGTATCACGGATATAACTATCCATGGCCCTCACACAAGGTTGAAGGAAATGGTCAACAAATTTGGCCAGCGGCTGTAGCAGTGATCCTTGTGCCGATATAATCGGCCTACCTGGTGGTGTGGTTAAGGATTTATGTACCTTGGGTAGGGTATAAATAATGGGGCAGATAGGATAAGCCACCGATAAGTATTCAAAAACCTCATCATTAATCCAAGTACATTGTAATGCCTGTAACAATACGTCATCTACTTCTTTCTTAAACCTAGGAGTTGGATTATAAGGAATTTTGAGGTAGGTGTTACTATCAGACAGTTGTTTTCTGATTTCGACATCATAATCAGCAAAATCCTGGAGGACCACTGCTCCCCCTTTGTCAGCATTTCTGATGACCACATTAGTGTTACGTTTAAGATCTCTCAACGCTTGCCATTCACTTTTTGATAGATTAGAATATCCTTTGTTGTTACTGTGATTCAATAGCACCTCACTATCAACAACCTGTAGAAAAGTTTTTAGGCTGGCATTATTGGAAATAGGATCAAACTTACTAGTATTTCTAAATATGCCAGGTGAACGTGTATCAGACTGTGCTTGATTGTTGATGAATTTATTATCGAAAAATTCCCTAAGGCGTAATTGTCGCCCCATTTTATATTTTTGGATAGACCAATTAAACGATTTAAAGTGACAGGTGGGAATAAAGGACAAACCCTTCTTTAACAAAGAGGTTTCAGCATCTGTAAGTACATGGGAAGACAAATTAAATATTAAGTTCGAGAACCTCTCCCTCCCCGTCCTCGAGGTTTTGTACCTCCCCCTCCGCGGGTGGGGTCGCCTGTGGCGGTTTTGGCTCTCCGTGCCCTGGTGCCCGGTCCTAAAAAAGAGGATGAGGCACCAGATCCGGATGGGGGTACACTATCAGTAAATTCAGAGTCAGAGGAGGAATAGCCCTGTGGGTGATTAAATCTTTGTTGTCTATGGTTATACCTATTTAGTCGATTGCGTCGCCACCTGGTGGATGAATCATCCCCAGACAGCCATTTATACACTGAATGTTGTTGGTAATCAGTTTCCACAGTTTCCCATTTTTTTCTCTTGAATGCCAGTAAGTCAGATCGGTACTTGTCAATTTGTGTTTTGATTTTATCTAACCAGTTGTCTGACTTATCAGCCTTCAAGATAGAAACATATTCTCGTTCAAATAAATCAATGTCACTTTTCACCTTTTTGAGTTCTACTCCGACCTCTTCAACAACCAATATAAGGAGGTCAGAGGAACATTTGTTCAATATTCCACACCATTTCACACAAAAGGAAGGATTTTTTCTACCAATGGTGGGAGTATTGGCAATCCTAAATCCCCTAGGGATTCTCTTTTTCCGATAATACTCGGATAGAAACTGTCCATGAAGAGTTAAATCTATTTCTCTCTTCTTTAATTTATTGAGCTTGTGAAAAAGATCAAGTGGTGTACGGGCTGGTAATTGATCAAAGTCTGTTTGATTAAACAAGACTTTCTCAATCTCATCATCAGTATAGCTGATAAAAGCATTCTCTGCTTCACTTAGAGAGTTCTCATCCAATATACCCACACCAAGAGACATTCTATACCAGGATACAGTATGAACACTAATGCACCAAGCGATTCAGTCCACATAAAGACAAAAAATTTTTTAAAAATAACCAATAATTGGTCAAATAGATATAGAAAGTAGACGAATTGATTCAAAAAAAAGTAATCAAAACAAATGAAAAGAACCACATGAAGAAAAATAAATAAAAATAAATAAGAATAGTCCAAAATTTTCAAAAAAGGGTGCTCACTTAGAAGTGTATCATATAGATACCGTCCAATATTTCAAGATAGGTGAAGTGGCACTCACTATAACAACAATGTCGACTGCTGGGGTGTCCAAATTCCAGGGAAAGTCCTGTTTTCACAAGGTCCCATAACACATCCAATTAGTAAAGAAGGCACTCACCAGACTTGTATTTAAATGCAGATAAAGCCGTTTATCAAAATTCACAACGGTGATTAAATCATGGTTGGTCGACGTTTCGGTCCTAGCCGGACCTTCTTCCAGACCAGTATGTGCAACCGTCACAATCACAGATCAAATGACCAATATTGTGGAGCCCTAAATACCCAAATAGAGCCCGCCCTCCAATCAATTAATAGCAATGCCGTAAACCTAAATAAACCACTAGATCTATGGTGAACTAGAGGTGTATAAAGTAGATACCATATGTTTACCACATACTGAAATACATACAGTGGTTACGACATTAAATCTTAGAGCGCTCACCAAATACCCTGTAGATGTTGATATCGTCAGTGGAACGCACGCCAGCCGTGACACGCACGGCACTTCCGCAATAAGAAAAACCATTACTTCCAGAATGACGATACTACATTGAGTAATCCGGTGGAACGCAGCGCGTCAATGACACGCATGGCGCTTCCGCCTTTGATAGTGTGATATTCCCTATAGAAGTTGGTGGAACGCAAGCCAACCGTGACCCGCATGGCACTTCCGCTATATGAAAAACCATTGCTTCCGGAATAGCGATACTACAATAAATAATCAGGTGGAACGCAGCGCGTCATTGACACGCAAAGCGCTTCCGCCTTAGATCGTATGCTACGAATACAAAAAAAGAAGGAATAACTCTATGTAAAAATAACTCTATGTAAAAATAGATAATCGGGCATAACATATGGATGGATCAAATAAGTGAAGTGTTTCAAAATAACAACACTGATAATATTTGGTAGGGCGGATTCAAGGAATATCCAGAGCTCCACAATAGACAGCATGAATACTACATATAACATATATAACTAACATGACAATACATTTAAAAACATATATATTAACTTAAGCCAAATTAAACTAAATTAAACTAAGCTAAACTCAACTAAACTAAAGTGGACTGAAAAGCTAAGTGGCCATGGTGGTTACCCATAAACACAAAAATAATCTCAAAAAATCACAAAAAATCACGATTGATTCACATCACAGGAACACACTGAGATGGTTTTGTTCGTTCAAACCCCTTGGGGATACAGTGCCCAGATGATGTATCCAATATGCCTCTCTTTTCAATAATGATACCCCTCTGTCACCTCCTCGTGGTGGTGGTGGGATCCAATCAATTATCATATGTCGTAACGTAGCTACTTGATGTTTAAACTGCAGAAAGTGAAGTGCTACAGGTTTATCGCTCTTGCCACTGGTGAGTGCCAATTGTATCGAGGATCTATGTTGGTTGATCCGTTCGCGGTATGTTCTAATAGTTTTCCCCACATACATTTTCCCACAGGGGCATGTAAGATAATAAATCACATGGTCCATTAGGCATGTTAGATGGTGTCTTAATTCAATTTTGGTACCGTGCAGTGGGTGATTAAAGAAACGTCCAGTTATCATAGCTCTGCAAGTCATACATTTCAAGCACTTGAAACAACCTGGGTTCACATTTAACCAAGTAGTGCCAGGAGATGCTGACGGTCGCATTGTAGGTCTCATCAACATGTCCTTCAGATTGGCACCTCTTTGTACGCTTAGTAGAGGTGGTCGAGCGCCAACTTTTTTGAACTTCGGGTCAGTGCTGATCATAGACCAATTTTTCTTGATCGATCTCTCCACATTGTGTAAGCCAGTATTGCAACTGGTTTTAAAGATGATCCGATCAAGGGTCTTCTTTTTGTTGTTGGTCTTGTGTATGTGTAGATTGCGAGCTTTGGTCATGCATCTGTCAACCACTGCGGCTGTGTAACCACGTTCGATAAATCGCTGTCTGCATTCAAATAATTGGGTCTCGGCATTTATCGCATTAGAATTATTTCTTAGTACTCTAAGAAATTGAGAGACGGGTAGATTAGACTTTAAACTGTCTGGGTGATGGCTGGATGCCCATAGCAACGTGTTCCGGTCGGTGGGCTTGCGGTACAGGGTGTACTCCAGAATTGAAGGTAAATCAGGATTCTTGTATATTGAAATGTCCAAAAAATTAATATTGGACTCACTTACTGTAACAGTGAATTTAATAGGACTAGTAAGAGCATTTAGGGTATCCACCATGGTAAAAAGTAGTTCAGCAGAGCCCCGCCAAACTATAAAAAGATCGTCAATATATCTCTTGTAACACACAATGTGCTCTGCATAGTTACACAAGATATTTTCGTGTTCATACTTAGCCATGTACAA
Organism: Pseudophryne corroboree; assembly: GCF_028390025.1. NCBI lineage: Eukaryota > Metazoa > Chordata > Amphibia > Anura > Myobatrachidae > Pseudophryne > Pseudophryne corroboree. Next base: position 110,659,466 of record NC_086455.1, read on the forward strand.
ATTGGCGAACCCCGGGGCTAAATTCGAGCCCATAGCTGTGCCCGCCAATTGCACATAGTATTCATCCTGGTATTGAAAATAGTTACATTTAAGAACCAATCTAATCAAGCTTAGAATAAACTCAATAGGCGGACCCTCATAAGGACCCTTAACAAGTGCCTCCCTTACGGCAACAATTCCCTCCTCATGAGGGATAACCGTATACAAGGATGTTACATCTAAGGTGGCTAATGTGCAAGATGATAAATCATCAGTAATGAGGGCTAACGTGCTTAGGAGGTCACTAGTATCACGGATATAACTATCCATGGCCCTCACACAAGGTTGAAGGAAATGGTCAACAAATTTGGCCAGCGGCTGTAGCAGTGATCCTTGTGCCGATATAATCGGCCTACCTGGTGGTGTGGTTAAGGATTTATGTACCTTGGGTAGGGTATAAATAATGGGGCAGATAGGATAAGCCACCGATAAGTATTCAAAAACCTCATCATTAATCCAAGTACATTGTAATGCCTGTAACAATACGTCATCTACTTCTTTCTTAAACCTAGGAGTTGGATTATAAGGAATTTTGAGGTAGGTGTTACTATCAGACAGTTGTTTTCTGATTTCGACATCATAATCAGCAAAATCCTGGAGGACCACTGCTCCCCCTTTGTCAGCATTTCTGATGACCACATTAGTGTTACGTTTAAGATCTCTCAACGCTTGCCATTCACTTTTTGATAGATTAGAATATCCTTTGTTGTTACTGTGATTCAATAGCACCTCACTATCAACAACCTGTAGAAAAGTTTTTAGGCTGGCATTATTGGAAATAGGATCAAACTTACTAGTATTTCTAAATATGCCAGGTGAACGTGTATCAGACTGTGCTTGATTGTTGATGAATTTATTATCGAAAAATTCCCTAAGGCGTAATTGTCGCCCCATTTTATATTTTTGGATAGACCAATTAAACGATTTAAAGTGACAGGTGGGAATAAAGGACAAACCCTTCTTTAACAAAGAGGTTTCAGCATCTGTAAGTACATGGGAAGACAAATTAAATATTAAGTTCGAGAACCTCTCCCTCCCCGTCCTCGAGGTTTTGTACCTCCCCCTCCGCGGGTGGGGTCGCCTGTGGCGGTTTTGGCTCTCCGTGCCCTGGTGCCCGGTCCTAAAAAAGAGGATGAGGCACCAGATCCGGATGGGGGTACACTATCAGTAAATTCAGAGTCAGAGGAGGAATAGCCCTGTGGGTGATTAAATCTTTGTTGTCTATGGTTATACCTATTTAGTCTATTTTGTATATATATATATATATAATCAGTACAGAGCGGTGTAACTGTGACACATGTGTCCTGACAAGCAGCATAGAAGCTATAGAATAGTATATATATTACTGTATATATATATATATATATATCAGTACAGAGCGGTGTAACTCTGACACATGTGTCCTGACAAGCAGTATAGAAGCTATAGAATAGTATATATATTACATTTACTGTATATATATATCAGTACAGAGCGGTGTAACTGTGACACATGTGTCCTGACAAGCAGTATAGAAGCTATAGAATAGTATATATTATTATACTGGTGGTCCCCAGTCCCCACAATGCAGCACACTGAGCACAGATATTTTCAGCACACTGAGCACAGATTATTTGCAGCACACTGAGCACAGATATTTTCAGCACACTGAGCACAGATTACGGATCTTTTCAGGGAGAGAACGCTGCCACGTCCTCTCCGTTCAATCTCTAATGCACGAGTGAAAATGGCGGCGACGCGCGGCTCCTTATGTGGAATACGAATCTCGCGAGAATCCGTCAGCGGGATGATGACGTTCGGGCGCGTTCTGGTTAACAGAGCAAGGCGGGAAGATCCGAGGCTGCCTCGGAACCATGTAAAATAGGTGAAGTTCGGGGGGGTTCGAATCCTGAGGAACCGAATCCGCTCATCTCTAGCCTCCACCCAAACTAAGTTGTTTATTTCAGGCCCATTTGGGAAAGCATTTTATTCTGGGTGAGTGTATATGGGAATGACAACCTATATACCCCTCGCGTTATTCATATACCTGTTCTCTTTTCCCTTCTAGGTTCATAGATTTTTCGACTCTGCCTTCACCACCCTGGCTGCATCTCCGGATCAGTGATATAATGGTAAGTATAGCAGTAACATCTTAAATAACAGGTAATCTTTATTCACAGGAACATCAACATATCATTACCTCAGAATCCTCAAATTTACATTCCACTATAGAGTGCCTCAGCTACTCTATTACCCAGGCCTATACAATAAAACTTTTGCATGCAATACAAAAAAATAACACTTTTATCAAAATGGCATCATGCTATACGTTGGAGTGACTCAATGTTATATTAGTGCACTGTTGGGGCCCTTACCTCTAGTATCCAAGTTCAAGAGAAGTACAACAACGTTAACCCCAGATTTCAGGGTGCTCCTAGTTCCTTAACCTCCCTCTGGATATACTAGCTGTCTCTGGTAGGGCGAGAAGGGTACTTCAGTGGAGTTGTTTGAAGAGTAGCCGAATCTACGACTCCCGTCTCTAGCCCTAGAGCTTGAAGGGGTTAAACCTTTACTAACTCATGTGCAGGACTGTTATGCCAAGCTTTATTCAGATGATGGTCGACACTCCCGGTGCATAATAGTTTATGGTTGAGCCCTTCCTTAAGCCATTCTTTTCAAAGGGGGGGGGGGGGGGGGGGGCGTGATTGCAATAAACCAATAATATCCAATTGTCTATCAACTCTCTGCAACAGGTGATGATTGTTACAAAATATCCTTTATACGCAAAGCAACATTTCCACATCCATGGGGTTCATACAGTCTATATAATATCACCTTTAATCCTGGTGGGGTTAACGTCTCTGCCTGAGTGGATCAATGTCTTTGCAGCAGCACCTTAAAGCCAGTGTTAAACATATATACACCTCCGGTTGCTATGCAATTATTCATGGGTGCATTTACCCTCCGTACCTTTGACTCAGGATTTGTTATAGTCTCTATGGGGTATGTGGTTCACCTCAGCTGCATTAAGGCGTCTCCTTAAATAATGTCTAACTTTCAGTATATATATATACAATACTTCAGCATATGTATATTATTCCACTTGTCTCACTGAAACATTACTCATTGTGAACTAGGGGAGTATTCTCCTCCGGGTACTATCATTAGCCAGTGGCTTTCTATGTGATTCACAGTCTCTAATAGGCTAACTCATTTACATGGGGCGTGCTCACATTTGACAGCTGATCCTCCCCCTTGATCTGCCTGTTACCTGGTGGTTTGTGACACTCCCCTGACTCCTCCTATGTCTAAGCTGATTTGGTGAGGTGTCTGAGCTCCCTATCCCTCAGGCCACTAGTGCTGAGCCTTTTTATGCAGTGATTTACCTCACACGTCCTCTGGCAAGGCTGCCATGACAATGACCTGACAGCCTGACAGCTCTCCTCCCTCTGTACACAAACTCCCACTGCCAGTGACTCCAACACCTCACCGATGTCAGCGGGGAATCACCTACTTCACTGGTAAGCGATCACCCGGTCCTCCACCACTCCTCTGTTGCGCTGCCCGCTACCGCTGCTGTTATGTTCAGTGACAAGTGAACAATGTGCGCCGCTCTGGCCTCCTCACTCCTCACAGGGCTCCCAGCTCTCTCCCTATCTCCCGCACCAGCATCCCCTTTATTAACTCCACTCCAACTGCTCATGACTCCTCCTCCCTGGATACGGCATGTGGATCATGCTGCTGCGGGGACATTCTAGCAGCTTCTTCCCCCTCCACTGTATTATAGCGTACACTACTATAAACCCTAATCTTCCCTGTTTTAATAAACTATGCAGCACCTATGCCATTTACCATGCTTACAGGGAGTGTCCCCTCCTTTTACATTATTAGGCATGGTTACATGTCAAATCAAGAAAAAGAATGCTTACAAACCTAAAGTTGATGGCAAACCTGATTGGAGTGACTAAACAATTGAGCATATCAACAAATGATAAGAAATTCTCCTCACCATCGGTCCACAGTTTGAACAAGTCATCAATATACTGAAGATAATAACAAAAAAATAAAAATTCAGAAAAAAACAATATCAACAAAAATATCTTTTTCTTTTTGATGTAGAAATAGACTAACATAAGATGGGGTGATACTAGACCTCATTGCTGTATCCTGAAGTTGTGATGAAAAATGAAAACAAAACATTTTTGTGCATATTTATTTCAACCAAAAAAATAAAAATATTAACTGAGGGACTTTCATGCTGAGGATTGGCTGTAATGGAGTGTCTTACAGTCTCCATCCTTAGGTCATTGGGGATGTTACATTCAAACTGGAGATGTTACATGTAACCAGTCATCAGGTAGAGAAGGAATAGCACTAAGGGGGACTTTTACTAAGCAGTGGTAAGAGCGGAGAAGTGAGCCAGTGGAGATATTGCCCCATCAACCAATCAGCAGCTCTGTATCATTTTATAGTATGCAAATTATAGATGTTACTTCAGTGCTGATTGGTTGCCATGGGCAACTTCTCCACTGACCCACTTCTCCGCTCTTATCACTGCTTAGTAAATGTTCCCCTAAGCCACTTAAAAGTACATTTGTATCATATAGGTAAATGTTATTTGTAGAGATGTGCGGCGGGCACTTTTCGTGTTTTGTATTTTGGTTTTGGTTCCAATTCCACTTTCGTGTTTTGGTTTTGGCTTGGTTTTGCCAAAACCACCCTTTCATGTTTTGGTTTTGGCTTTGGATCTGGATGATTTTAGAAAAAAAAATAAAAACAGCTAATATCACAGAATTTGGGGGTACTTTTGGTCCTACAGTATTATTAACCTCAGTAACATCCATTTCCACTCATTTCCAGTCTATTATGAACACCTCACAAAAACGAGTTTTATGGTAAGAACTTACCTTAGTTAAAACTATTTCTGCGAGGTACACTGGGCTCCACAAGTCTGGACAATGGGGTGTAGAGTAGGATCTTGATCCGAGGCACCAACAGACTCAAAGCTTTGACTGTTCCCAGAATGCACAGCGCCGCCTCCTATATCACCCTGCCTCCCAGCACAGGAGCTCAGTTTTAGTTAACCAGCCCAATGCAGTAGCAGGAAAAGAGACGACAGCGGTTAGTAGTCACATACACCACACTCTCATGACAAGAGAAGTGTCAGCAGCTAATGCCATATCAACCCAAAGAAGCTAAGTGTGTCAGGGTGGGCGCCGTGTTGAGCCCAGTGTACCTTGCAGAAAGAGTTTTAACAAAGGTAAGTTCTTAACATAAAACTCGTTTTCTGCTGCGGGGTACACTGGGATCCACAAGTCTGGACAATGGGGATGTCCTAAAGCAGTTCCTTATGGGAGGGGACGCACTGTAGCAGGCACAAGAACCCGGCGTCCAAAGGAAGCATCCTGGGAAGCGGCAGTATCGAAGGCATAGAACCTTATGAACGTGTTCCCGGAGGACCACGTAGCCGCCTTGCACAATTGATCAAGGGTCGCACCACGGTGGGCCGCCCAAGAAGGTCCAACAGACCGAGTAGAATGGGCCGTAATGTGAGCAGGAGCTGACAGACCAGCCTTCACATAAGCATGTGCATTCACCATTCTAATCCATCTGGCCAGGGTCTGCTTGTGAGCCAGCCACGTTTGTGAAATCCAAACAAAACAAAGAGAGAATCAGATTTTCGAATAGAAGCAGCTCTCTTCACATAGATACGGAGATCCCGTACCACATCCAAAGACCGCTCTTTGGGAGACAAATCAGGAGAGACAAAGGCTGGAACCACAATCTCCTGATTAAGGTGGAACGAAGAAACCACCTTAGGTAAATAACTGAGTCCTAAACACCGCCCGGCCACGGTGAAAAATCAGATATGGGGAACTACAAGACAAGGCACCCAGATCCGACACTCTTCTAGTAGAGGCAATAGCCAGCAAGAACACCACCTTAAGGGAAAGCCACTTAAGGTCAGCTTGAACCAAGAGGTTCAAATGGAGGCTCCTGCAATGCCTCCAAAACCACCGACAAATCCCAAGGAGCCACAGGCGGGACATAGGGAGGTTGGATACGCCTCACGCCCTGAGTGAAAGTATGAACATCAGGTAAAGTCGCAATTTTTCTCTGAAACCACACCAACAAGGCAGAAATATGAACCTTGAGGGAGGCCAGACGCAGGCCTAAATCTAGGCCCTGCTGCAGAAAAGCCAAAAGTTTGGCTGTACTAAACTTGGAAGCGTCATAATTGTTAGATGCGCACCAAACAAAGTATGAATGCCAGACCCTATGGTAAATCCGAGCAGAAGCCGGTTTCCGGGCCCGCAACATAGTTTTAATGACCTCTTCAGAAAAACCCTTAGCCCTCCAGACGGAAGCTTCAAGAGCCACGCCGTCAAAGATAGCCGGGCTAGGTCCTGGTAGACACAAGGGCCCTGAACGAGGAGGTCTGGGTGTTGTGGAAGTAGAAGTGGACGCTCTGATGATAGGCCTTGCAGGTCTGAGAACCAGTGCCGTCTGGGCCACGCCGGAGCTATGAGAAGCAGATTTTCTTTTTCTTGCTTGAACTTCCGAATTACCCTGGGCAAGAGTGACACCGGAGGGAACACGTACGGCAGCAGAAACCTCCACGGCACCGCCAGCGCATCCACGAATGCTGCTTGAGGATCCCTTGTCCTTGCTCCAAAGACCGGAACCTTATGATTGTGTCGAGACGCCATCAGATCCACATCTGGAAGACCCCCCCTTTCCACGAGGAGTTGAAACACTTCTGGATGGAGGCCCCACTAGCCGGCATGCACGTCCTGACGACTGAGAAAGTCCGCATCCCAATTCAGGACTCCCGGAATGAATATTGCTGATATTGCCGGTAGATGGCGTTCTGCCCACTGTAGAATCCGTGAGGCTTCCTTCATTGCCAAACAGCTTTGAGTGCTGCCTTGATGATTTATGTAAGCCACTGTGGTGGCATTGTCCGACTGTACTTGAACAGGACGGTTCTGAATTAAATGCTGGGCCAGGTTCAATGCAGTGAAACAATAAATACTCAGAGAAGCGCTACCAATGAACAGTCTAATAAATTTATTTATTAAAAATAATTAATATAGTCTCAATAAAATAATCCGCTTATCCTGGAATGTTCAACATACAATACACACCAAACATGAATGTTTGGTGTGTATTGTATGTTGAACATTCCAGGATAAGCGGATTATTTTATTGAGACTATATTAATTATTTTTAATAAATAAATTTATTAGACTGTTCATTGGTAGCGCTTCTCTGAGTATTTATTGTTTTGCATTTTTTGGGTTGAGGATCAGCATCTCGCCCTTGAGAGGCTGCAGCCAGTGAACAGCTATAATATGTTAGGTGTCCTTTAGCCATATTTCCTAGCGCCCACACAACTTCTCTCTTTCAATGCAGTGAAGACCGCCCGCAACTCCAGAATGTTGATCGAGAGGAGAGATTCCTCCTTGGTCCACCGACCCTGTAAGGAGTGCTGCTCCAGCACCCCGCCCCAACCTCTTAGACTGGCATTTGTCGTCAACAGGACCCAGTTCGATATCCAGAAGGGACGACCCCTGCACAATTGTTGGTCCTGGAGCCACCAGAGCAGCGACAGATGGACCTCCGGAGTCAATGAGATCATGTGAGACCTGATCCGGTGAGGCAGGCTGTCCCACTTGGCTAGAATCAGCTTCTGGAGGGGGCGAGAATGGAATTGAGCATACTCCACCATGTCGAATGCTGACACCATGAGGCCCAGCACTTGCATAGCCGAATGTATCGACACTTGCGGACGAGAAAGAAAGCAATGAATCCTGTCCTGAAGATTCAGGACTTTCTCCTGAGACAAGAACAACCTCTGGTTGTGAGTGTCTAACAGCGCTCCCAGGTGCACCATTCTCTGAGCAGGGACCAGGGAGGATTTCTTCCAGTTGATGAGCCACCCGTGGGCTTTTAGAAACCGGACCGTCATATACAGATGACACAGGAGAAGATCTGGGGAATTTGCCAGGATAAACAAGTCATCCAGATACGGCAGTATCCTGACCCCTTGACGGCAGAGTACCACCGTCATCACCACCATAACTTTGGTGAAGACTCACGGAGCCGTTGTTAAACCAAAAAGGTAACGCCCGAAACTGGTGATGGATGTTGCCAATAGCAAACCTCAGGTATTGTTGATGTGACACTGCTATAGGAATATGCAGGTAAGCATCCTGTATGTCCAAGGAGACCATGTAGTCCCCAGGTCCAAGGCCAGAACTATAGAGCGAAGGGTTTCCATACGGAACTTCGAAATCTTCACAAACCTGTTCAATGCCTTGAGGTTGAGAATGGGCTGGGAGGACCCATTCAGTCTCGGGACTAGAAACAGCAGAGAATAGTACCCCCGGCCCCTCTGAGCAAGAGGCACCTGTACTACGACTCCTGTATCCAGGAGGGTCTGTACCTCCGAGTGTAGAGTTTTTGCCTTTGTCCGGTCCAAAAAGACGTCTGTCTGGCAAAATCGATGAGGGGGTCGGTTTTTGAAGGCAATGGCGTAACCTCGAGTGATGACTTCCCGTACCCAGGCATCTGAAGTGGTCTTCAACCATTCCTGGGTATACCCTAGAAGCCGGCCTGCCACCCTGGGATCCCCCAGGGGGAGGCTCGCCCCGTCATGCGGCAGACTTATCATCTTGGCAGCTGGCTGACGGGCAGCCCAGGCTCTTTTGGGCTTCGGCTTACCAGGTTTGGAAATGCGGGACTGCTTATGGTACGCCTGACCTTTTGCTTTACCTGAAGGACGAAAGGGTCGAAAGGTCGTACCTTTAGCTTTCGACACAGAAGGAGCGGTATTAGGTAGACAGGCAGTTTTGGCAGTAGCCAAGTCAGCCACTATTCTATTTAAGTCCTCCCTAAACAGAATATCTCCCTTGAAAGGGAGTACCTCCAGGGTTTTTCTAGAGTCCAGATCCACAGACCAGGATCTCAGCCACAATATCCGGCGAGCTAGGACTGACGTAGTAGAGGCCTTGACTGCCAGGATACCGGCATCAGAAGCCGCCTCTTTGATATATCGAGAAGCTGTGACAATATATGACAAGCATTGTCTAGCATGGTCAGAAGAGATTTCAGCTTCTATCTCCAAGGCCTATGCTTCAATAGCCTCAGCAGTCCATGAAGCTGCAATAGTAGGCCTTTGTGCAGCACCCGTGAGGGTGTAAATCGCTTTTAGACAACCCTCCACACGTTTATCCGTAGGCTCTTTCAGAGACGTGACGGTAGTGACAGGTAGAGCTGAGGAAACCACTATCCTAGCCACATGTGAGTCCACTGGAGGAGGTGTTTCCCATTTCTTAGACAGCTCTGGCGCGAGGGGATAGCAAGCCAGCATCCTCTTTTGAGGCACATACTTCGTACCCGGGTTTTCCCAGGGTTCCTGATGTATATCCACTAGGGGATCAGAGTGAGGTAAAGCCTGTATAACCACCTTCTGATGCTTGAACCTATCTGGTTTCTTAGGAAGCACGGATGGCTCGGGATCATACGTAATCTGCAGAATTAATTTAATAGCCTCCAAAAGATCAGGAACATCCACATGTGAATTACCCTCCCCATCAGCCGTATCTGAGTCAGTACCTGTGGGGTCAGTGTAAGTGCCGTCCTCATAAGACGAGGTGTCAGTGACAGCAGTGGATTGTAAGGAGACGAGCGTTCGCTTAGAGGACCTCTTGGACTTAGGCGAGCGTTGGTCAGACTTTTTAGTAGTCAAGGACTGGTTCAACTTCTTTAATTGAGCAAATAAATTGTCCGCCCACGGCGGGTTAGCTGCAGGGCCCACATACGGTTGTACCGGCATTGGGGGTCCCATAGGGGGTGTTAGTTTATGAACTAGCACATGCAGAAGCGTGGAAAAAGCGACCCACGGTGGGTCAGTATGTGCCTCCGTTGCCACAGTCCCACTGGGGGGCAAGGAGCACCCAGAACCAGAGCCCACAGCTGCTATATTCTCCTCATATGTGCCTGTGGCTTCAGCAACACCAGCAGTGTGTTCCGTCCCAGAACCGTTACCCTCAAAGCAGACATGATATAACTTGCAGTATGAGGTAACACAGTACAATTATCAGCAGCACAATATCCCAAACCCTAACCCCTGCGCAGTGTAGTCAGCACTAGCAGAGATAAAGGAGAGATATGGTGACCAAATCACAGAGAAAAATACGTAATACAGTATATCTTTGTGAAAATCCTATATTAGATAACACCTGACGCACCAAGCCCCCTCAGGTTATAGAATAGAGGGATAGCAAGTTGAGTGAAAGACACGCGATGGACAACACTCAGCTATCAAATGCACACACAGAAAGTCACAGTTTGTACAATGCAGAGGTTATTACAGACAATAATACTGCACTAGACTAGCTTACACAGCTATATAACAATAGATATAACACTACACAGTAAGAACTGGATGTATATCACAGGGTAATTGTACTATAAAACCCTGACTAAATGCACTCTTTCTTAACTATCACTGTCTGAAAAGGCAGGTAGAATACTTAAGTGTCATGTAAAGGCACAGCGCTAACAACCAGGCGGCTTTACATAGGAGGATTTGCCCAAGCAGTCCCAGGAACAGTGAACTGAGGAATAATGGCGCCGCAGACACTGACTGGGAGTGAGGAAAAGACAGATATGCAGCTCCAGGGTGGAAACATTTGCGGGAAATGGTGCCCTGGGGATAGGGGAGGGGCTTCAGGTCTAAGCCTTATCCCCCTTGCTAGCAAAACCACTGGGTACTGTGGGCGATATAAGAAGTGGTTTAGAGAGAAGCTGTCAGAGTAACGGCAGAACACGCATGTGGGCAGCGTATGTTCAGAGTGCCTCTATGTCCATGTCAAATACTAATATAATGCTCAGCCAGTTAATACCTTATTATGTATAGTAGAATTTAGATAGTAATGTGGAGTAGTAGGTAGAAGATTAGACCAGTTTATGGAGACTGACATTATTACTCAATAGATAGCAATATAGTGTCAGGAGGATTAAACAGCACTGCATTGGTTGCTAAATTCCTTGATAATGTGTAGCAAACAGATGGCAACAATAAAAATCCTATACAGATGCACTATGTATTAACATGACAGGTCTATGAATGTTGTGAGGCATTTGTGATCAAACTGACTAGACACAAATGTAACAAACGTTGCAATATTAACCTTCAATATTATTTAAGTGTATCCACAGATGTTATAGTTGCCAATCCCCTTAATCACATGTAGGAAACAGATGGCAACAATACTAAATCCAGCACAGAAGTATTGTGCACTCACAGGATAAGCTCATGAATGCTGTGAGGTATCTGTGATACAATTTAATAAATATAAACGCAACAAATGTTACAATGTTTCACACCTACAATTATTCTGTGTTGTTGGTGAGCTACATTAATAAAGTTGATATCTAAACCAATATTACCTGTCAACACGCAGTACAAATGAAACCTTCTTCTATAAATAATACATTTTGGATATGTAAGGGCGAAGCATGAGTCACAGATCTAATAATACACCTATATTGAGGTATTAATATATACAAGCTGATCTGAAAGACTGATGCATTATCTATTGGTCTAACCATATATATATAGATCTAAATGCGATCAGCTGGAAGGGTGTCACTAGTCCTAAAATAATGAAGGTGCTTCTCTTCTAAGGACAATAGCATTGTGGACATCTTAATGTGATAACTATTATACACTCAATTTGTGTCAACACTGATGGCTTAAGGAGATATATATTCCCTGAAGTACATCACATATTTGAATTAGATCTAGTGCATCGCCTTTATTAGTGGATTATATGTGTACACAACAATTTTCACTACATTTACTATGAGAACATTTTGGACGAAGCATGAATTATTGATCTAGTAATGCACCTATATGAAGTATTAAAATATATATAAGTTGATCTGAAAAAATTGATGTATCATCTATTGGCCTAATGAAAGGCATAGATGTAAATACGAATAGATGTCAGGGTGTCACTAGTCCTAAATAATGAAGTTGTTTTCCTTCTAAGGACAATAATACTGTGAACACCAGAATGTGACAACTGTTACCTATTTAGTTTGTGTTGATACTGGGAATTCGGGGAGAAATACATCCCCCCAGATGCATCATATATCTGAACCAGATCTAGTGCATCGTCTTTATTGAAGATCTATACCATTGAAAGTGTATTGCGTATCCACAGTGGATTATATATATTTAGAACCATCCTCACTACATTCATTTTTAGAACACTCCTAGTGCTAATTAGCATGATTATAAGAATACTACAAACAAAGGAGTGGATAAATTAATAGTTGCTAGAGTATCCCTCATCTATCTGGTCTAAATCCAATTGATTTCATATAGAATTTATATCTTTATTATACCATCATTATTAGATCCTACACTCCCTAATTATAATGTTCATTTCCATTAATAATGTGCATATATTCCACTAGAATGTATAAAATAGGAGTCCAAGCTCCCATAAAATTATCATCTACTATTGAATATTGAGATTAACGTTGGGAGACAAATTGTGGATTATTAAATCAATAAGGGACCACTGGCTCGACGTGTGATAAATACCAAATATATTTGGACATTAGAATAAACACGTGGACACACATTTTTAATCTTTAATCACATTCATTAACTTTCATTGCACTCTTGTATGTTTTGTCTATGTCAACTATTTTTTAACCTCTATGTTTCGCCTAAACTCATAGTTTATGTATGTTATTTCCCATTATTTTTATGAATAAATAATAAAAGTTAAGTTTTAGGTAGATGTGACAATTAGATCACTCCTCTCATGTGCACCGACAATACAGCCTCTTTTCTCTTTTTTCTTTGTATTTACCATAGCTGTAGTTGGTAGCACCCCCATTGGGAATGGTAATTACCAATAACCGATAGGGGTTCTTTTTGGAACTCATGTTCCATTATTTGATAAATTGTGTGTGTGCAGATACACCATTGTTTTTTGTATATCACAGGGTAATTGTACTATAAAACCCTGACTAAATGCACTCTTTCTTAACTATCACTGTCTGAAAAGGCAGGTAGAATACTTAAGTGTCATGTAAAGGCACAGCGCTAACAACCAGGCGGCTTTACATAGGAGGATTTGCCCAAGCAGTCCTAGGAACAGTGAACTGAGGAATAATGGCGCCGCAGACACTGACTGGGAGTGAGGAAAAGACAGATATGCAGCTCCAGGGCGGGAACATTTGCGGGAAATGGTGCCCTGGGGATAGGGGAGGGGCTTCAGGTCTAAGCCTTATCCCCCTTGCTAGCAAAACCACTGGTGGTTTAAAGAGAAAACCCGACCTGCGCCCATGCCCTGGTGATCTAGTGGGATCGCCTGTACTGCCACAGTGTCCACCGCCAGTGCGCGCGGGACCCACTTACCACCTCCCGATGCGCGGCCACGCGATCCTGGAGAGCCCCAGCCGTGTGTGTCTAACATGAAGAAAACCGGAGCCTCCGCTGTAGGTACCCGGCAACCAGGGCTCGGGAGTGTACAGCACCGCTGGGGAGAGCTGGAGCTGCAGCAGTGATTGTCACAAAACATTTACCACCGCTGCTGCCCTTGAAGTTTTCACTTTTTACCTCATAAAAATCTTTTCTCAGGGCTGCTTGGAGCAGCCCCTCTGTTAAGTGCCTGCTTACTGCAGCACCAACTGACAAACTGAGCTCCTGTGCTGGGAGGCGGGGTGATATAGGAGGCGGCGCTGTGCATTCTGGGAACAGTCAAAGCTGTGAGTCTGTTGGTGCCTCGGATCAAGATCCTACTCTACACCCCATTATCCAGACTTGTGGAGCCCAGTGTACCCCGCAGCAGAAATTTTGCACTGAGGCCGCTGAATGACTAAGCTAAGCGACACAAGTGGGCGGCACAAACACCTAGCCCATCTAGGAGTGGCACTGCAGTTGCAGACAGAATGGCAGTTTAAAAAAACTAGGCCCCAAAGAGCACATAATGCAAAGAAAAAAAAGAGGCGCAAGATGGAATTGTCTTGGGCCCTCCTACCCACCCATATGCTGTTTAAACAGGAAATGCACATCTTAATAAACCTATCATTTCAGCGATAGGTGGTCCCCATGTAAAAAGCTCTCCAAGTTCTCCCAATCATAGCTATCTACAAACATACCACCTCCTTCTTTGATGACTTTTCACATTATGAGAAGAGGCAAGAGGAAGAGGACAGTGTCAAGAAGGTGATTAAAAATTAAAGAGGCACACGCAATAAGGAACAACACACGGGCTTTCACCTCCACTCCTATATTGGTGTGGAACAGAAAAGACGTCAACCAAGCAAATATATAATTATTAATTACCACATTACTGGACAAACTGAAAAACTAGGGGCCAAACCTCCAAAATTGTACCCTCTTCTCCATGTTCAGGCATTAAGATAATATCAGATTTAATCCTGGGATGCAAATAAACTGGTGTATACCACAGGATCAAGATTGGATATTTTCCCCTCCACGGAGTCTGGAGATTTATTTTGTAAAAATCTCATGGGTTTCTTTTTTTCAAATTTTTTTATTGCATTTTTAATTACATATTTTGTGGCAGATGCCTTATTTTTTCACAGCTCCCAGTTAGACGCATGTGAGCATACCTGTGTGTCCTGTTTATTTTATTCATATTTTATTTTTAAATAAAGCAGCCCCTTAGATGTTTTAGCAGCCATGGATGGGGCAAGTTGAGTTTGGGTGGGTTCGGTAAAGTACTAAGCATGACGGTGCAGTGAATTTTTTTGTTAATGAGCCCCTCCCCTAGTGGAGCTTACCACTCTGCAGTCGAAACTCATTTCATACTATAGGTACGACTGAGGGAGCAAGCAATGTTAAACTCTGTGCCCAAAGCATGCCTCAGCCTGGCAAGCCAAACATCTTCCTGTAAGCCACCATGTGACTCCATACTGTGCCTTATTCAGTAACTGTTTGTGCCTCACAGGAGCTCCTGGCCCATCTAGTGCTGCAGTGTAATGGAAAGCTGATGCAATGCAAGATCACTGATACTCTGTTCTTCTAACACCGCAAGGTCTTTCGATAACCCTACGCAGCCCTTAGGAAAAGAAGATCCCTGTACAACAAATGCACATCTTCTAAATAAATAATCCCAAAATTTGGAACATCAATAATAAATCAAAATGAAGGTTGACTAATTGGAGCCATTCATTTGAGTGAGTCCCTAACATGAAATAATTGAGAAGAACCTCTCTCTAATGCTCCGGCAGAAAATATAACTTTTACCTCTCTGGGAGTTGTGCTGGATTATGATTCAGTCTCTTCTGAGTCACACTGACTTGGCCACAAATGTGGTTTCTCCCCACTTTATTTAAAAATACTTCATCAAAATAGCAATTACCATTTCCACCTTTGTGGCTATGTTTTCACAAATCTATTTGTGATGTTGAAACTTGTTTCATATCTGCTCTAGATTTTCATTTAAACCTAGGATCAAGTACAGCAGCACGACTGGAATTATATGGCAGCACCCCTGGACTTATACAGCATAGGCAGCACCCCTGGAGAATTACACAGCACAGCAGACAGGCAAGAGCACCCCTGGATTTAAACGGCAGTTGGGAAGCACCACTGGACTGATAGGGCAGAGGGGCAGCACCCCATATAGGGCAGCACCCCTGGAATGATGTGGCAAAGAAAAGACATGCAAGAGAGAATTGTCCTTGGGCCCTCGCACCCACATGTTGTATAAACATGCACACTTTAACAAACCAATCATTTCAGCAACAGGGTATGCCACATGACTGTGGCTGAAATCAGTGCCGTAACTAGACATTTTAGCGCTGTGTGCAAGAAATAGCATCGGCGCCCCCCCTCCCCCGCCCCATCGATCACACACCGCTAGTTACGGGCATCAAAAATATGGGTGTGGCTTCATGGAGCATCTATTATTTACATAACACCGCATGGTAGCACCCTTTACTCACACTACACCACACAGTAGCGTCTGTTAGTCACATCACTCTGCACGGTAGCGCCCATTATTCACATTACACCACATGGTGGCGCCCATTAGTCACATTACGCAGCATGGTAGTGTCCATTAGTCACAATACACAGTGCGATAGCTTCAGTCAATCACATTACACAGCGCGGTAGCGTCCATCAGTCACATTACACAGCACGGCAGCGTCCGTCGGGCACATTACACAGCACGGTAGCCGGGTAGCATCCATCGGCCACATTATACAGTACGGTAGCGTCCATCGGCCACATTATACAGCATGGCAGCATCAGTCAGTCACATTACACAGCACGGTAGCGTCAGTCGATCACATTACACAGCACGGTAGTGTCCATCAGTCACACTACACAGCATAGCAGTGTTTGATAGTCACAGACAGTAGTACTTTATATATATATATATATATATATATATATATATATATACACACATTACATATACACACATACAAACACAGATTAATGTATGTGCAGTTTTTGGAGGGTTTTTTATTTTATTTATTATTTTACAAATCTTTACACTGTATTTTACACAGTGATTTCTTTTTAAAATCGCTGAGATACAGTCCAGGATGAGCAACCACAAGGCCAGTCTATCTTAATCTGGTTTAGTTTACTGCCCAAAACATTAATGTACACATACTGGTGTACAGTACCTACATGTTATGGAGTCTGCAGGAGGGGAGGGAGAGGAGAGATAAACTTACTTCACTCGTGTGAAGGCAGCAGCAGCAGCAGCCGTCTAGGAGTCATCTCCAGAACCCGGAAGTGTGTGCACACACAGTGCTGAGAAGAGCAGAAGGAGGGGGGCGGACTGAGCAGAGGGGGAATGATCGTGGGGAGAGTCTACATTCACAGACAGCGCGCCGCTGCCTGCTGTGACTGTAATGTAATGTATATTAGCAGCGCTGCCTCCGGCAGGGACGGTGCCGGGCGCAGCGCTACTAATATTACACTACACTACAGCAGGCAGCGGCAGCGCTGCAGCTGGTGGGGAGCAATCAGTGTGTGCGGAGGGTGCGCCCACAGCCTAACTGCGCTGTGTGCAATGCCCCCTTCGCACACACCTAGTTACGGCACTGGCTGAAATGACTGGTTTGTGTGGGCCCCCACCAAAGAAACAGCATTTAATCTCTCCTTGCATAAACTGGCTCTACACTGGCAAGATGTCGTCCTCATCCTCAGATCAGTCCTTCAATATTTACATCCTCATCCTCACAGAGAAATAATATTCAAACAAAACCACATAATTTAGGTGTCAGTGGAATGCTTATGCTATTACCCAAAGTTTCTGAACTTGACAATGAATTATGATGAATGCACTGGAGGTGACGTAGTAGGGAGGATGTTCCTAGGTGGTTAATGTCCTTACTCCTACTTATTATGGATTGACAAAGGCAACACATGGCTTGACACCTGTTGTCCAGATTTGTGGAGAAATAATTCCACACGAAGAGGTGGCTTTTTTGGTATTTTGCCCAGGCATGACAAAGGGCTTTTTCATCCCATGGCCAACAACTGTCTCCATTGTTGCCTTATTCAAACAAACCCCATCACCATCAGAATCCTCATCGTCAACTTCCTCCACAGCGCCAGCTACACCCATATCCTCCTCATCCTGGTGTACTTCTATAGTGACATCCTCAATCTCAATATCAGCAACTGGACTGTCGTTGCTCGTCCCAGCACTTACAGAGAGCGTGCAAATGTTGGTAGGAGCCTCTTCTTCCCATACAGTGTTGTGAAGGTCAGGCCTAGACATCGCAACCACGGACAGTGCCCGCACCCCTGTATTTTCACAACACCCCTGTAACAGCAGCACCCATGTATTTTTACATCATACAGGACCAGTGTACTTTTATTTTAACAGCAGCACCCCTGTATTTTTACAACATACAGGACCAGTGTATTTTGATTTTCACTGCACCCCTGAATTTTTACAGCATACAAGACAGAGCCAGTGTACATTTATTTTACTGCACCCCAGAAATTTTCCAGCATACAAGACTGGGCCAGTGTCAATTTATTTTACTGCACCCCTGGATTATTACAGCATACAAGACAGGGCCAGTGTACATATATTTTATTGAACCCCGGAATTTTTTGCAGCATACAAGACAGGGCCAGTGTACATTTATTTTGCTGCACCCCAGAATTATTACAGCATAATTTATTTTACTGCACCCCAGAATTTTTGCAGCATACAAGACAGGGCCAGTGTACATTTATTTTACTGCACCCCAGACTTTTTGCAGCATAAAAGCCAGGGCCAGTGTACATTTATTTTATTGCACCCCAGAATTTTTGCAGCATACAAGACAGGGTCAGTGTACATTTATTTTACTGTACTCCTGAATTTTTACAGCATACAAGACAGGGCCAGTGTACATTTATTTTACTGCACCCCTGAAATATTACAGCATACAAGACAGTACCAGTGTCAATTTATTTTACTGCAACCCTGAATTAATACAGCATACAAGACAGAGGCAATGTACATTTATTTTACTGCACCCCTGAATTATTACAGCATACAAGACAGGGCCAGTGTACATTTATTTTACTGCACCCCAGAATTTTTGCTGCATACAAGACAGGGCAGTGTACATTTATTTTACTGCACCCCTGAATTATTACAGCATACAAGACAGGGCCAGTGTACATTTATTTTGCTGCACCCCAGAATTATTACAGCATAATTTATTTTACTGCACCCCAGAATTTTTGCAGCATACAAGACAGGGCCAGTGTACATTTATTTTACTGCACCCCAGACTTTTTGCAGCATAAAAGCCAGGGCCAGTGTACATTTATTTTATTGCACCCCAGAATTTTTGCAGCATACAAGACAGGGTCAGTGTACATTTATTTTACTGTACTCCTGAATTTTTACAGCATACAAGACAGGACCAGTGTACATTTATTTTACTGCACCCCTGAAATATTACAGCATACAAGACAGTACCAGTGTCAATTTATTTTACTGCAACCCTGAATTAATACAGCATACAAGACAGAGGCAATGTACATTTATTTTACTTCACCCCTGAAATATTACAGTATACAAGACAGGGCCAGTGTACATTTATTTTACTACACCCCAGAATTTTTGCTGCATACAAGACAGGGCCAGTGTACATTTATTTTACTGCACCCCTGAATTATTACAGCATACAAGACAGGGCCAGTGTACATTTATTTTACTGCACCCCTGAAATTTTCCAGCAAGCAAGACTGGGCCAGTGTAAATTTAATTTACTGCATTCCTGAATTATTACAGCATACAAGACAGGGTCAGTGTACATTTATTTTACTGCACCCATGAAGTATTACAGCATACAAGACAGGGCCAGTGTACATTTATTTTACTGCACCCTAGAATTATTACATCATAGAAGACAGGGCCAGTGTACATTTATTGTACTGCACCCCTGAATTATTATGGCATACAAGACAGGGCCAGTGTACATTTATTTTACTGCACCCCAGAATGTTTGCAGCATAAAAGACAGGACCAGTGTACATTTATTTTACTGCACCCCAGAATTTTTACAGCATACAAGACAGGGCCAGTGTACATTTATTTTACTGCACCCCAGAATTTTTACAGCATACAAAACAGGGCCAGTGTACATTTATTTTACTGCACCCCAGAATTTTTACAGCATACAAGACAGGGCCAGCACCCCTGTATTTTCACTGCATACAGGAGGACAGTGCCCAAGCCCCCTATACAACACAGTGACAGCCAGGACAGCAACAACACCCATGTACAGCTGCAGCACCCTTAACAGCACATTAAACACCAGTGACAGACAGGACAGCACCCCCTAACATCACAGTGACAGGACAGCACCCCTAGAGAGCACACGCTGACCCCACCTGATGCCACCATCCACAGAGGGAGACAGAGGTCTGTCTCCCTCACTCTCCAAGTCCGGAGTGAAAATGGTGGTGATGCATGGCTGTTTATATGGATTCCAAAACCCGCGAGAATCCGACAGCGGGATTATGACTTTTTGCCTCGTTCTGTTTCCAAGTCTGGCGGGAAGTCATGAGCCGGACTCGGAAACTGGCTCAGAACGGGATATTTGGGGGATTCGGTTTTCTGAGAACTGAACCCACTCATCTGTAGTTTTCTGACGTGTCTCTGACAATTTTGCCTTTAATTGGTTTTCTCCCAAAAATTGCAGAAAACCAGCAAGAAAATCCAAAAAATTACATTCATCCCCAGTGTCCAAAACTTTTGCTATTGTCTAATGACTAGTTAAATGCATAATCTATTCTTGCATCCCAGCCACCAGTATGCCGGTAGCGTGGCGTGCGCTAGTAAGCCCCTTGCAGGCTCACTGTACACGCCACGCTGCAGGCACGGTGGCTCACTGCACTCATCACAGGTTATATTCTCGTTCTATGGGTGTCGTGGACACTCACAGAAGGAGAATAGCCTGTCTCGCTGGTATTCCCGTGCCGGCATTGTACTGCTGTGCAAGATTCCGGCGTCGGCATTGTGATCGTCAGGATCCCGTGCGGTGGTATCTTAATCATTTCCCCAACAGATTGTTAGATTTCAGTCTTGGCACTTTCCTTTTATTCCTCTGTGTGTATTGTAAATTATTATAAATATTGGAAGTCACTTGGATTTGTGTGATCTTGTTCTTCAGGGTTAGGCTGTGTACACATTATGCAATATCACTAGCGATAGGCTGATATCATATGATCGCATACGATATCATGTAATGCGTACACACAATATTGCATGTGATGCATGCTCCCGCGATTTGCATGCAACATACTCCAACGGACCTGCATGCAGGTCCGATGTGCGATATTGCTTATGAGGGCCATGCTGCCGAATACAGCATGGCCCAGCTCCCCCCCCTCCCATCGCAGCCAACATCAGCAAGTGTGTATGAACTTTCCAATGTCAGACCCCATCGCAGGCAATGTTGCATTGTATGGACAATGGTGGTCATTCAGACCTGATCGGTCACTAGCTGTTTTCTGCAGTCCTGCATTTGCATAGCCGCAGCCCACGGGGGAGTGTATTTTAGCTGTGCAAGTGTGCGATCACATGTGCAGCCGAGCGGTACAAACAGATCTTGTGCAGTTTCTGAGTTGCCCAAAACTTACTCAGCTGCTGCGATCACTTCAGCCTATTCGAGCCTGGAATTGACGTCAGACACCCGTCCTACAAACGCTTGGACACGCCTACATTTTTCCAACCACTCCCTGAAAACGGTCAGTTGTCACCCACAAATGCCTTCTTCCTGTTAATCTCCTTGCGATCGGCTTTGCAAATGGATTCTTCGTAAAACCCATCGCACAGCAACAATCTGCTTTGTAGCCGTGCGACGCGCCAGCACATTGCGGTGCATACGCAGTTCTGACCTGATCGCAGCACTGCAAAAAACGCTAGTGAGCGATCAGATCTGAATTACACCCATTGTTCTGATGTGTACACAGCCTAAAGCAGACATACACTATGTTGACATTGTTACAATATCTACATTGACCATGTCAACATTCAGCATGTTAACACTGATGTAATGTCGCCATTGCTAGAATGTCGACATACTGTTTTTCTTGTTATCCTGTCTCTCACTCTAAAGGTAACCCTAACGCTACCCCTAAGCCTTATGACAAAGGCCCTCATTCCGAGTTGTTCGCTCGCAAGCTGCATTTAGCAGCATTGCACAAGCTAGGCCGCCGCCCTCTGGGAGTGTATCTTAGCATAGCAGAATAGCGAACGAAAGATTAGCAGAACTGCTACTAAATAATTCTTTGCAGTTTCTGAGTAGCTCCAGACCTACTCACGAATTGCGATCAGCTCAGTCCGTTTAGTTCCTGGTTTGACGTCACAAACACGCCCTGCGTTCGGCCAGCCAATCCCCCGTTTCTCCAGACACTCCCGCGTTTTTCCCTGACATGCCTGCTTTTTGTTGCAAACGCCGGGAAAACGCTGAGTTGCCACCCAGAAACGCCCCTTTCCTGTCAATCATTTACCGAACAGCAGTGCGACTGAAAAGCGCCGCAGAAGCCACAGCAAAACAGCTAAGTTTTGTGTTAAATAACTAAGCGCATGCGCCCTGCGTGCCTTGCGCATGTGCAATTTGCAACTAATCGCAGCATAGCGAAAATCATCAACGAGCGAACAACTCGGAATGACCCCCAATGTCAGCATCTGCGATGTCAATATTCTGTTATTGTCAACATTTTAGCCATGTGCACAAAAAAACATATTACAACAGCAACATCAGTAGCGGATCTTGTCACGGGCAAGCAGGACTTTTGCCCGAGGCGCCGCCCTGCGGAGGGCGCCAGCACCATCCGTAGGGCGCCGCACCATAGCAAGATCCGCTACTGTGCCCCCCTCTGTGTCCGCTGTGCCCCCCGCTGTGTCCGCTGTGGCCCCCGCTGTGAAGGGAACTAGACGCTACCCGTCTAGTTTCCCTTCGTGGAGAGGACCTTTGCTGTGCGGTGTGCAATGATGTCATCACGCACCGCACAGCATTGTGGAACGTTGTGACGTCTTTCCCATAGATCCGAGGAGAGGAGCGGCGCCGGCGGAGGTCTGCAGCGGTTGGGAATCAGGAGCAGGTATAGTAAGTATTAAAAAAAAATTTGTGTAAGCGGCGCTACTCCTACAGGGGGCACAAATGGGGGCACAACTCTATAGGGGGCATAACTGACCATGCCGCCTGTTTGAAGCCTCACCCCTATTTCCCACCCGGGGCGCCAAAAGGGCTAGAACCGGCCCTGAGCAACATATAACACAAACATAAGGCTATCTCTATCAAAATCTCAGCACAAGGTGATGGTGCGCCCAGAAAACTGTATATCAAAGGCTCTTTGCTGGGGAGCAGAACAAAGCAGACTAAAAAGTCAACTATTCTGGGCCACACTTAATAAATGAATATATAATAACTACAGATAAAATATAACTTTTATTTGTTTATTACACTTAAAACTTCTAGTCAAAAACAGAACTCACATAACAGTAATCATTGGTGAAAATACTAATATAACAAACAGGGTATGATTTAGGGTAGTATACAGTTTGTGCAGGGCCGGTTCTGGCGCTCTGTGCGCCCCGGGCGGCAATAGGGGGCGTGGCTTCGTACAGGGTGCGTGGTCATTTACGCCCCCTGTACAGACTGAAATGATGTGCGGTGCGCGATGACGTCATCGCGCACCGCACAGCAAAGGTCCTCTCCACGAAGGGAAACTAGACGTCATTGTGCACCGCACAGTAAAGGACCTCTCCACGAAGGGAAACTAGACGCGTACGCGTCTAGTCTCCCTTCACAGCGGCAGCGGGGGGGCATCGGCCAGCGGCAGCAGGGGGGCAGCGGGCAGCGGGGGGCACACAGCAGCAGCGGATCTTGCCCTGGTGCGGCGCCCTCCGGATGGCGCCCTGCGCCCTCCGGAAGGCGGCGCCCCGGGCAAAAGTCCTGCTTGCCCGTGGCAAGATCCGCTACTGAGTTTGTGTCCCTATCACCCTGAAAATGTTACTCATGTTGCGAAATATGTCAGATTGTAGCTCTCTCCTGCTATAAAGTAAATCTTTAATAGGGAAGAGAGCTACGGCTGAGAAGCTCTAAGGGGTAAATTTACTAAGATGGGAGTTCTATTTAAGATGGGATGTTGCTCATACCAGTCAGATTCCAGGTATTACAGTGCATCCGGAAAGTATTCATAGCGCTTCACCTTTTCCACATATTGTAATGTTACAGCCTTATTCCAAACAAGAATAAATTAATTTTTCCCCTCAAAATTCTACACACAATACCCCATAATGACAACGTTAAAAAAAAGTTGTTTTTTTTATATTTTTGCAAATGTATTAAAAATAAAAAACTAAGAAATCACATGTACATACAGTAAGTATTCACAGCCTTTGCCATGAAGCTCAAAATTAAGCTCAGGTGCATCCTGTTTCCACTGATCATCCTTGAGATGTTCTTACAGCTTAATTGGAGTCCACCTGTGGTAAATTCAGTTGATTGGACATGATTTAGAAAGGCACACACCTGTCTATATAAGGTCCCACACTTGACAGTGCACATCTGAGCACAAACCAATCATGTCAAATGAATTGTCTGTAGACCTCCAAGACAGGATAGTCTCGAGGCACAAATCTGGGGAAGATTACAGAGAAATATCTGCTGCTGTAAATGGAAGAAGTTCGGAACCACCAGGGCTTTTCCTAGAGCTGGCCGACCGTCTAAACTGAGCGATCGGGGGAGAAGGGTCCTAGTCAGGGGGTGACCAAGAACCCGATGGTCACTCTGTCAGAGCTACAGCATTCTTCTGTGGAGAGAGAAGAACCTTCCAGAAGGACAACCATCTCTCCAGCAATCCACCAATCAGGCCTTTATGACAGAGTGGCCAGACGGAAGCCACTCCTTAGTAAAAAGCACATGGCAACCCGCCTGGAGTTTGCCAAAATGCACCTGAAGGACTCTCAGAGCATGAGAAACAAAATTCTCTGGTCTGATGAGACAAAGATTGAACTCTTTGATGTGAATTCCAGGCATCATGTTTGGAGGAAACCAGGCACCGCTCGTCACCAGGCCAATACCATCCCTACAGTGAAGCATGGTGGTGGCAGCATCATGCTGTGGGGATGTTTTTCAGCAGCAGTAACTGGGAGACTAGTCAGGATAGAGGGAAAGATGAATGCAGCAATGTACAGAGACATCCTGGATGAAAACCTACTCAAGAGCGCTCTTGACCTCAGACTGGGACGACGGTTCATCTTTTAGCAGGACAATGACCCTAAGCACACAGCCAAGAGATCAAAGGAGTGGCTTCAGGACAACTCTGTGAATGCCCTAGAGTGGCCCAGCCAGAGCCCAGACTTTAATCCAATTAAACATCTCTGGAGAGATCTAAAAAATGGCTGTGCACCAACGCTTCCCATCCAACCTGATGGAGCTTGAGAGGTGCTGCAAAGAGGAATTGGAGAAACTGTGCAAAGATACAGTAGGTGTGCCAAGCTTGGGCCATCATATTCAGAAAGACTTGAGACCGTAACTGTAGCCAAAGGTGCATCAATAAAGTATTGAGCAAAAGCTGTGAACACTTATGTACATGTGATTTCTTAGCTTTTTATTTTTTATAAATTTGCAAAAATCTCAAAAACACTTTTGTCACGTTGGCATTATGGGGTATTGTGTGTAGAATTTTGAGGGAAAAAATAATTTATTCCAGTTTGGAATAAGGCTGTAACATAACAAAATGTGGAAAAAGTGAAGCGCTCTGAATACTTTCCAGATGCACTGTATCTTCTAGAAGGTGCTAGATAAATGAGAAGTAGAATCTGATTGGTTGCTATGGGCAACATCCCATCTTAAATAGAACTCCCATCTTAGTAAATGTACCCCTAAACATCCCTTATGTATGATAAATTATCTGGGATGACTCCACCAGTAAATCACTATCACAATCTCTTGTTGATTAGTTATCAAAATAAACAGTGTAAATAACTGTGGAGTTTGTATTTCCTCCCTTTAGATGTTGTGAAAGAAACCAAATAAAATCCACAAGGCACATATATATGTACATAAATTACAGTGCCTAAATAAATTTTAGTTAAGCAGGGTCAATCTCAGCATATTCTTGATAAACACACTCTCGTATGTATCAGCAGTAAAGGTTACTACACAGATACAAGTATATACATCCCGTATAGCTGAAAAAGACATGCAAATCAATATAAAGGAGCACAGTGTAAGGTGAACAGTAATCTTTTGTTGAGTCCTTGGAGTTTGTATATACTGTAAGCTTCTTTGCGTTTGTACGTATTCTAGTGGTCCATATATCTTAGGGTGTGTACACACGGTGAGATCCTTGCTATGCCGATTTTTACTTGCGATTTCCCTTAAACTCCCTGGAGCCCAGATAGCACAGATTTTGACTAACTTTTCTTGAGATATGGACTATGTGTGCTTACGATTTTGGCTTATGTGAGATTTTGGCTTATGCGAGATGTCATTGACATGTGAGATGAACTAGATAGTACACCGATCTAGCAAGGATTGACTTGCCTGCACAGTCTATCTTTTCTTGCGATGCCGACCTGGCGGGACCGCGCATCGGGATCGCAAGGTGACTTTCACCTTGCGATCTGCACTAACTTTTCTTGCGATTTTGACTTTATAGTCAAAATCGAAAGAAAATATCTCACCGTGTGTACACACCCTTAGATATACTAAGGACTATTTAAACATATACCTAGGAAGGCATGTAGCATAGGGCCTAATTCAGACCTGATCACAGCAGGAAAAATTTTCTCCAATGGGCAAAACCATGTGCACTGCAGGGGGAGAATGGGGGCGGGGGGGGGGGGGGGGGGCGGGCAGATATAACATGTGCAGCGAGAGTTAGATTTGGGTGGGGTGTGTTCAAACTGAAATCTAAATTGCTGTGTAAAAATAAAGCAGGCAGTGTTTACCCTGCACAGAAACAAAATTACCCACCCAAATCTAACTCTCTCTGCACGTGTTATATCTGCCCCTACCTGCAATGCACATGGTTTTGCCCATTAGAGAAAAAATTTCCTGCTGCGATCAGGTCTGAATTACAGTAGGCCCATAGTTAGCATGTTTCTCAATATCTATATATACTTTACATTATAGGTTAACAGATATTGATGAGATCATAAATACATATAATTGTACAGGGCACACTGAGGAAATGTGAGGTCACAAATACCATATGTAATATAGATGGTCACAGATACAGTATAGGTATCATCAAACCATACTTGCCTACTCTCCCGGAATAGCCGGGAGGCTCCCGAAAATCGGGTGACGCTCCCGGCCCCCCGGAAGAGCAGGCAAGTCTCCCGATTTGCGGGGTCCCCCCTGCCCGTCCGCCCACTTAGTGTGTAAAGTGGGCGGTCCGGGCAGTTGATGACGCGATTCTTGCTGAATCGCGTCATCATAGCCACGCCCCCTGCAGTGTAATGCCGGTGATCGCTACATTACAGAGCGGGGTGTGTGGCTTAAAGGAAGCGTCACCGTGACCCCGCCCCGTCCTTGCTCCGCCCCCGGCCCTCCTCCGGCCCACCCCCTCCTCTACATCACAGCCTCCCCTGTCCGCCCTCTGAGCCGACCTGGCTGCTCTCTCCCTCAGAGAGCAGCCAGAATGTCGGTAAGCATGCATCAAACATATTGTCAACATAATGTGGTAGCAATTGGCCATTGTATATGCATTCATACATAGGAACAGATACCAGGAAGTCTATAAGTTCTAACTCTTCTGCTGTCCAGTATGTGCATAAGCACTGAAAGCAGGATGAGAGAGAGTGAAGGTTATATACTGATAAGAAAAGTAGAAAGAGAAAGGTGCATGCTTCTGCTTTCCACATCGCTGCTCAGGGCACTCTGTTGCTGGAAAACATTGCAGCGCCCGGCTGATAGGATGAGAGAGCCTGCTCCCGAGTGAAAAATAATGAAGAAATAGATACTGCCTGTGACCTGTTGCATGGGTACTGTGCCACTGTGCCAAAAGATTTGTAAGAGCAGTACTGTGGCCTGGTTAGCTGGAATGCAGAGAACAGCCGCTGTTTTCCGTGACTCTGCTTTACCGGAAGTCCCAATCCGGACCAGAAGTGAAATAAATAAAAGTAACATTTTAATCATATCAACATCAATGTTAGTCTGCTGTCAACATTGTGAATATTAATATGGTGAATGAAGACATGGTGGCTACTACATATCTACAGTACCTACAACTTTGTGGTTTAATATGGTCACAGGATTCTAATACCCATATAATTAACAGTAGGGAGTGTATAATCCCGTGTACAGAATATTTCACAGTACAGGAGGATACAACCCTAACCCTAACTGTAACTCTAACGATAACCCTAAACTTCATGGAAATGTTGACATAATGGGGCAGATTCTGAGTTGAAAGTAAAACCCTGCAGGTGGGGCAGATGTAACACGTGCAGAGAGATTTTGAAATGGGTGGGCTGTGTCCAAACTCACATCTAAATGGTAGTATAAAAGTAAAACTGGCCAGCTTTTCCCTACATGGTGGTTGCATAAAGGCCTACACCTGTGTGGTGTTATATGGTCACAGGACTGTTGTGAGCAATAATACCCATATAATTAACAGTAAGAATCCATTGTCTCATGTACAGAATACTTTATAGTTCAGGATACATTTTTATCTTTATAATATATAGTAGATTGTTAAGTGCTAATGTTTTCAGCTTGATAGATGATAGATAGATAGATAGATAGATAGATAGATAGATAGATAGATAGATAGATAGATAGATAGATAGATACAATGTTGCACCCATGTAACTGTTAACATGATTGATTAATCAAATTCCTGAAAAAATGCTGTTTTGGAATGGTATATCTAATTAATATTTAGCAATTAATAAAGAAATTGCTGGCTAGACTGTTTTGCAGAGCATTACTTTAACAGTGGCACTGCTTTGCAAGGCCAACAAAGCATGACATATTTGTCTATGCAGAGCAGAAACCAATCGGTCTAACATCTCCATGAGCCCTGCAGAATGAAAGGTAAGTGCGTAGGGACGAGGAGGAGATGAAAGGGAAGGTATGAATAGCAGGTGTTATCCATTGCAGCTCCCTGCCACAATCAGGCTGGGGAAATAAAGATTGCTTTAACATGCCAAGCCAAATAAAGAAAAAAACAAAATGAACTTGGACCCTGAGATAGAAATATGGAGAGGAGAATGAAAAGGCTTTCAGCTGGGCTTTTGACTAGAAAGGGGAAGAAAGCAAGAGGAGCGCTATGGGAGGGGGAGCATTGAAATAAATTCTTTGCTGAGGTGTCTTCCCATGAAAAGCATTTTGTACTCGTCTTTGTCACACAAGAAATGTCATTTTTCTCTTATTGGGTTTAACACTTTCACTGCTAGGAAGCTGTGTGTGTAATCCAAACCATAATGTTAGTTATCCTTTTAAGGGAAGATACAGAATTGCCACGAATCTTACTGTAAGGCAGATGAATGAGTGAAAAAAAGTGGAATAAAAATTGTCTGTAAATTGCAAAGCTGGAAAACTGCAAGACAAATACTGGTGTCACATACCTGCTTGTACGCAGTGGTAACCAAGTTTACAGCCAAGATATTGGTACCTGTGGGTATCTCTGGGGCACGGTCAGTGTCAGATATAAGGAGTTCCTTAGCAGTACACATTAAGGGCAGAATATAATTAGCCGCAGTAGATTACTGATCCACCGGGGCAATCCCATTATCCCTGAAGCCAGGAGTTGTCACCTGCCTCAGCGGGTCGAAAAAAGAATCCCCTAAAACCAGTTAACAGGTGCCATGATCCTGTTAATGCATGAATCCGTGAACTTTCCCCCTGTTAATGTCCATTAACACGCCACGTGAGTAGGCGTTAACAAGGCTATATGGTGAAATCGGGGATTCCAATTGAATAACTTCTGGGGCTACCTCCTTTTTAACCAGTGGTAATTTGCCTGGTGGCTCTGTGATTCCCCACCTGCTTTGTCCCCTCTCTGACCTCCCACAGCTGCAGTCAAGATCAGCAGCCAGAAACAGGGGCGGAGCCAGAACAAAACGACAGGGGGGGGCACCACGATAGGGGAAGGCGTGTGTTCTTTTGCGTGCACTCCTGGGCAGGTGGGTGTGGTCTCATAAGGGGTGTTGCCTCACAGGGAATGCCATACCCACAAGCCACAGCCTTGTTTTATCATGCTGGGGGCATGGAGTACAGGTCTGGTGGGTGACAGGGTGAGTATGCAATGACAGGTCTGGGTGGGGACAGGGTGAGTGTGCGGGGACAGGTTTGGTAGGGGACAGGGTGAGTGTGTAGGACAGGGTGAGTGTGCAGGGACAGGTCTGGTAGGAGACAGGGTGAGTGTGCGAGGACAGTGTGAGTGCGCGGGGACAGGTGTGGTAGGGGACAGGGTGAGTGTGCGGTAACAGGTGTGGTATGGCACAGGGCGAGTGTCTGTGGGGCAGATGGTGTGGGTGACAGGGTGAGAGAGTCTGTAACCAGGTCTAGGCAGAGCACCCCTACCCGCCATTCAATGCCTACCTCACAGAACTCCCCCACTTCAATGCACTCTCTGCACTTCATCACATCACAGCTTCTCCAACTCCATTATATACCTCACAGGACAGAAGACCCCCCCCCACCCCAGATACAGTAGATTATCTTCCACAAGCACATTCCCCAAGCACAGAACCCCCCCCCCCCTCCCCCTGTGACATTTCTCCCCATATTAACAAAGATCCAGTGCAGCTTTGTGGATGCCCCCTTCCTCAGGCCTTCTTACCCCTCTGCACTGCTGGTTGTCGGGACACCACTTTCACTGACAGCGGCTGGAACGGGGGAGCAGGAGGAGAATACGCCTGTTCTGGCTCCCTGGTCAACCAGGGTCTCAAGCAGGGAGAGCAAGCACCAGTGAGGTGTAGTTTCATGCCCCCAATAGCAGGAGGAGTCAGGGGAGTCTGAGCTGCCCGGCACCCGGCCTGCGTGACAGGGAACGCTGGAGCCACTAGAGGCGAGGGCTTCTCCCTGTCACTGTGCTGGGTACGGGCAGTGGTGGGACCCGGCAGCAGTAGCCCGGGCTGAGGGGAGGTACAAGCAGTGTTAGGGGTGACCTCTCAGCATCCCCTAAAATCACACAATCCCCGCCGCCATGCCGCTGTTGTTGCTATGCGGCCAGCTACACGGTGCCGGGTGCACATTAATGGGGTCGGGTGGCAGGCCACATGCAACCTGCGGCGCCAATGTAAAGGATAAAAAATTATCCTAAACGACAGGGGGGGCACGTGCCTGGGTGCCCTCCCCTGAATCCGCCACTGGCCAGAGACATTGCTCCCTGCATAGCGAGTTTCTGGACTCCCCATATATCAGAACATTCTTCTTTTGCTATCACATGCAAGAAATACAGTAGGTTTGTTTTACAGGCTGAAATTATTGAAAGTAGATAAAGGGGTAACTAGAGCACATTTTTCAGGGCATTTCCTGCTTTGAGGAAGAGAGAGCAACCATTTCATTAGAGATGTGTGCTGCACAATTTTTGCTGGTTTTGGTTCTAATTCGTTGTCCCGTTTTGATTTTGGATTCAATTTTGGATTTCAGCGGTAACTGGTTTTAGTTTTGGATATTTGACACTAAAAGATAAAATAACATAATTTGGGCCTTTAACCATTAACCTCAATAACATTGATTTCCACTCACGTACATTACATTTTGACCACCTCACAGCTCACAATTGTTTTCATCCAGTTTAGGCCAAAGGCTGCAGTGAGCTGGCTGGTTACATAGTGACAGAGCAGTGGCACAAACACATGGCATTTTATAGCACATCAATGAACCACTGCCACACAGCAATGGGAGAAATGAAAAGTGTGCAAGAAGGAATAATCCTTGGGTGCTCCCACCCACCCTTATGTTGGATAATAAAAAGGACATACACATTTTAACAAACCAAGTACTTCAGCAACAGGGACTGACACTTTTGTGGCTGAAGTGCTTGGTTTGTTTGGGCCCCCACAAAACAAGCTACCAATGGGCTTAAAGCAGCTAAGCTAACATGTCTGCAGTGGTAAGATGTCAGTGTCATTACCATACTCCTCTACATCCTCACCAGTGTGTACATCATCCTCACACAATATCAATTCATCCCCGCTGGGATACAGGACACAGAAGAGTACAATAGAACATTACATATTTTTTGTAATATTTCAATTCGCATCTCACTGCAGGGAATCAATATTTATATGTATGTGAGCAAAAACAAAGTGTCTGGGATACAGCGCACAGAACAGTACAATAGAACAATATATATATTTTTTTATTTTGCAATTTGATAGCTTGTGGATGGATGGACACAGTGACAGCACAGCTTGTGGATGGATGGACACAAGGACACTGTGATAGTTTGTGGATGGATGGACACAGTGACATCACAGCTTGTGGATAGATAGAAGCAGGGACACAGTTACAGCATCTGGATGGATGGACACAGGGACATTGTGACAGCTTGTGAATGGATGGACACAGGGATACTGTGACAGTGACAGCTTGTGGATGGACACAGCAGAGCACAGAATAGCACAGCACACAGCAGTGTGCCTTGAGTCAAATGGTGCCGAGTTACTACCACTGGGTTCTTATATAGGGGTGCAGTTAAAATGCCGGCGGGCATAATACCGACGCCGGAATCCTGCCAAGCGGCCACAATCCCAACATCAGAATGCCGACAGATGTGGGATTCCTGGCATCAAATTACTGACACCTGGAATCCCGAACGACCTCTCAGTGGGACCCGCTCGCGTCCTGCCGTGGGGGGGGTAAGGTTAGGTTTAGGCACTAGTTGGGGGTTAGGGAATGGGGAAATAGGGTTAGGTTTAGGCACAAAGAACGGGAGGTTAGGGTTAGGTACCAAACAGGGAGGGTTAGGTTTAGGCAGCAGGGCAGGGAGAGTTAGGGTTAGGCACACCCGGTAAGGGTTAGGAACCCCCAGGGAGGGTTAGGGATAGGCACCCACAAGGGAGGGTTAGGGTAGGTGACAAGGAAAGTTTAGGGTCTTACCTGCGGGACTTTTGGGATTTTAAAGGCCGGGATGCGGTTGTCGGACTTCTGACCGTCGGCATCACCTACTGAACCCCTTATATAGAATCCAAAACCCGCAAGAATTCTACTCTGGGCTGATGACGTTTTGCCTCAATTTGGAATCCAAGCCTGTCGGTAAAAACTGAACTACGTCTCGGATTTACTCGGATCAGCAAAGTTCGGGGCGGTATTGGTGGTGGGGGGGCTCAGATTTTTCTAAAATCTCATCTTTAATTAAAATAAATGCAATATTTATCAGTCTCTAATAAACTATAGAACTATTACCATATATTATCCCTTATTAATAGTAAGGCTCAAAGTACAAACTAACTCTGACAGGTATGTCTTTATGTAACACTAGAGTCCAAAATGTAATAACAGTAAACAGGGACCTTGCAAGGTAACAGGGTTATAGCGTAGTTCTTTATAAAGACGTTGTGGCTGGTCGGTGCATGATGAAACCTTTTTACATTGGCTAGCATTGACGTACAGTCCTTGTTTATTACAAGATAATTATTTTCAAGAGATCATTTTGCTCCTATGAGTTTTGAGTTTACTAGTCATTCACAGCAATGGAAATAGTGCAAGACTGGCATCATAGCTTGCAGGAGTATAACACTCTGTGGAGTAAATTTACTAAGATGGGAGTCCTATTTAAGATTGGATGTTGCCATTAGCAACAATCAGATTCTACTTCTCATTTATCAAGCACCTTCTAGAAGATAATACCTGGCATCTTATTGGTTGCTATGGGCAACATCCCATCTTAAATAGAACTCCCATTTTAGTAAATTTACCCCTGTGTGTGATTTGCAGACAGTGGGGTAAATTTACTAACATTCGTATTTTCCCGTTTCAGGTCAAAGTTCAATCACGAATGACATCGAAAGTGTAAAACTGCAACTTTTTGAATTTATTACGACTAATTTACTAAGCTGTCGTATTCGGGTTTTTCTTTTGTTCCGATGTCGATGTCATTCGTGTTTTGTTTTTTTTTCAACGGCAGTGATTAGCAAAACACTGCCGACTTTTTAAAAATGAATCTCGGCCGGATCTGTGTGATCCGTGCTGGGGTTCATTTATTTATTTATTTTAAATTAAACAGTGTAAAATAAAATAAAAAATTGCGTGGGGTCCCCCCTCCTAAGCATAACCAGCCTCGGGCTCTTTGAGCCGATCCTGGTTGCAAAAATATGGGGGGAAAAATGACGGGGGTTCCCCCATATTTAAGCAACCAGCATCGGGCTCTGCGCCTGGTCCTGGTTCCAATAATACGGGGGACAAAAAGAGTAGGGGTCCCCCGTATTTTTAAAACCAGCACCGGGCTCCACTAGCTGGACAGATAATGCCACAGCCGGGGGTCACTTTTATATAGTGCCCTGCGGCCGTGGCATCAAAAATCCAACTAGTCACCCCTGGCCGGGGTACCCTGGGGGAGTGGGGACCCCTTCAATCAAGGGGTCCCCCCCCCCAGCCACCCAAGGGCCAGGGGTGAAGCCCGAGGCTGTCCCCCCCCATCCAATGGGCTGCGGATGGGGGGGCTGATGGCCTTTTGTGATAATGAAAAATAAGAATTTACTTACCGATAATTCTATTTCTCATAGTCCGTAGTGGATGCTGGGGACTCCGTAAGGACCATGGGGAATAGCGGCTCCGCAGGAGACTGGGCACATCTAAAGAAAGCTTTAGGACTATCTGGTGTGCACTGGCTCCTCCCCCTATGACCCTCCTCCAAGCCTCAGTTAGGATACTGTGCCCGGACGAGCGTACACAATAAGGAAGGATTTTGAATCCCGGGTAAGACTCATACCAGCCACACCAATCACACCGTACAACTTGTGATCTGAACCCAGTTAACAGCATGATAACAGAGGAGCCTCTAGAAAAGATGGCTCACTACAGCAATAACCCGATTTTTTGGTAACAATAACTATGTACCAGTATTGCAGACAATCCGCACTTGGGATGGGCGCCCAGCATCCACTACGGACTATGAGAAATAGAATTATCGGTAAGTAAATTCTTATTTTCTCTAACGTCCTAAGTGGATGCTGGGGACTCCGTAAGGACCATGGGGATTATACCAAAGCTCCCAAACGGGCGGGAGAGTGCGGATGACTCTGCATCACCAAATGAGAGAACTCCAGGTCCTCCTCAGCCAGGATATCAATTTTGTAGAATTTTACAAACGTATTTGCTCCTGACCAAGTAGCTGCTCGGCAAAGTTGTAAAGCCGAGACCCCTCGGGCAGCCGCCCAAGATGAGCCCACCTTCCTTGTGGAGTGGGCATTTACAGATTTTTGGCTGTGGCAGGCCTGCCACAGAATGTGCAAGCTGAATTGTACTACAAATCCAACGAGCAATAGTCTGCTTAGAAGCAGGAGCACCCAGCTTGTTGGGTGCATACAGGATAAACAGCGAGTCAGATTTCCTGACTCCAGCCGTCCTGGAAACATATATTTTCAGGGCCCTGACAACGTCTAGCAACTTGGAGTCCTCCAAGTACCTAGTAGCCGCAGGCACCACAAATAGGTTGGTTCAGGTGAAACGCTGAAACCACCTAAGGGAGAAAACTGAGGACGAGTCCTCAATTCCGCCCTGTCCGAATGGAAAATCAGATAAGGGCTTTTTCAGGATAAAGCCGCCAATTCTGACACGCGCCTGGCCCAGGCCAGGGCCAACAGCATGACCACTTTCCATGTGAGATATTTTAACTCCACAGATTTAAGTGGTTCAAACCAATGTGACTTTTGGAACCCAAAACTACATTGAGATCCCAAAGTGCCACTGGAGGCACAAAAGGAGGCTGTATATGCAGTACCCCTTTTACAAACGTCTGAACTTCAGGGACTGAAGCTAGTTCTTTTTGGAAGAAAATTGACAGGGCCGAAATTTGAACCTTAATGGACCCCAATTTCAGGCCCATAGACACTCCTGTTTGCAGGAAATGTAGGAATCGACCCAGTTGAATTTCCTCCGTCGGGCCTTACTGGCCTCGCACCACGCAACATATTTTCGCCAATTGCGGTGATAATGTTTTTGCGGTTACATCCTTCCTGGCTTTGATCAGGATAGGGATGACTTCATCCGGAATGCCTTTTTTCCTTCAGGATCCGGCGTTCAACCGCCATGCCGTCAAACGCAGCCACGGTAAGTCTTGGAACAGACAGGGTCCTTGCTGGAGCAGGTCCCTTCTTAGAGGTAGAGGCCACGGATCCTCCGTGAGCATCTCTTGAAGTTCCGGTTACCAAGTCCTTCTTGGCCAATCCGGAGCCACGAATATAGTGCTTACTCCTCTCCATCTTATCAATCTCAGTACCTTGGGTATGAGAGGCAGAGGAGGGAACACATACCCTGACTGGTACACCCACGGTGTTACCAGAGCGTCTACAGCTATTGCCTGAGGGTCCCTGGACCTGGCGCAATACCTGTCGAGTTTTTCCCAACGGTTTATAATCATGTGGAAGACTTCTGGATGAAGTCCCCACTCTCCCGGGTGGAGGTCGTGCTGAGGAAGTCTGCTTCCCAGTTGTCCACTCCCGGAATGAATACCGCCGACAGTGCTATCACATGATTTTCCGCCCAGCGAAGAATCCTTGCAGCTTCTGCCATTGCCCTCCTGCTTCTTGTGCCACCCTGTCTGTTTACGTGGGTGACTGCCGTGATGTTGTCCGACTGGATCAACACCGGCTGACCTTGAAGCAGAGGTCTTGCTAAGCTTAGAGCATTGTAAATGTCCCTTAGCTTCAGGATATTTATGTGAAGTGATGTCTCCAGGCTTGACCATAAGCCCTGGATATTCCTTCCCTGTGTGACTGCTCCCCAGCCTCGCAGGCTGGCATCCGTGGTCACCAGGACCCAGTCCTGAATGCCGAATCTGCGGCCCTCTAGAAAATGAGCACTCTGCAACCACCACAGGAGGGACACCCTTGTCCTTGGTGACAGGGTTATCCGCTGATGCATCTGAAGATGCGACCCGGACCATTTGTCCAGCAGGTCCCCCTGGAAAGTTCTTGCGTGGAATCTGCCGAATGGGATTGCTTCGTAGGAAGCCACCATTTTACCCAGAACCCTTGTGCATTGATGCACTGAGACTTGGCTCGGTTTTAGGAGGTTCCTGACTAGCTCGGATAACTCCCTGGCTTTCTCCTCCGGGAGAAACACCTTTTTCTGGACTGTGTCCAGGATCATCCCTAGGAACAGAAGACAAGTCGTCGGAACCAGCTGCGATTTTGGAATATTGAGAATCCAATCGTGCTGCCGCAACACTACCTGAGATAGTGCTACACCGACCTCCAACTGTTCCCTGGATCTTACCCTTATCAGGGAATTGTCCAAGTAAGGGATAACTGAAATTCCCTTCCTTCGAAGGAATATCATCATTTCGGCCATTACCTTGGTAAAGACCCGGGGTGCCGTGGACCATCCATACGGCAGCGTCTGAACTGATAGTGACAGTTCTGTACCATAAACCTGAGGTACCCTTGGTGAGAAGGGTAAATTTTGACATGAAGGTAAGCATCCTTGATGTCCCGAGACATCATGTAGTCCCCTTCTTCCAGGTTCGCAATCACTGCTCTGAGTGACTCAATCTTGAATTTGAACCTCTGTATGTAAGTGTTCAAAGATTTTAGATTTAGAATCGGTCTCACCGAGCCGTCCGGCTTCGGTACCACAACAGTGTGGAATAATACCCCGTTCCCTGTTGCAGGAGGGGTATCTTGATTATCACCTGCTGGGATTACAGCTTGTGAATGGCTTCCAAAACTGTCTCCCTGTCAGAAGGAGACATCGGTAAAGCCGACTTTAGGAAACGGCGAGGGGGAGACGTCTCGAATTCTAATTTGTACCCCTGAGATATCACCTGTAGGATCCAGGGGTCTACTTGCGAGTGAGCCCACTGCGCGCTGAAATTCATTGAGACGGGCCCCCCACCGTGCCTGATTCTGCTTGTAAAGCCCCAGCGTATACTGAGGGCTTGGCAGAGGCGGGAGAGGGTTTCTGTTCCTGGGAACTGGCTGATTTCTGCAGCCTTTTTCCTCTCCCTCTGTCACGGGGCAGAAATGAGGAACCTTTTGCCCGCTTGTCCACGAAAAGACTGCGCCTGATAATACGGCGTCTTCTCATGTTGAGAGGCGACCTGGGGTACAAACGTGGATTTCCCAGCTGTTGCCGTGGCCACCAGGTCTGAAAGACCGACCCCAAATAACTCCTCCCCTTAATAAGGCAATACTTCCAAATGCCGTTTGGAATACGCATCACCTGACCACTGACGTGTCCATAACCCTCTACTGGTAGAAATGGACAACGCACTTAGACTTGATGCCAGTCGGCAAATATTCCGCTGTGCATCACGCATATATAGAAATGCATCTTTTAAATGCTCTATAGGCAAAAATATACTGTCCCTATCTAGGGTATCAATATTTTCAGTCAGGGAATCCGACCACGCCAACCCAGCACTGCACATCCAGGCTGAGGCGATTGCTGGTCGCAGTATAACACCAGTATGTGTGTAAATACATTTTAGGATACCCTCCTGCTTTCTATCAGCAGGATCCTTAAGGGCGGCCATCTCAGGAGAGGGTAGAGCCCTTACAAGCATGTGAGCGCTTTATCCACCCTAGGGGGTGTTTCCCAACGCACCCTAACCTCTGGCGGGAAAGGATATAATGCCAATAACATTTCAGAAATTATCAGTTGTTATCGGGGGAAAACCACGCATCATCACACACCTCATTTATTTTCTCAGATTCAGGAAAACTACAGGTAGTTTTTTCTCACCGAACATAATACCCCTTTTTGGTGGTACTCGTATTATCAGAAATGTGTAAAACATTTTTCATTGCCTCAATCATGTAACGTGTGGCCCTACTGGAAGTCACATTTGTCTCTTCACCGTCGACACTGGAGTCAGTATCCGTGTCGGCGTCTATATCTGCCATCTGAGGTAACGGGCGCTTTAGAGCCCCTGACGGCCTATGAGACGTCTGGACAGGCACAAGCTGAGTAGCCGGCTGTCTCATGTCAACCACTGTCTTTTATACAGAGCTGACACTGTCACGTAATTTCTTCCAACAGTTCATCCACTCAGGTGTCGACCCCCTAGGGGGTGACATCACTATTACAGGCAATCTGCTCCGTCTCCACATCATTTTTCTCCTCATACATGTCGACACAAAAGTACCGACATACAGCACACACACAGGGAATGCTCTGATAGAGGACAGGACCCCACTAGCCCTTTGGGGAGACAGAGGGAGAGTTTGCCAGCACACACCAGAGCGCTATATATATACAGGGATAACCTTATATAAGTGTTTTTCCCCTTATAGCTGCTGTATAGTTAATACTGCGCCTAATTAGTGCCCCCCTCTCTTTTTTAACCCTTTCTGTAGTGTAGTGACTGCAGGGGAGAGCCAGGGAGCTTCCCTCCAACGGAGCTGTGAGGGAAAATGGCGCCAGTGTGCTGAGGAGATAGGCTCCGCCCCCTTAACGGCGGCCTTATCTCCCGTTTTTCTATGTATTCTGGCAGGGGTTAAATGCATCCATATAGCCCAGGAGCTATATGTGATGCATTTTTTTTGCCATCCAAGGTGTTTTTATTGCGTCTCAGGGCGCCCCCCCCCCAGCGCCCTGCACCCTCAGTGACCGGAGTGTGAAGTGTGCTGAGAGCAATGGCGCACAGCTGCAGTGCTGTGCGCTACCTTGTTGAAGACAGGACGTCTTCTGCCGCCGATTTTCCGGACCTCTTCTGCCTTCTGGCTCTGTAAGGGGGCCGGCGGCGCGGCTCTGGGACACATCCAAGCTGGGCATGTGATCGTCCCTCTGGAGCTAATGTCCAGTAGCCTAAGAAGCCCAATCCACTCTGCACGCAGGTGAGTTCGCTTCTTCTCCCCTTAGTCCCTCGATGCAGTGAGCCTGTTGCCAGCAGGTCTCACTGAAAATAAAAAACCTAAACTAAAACTTTCACTAAGAAGCTCAGGAGAGCCCCTAGTGTGCACCCTTCTCGTTCGGGCACAGAGATCTAACTGAGGCTTGGAGGAGGGTCATAGGGGGAGGAGCCAGTGCACACCAGATAGTCCTAAAGTTTTCTTTAGATGTGCCCAGTCTCCCGCGGAGCCGCTATTCCCCATGGTCCTTACGGAGTCCCCAGCATCCACTTAGGACGTTAGAGAAAGATATTGTTTTTAGTAGCAGTACTACAAGGCCCAGCAAGCCTCCCCCGCATGCTGGTACTTGGAGAACCACAAGTACCAGCATGCAGCGGAAAAACGGGCCCGCTGGTACCTGTAGTACTATTACTAAAAAAATACCCAAAAAAAGACAAGACACACACACCTTGAAAGTAAAGATTTATTACATACATGCACACAAACATACATACATACTTACCTTATGTTCACACGCAGGTCGGTCCTCTTCTCCAGTAGAATCCAAGGGGTACCTGTTGAATAAATTCTACTCACCAGATCCAGGGTCCCAGGGTCCTCGGGGCAACCATTTGTAATCCAGGTACTTGATTAAAATAACAAAACGGATACCCGAGCCACGAACTGAAAGGGGCCCCATGTTTTCACATGGGACTCCTTTCCCCGAATGCCAGAAACCCACTCTGACTTCTGTCTAAGTGGGTTTCTTCAGCCAATCAGGGAGTGCCACGTTGTAGCACTCTCCTGATCGGCTGTGTGCTCCTGTACTGAGTGACAGGCGGCACACGGCAGTGTTACAATGTAGCGCCCATGTGCTCCATTGTAACCAATGGTGGGAACTTTCTGCCCTGCGGTTGACCTAAAGTGACGTCACCGCTGAGCAGAAAGTTCCCACCATTGGTTACAATGGAGCGCATAGGCGCTACATTGTAACACTGCCGTGTGCCGCCTGTCACTCAGTACAGGAGCACACAGCCGATCAGGAGGGTGCCACAACGTGGCGCTCCCTGATTGGCTGAAGAAACCCACTTAGACAGAAGTCAGAGTGGGTTTCTGGCATTCGGGGAAAGGAGTCCCATGTGAAAACATGGGGCCCCTTTCAGTTCGTGGCTCGGGTATCCGTTTTGTTATTTTAATCAAGTACCTGGATTACAAATGGTTGCCCCGAGGACCCTGGGACCCTGGATCTGGTGAGTAGAATTTATTCAACAGGTACCCCTTGGATTCTACTGGAGAAGAGGACCGACCTGCGTGTGAACATAAGGTAAGTATGTATGTATGTTTGTGCGCATGTATGTAATAAATCTTTACTTTCAAGGTGTGTGTGTCTTGTCTTTTTTTAGGTCTTTTTTTAGTAATAGTACTACAGGTACCAGCGGGCCCGTTTTTCCGCTGCATGCTGGTACTTGTGGTTCTCCAAGTACCAGCATGCGGGGGAGGCTTGCTGGGCCTTGTAGTACTGCTACTAAAAACAATATATTTTCATTATCACAAAAGGCTATCAGCCCCCCCATCCGCAGCCCATTGGATGGGGGGGGGACAGCCTCGGGCTTCACCCCTGGCCCTTGGGTGGCTGGGGGGGGGACCCCTTGATTGAAGGGGTCCCCACTCCCCCAGGGTACCCCGGCCAGGGGTGACTAGTTGGATTTTTGATGCCACGGCCGCAGGGCACTATATAAAAGTGACCCCCGGCTGTGGCATTATCTGTCCAGCTAGTGGAGCCCGGTGCTGGTTTTAAAAATACGGGGGACCCCTACTCTTTTTGTCCCCCGTATTATTGGAACCAGGACCAGGCGCAGAGCCCGATGCTGGTTGCTTAAATATGGGGGAACCCCCGTCATTTTCCCCCCCATATTTTTGCAACCAGGATCGGCTCAAAGAGCCCGAGGCTGGTTATGCTTAGGAGGGGGGACCCCACGCAATTTTTTTTTTGGAAAAAAACCACTTTCCCACCCCTTCCCACTGATAGACATGCACGGATCTCACGGATCCCTGCATGCCTATGCAATCACGAATATAAAAAGCAGGTCTGCTTTTTTTTAGCACTTTTTTGCGATTTGTAATTTTTCACGGCAGTGTTTTC
Source organism: Pseudophryne corroboree (assembly GCF_028390025.1). Taxonomy (NCBI): domain Eukaryota; kingdom Metazoa; phylum Chordata; class Amphibia; order Anura; family Myobatrachidae; genus Pseudophryne; species Pseudophryne corroboree. The sequence goes on from NC_086455.1 coordinate 110,701,133, forward strand.
CTCTTTGGAGATTTGCACTTTTTAGTAAATTACCGAGTTCTACTAATTTGCTGGCGTATTTTGACCGATGGTGTATTCATTCGTATTTTATTACAACTACTTCCAAAAAATACGAATGCCCTCATCACTGCCGTGATTATTGCTTAGTAAATTACCGAGATGCCACTTTGATGAAAAAACGGCATCTCGGTCAAAATCGGGACCTTAGTAAATATACCCCAGTGTATTTAACAGTTAAGGTGTTCTCACCCAAATAATTTGTTCCTCAGGGTCAGACTCTTCCTCCACACGCAGGCACAGCAGTGCAAAAGGTGTTTATTTCTATTCTCTCAGTACCACTTCCCACTGATACTCCAGTGGTTTTGCTGAAAGTCTCTGTCATTCTAATCTCTGTCACTCCAAATCCTAATCTCAAAGTGTCTTTGTTCAGCCATGATGTCTCCACCTCAAAAGATGGCCACCACTGCTGTTCTTCTCACACTTGGGGTAGATGAACTTAGCCTTAGCCTTGGAGAATGTTAATGTGAAGAAAGATAAAGCACCAGCCAATCAGCTCCTGTCATTTTTCATACACAGGAGTAGATGTATTATACCCGCTTAAATTATGCAGGTATTACGGTTTTACCGAGGCGAAGCAAGAAGCTACACTGACAAGATGTATTAACATTTTATCTGCCGGAGCTGTGGAGTGGAAACTGCCCCGCCTGAGCACACTGTGTATAAGCCTAGTGCTGATGCCCTATATCTCTCCCCCGGCCACCTCCTCTGGGCACGCGCAAGATCTCACTATTATCGTGAAATTTCCTTTGCAGCCAGGATCCTGCAGCGCCCACAGCCAGGGATAGAATTGTCCCTGCTGTGTGTGGTGTATGGGCAACGACACCTGCAGCTGTTGAAATCGAAAGTTGCAGGTGTCGGAAAGGTCAGTGTAACTATGCATGTCAGCGCCTATATAGACAGGGGCGCATAGCATGTCATAGCATGTGCATATCAGGCAGCACACACCGGCACAGTAATACATGGGGGGGAGAGGTTTCAGTGCACATAATGTGCGCCGATACCTCTTCCCACCATATTGACCCTTCAAACATCTACCCCACAGCCTGTAACATGGCAAGTAGGAGGTGATTTGTTGGTACTTTATCTGTCTCTACTTTATCACTTTCCAGGGCTTAGTTTAGTACATCTACCCCACTTTCTTCAGACCAACTGCCACAGACCAAGTGCCGCTCATTTTCTATCAACTGTCCCCAGCCTTCCAGCTGACCTATCACATGGCTCACCTTTGCCTGTGCATGTGCAGAAAATACTGTGCGGCAGTCATAATACCTCAGATATTGGGGGTATTACACAATGGGGGTCATTCCGAGTTGTTTGCTCGTTATTTTTTTCTCGCAACGGAGCGATTAGTCGCTAATGCGCATGCACAATGTCCGCAGTGCGACTGCGCCAAGTAAATTTGCTATGCAGTTAGGTATTTTACTCACGGCATTACGAGGTTTTTTCTTCGTTCTGGTGATCGGAGTGTGATTGACAGGAAGTGGGTGTTTCTGGGCGGAAACTGGCCGTTTTATGGGTGTGTGTGAAAAAACGTTACCGTTTCTGGGAAAAACGCGGGAGTGGCTGGAGAAACGGAGGAGTGTCTGGGCGAACGCTGGGTGTGTTTGTGACGTCAAACCAGGAACGACAAGCACTGAACTGATCGCACTGGTAGAGTAAGTCTGAAGCTACTCAGAAACTGCTAAGAAGTGTCTATTCGCAATTCTGCTAATCTTTCGTTCGCAATTTTGATAAGCTAAGATTCACTCCCAGTAGGCGGCGGCTTAGCGTGTGCAAAGCTGCTAAAAGCAGCTTGCGAGCAAACAGCTCGGAATGACCCCCAATGTTAGGATCTTTCCTGTTATCTGCCTGCTTTCCATGTTATGTGCCCATTGCTGCCGTTAGCTGGCCACTGCCTCTTATTATGTGCCCTCCCGCTGCCTTCTGTTATGTGCCCACCGCTGCCAGCTTCTCCTGTTATTCGCTGAACTTTGTAAATCCGAACATAGGTACCCACGCGCAGTCAGTGGAATCGGTGTGGAGAAAGGTGAAATTTGGGAGCAAAAGCCTTGAGGGAACTCACGGGAGCATGTTGGATTTATACCTATGGAAATTTATAGTGGAGGGCAGATAATAGGAAAGATCAGAGCATTGCTCACATAACCACCAGAGGTGTAACTAGGGTTCTCAGAGCCCAGGGCAAGATTAAGAACGGCACACCCCCCCATAAAAAAAGATTGTAAAAGTAAAGTATGTGCGCTACAGAAGGGGTGTAGTCACTGAAAATGGGGCGTACCAAGATGACATGCCACCTGTTTCTTGTCACACTGGAAACATTCTTTTCAATTCCACATGCACCTTACCTATATGATGGTTTCTCACAATCTGGAACTTCTGAAGAAATTTATCCTCTAAGGCAGACAGCATCTTCAGTGGGTATTTACTATTTAACTGTGTCACATTCTGTCCCCTCCGTCTCTAAGCCACACCATCTCCCCCTTGCATCTCTCAGCCGCACCATTTTCCCCGTGCATCTCAGCCACACCATCATCTCCCACCTTGTCGTCTCTCAGTCACACCTTCACCTACTCACTGCAACGTCGTCCAGCACACTATTACTTCCCCCTGCGATGCCTCTCAGCACACCATCACCTACTGCCTGGGTCATCTCTCAGCACACCATCACCTACCCCCTGCAACGTCTCTCACCACACCATCACCTCCCCCTTGCGTCATCCCTCCGCACGCCATCACCTCCCCTTGCAACGTCTCTCAGCACAACATCAACTCCCACTGTGACGTCTCTCAGCACACCATCATCTACCCCCTGCTTTGTCTCTCAGCACAACATAATCTCCCCTCTTGTTGTCTCTCAGTCACACCATCACGTACCCCCAGCACGGGATATAGTTACATTGCCAGCTGTCGGGATCCCGAAATCCTGACCACTGACAATGCTGCCAGCCGGAATCCCGGCTAACAGGGGCTAGTCCCACTATTGTTTTACCAGCATGGCGAGCTCAGCGGCTGCCGGCATCCCAATCCCAATGCTTCAGCACACCATCACCTCCCCCTGTGACATCTCTAAGCACACCATCACCTACCCCCTGTGCTGTCTCTCTGCACACCATCACCTCCCCCTGTGACTTCTCTCAGCACACCGTCACCTACCCCCTGCAACGTCTCCCCCATCAATCTATGTGGCCAATTCAATTGGTGTCTAAATATCCCTTCTAAACAGAACTTTTTAGGCGCCCAAACAACTGCACTATTCAATTGTTTTTTGCGCCCATGCACATCGTGCATGTAACGTCCAAACAGATCATCTAAACTGGGAACGGCTAAACTGTCTAAACTCCCTGCTTTGGGTGTCTAAACTCCCATTTGGATGCCCAAAGTGCTGAGTTTCCACATATTTTCTCTCACACCTCAGGAGACTGCAAGAAAAAATGTCGGCCCTGTGGCTACTGGGCGTCTAAATGGAGCAACAATTGAATAATTGAATTGCTTTGTTTTGTAACCCCTGGTGATTGCCACAGGCAAAAACAATTAATTCTGCCCCATTGTATACTTGTCTCCCCCCCACCCCCAATTATTTGGCTCTCTGTGTGTTTCCCCCACTCCCTTGCATTATGTGTCTCAGTGTGTGTGTCTCCCCTTTATTCTATGCCTCTTTGTGTCTCCCTCCCCATCAATTTTAATGTGTGTGTGTGTGTGTGTGTGTGTGTGTGTGTGTGTGTGTATGTATACCCCCTCCCTATTAATTTTAAGTCTACATGTCCCTTCATCCCCTTACCTTCAGCTGAGAGCTGGGACATTGAGAGCTGGGAAGCCTGGGAGCCGGAAGCTGGGACGTTGAGAGCTGGGGAACCTGGGAGCTGCAACTTTGGGAGCCATGGATCCTGGCTACCCTAGCACCGGCTTTGAAAGATAGATATATATATATATTAGAGATGAGCGGGTTCGGTTCGTCAAGATCCGAACCCCCCAAACTTCACCTATTTTACACGGGTCCGAGGCAGCCTCGGATCTTCCCGCCTTGCTCGGTTAACCCAAACGCGGCCGAACGCCATCATCCCGCTGTCGGATTCTCGTGAGATTCGTATTCTATATAAAGAGCCGCGCGTCGACGCCATTTTCCACTCGTGCATTGGAGATTGAACGGAGAGGACGTGGCTGCGTTCTCTCCCTGAAAAGCTCCGTAATCTGTGCTCAGTGTGCTACAAATATCTGTGCTCAGTGTGCTACAAATATCTGTGCTCAGTGTGCTGCAAATATCTGTGCTCAGTGTGCTGAAAATATCTACGTTCTCTGCCTGAAAACGCTCCATATCTGTGCTCAGTGTGCTGCAAATATCTGATCAGTGTGCTGCATTGTGGGGACCACCAGTATATAATTATAGTAGTACAATACAGTAGGCCATTGCTGTGTATCTTGCAGCTCTGTGTCAAGTATACTATCTCTGTGCTGCATTATTGTGACCAGTATATAGTAGGACAGTGCAGCATTTTGGTGACCAGTAGTATACATATATAGTACAGTACAGTAAGCCATTGCTGTGTATCTTGCAGCTCTGTGTCAAGTATACTATCTCTGTGCTGCATTATTGTGACCAGTATATAGTAGGACAGTGCAGCATTTTGGTGACCAGTAGTATACATATATAGTACAGTACAGTAAGCCATTGCTGTGTATCTTGCAGCTCTGTGTCAAGTATACTATCTCTGTGCTGCATTATTGTGACCAGTATATAGTAGGACAGTGCAGCATTTTGGTGACCAATAGTATACATATATAGTACAGTACAGTAAGCCATTGCTGTGTATCTTGCAGCTCTGTGTCAAGTATACTATCTCTGTGCTGCATTATTGTGACCAGTATATAGTAGGACAGTGCAGCATTTTGGTGACCAGTAGTATACATATATAGTACAGTACAGTAAGCCATTGCTGTGTATCTTGCAGCTCTGTGTCAAGTATACTATCTCTGTGCTGCATTATTGTGACCAGTATGTATACTGTACTGTGCGACGTGTGTTATACACCTGGTGATTTTATACATCCTGTATTCTGTACTGAGCGATGTGTGAGATACACCTGGGGATTATACACCCTATATTATTATTATTATCCTTTATTTATATGGTGCCACAAGAGTTCTGCAACGCCCAATTACAGAGTACATAAATAATCAAACAGGAAAACAGCAACTTACAGTTGATGACAGTATAGGACAAGTACAGGGTAAATAAACATAGTTACATCAGGAGATGACACTGGAATAAGTATCAGGTGGCAGAAGACTGGTGGATGTGGTACAGTTGAAGATTATTAAAGTAAGACAAAGGATAAGCACATGAGGGAAGAGGGCCCTGCTCGTGAGAGCTTACAATCTAAAGGGGAGGGGTAGACAGACATGGGTGACACAGATGGGGTACATAGAGAATGTGGAACAGAGGGTTAGGATGAGATTTGGCTGGGTTTGGTGAAGAAGTGGACCCCAGAAGGCACAAGTCAATACTTAACATTGCAACATTTTACTGGGCTATGCAGGAGAAAATTAAAAATAGTGGGGGGGGGAAAGAATCGATAACTTCTACCGCTTTCAAAAAGCTGAAATAATGGACAACTACCTCATGGAAGCCAGATACAGTATACCAAACAGTACTTAGCAGAGTTAGGAATGAGTGCTTATGAAATACAGTAACATTTTGTCATAATATTTCAGAAACTGCATGGCTGGTCTCGTGCACTCTTTTGCTCTAATACACCACCTGCTTTAGGATTTATGGGTCGCTTAGCTTAGCCATCCAGCGACCACAGTGCACCCCTTTTTTTCTTTGCATCATGTGTTGTTTGGGGACTATTTTTTTAAGTGCCATCCTGTCTGACACTGCAGTGCCACTCCTAGATGGGCCAGGTGTTTGTGCCGGCCACTTCGGTCGCTTAGCTTAGTCATCCAGCGACCTCGGTGCAAATTTTAGGACTAAAAATAATATTGTGAGGTGTTCAGAATAGACTGGAAATGAGTGGAAATTATGGTTATTGAGGTTAATAATACTATGGGATCAAAATTACCCCCAAATTCTATGATTTAAGCTGTTTTTGAGGGGTTTTTGAAAAAAAATACCCGAATCCAAAACACACCCGAATCCGACAAAAAATTTTCAGGGAGGTTTTGCCAAAACACGTCCAAATCCAAAACATGGCCGCGGAACGGAATCCAAAACCAAAACACAAAACCCGAAAAAAATTCCGGTGCACATCTCTAATATATATGTATATAAAGCGCTGCGGAATATGTGTGCGCTATGGGGGTAATTCCAAGTTGATCGCAGCAGGAAATTTTTTAACAGTTGGGCAAAACCATGTGCACTGCAGGGGGGGGGGGGCAGATATAACATTTGCAGAGAGAGTTAGATTTGGGTGGGTTATTTTGTTTCTGTGCAGGATAAATACTGGCTGCTTTATTTTTACACTGCAATTTAGATTGCAGATTGAACTCACCACACCCAAATCTATCTCTCTCTGCACATGTTATATCTGCCTCCCCTGCAGTGCACATGGTTTTGCCCAATTGCTATCAAAAATCCTGCTGCGATCAACTTGGAATTACCCCCATGGTTTTGCCCAACTGCTAAAAAATTTCCTGCTGCGATCAACTCAGAATTACCCCCTATATAAATAACTGGTAATAATAATAATAATAATAATAATAATAATAATAATAATAATAATATATTAAAGTGCAATGGAATTCACTGGGCTATATAAGAAACTGTTAATATATATACATATTTATTTATTATTTATACAGCTATAGAAATATGTATATCTCTCCTTTCTCCCACACACCCTATAGTCTGTCTCTCCCCAATGATTCCATGCTGCATTCCCAGCTCCCCCACACCATCCCAAAGCCCTCTATTCCCTCACTAATCCACTCTTAGCAAGGGGAGAGACTCATTTGCCATACACTCACCAGTATCCAGACCCGGACACCGCACAGCAGGAACCATGCGGCCCTCACACTCCACCAGCAGAGGCAGCAGAGCTTAACTTGGAAGAGCGGGCGCACACTCGCGCCGCACAGTCACTGGGTGGGATAGGCTCCTGTCACTCTGAGGCTGTGCCCACACCGCCTACAGCTCACTGCTTTATTTGGACAAGATGGTTTACATCCCTGCCGGGCACTACGTGGCACATTCTTGGGGCCCCTATGACCTTTGGGCCCCGGTACAGGTGTCCCATTTGAACCCCCCCGTCGCCGGCCCTGGTTGCGGAACTTCACATCCCAGCATGATCTACCACAGTTTTGCTATTAGGGCATGCTACAGCTGTTCAAAGACATGCTGGGAAGTGTAGTTGCACATCAGCTGGAGGGCCGCATGTTAAATACCCCTGCGCTAAAGGATGAGTCCTCTCATAATTATCTCTAACAACCTACATTTTTAAAATGGTGTGCATTATATTTTGCTATCTGCTTTTTTCTCTTATACACTTTCAGAATATCCGATTGGAGACACTTTGAAGCAATCATCACTTGAAAATAATTAGTAGTAGTGATATTATCTGAGACTGGACTTTGTAAACCAAGCCATGTTACCTAAACACTTTTTAAACCATGCAGCATATATCTTTAAACACTATGGGGGGTATTCTATTAGGGTGTGGTACAGAAGGTAGATAGTAAATAGGTCGACAGTGTCTAGGTCGACCACTATTGGTCAACAGTAGCTAGGTCGACAGGGTTTCTAGGTCGACAGGGTCTCTAGGTCGACATGTTCTAGGTCGACAGGTCAAAAGGTCAACATGAGTTTTTAATGGGGGGGGTTTGTGTCGTTTTCTTCGTACAGTGACCGGGAACCCCAATTAGTGCACCGTGTCCCCTCGCATGGCTCGCTTAGCTCGCCATGCTTCGGGCAGGTTACCGTTCCCAATTGTAGTCCGCGTGGATCGTTTAGTATGAAAAGGTTCAAAAAAAGAAAAAAGTTGTGAAAAACTCATGTTGACCTTTTGACCTGTCATGTTTACCCTTTCGTGCTAAAACACTTAGTATCCATGAAAAGCCGCACACCTATTATTTTCGCGAAAAAATGGTTACTTAATTAGGCAAAACAAAATCCCTGATTACTGCTGGCATCAGGGCTAATAGGAGAATCAGTATGATATCCCGGCTGTCGGGATCCTGGTGATCAGCAGAACGACGCTGGAAACCCGACTGCCGGAATACAGGCAGCGAGCACAACGTGGCCCCTAAGGGGCTCACTGCGCTTGCCACACTTCGGGCTCGGTGGTGACCTTTGGCCACCACCAGGGCCGGTTCTTCCCTTGTGGCGCCCCGGGCAAAAATAGGGGTGTGGCTTCATATGGGGGCGTGGTCAGTTACGCCCCCATTTGTGCCCCTGTAGCGCAGCTGGAAGAAAAATAAAAATAAAATAAAAGTATACTTATAATCCCCTGATAAAGTCAGTTATTACCTAAAAACATTAAGCTATATTCTATTATGGACTAAGTACGCTATTGGCGCACTGAGTACCGTAAGGGTACGCACCTAGCGTAGCAGACGCTAGGCCGTGGGCGCGACGCACGAGCGACACGCACGCTCACGGAATGTTACACAGTAACCCTTAGTAACAACACACCTAAGGGTATGCTTACACTTTAAACCTTGGCAATGAGATATTATAACGATGTAATGCTTATAAACCTTGATAATATGAAAAGATGTTTGAGCGATTGAGATGCTCAGAAAACCCTTTACAGTAACTAGTGAAAACACAAGACCTGGTTAGGATTTAAAAACCACTTAGGCTCTAACACCCAGTGGATAATTCTTTTAGTATAAAAAGGGGAAAAACAGTACAGCTAATACACTACAAAACTAACATCAAAATCTAAACAGAATAACGAGGAATAATATGAACAATAGCGAACGATCGCAAATACAAGAAAACAGAATGAGTACACAATGAGAACAAATGGCAAACACAGAGGATAACAAAATGGCTACAGAGAACTTACACACGTGGGAATGATTCGCAGGCGCGTCCTGAATCCAGCCCTCAGCCTTCAATGTGAAAACCTTGCAGAGAGAGTGAGTGACTGGACAGGCAATGGTGGTCTTTATATACACAACATACAGTAACAATACAATGGTCCCTATAATCTCATAGTTCATTGGACACAGGAATGTGTCTCTGCATTATAACAAAAGGTCATAGGTGGGTTCGAACAGGTGGGCTGTGCCTTTCTCCAACTGCTCAGGTGGGAGGTATCCTCAGGATTCCCGCCGCATGTGTAATGAACAGCAAATACAGTAAATATCTATAAACTACTGATAAAGCTAGATATTTATCGTATATAAAACACTTTAAGAGGTCTAAGAACACTGTACGCTATCTACGTAAGAAGTACCGTAAGGGTACGCAAGTTGTGTAGCGATCGCTCAACCGTAGTCGAGACGCTTAAGCGTCACGTTCGCTTACGGCCCAGTGATCACAGGCAGGCACGCTATTGGCTGCCGACTAACGTAATGATTCACTATAGCGTAGCGGACGCTCGGGACCACGAGGAGATCACCAGCGATGCAGACGCTCACAACGTTAAACCTTTATATCTATACCTTTAACAATGAGATACACAGTATACCTTAGTGTAGAGACAGAGTGTAAGTGCAACCTGGTGTAACCTGATTAACTACAAAGCTGCTTGAGCGTCACCGACGCTCAGAGAATACTTAACACTATAAAGAATACACAGATACCTGGGCTTAGGGTCCAAAACCTATTATATGTATTATAACTATTATACTTGCAAAAGGAATCACAGTACAAATGATACACTACAATATAACATAAACCAACTAACCAGATAAACTACACAGGAAATACAATACAATACAATTTAAGGAAAATACGAGAGAAAGAGTAGAGAGAGAGAGAGAGAGATGGCTCACAGTAAGACAATATGATTACGGAGAAAACTTACGCACAAAGGGAAACGATCGCATGCGCCTCGATATCCAGCTCCCGATTATCAGCAATGAGAACCGTTGAAGAGAGTGAACTGGATACGGTCGGCCTGCTTATTTATGCCCCACACACAATACAATTCAATGGTCCCTACAATCTCATTGTTCATTGGACACAGGAATTCGGCTTCGCATTATAACAAAAGGTCATAGGTTGATTCATACAGGTGGGCTGTGACTATTTCCAACTGCTCAGGTGGGAGGGAAACTGGGTTTCCCGCCGCATGGGTAATAAAGTGCAAATAAAGTAAATGTTCATAAACTTCTTATGTCCATAACTATTCGCACGAGCGATTGATCTGCTTCAAACCAACACCGGAATATTTCTAATTAAATATTCTTCCGATGGATACTAAACACCACTGTATTACTCCTGTCTGACCCTTTGTATCAAACAAAGAGGGATTCCTCTGTTCATAAACATTCTATATTAACCAAACTTTCAGAATCTATCAAAGGGACCATGATCTACAAAATACATTATTAGTGAAAATATGTAATGATTGAGTCGCACGCTACGATCGCATAAACTCTACCGTAAATACGCATACCATGCGCCTGCGGGTGCCCGCGACTGTGAGTATGCGCACGTACGGGAGAGCGTACGCATGCGCAGCACGGACCTGTGTGAGGTGCAAATATGGTAGTGTGCATAGAGATATTTTTCTGACTTTGACACTACTTTTGTACATAACTATGCGCAGGAGCGAGCATTCTCTTCCTAACCAACACCGAAATGTTACTATTAAAATACTCTACAGGATACTAGACACCACCGTTCTACCTTTATCTGACCCTTAAGGGGAATATTCACTATAAAACACACTATGTGGGTAAAATATGTTATGATCGAGTCGCACGCTAGACGCTTACAAACTCTACCGTAAATGCGCATACACCGCGCGTGATCGCTTGAGCGATCTTACGCAAATTGCGGATATGTGCACGCACGGCAGGGCGTGTGCACGTGCAGCGGGCATGTGCATGAGGGGTTAGTACAAGGCATATGTATCAGGATATTTTTCGACTTTGACAGTCCACCCTTTGGCAGTCAACAATAACTGCCACTATCTAAACAATTAAGCAGAAAAATATATTACCATGAAATACCTTATTATGATTGGGAGTAGGGAGGAGAGGAGAAGGTGGGAAATGTATGACCTAGTGAGATAGTAAAAAGCATGTATGTATGAAATCCATGTCTGAGGGGTCATGTATCATTGTGCCGTACATGTTCTAAAAATAAGCTTCGAGGTATTGCGAAGTATACATTGAATCCTTCTTATCCTATATTAAGGGTCTGTAAGTGGGCTAACAAACTCTACCGAGCTCTTTTCGGCTTTTTAGTTCCAACAAATGGGGTGCTCATTAGTTGATGATACATGAAGGGGGAAAATATGTGAGTGCTAATATATGTGTCTATATCACCTGTCGACTATGTGTGCCACTACCTGAAGATAGAAGAGATGAAGATAAGAAACATGCGTTATAAATGCATTCGTATGAATATGTATATATGTGGTCGTCCTTGGGCGTCTGTTGGAGTCTTGTTGATGTCTTGTTGATGTCTTGTCCGGATTGCTGTATCTTTGCTGTGTGGCAAGCAAAGCTCTTCAAGTGTCCATAAAAATTAAAGTCTCTAACAGTTCATCAAATGGCTGTGACAAAGTTCATCAATGGTCTGTATAATGGGTCATCAAAATCTTCTTCCGAGTCGGTGTCTTTTTACCTTGGAGAAAAACAAAGGAGAAACGGGTGAAAGAAACGGACCGTGGAATCACGTCTTATCACAACATTGTCTCGATTGATGGGTCATATATTAAACTAGTTGTTGTTACAATGCCCTCGCTCCTCAAACTCATCAATTTGGTACTTCGCTTGCAATTCATTAAAATTCGAACACATCTGAATATCAAACCAATCATTATGACAACTCCTAGGATACATAAGAGGAATTTCCCTACAGTAACGATAACATTTTGAGCCCATTCTCCTAAACCTGAGAACCAATTGCGTGGGTTCAACCATGATACCCAGCCGGTCAGTTCATTACCCACAGAAGCAAGGGTAAGGTTGTGTCTCCTTCGGAACTCCCACTTCAATTGCAAGATATCGTCCATCTTTTGATCTATGACCTCGGTTAGGTCCTCAGTGCTGTTTGTGATGTATGTACAACACTTCACTCCATACTGAGTTGCTAGGGTGACACAATACCCTCCTGTCACTGCTGTGATGTAATTAAGAACTATCCTGTGCTGGATCAGTTCCGTTTTGTAAGCTTGCAATTCTCTCCCAGTATATCTAAAGGTGTCATCATACATCTCGGTGATATTGTCTATCAGGTTCGCTAGCGCGGTAATATACCTAAAATTTATAACTTCACTGGCGGTAAGGGTGATATCTAGCGCGAGCAGGAGTTGAATCCCGGTGGATTCGTGGATCAAATCAGAGGCTGCATGCTCTGTCCTATCTATAAGGTGTCTCTTTACAATGTGTTCGTAATGGGTGTGAGTGTAAGGAGCTTGAGCATTGCGGTGAACGTCTTTCATTCTATCATGGGTAATGGTCATTACTTCCGGTAACACTCTTCCAATGTAACACAATCCCTCTGAGTTTGGGGCAAGCCACTTATACGCCTTCCTCCCACATATGGAATATGCATCATCGGGGAGGATATATGGGACAGAATATGACATCACCATATTACAAACCTTCCAGGTGAAAAATCCTATCCCTAACTCTCTCATCTGACTAGTGCACGTATCAGGTTGTATGATATGCGCACAGTATCCTGGTGATACTTCTCCAACTCGCATGGGCCTACTTCCTAGAGTGTACCTATATTGGAAATATCTTCCACTGTTGGCTATTTGGCGTATAAGCTCTGAATCTACGGGCATTCTATCGGCTCTGTGTGAGAATGTCATGGCTCAGTTGTTCCATGTCACTTCCCAATTTCCCGGCTTTCGGGGATTGGAAATGTTAAAACATATTAAGGACCTATCCACATGATATTGGTGGAGCTTCAAACTAGGAGGCCTAGAAACATTAAATTTCTTGTCCACCGGTCTCCCATCCCTTAATTCAAGTACCTCATCTATCGTTAAAGAGTACGGCACTAGTCCTGACTTTCTATGACCTTGAGGTACTTGTGAGCACACCCAGCATTCCGTTTGGTTTAAAACCTTACCCACTAATGAGTGATAGTCACTCAATGGATGACGGTCCATATTGATATTAATGCTGGACTGACATCTCTGGATGCACCCGTCCTCAACTATGTTGTCACAATTCCTACATATACAATTCTCTTCAGCTAACAATCCTTCACAATGTCTGTTAGTGTCATGGCTACCAGATCGTTTTCTGATACTCGCCTTTGCTCGGTGATTGTGTTGCTCTCGGAATTCTACGAATCCATCCTGATCATCAGAACCCATTCCAGATCCTTTCTCGACCTCACTGGTACTCTCACCGAAACAGACTGCTCTGGTCAACAACAGGGTCAACAGGAAAACACAGACGGCAGTCTCTTGGGGCGAGTCCATCTTACAGGAGGAGAAAGAAAGAGTTGTAATGGGGGAAAGAAAACAACTAGGAGGGAAAGAAAGCTTGGCGCGACAACCGCCTCTGATCTTGTAGTTCTCTGTGCTCAGGTGCCGTGACAACAGTCCTGCCTCTCAGCCTTCCCGGAACAGACACTCCAGTGATATGGTTTCCTCCACACTCTGCTCTTTGTCACGGGCTCTCTCTGGATCAGCGACCTTCTTACAGTGGGACGAGTGGACCCAAGTCTCTCTTTCGGCAACCTTCAATGCTGTCATGCTGGTCAATAAGACTTGGTATGGTCCTTCCCAACGGTCAATCAGGCAACCTGAGCGTAGAAAATTCCGAATCATTACATAATCCCCAGGTTCAATGTCATGACAATTACTATCTGGCAGATCAGAAATCACCAGCTTTAGATTGCTATTCTGATTCCTCAACTGCTTGCTCATCTTAACCAAATACTTTACAGTGACTTCATTGTTACATTTCAAATCATCCTGGGGATCAATCATTACATGGGGTTGTCGACCAAAAAGAATTTCAAAGGGGGACAGATTAAGAGGGGACCTGGGAGTGGTTCTGATGCTGTACAATACAAGTGGCAAAGCTTCTGTCCACAACAATCCAGTTTCAGCCATTACTTTGCTCAACTTGTTCTTAATAGTGCTGTTTACTCTTTCCACTATCGCACTCGCCTGTGGGCGGTACGGAGTATGCAGCTTACTATTAATTCCCATTAATTTGCACATTGCCTGAAAGACTTCACCTGTAAAATGGGTACCCCTATCACTTTCAATTATCCTAGGGATACCATACCTGCACACAAATTCCTGCACTATTTTCTTTGCAGTAAACGTAGCGGTATTTGTGGCAGCGGGGAACGCTTCAACCCAATTTGAAAACACATCAATACAAACCAATACATACTTTAAATTTCTACAGGGTGGCAATTGTATGAAATCAATTTGTATTACCTGAAAAGGGCTGTCCGTTGGCGGAATATGGGGTGGTTCTGTTGGTATCGCCTTTCCAATGTTCTTCCTCAAGCAGGTGACGCATGTCATTGCCCTCTTACTCGCATGGGAAGAAAATCCTGGTGCACACCAGTAGGCTCTTACCAACTTGCACAAACCTTCTTTACCTAGATGAGTCAGCCCATGTGCCGCCTCCGCTAAACTCGGAAGGTATGCTCTGGGTGCCACTGGCTTACCCTGTCCATCTGTCCAGAGTCCTGAGGACTCCTGGCCACATCCTTTTGACCTCCAGACTGCCTTTTCCTGTGGAGAACACAAATCTTGCATTTCACTCAATTTCTGTGTGCTGACAGTGTTGAATACCATCAGTGGTGTGATGTCTGTCTGTATGGGGGTACTGGCTGCTAATTTAGCAGCTTCGTCTGCCCGGCTGTTACCAAGTGACACTGGGTCTTGGCTGTACGTGTGGGCTTTACACTTGATAACAGCCACTCTGTCAGGTTCCTGTATTGCTGCTAAAAGTCTTTTGATGTGGGTCGCATGCGCCACGGGTGTGCCAGCTGCCGTCATGAAATTTCTGAGGCGCCATAGGGCCCCGAAATAATGCACTACTCCAAAGGCATACCTAGAATCCGTGTAGATATTGGCTGACTTACCTTTAGCCAATTCACACGCTCTGGTTAGGGCGACCAGCTCAGCAACTTGTGCTGAGTGAGGTGGGCCCAGGGGTTCCGCTTCTATGGTACCTTTGTCATCTACGACTGCGTATCCAGTACACAAGTCTCCCGAGTCCGTCTGTCTGTGGCAACTACCGTCAGTGTAGAAAGTAAAATCTACACCTTCCAGTGGGTTGTCACTGATGTCAGGCCTTGCAGTGAAATTTTGGGTCAAATATTCCATACAATCATGTGTGTCAGTGTCTGTACTAAATCCTTCTTCACCATTACTCTCATCCCCCTCCCTTTGTACCTGTCCAGGCACACCTGGGAGATACGTTGCAGGATTTAGTGCGCTGCATCTCCTTATGGTGATGTTTACAGGGGCCATTAGTGCTAATTCCCACCTTGTAAACCGTGCGGATGAGACGTGTCTGGTTTGGGCAGAATTCAGTAAGGCTGACACTGCATGAGGTGTATGGATGGTCAGGTTGTGTCCTAGCACTACATCTTCGCTTTTACTCACTAGCAATGCTATCGCTGCAACACTTCGCAAGCATGTGGGGAGGGATCGTGTTACCGTGTCTAGCTGAGCGCTGTAGTAGGCTACTGGCCTGCTGGCATCACCATGCTTCTGGGTTAAGACACCTGCCGCACACCCAGCACTTTCCGTACCGTACAGTTCAAAGGGTTTCCCATAATCTGGCATACCTAAAGCTGGTGCCTGCGTTAGGCACTGTTTGAGTCTCTCAAATGCCAGTTCGGACTCATCTGTATGCGAAATCCGATCTGGTTTGTTTGATGAGACCATCTCTTGTAAAGGTAAGGCTAGTATGGAAAACCCTGGGATCCAGTTACGGCAGTACCCACACATTCCTAGGAAAGTGCGAATCTGTTGCTGGGTTTGTGGCAGAGTCATGTCGCGAATCGCCTGTACTCTATCAGCAGTGAGGTGTCTCAGTCCTTGCGTCAAGCAATGTCCCAAATATTTTACCTTGGTCTGGCATAATTGCAACTTATCCTTTGAAACCTTGTGTCCCGTATCAGAAAGATGAAACAGAAGCTGTTTCGTGTCTTTCAAGGACGATTCGAGTGAATCAGAACACAGCAGTAAGTCATCTACATACTGTATTAATACTGATCTGCTCTCAGGTTGAAAGGATTGTAGCACAATCATGCAAAGCCTGTGAGAAAATACTTGGGCTGTCAATGAAACCTTGTGGTAAACGAGTCCAGGTGTACTGTACTCCTCTGTATGTGAATGCAAACAAATATTGGCTGTCAGGGTGCAGAGGTACCGAGAAGAAGGCAGAGCAGAGGTCAATAACAGTTAAAAATTTCGCAGTGGGAGGGATTTGCATAAGGATGACGGCTGAATTTGGCACTACGGGGAATTGGCTCTCAACTATTTTGTTGATCCCCCTTAGATCCTGCACTAGCCTGTAACCCCTCCCCCCGCTCTTTTTCACAGGGAAGATGGGACTATTGGCAGTGCTGGACGTCCTAACCAGAATGCCCTGTTGTAGCAAGCGCTCTATTACTGGGTAAACTCCTAACTCCACCTCTGGCTTCAGAGGATACTGTGGGATTTTTGGAGCTATCCTACCATCTTTTACTTGGACTACTACAGGAGCTACATTTGCCATTAATCCAGTGTCTTGTCCATCCTTGGTCCAAAGTGACTCCGGTATCTGGGAAATCATTTTCTCTACTTTGGACGGACACCTATCTGTAACAGCAGTGTGTGACATTAACCTTTGTGGGGAGTCTAGCATATCCTGTACTTCCTGAGCGTGATTCTCGGGTATATCTAAGAACACACCTCCAGGAGTACAATATATGACACACCCCATCTTGCACAGTAAATCTCTCCCAAGTAGATTAGTCGGAGCCGATGCAGCTAGCAGAAAGGAGTGCTTGGTCTGCAAAGGCCCTATCGTAATCTCTGCTGGTTTGCTTAAAGGGTAGTGTTGTACTACTCCTGTTACTCCCATGGCTGGAATTGTTTTACCAGTGGTCTTCATACCCACTGTTGAATTTAACACTGACTTGGCCGCCCCCGTGTCTACAAGGAAAGGTAGAGATCTACCAGCTACATCAATTGTTACCTCGGGTTCACTTCCAAGGCTCGCAATTAATTTCACTGTCTGCAGACTACAGGTGTGGCCCCACCCCTATTGTATGTGGTGACCTCCCCGCAGCGCGCTGGCAGCTACAACATGTGAAGGGGGTAACTGGGAATTTTCAGAGACTTGCCAGTCTCTTTTTGGTGGGTACCTTCTTGTTTCCCCTGCATGTGGCTCATAACTCCGTCTCTGCGGTCCCTGATCCCAATTACGTGTGTCATGTCGTTGTCTAGGGGGTTGATATACCTTATATGGTTCGTTAAACATACAATTCCGTGCATAATGCCCTTCCCTCTGGCAGGTATAACATTTTATCACATTTGACTTACCCACAGGGGTCTGGGGCTTAGGCTGAGGTGGCTTCGTTGTAAGGGCTTGTATACTTACTGCCATCAGCTTATTGCCCTGTGACTCCCTGTGTCTCATGATGTTCCGATCATGTTCAATAGCGGTCTCTCTCAAAGCAGCCACCAACATACCTCTCCAGTTGGGTTGAGTGGTCTGTACCCTTGTCCTCAACACTTCCTTTAAACCATCCATTAATACAGAAACTGCTACTTCCCTATGGTGCACATTTGTCTTAATGTCTTCTATTCCAGTGTACCTAGCCATTTCCTGCTGTGCCCGATGGAAATAATCAGAAGCAGTTTCCCCTTCTTTTTGTCTTATAGAGAAGATTTTGTTCCACTTGACAACAGTTGGGAAATATACTCCTAACTGCAGGTTGATACGTTTTACATTGTCCTGATTGTACTCATCAGTGAGAGGTACCTCTTCATCTAACCTACAATCAGTGATAAATTTCGCAGAGTCGATATTGGGGGGCAAGCATGCCCTCAGCAATGTCCGCCAATCTTTGTTATAGGGTTCTGCGGAGTTACCTAATTCTCTAATGAACCTTTGGCTTGCAACTAGATCTTTCCTAGGATCAGGGAATTCAGACATAATTGTTCCTAATTCTGTCCGGGAAAAGGGACAATGCATTGCAATGTTCCTGATGGGAGTGACTCCTGTAGCGTCAGTTTTTCCATTTGGTACTGCAATTACCCTGACAGGATTAAGTTCAATCACATCACTCTGGGTTGATTCTACAATGTGTGGTGTAATTGTTTCTGCATAATGTACAGTACCGTACTTACCTGCGGACACGACCTCACCTGTCCCTCCACTAGGTGCCTTAGCTACTCCTCTTACTGGTTGGGCCGTGCCCACTGTAGTCTCTCTTATGGTGGCTGCTAGAGAGAGTGCCGATATTGTAGTAGGCCCATCTTCCTGGTCACAGTCCTGAGGGAAGTTTAAGACAGGATACAACTTGCACGGGTTAACATTAGCATCAATACACTTATCTACTTTACTCTTATCATTTATACATTTATTAAGTGCACTTTTATCATATACCAGTATGCCATTCTCTGTAGCCATTTTCTCTCCTGTTATGTATGGTGGTGGTGCGGTAGCTATCAGTTTCCTGATAGGATTGGAACCAGCTGCTTGAGCTAATCCTCTTTGTATCTCGCCTTCCTGTTGCCATAACTGTAAATAATCATAATGTCTAATCCGTTGCTTGCCGGATTTTATTAGACATATCCTTCTCCTTAAATTTTACAAAACCTCAGGATTAAAACTGCCTACCCTGGGAAACTTCTCCCCATCGTTCACAGTCATACGTTCCCACTCATTGCATAAAACCTCTGCGTGTGATCCATATTTTTCACACATTATGTACCTCGCCGAGCCGGCTGGCCGCGGAATAATATCAACCTGAACCTTGGTTGATCGTCCCTTACTTGAGCAACTGGCCCCCATTCTTTGCAGGTATTGCCTTCTCAGCGAATTCCTACAAAAACCACGTTCCCAGAGGTAAGGCGACGGTGAAAGTCCAACGAGTGCCTTCACCCACTCTCGCCCACGTCGACCAATATGCCCACACACTGCTTCAGCGCTGGCGTACTCAACCCAGGGCCCCTATGTGACCTCTATTTACTGGGGCGTGTGGGAGTATGCTACCCTCCCCAGTAAGTATCAGTTGCTAGAGAATTCCTGAGTGAACAGCGAACCTCCCTTAAAATAAAAAAAAGCTACACAAATCACGTTAGAATGTACAAATAGTGTTTATGATCCCGCAAAGCGTACGCAAATTGCGTAATGGGTATCAAGGTAACCAACTAATGCACACAATTACATGCGGTACAGTCGCAATGCGTATAAGTAACTATTACTTATCCGCAGAACGACCAGCGGAATCGGTTGTTTAGGCTGCGAAACCTTCAGCCGGAGTGTATTCTCAAAACGGGCCTATATGGGTACTGCGCCAACCCCCAGAGTTGCGCTCTCTACCTCTGACCTTTCTTAAGTCAGGGTCTTCAGAAACTTCGTATATGTACTTTTAACGGCTTTCTGACTTTCGCGGACCTTCTGGTCTGCTGTAACACTAATTGCTCCTTTTACCTTATTGACTTTTAACGTGAGATGGCCTTCTCCCACGCCACCACGTGTTCACTTCACGGGTATCCTTCTACGAGATCTCAAATTCCAGGGTTCACACCAAAAAAAACTTTACTTGCATACACACGCTCTTTCACTTCATATATACTTTGATTTTTCTGTACAGAAAATTTATTTCATTCAGGTAATACAGGCTAATCCCAGAGGTAATGCAACGAGAGGAGGATCTTTTTAAACAAAATTTTGGAAACTGAACAAATTTGTGCTATTATCGCGCGGCTTCCGTATCGCCTACTAAAACAATGCTATCGTGTGATTTGTATTTAGTGGGCGTATCCGTACGCACGTTGCGTGATATACGCCACGTGTGTAGGCCTTTGCGTTGCGTACACTGTCTCGCACTCGGTCAGAGACACGTGTACACAGGCCGGATACGTCCGCAGTAACACAAATAACACGCTTCTATAAATGCAAACAATATTTAACTATAATCGTTTACCAAACACCACACAGTATCTCCTGTATAAACCTTTATAACTGGGTCAGGCTGCGTGCGTGTTTTACAATTACTCCCTTAAGTATTACTTTTACTTTTAACTAAATAGCAACAAATTTTCTCAGCACGTGATCAATGCTAATGGCAAACAGAAAGGTAGATATGTGAAAATACGCAAATGGAAATACAAGTGTGTGCGTGTGTTGCGTGCGCAATTTTCACCAATACAGAAATTTAAACAGATTTAAAAGACAATAGCTTAACGTTCTTACCTTTCGGTTCCAGATCCCACCAGCATCCCTACAAACCAAACGGAGCAGACGCTTATCTAATCAGCACTTACCGTATCCCCAACCACCAAACGGCTAACAGGGGATACTACCTTCCCACCCTTTTCTGATGGATAAAGTCTGCCTGGTTCCGCTTGGTTGCGGATATGAGGAGGCCCGGACGATGCCCCCAATTGATAAAGTCAGTTATTACCTAAAAACATTAAGCTATAGTCTATTATGGACTAAGTACGCTATTGGCGCACTGAGTACCGTAAGGGTACGCACCTAGCGTAGCAGACGCTAGGCCGTGGGCGCGACGCACGAGCGACACGCACGCTCACGGAATGTTACACAGTAACCCTTAGTAACAACACACCTAAGGGTATGCTTACACTTTAAACCTTGGCAATGAGATATTATAACGATGTAATGCTTATAAACCTTGATAATATGAAAAGATGTTTGAGCGATTGAGATGCTCAGAAAACCCTTTACAGTAACTAGTGAAAACACAAGACCTGGTTAGGATTTAAAAACCACTTAGGCTCTAACACCCAGTGGATAATTCTTTTAGTATAAAAAGGGGAAAAACAGTACAGCTAATACACTACAAAACTAACATCAAAATCTAAACAGAATAACGAGGAATAATATGAACAATAGCGAACGATTGCAAATACAAGAAAACAGAATGAGTACACAATGAGAACAAATGGCAAACACAGAGGATAACAAAATGGCTACAGAGAACTTACACACGTGGGAATGATTCGCAGGCGCATCCTGAATCCAGCCCTCAGCCTTCAATGTGAAAACCTTGCAGAGAGAGTGAGTGACTGGACAGGCAATGGTGGTCTTTATATACACAACATACAGTAACAATACAATGGTCCCTATAATCTCATAGTTCATTGGACACAGGAATGTGTCTCTGCATTATAACAAAAGGTCATAGGTTGGTTCGAACAGGTGGGCTGTGCCTTTCTCCAACTGCTCAGGTGGGAGGTATCCTCAGGATTCCCGCCGCATGTGTAATGAACAGCAAATACAGTAAATATCTATAAACTACTTTTGTACATAACTATGCGCAGGAGCGAGCATTCTCTTCCTAACCAACACCGAAATGTTACTATTAAAATACTCTACAGCTGGATACTAGACACCACCGTTCTACCTTTATCTGACCCTTCCTATCATGCAAAGAGGAATTTCTCTGTCCAAGAACCGTTTAAACTAAACATACTTTCTGACATTGTTAAGGGGAATATTCACTATAAAACACACTATGTGGGTAAAATATGTTATGATCGAGTCGCACGCTAGACGCTTACAAACTCTACCGTAAATGCGCATACACCGCGCGTGATCGCCGGAGCGATCTTACTCAAATTGTGGATATGTGCACGCACGGCAGGGCGTGTGCACGTGCAGCGGGCATGTGCATGAGGGGTTAGTACAAGGCATATGTATCAGGATATTTTTCGACTTTGACACCCCGCTCCTGATTCCAGACCTCCTCCTCCGCCGGCGCCGCTCTTCTCCAGTCCTCGGATCTATGGGAGAGATGTCATTACGTCTCTCCCATAGCACAGCATAGACACTAGAGGTCAATTATGACCCCTAGTGTCTGTGCCACTATGCTGTGCGGTGTGCGATGATGTCATCGTGCACCGCACAGCAAAGGTCCTCTCCATGAAGAGAAACTAGACGCATAGCGTCTAGTTTCCCTTCATGGAGAGGACCTTTGCTGTGCAGTGCGCGATGACGTCATCGCGCACCGCACAGCACAGGTCCTCTCCAAGAAGGGAAACTAGACGCGTAGCGTCTGGTTCCCTTCAAAGCGGGGGACCAGCGGTGGGCACAGCGGGGGGCACAGTGGCGGATCTTGCCATGGTGCGGCGCCCCCCGGATGGCGCCGGCGCCCTCCGGAAGGCGGCGCCCCGGGCAAAAGTACTGCTTGCCCGTGGCAAGATCCGCCACTGGCCACCACACTAATCTGTTCCTTCTCGGGTGGTTGCGTGGACCACCACCCAAGTGGGGGATTCAGGCAGCGGGCGGTATTCAGACTGCCGGGGTTGCGACCGTCTGCAATTCACCGGGTGTTGGGATTCCGGTGTCGGTATCCTGACTGCCGGGATCCCGACAGCTGGCAACGTGATTGCCTCCCCTAATAGGAATGCCTCCCCTAATATCTTTTTGGACACCACCCCATACACGCACGCAGGAGGTTTCTGAATACCTAAAAACGTGGTACACTAATGGGGCTTGTTTGTGGCTGAAATGTGACAAAACACCCAAAAAGCAAAAAATAATAATGGTATCTACCTTTTTTGTTGACCATTTACATGTCGACCTTTTGACCCTATCGTCCTTTCCTACTGTCTACCTATTCCATGTCGACCTTTTGCCCTGTCGATATTTTGACCCAGTTGACCTAATGCATATCTACCATTAGTGCTAGACCTATTGACTGTAGAACTTTTTAGTGTAGATCTAATGATCCACACCCATTCCAAATAGAGCCATTGCTCAAGTGAAAAGATCTCATACGTTTCAGAAGGTTTGTGTTACTGTGACCATCCAAGTTTTTGCAGTTTCTGAGTAGCTCTGGACTTACTCAGCCGCTGCGATCACTTCAGTCTTTTTGGTCCCGGAATTGATGTCAGACACCCGCCCTGTAAACGCTTGGACACGCCTGCGTTTTTGCAAACACTCTCAGAAAACGGTCAATTGACACCCACAAACGCCCTCTTTCTGTCAATCACTTTGCGATCGGCTGTGCGAATGGATTCTTCATTAAATCTATCGGCCAGCACCGATCCTCTTTGTACCCATATGACACACCTGCGCAATGCGCTGCATACGCATGCGCAGTTTTGCCGAGAATTATCCTGATCGCAGCGCTGCAAAAAGTTGCTAGTGAACGATCAACTCGGAATGACTCCCATAGCCTATTACTGGGCACACACGCCTATTTTACCATTTAATAATGTATTTATTTATATATTAACAGTTTCGTATATAGCGCAGCATATACCGTTGCGCTTTACAATTGGAACTACAGCCCTGCTGACAAGCTTACAATCTACAGGGAAATAGGCATTGATACACTAGGATAGATGCTGCCTATTGCACAATGGGCCTTGGGGTCATTCCGAGTTGATCGCATGTAGCAACTTTTTGCTGCCCGTGCGATCAACTAGACGCCGCCTATGGGGGAGTGGATTTCTGCATAGCAGGGCTGCGAACACTTGTGCAGCCCTGCTATGCAAAAAAAGTTTTGTGTAAAAGAAGACCAGGGTAAGAGGTACTTACCATGTACGATCGATCCAGCATTGCAGATGCTGGTACTGACGTCAGATATCCGCCCTCTAAACGCCCGGACACGCCTGCGTTGGACTTACCACTCCCTGATAACGATAAGTTGACTCCCCGGTCCGCCTTCCTCTTGTCAATCTTCTTGTGGTCGCTGCTGTGACCGCTTTCTTCGTTCGCGGCATCGCTACCCGGTGATGGCCGTCGCCAGGCAACGACGCACCTTCGCAATGCGGCCGCCGCGCATGCGTAGTTCCGACCCGATTGTACGGCTGTGAGGAAGTGCAGCATGCAATCGGGTCGGAATGACCCCCATAATTCAGACCTGATCGTAGCAGCAACTTTGATAGCAGTTGGCCAAAACCATGCGCACTGCAATGGGGCAGGGTCGGCTCCAGGCCTACTAGCACCCTGAGCGAGAAAATGTAATAGCGCCCCCCAAACCGGGCGCTCCGGGGAAAGTGGGTGTGGCCTCCTGGGAAAGTGGGCGTGGCCTCATAACTTCATATTATCAAACTATAAATATATTTTCACACACCCTCTACGCACACAATTAGCAGCATTACACAAAACAGCCACAGTAGTGTTACTTACACACAATGTCTCCAGTATAGTGCAAGATACACATACTGTGCAGTGCCAGATAGACATGATATGCCCCCCTGCAGTGCCAGCTACACATGACATGCCCCGCAGCAGTGCCAGCTACACATGACATGTCCTGCAGCAGTGCCAGATACATAAATGGCAACACAGTGCAGATATGCCCCCACAGTGCCAGATACATAAATGCCCCCACAGTGCCAGATACATAAATGCCCCCACAGTGCCAGATACATATATGCCCCCACAGTGCCAGATACATAAGTTCCCCCACACTGCCAGATACATAAGTGCCCCCACAGTGCCAGATACATAAATGCCCCCACAGTGCCAGAAATATAAATGCCCCCCAGTGCCACAAACTTAAATGCCCCAACAGTGCAGATATGCCCCCACAGTGCCAGATACATAAATGCCCCCAGTGCCAGAAATATAAATGCCCCCACAGTGCAGATATGCCCCCACAGTGCCAGAAACATAAATGCCCCCACAGTGCAGATATGCCCCCACAGTGCCAGATACATAAATGCCCCCACAGTGCAGATATGCCCCCACAGTGCCAGATACATAAATGCCCCCACAGTGCCAGATACATAAATGCCCCCAGTGCCAGAAACATAAATGCCCCCACAGTGCAGATATGCCCCCACAGTGCCAGATACATAAATGCCCCCAGTGCCAGAAACATAAATGCCCCCACAGTGCCAGATACATAAATGCCCCCAGTGCCAGAAACATAAATGCCCCCACAGTGCAGATATGCCCCCACACTGCCAGATACATAAATGCCCCCAGTGCCAAAAACATAAATGCCCCCACAGTGCAGATATGCCCCCATAGTGCCAGATACATAAATACCCCAGTGCCAGAAACATAAATGCCCCCACAGTGCAGATATGCCCCCACATTGCCAGAAACATAAATGCCCCCATAGTGCCAGATACATAAATGCCCCCAGTGCCAGAAACATAAATGCCCCCACAGTGCAGATATGCCCCCACAGTGCCAGATACATAAATGCCCCATAGTGCCAGAAACATAAATGCCCCCACAGTGCCGGATACATAAATGCCCCCAGTGCCAGAAACATAAATGTCCCCACAGTGCAGATATGCCCCCACAGTGCCAGATACATAAATGTCCCCAGTGCTAGAAACATAAATGCCCCCACAGTGCCAGATACATAAATGCCCCCACAGTGCCAGATACATAAATGCCCCCAGTGCCAGAAACATAAATGCCCCCACAGTGCCAGATACATAAATGCCCCCAGTGCCAGAAACATAAATGCCCCCACAGTGCAGATATGCCCCCACAGTGCCAGATACATAAATGCCCCCAGTGCCAGAAACATAAATGTCCCCACAGTGCAGATATGCCGCCACAGTGCCAGATACATAAATGCCCCCACAGTGCAGATATGCCACCACAGTGCCAGATACATAAATGCCCCCACAGTGCCAGATACATAAATGCCCCCAGTGCCAGAAACATTAACGCCCCCACAGTGCAGATATGCCCTCACAGTGCAAGATACATAAATGCCCCCAGAGCCAGAAACATAAATGCCCCCACAGTGCAGATATGCCCCCACAGTGCCAGATACATAAATGCCCCCACAGTGCCAGATACATAAATGCCCCCAGTGCCAGAAACATAAATGCCCCCACAGTGCAGATATGCCCCCACAGTGCCAGATACATAAATGCCCCAAGTGCCAGAAACATAAATACCTTCACAGTGCAGATATGCCCCCACAGTGCCAGATACATAAATGCCTCCAGTGCCAGAAACATAAATGCCCCCACAGTGCAGATGTGCACCCACAGTGCCAGATACATAAATGCCCCCAGTGCCAGAAACATAAATGCCCCCACAGTGCCAGATACATAAATGCCCCCATAGTGCCAGAAACATAAATGCCCCCAAAGTGCAGATATGCCCCCACAGTGCCAGATACATAAATGCCCCCAGTGCCAGAAACATAAATGCCCCCACAGTGCAGATATGCCGCCACAGTGTCAGATACATAAATGCCCCAAGTGCCAGAAACATAAATACCCCCACAGTGCAGATATGCCCCCACAGTGCCAGATACATAAATGCCTCCAGTGCCAGAAACATAAATGCCCCCACAGTGCAGATATGCACCCACAGTGCCAGATACATAAATGCCCCCAGTGCCAGAAACATAAATGCCCCCACAGTGCCAGATACATAAATGCCCCCAGTGCCAGAAACATAAATGCCCCCAAAGTGCAGGTATGCCCCCACAGTGCCAGATACATAAATGCCCCCAGTGCCAGAAACATAAATGCCCCCACAGTGCAGATATGCCGCCACAGTACCAGATACATAAATGCCCCCACAGTGCATATATGCCCCCACAGTGCCAGATACATAAATGCCCCCCAGTGCCAGAAACATAAATGCCCCCACAGTGCCAGATACATAAATGCCCCCAGTGCCAGAAACATAAATGCCCCCACAGTGCAGATATGCCCCCACAGTGCCAGATACATAAATGCCCCCAGTGCCAGAAACATAAATGCCCCCACAGTGCAGTTATGCCCCCACAGTGCCAGATACATAAATGCCCCCAGTACCAGAAACATAAATGCCCCCACAGTGCAGATATGCCCCCACAGTGCCAGATACATAAATGCTCCCACAGTGCCAGATACATAAATGCCCCAGTGCCAGATACATAAATGCCCCCAGTGCCAGAAACATAAATGCCCCGACAGTGCAGATATGCCCCCACAGTGCCAGATACATAAATGCCCCCAGTGCCCGAAACATAAATGCCCCCACAGTGCAGATATGCCCCCACAGTGCCAGATGCATAAATGCCCCCACAGTGCAGATATGCCCCCACAGTGCCAGATACATAAATGCCCCCACAGTGCCAGATACATAAATGCCCCCAGTGCCAGAAACATAAATGCCCCCACAGTGCAGATATGCCCCCACAGTGCCAGATACATAAATGCCCCCAGTGCCAGATACATAAGTGCCCCCACAGTGCCAGATACATAAATGCCCCCACAGTGCCAGATATATAAATGCCCCTGTGCCAGAAACATAAATGCCCTCACAGTGCAGATATGCCCCCACAGTGCCATATACATAAATGCCCACAGTGCCAGAAACATAAATGCCCCCACAGTGCCAGAAACATAAATGCCCCCACAGTGCAGATATGCCCCCACACTGCCAGATACATAAATGCCCCCAGTGCCAGAAACATAAATGCCCCCACAGTGCCAGTTACATAAATGCCCCCAGTGCCAGAAACATAAATGCCCCCACAGTGCAGATATGCCCCCACAGTGCCAGATACATAAATGCCCCCAGTGCCAGAAACATAAATGCCCCCACAGTGCAGATATGCCCCCCCAGTGCCAGATACATAAATGACCCCAGTGCCATAAACCTAAATTCCCCCACAGTGCAGATATGCCCCCACATTGCCACATACATAAATGCCCCCATAGTGCCAGATACATAAATGCCCCCAGTGCCAGAAACATAAATGCCCCCACAGTGCCAGATATATAAATGCCCCCAGTGCCAGAAACATAAATGCCCCCACAGTGCAGATATGCCCCCCCAGTGCCAGATACAGTAATGCCCCCAGTGCCAGAAACATAAATGCCCCCACAGTGCCAGATACATAAATGCCCCCAGTGCCAGAAACATAAATGCCCCCACAGTGCAGATATGCCCCCACACTGCCAGATACATAAATGCCCCCACAGTGCAGATATGTCCCCACAGTGCCAGATACATAAATGCCCCCACAATGCAGATATGCCCCCAGAGTGCCAGGTACATAAATGCCCCCACAGTGCCAGAAACATAAATTCCCCCACAATGCCATATACATAAATGCCCCCAGTGGCAGATACATAAATACCCCCATAGTGCAGCTATGACCCCACAGTGCCAGATATTCACTCACGGGTCACAATACCTGCGGTGCTGGGAGCCGGGAGGGGGAGTCCTGCTGTGGGCGCGGGCGGACGGATCAAAACTCCTGTGTGCGTACTATGCGCGCTGCGCGGCGTCTGACGTCAGACGCCAGCGCCGCACAGCACGCTGCATAGCGCGCACACAAGCGGCCAGGGCCGGGACACTTCAGGCCAGATCCAGGCAGGAATATGGCAGCACCAGCGTGCGGCGCCCATTAAGTGTGGCGCCCCGCGCGGCCGCTTTATTCGAACATGCCTGGAGCCGGCCCTGCAATGGGGGCAGATATAACATGTGCAGAGAGAGTTAGATTTGGGTGGGGTGTGTTCAATCTGAAATCTAAATTGCAGTGTAAAAATAAAGCAGACATTATTTACCCTGCACAGAAACAAAATAACCCACCCAAATCTAACTCTCTCTGCAAATGTTATATCTGCTCCCCCTGCAGTGCACATGATTTTTGCCTAACTGCTAACAAAGTTGCTGCTACGATCAGGTCTGAATTAGGCCCAAAATCTGTGAGGCTATGGTCATTCTGAGTTGTTCGCTAGCTGTTTTTGGTCGCTGCACAGCGATCAGGCAAAAAAATGGCACTTCTGCGCATGCGTATGCGGCGCAATGCGCACGCGCGACGTACTTTCACAACAGCCGATGCAGTTTCACACAAGGCCTAGCGACGCTTTTCAATTGCACTGCTGGTCGCAGAGTGATTGACAGGAAGTGGGTGTTTCTGGGAGGTAACTGACCGTTTCCGGGGAGTGTGTGGAAAAACGCAGGCATTCCAGATAAAAACGCAGGTGTGACTGGTGAAACGTAGGCATGGCTGGCCGAACGTGGGGCGTGTTCGTGACGTCAAAACAGGAACTTATTATTAGTCTGCAGTGATCGCAAGCTAGGAGTAGGTCTGGAGCTACTCTGATGCTGCACAAAATTATTTTGTAGCCGCTCTGCGATCCTTTCATTTGCACGTCTGCTAAGCTAAGATACACTCCCAGAGGGCGGCGGCTTATTTTTTGTACGGCTGCTAAAAGCAGCTAGCGAGCGAACAACTCGGAATGAGGGCCTATGTGTAGATGTACAGAGGGATTGTAATTAGAAAATAATGCCATCAAATTAACAAAACATTGTTTTACTTTATGTGAAAACCAAAGGAAGTATGGGGTAGATTTTATGTACAGGAAAACACATTTCTATACTCATAAAGAAACTTTAAAAAAAATAATGTATAAGCAAACTTAGGCCCATGTAAAAACCTGCGGGTTTCAGGAGTTCAGACAATATAGCTTTTAGCAGCAATAATGAAAGCCGTAAAAGCAACCTGGTTTTGCCTTTTATACTACACTGCTAAAAAAAATAAAGGGAACACTTAAACAACACAATGTAACTCCAAGTCAATCACACTTCTGTGTAATCAAACTGTCCACTTAGGAAGCAACACTGATTGACAATCAATTTCACATGCTGTTATGCAAATGGAATACACAACAGGTGGAAATTATAGGCAATTAGCAAGACACCCCCAATAAAGGAGTTGTTCTGCAGGTGGTGACCACAGACCACTTCTCAGCTCCTATGCTTTATGGCTGATGTTTTGGTCACTTTTGAAAGCTGGCGGTGCTTTCACTCTAGTGGTAGCATGAGACGGAGTCTACAACCCACACAAGTGGCTCAGGTAGTGCAGCTCATCCAGGATGGCACATCAATGCGAGCTGTGGCAAGAAGGTTTGCTGTGTCTGTCAGCGTAGTGTCCAGAGCATGGAGGCGCTACCAGGAGACAGGCTAGTACATCAGGAGACGTGGAGGAGGCCGTAGGAGGACAACAACCCAGCAGCAGGACCGCTACCTCCGCCTTTGTGCAAGGAGGAACAGGAGGAGCACTGCCAGAGTCCTGCAAAATGACCTCCAGCAAGCCACAAATGTGCATGTGTCTACTCAAACGATCAGAAACAGACTCCATGAGGGTGGTATGAGGGCCCGACGTCCACAGGTGGGGGTTCTGCTTACAGTCCAACACCATGCAGGACGTTTGGCATTTGCCAGAGAACATCAAGACTGGCAAATTCGCCACTGGCGCCCTGTGCTCTTCACAGATGAAAGCAGGTTCTCACTGAGCACATGTGACAGAAGTGACAGAGTCTGGAGATGCCAAGGAGAACGTTCTGCTGCCTGCAACATCCTCCAGCATGACCGGTTTGGTAGTGGGTCAGTAATGGTGTGGGGTGGCATTTCTTTGGGGGGGCCGCACAGCCCTCCATGTGCTCGCCAGAGGTAGCCTAACTGCCATTAGGTACCGAGATGAGATCCTCAGACCCCTTGTGAGACCATATGCTGGTGCGGTTGGCCCTGGGTTCCTCCTAATGCAAGACAATGCTAGACCTCATGTGGCTGGAGTGTGTCAGCAGTTCCTGCAAGACGAAGGCATTGATGCTATGGACTGGCCCGCCCATTCCCCAGACCTGAATCTAATTGAGCACATCTGGGACATCAAGTCTCGCTCCATCCACCAATGCCACGTTGCACCACAGACTGTCCAGGAGTTGGCGGATGCTTTAGTCCAGTTCTGGGAGGAGATCCCTCAGGAGACCATCCGCCACCTCATCAGGAGAATGCCCAGGCGTTGTAGGGAGGTCATACAGGCACGTGGAGGCCACACACACTACTGAGCCTCATTTTGACTTGTTTTAAGGACATTACATCAAAGTTGGATCAGCCTGTAGTGTGTTTTTCCACTTTAATTTTGAGTGTGACTCCAAATCCAGACCTCCATGGGTTAATAAATTTGATTTCCATTGATAATTTTTGTGTGATTTTGTTGTCAGCACATTCAACTATGTAAAGAACAAAGTATTTAATAAGAATATTTCATTCATTCAGATCTAGGATGTGTTATTTTAGTGTTCCATTTATTTTTTTGAGCAGTGTATTACACTTTAATCTTCTGATTCTTGCAATTTACAAGCTGTTACATATGGGCTAATGTTTTGGGTTTTATTTTCAACATACTACAACACACACGTTGGGGTGAATCCAAATAACTCGCCCCACTCACTTGAGGGCAGCGAGTTAAAATTGCAACGGCATGCAAGCGCTGTTTGTAGTGCAATGTTTTGGCACCATTTGATTTAATGATAGATGAATTTCCTTTTTTATTGTGCAGTGCTTTACAGAGAATATTCACATGAGTCCATACTTGCCTACTCTCCCGGAATGGCCGGGAGGCTCCCGAAAATCGGGCGACCCTCCCGCACCCCCCGGAAGAGCAGGCAAGTCTCCCGACCTCAGGGTCCCCCCCCTTCCTGGCCGCCCACTTAGCGAGTAAAGTGGGCGGTCCGGGCAGGCGGTGACGCGATTCTTGTTGAATCGCGTCATCATAGCCACGCCCCCTGCTGTATAATACACGCCCCCTATGCACCGCACGTTGCAGCCCGCCCCCCTCCTGAGCCGACCTGGCTGCTCTCTCCCGGCATTAAACAGCGGGGGCGTGGCATACATGACGCGATCCACAGCCACGCCCCGTACCGCCTCTGACACGCCCCCCTATGCACCGCACGTCGCAGCCTGCCCCCCTCCTGTGCCGACCTGGCTGCTCTCTCCCGGAGAGAGCAGCCAAAAAGTCGGCAGGTATGCATTAGTCCCTACCCTGGTGGAGCTTGCAGGCTGTATTTCCTGTTACGTAGGCACACACAATCTAAGGTAGATTTTTTAATGTAAATTACTTATAAACTAATATGGAAATAAATAAAAAATGTTTAGATTCCTTCTTGAAATAATGAGAGTCCTGACATTTTTGCACTATTTCAGATAACTTGTAGAGGGAACAATGGTCTGTACCACAAGGTCACAGATGGACATAATTATCAAAATACATTTTACTAAAATAATGGCCCTCATTCCGAGTTGTTCGCTCGCTAGCTGCTTTTAGCAGCATTTCACACGCTAAGCCGCCGCCCACTGGGAGTGTATCTTTGCTTAGCAGAATTGCGAATGAAAGATTAGCAGAATTGCGAATAGAAATTTCTTAGCTGTTTCTGAATAGCTCCAGACTTACTCTGCCACTGCGATCAGTTCAGTCAGTTTCAATCCTGGTTTGACGTCACAAACACACCCAGCGTTCGCCCAGACACTGCCCCGTTTCTTCAGACACTCCCGCGTTTTTCCCAGAAACGCCAGCGTTTTTCCGCACACTCCCATAAAACGGCCAGTTTCCGCCCAGAAACACCCACTTCATGTCAATCACACTACGATCACCAGAACAATGAAAAATCTTCGTTAGGCCGTGAGTAAAATACCAAACTTTTGTGCTAATTTACTTGGCGAAGGCGCACTGCGAACATTGCGCATGCCCAGTTTGCAACTAATCGCTCCGTAGCGAAAAAAAATAACGAGCGAACAACTCGGAATGACCCCCAATGTGAATAAGGGTGTTTTCACACCCTTTTCACCTTATTTTAGTATCGCCTGAATGTACTAATAGGCAATTGGAGCAGAATTCACAAAATTCTCATCCATGCCCTTAAATTCCCATTTTTTGTTTTGGTAACTAAATCACATTTCCCATACTTGTAATGGGAAATGCAATCAGCCTGAATTTGCAAAAAAAAATTGTAAACCAATACCAGAGGGAGCCCCATGATAATTGTTAAACAGTGGATCACTCTGCGGTCTGTCTCCGTTCCCAGCACTAGAGGCAGCTTCTCTGCTCTAGTGTTTTCCCTCCTAGTGTCAGCTCAGTGCAGGAGGTGGTGCTTAGTGCACAGTCGGAGTGAGTTCTTCCTGGGAGAGACAACTGCACTGACGTGCAGCTTCTACTCTCCTCAGTCTGTGACCTTGTCTACCCCGCATCTGCACCCTGTGTGTATGTAGCCGCATCCTCTGTGTAGAGAAGCTGTGTTACTGCTGTACTCCATCACATTTATACTGTGAGTTCCTACTGCTGCAGAACATCTTCTACATACTATAAGCTGTTATTTCTTTTATATTAATTAACCAGTCATCCTGGTTTAGTGCCGTTGTGTGGACTAACATCCCTATCCAAAACCGCAACACTCTGCCAACAGGGTATGGGCCCAGGACCCCAAGTCGGAAAGGCATTCTAAAACAGAGGTACTGTACATAAGAAATAAAAGTGCATAGAGATAGAGAAGAATGTACAGTACAGGAAACAGGGTGAACTTTAAAAAGCTAAAAGGCTCAGAGAGTTACACAACGTGGAAATTCACCATGGAGATGCTGTGTTACTGCTGTACTGCATCACATGTATTCTGTGAGTTCCTGCTGCTGCAGAACATCATATATTATATACTGCAAGCTGTTATCTCTGTTATATGAATAAACCCATAGGCGTGCACAGCTAATTTTATTAGGGGGTGCCCCATCGGAGAAGCGTGTCTAACACCGCCTTTTGGGCATATCTATCACCGCCTTTTGGTCATGTCTAGCACTATTTCATATTCCCTCAGTAAAATCACATGGCTTAATCTAATTTCTCCCTAGTTCCTAATAATAAAGTAAATATTATACACCCCAGAGAAATAACATAAAACATAATGGTGCGACCACCGACTGGTACTGACTGTCTGCTACAGCATAACCCTGAGTACTAGCTGCCGCTGCTCCCTATCACTGCTTATACTTCCCCAACCTATCCCTGACTCGGAACAAGAGAGAGTTGGGCCTAGGTCCATATGCATTCCCTCCCCCCACACTCCACTCCTTGTAACCCCCAGCACCAACACCCTGATTTTGAGTGTCCCATTCTGAATAGCACGGGAGATTTAGAGGGCCAAGCATTTGAGGTTTAATATAACACAAGCAAAGTTTAAAATTTACACATGTGCCATCAGAGCCACATCTGGCTCTTTCTATGCCATAAGACCCCTGCTCTGCAGGACACCAGCATTTGTCACACATGTCCCCATGCTCACCAGCTACTGACAGTAGTTCCCCTTATTCACATTATGCCACACAGTATGAGTCCACATTCACATAATGCCACACAGTATGAGACGAAATTCACATTGCGCTACACAGTATGAATGGAAATTCACATTACGCCACACGGTATGAGCAGAATTCACATTACACCACATGCTTTGAGCAGAAATTCACATTACGCCACACGGCATGATCCGAATTCACATTACGTCACACGGCACAAGCCGAATTCACATTAAGCCAGATAGCATGAGCTGAATTCACATTACTCCACACAGTATAATCCGAATTCACATTACGCCGCACAGCTTGATCCAAATTCATATTACACCACACAGAATGA
Source organism: Pseudophryne corroboree (assembly GCF_028390025.1). NCBI lineage: Eukaryota > Metazoa > Chordata > Amphibia > Anura > Myobatrachidae > Pseudophryne > Pseudophryne corroboree. The sequence continues at coordinate 110,735,889 of NC_086455.1, forward strand.
GCAAAATTCACATTACGCCACACAGCATGATCCAAATTCACATTGCACTACACAGTATGAGCAAATTCACATTACACCACACAGTATGAGCCGTATTCACATTACGCAACACAGTATGAGCCGAATTCACATTACTCCACAGAGCATGAGTCGAATTCACATTACGCCACACAGTATGAGCTGAATTCACATTACACCACACAGCATGAGCTGAATTCACACTACGCCACACAGCATGATCTGAATTCACATTACGCCACACAAGTGTGAGCCAAACTCACATTACGCCACAAAATATTACCCCAGCAGTGCCAGAAACACATAAAACCCCCACTCAGGAAACTACTGAGGGCTTGGATCAACTAATATATTTATGTAAACCTTTTCTTAAATTTTTTTCCTGAGTACACATACAGATCTTTTTTTTTTATTATTTGGGGGGGGGGGGGCAAGTTCATGTACAGTATATATACAGACAGTACATATATTCTCCCTGACTGGCCCCCTCTCTTTCCCCTGCAGGAGCAGGCTCACCTGCAACACTGCAATTTACTTACTAGTCACACTGACTGAGCTGGTTGGTGACAGTACTTTCTCAGCCTCAGATGACAGTCTGCTGAATTTGTCCTCCGGGTCCTCGAGTCCTCCTGAGAGGAACGCTGTACTGCTGTTGCTGCTGCAGCAGCATACAAGGAGAGAGAGTGAGTGAGCGGCTGGCGCGGGTGCATAGGGAAGATGGGCGCACGGTGTGAAGCATGTCACATCGAGGGGCGGAGCAGGGAGGAGATGTTTACTCCAGTGCACTGTGCTCCCAGTGCGGCCGCCGGTCAGTTCCGAACATATCAGTCCATCCCGCGTGGGGGGGGGGGAGGCATAGGTATAAGCAGCAGGCTATTACAGTGCTGCAGGCATGTGGGTGGTGCCGGACTGTGCGCACCAGGCACCCCCCGTTCGCACACCTATGAATAAACCATTCATCCTGGTTAAGTGCCGCTGTGTGGACTAACATCCCTATCTGACACCGCAACACTCTACCAACAATAATAACGTTGTCTTTCCCTACCCCTGCACAGACTTTTCTGCCTGCTGGCAGTGAAGGCTGAGCTCGGATCTAGCTCCTGTGATCAGCCATGTGTCTGATAGACCACAGCCTGATCACTGAGTGAAAGAAAAAACAAGTTAGAAAAACAGTAATACTTACCTGCACCAGGGCTGGTGATCGGTGATCCGGTGAGGGCAGCCGGTCATCTGATCACTGTACTCCTGCTGTGACCCCCAGTGCAGTCAAGTGATACTGTGAAGCCAACATCTCACTTTGTAAAGTCACAAGGGGTCACAGCGAAGCACAGGATCAATAATGTATGTGTAAAAAACATTGCTGTGGCATAAGCCGTCATTTACCCAATTTTCCAACCCAACTGGAAACCATCGATGAATGGCTTTCAGAACCGCCTATCATTGGCCATCGATGATCGGCTATCTGCTGGGGAATGGGGGAAATGATAAAAATCGTTAATTTGCCGATCCTGACCATTTTCATCACGATCGGCAAATTGAGATTTTAACACTTATTGAATATTCCCAATTTCCTGACCTAGGTGTTGGGGGGTCAGGAAATTGCCCAGATGTATGGGAGACCATAAGACTTAAAAAGTATTAAGCAACAAATATCCACCAACAAAGCAAAACAAACAAAAAACACACATGTATAAAAAGGTTATATGAGGACCTATCATCAAATACTGGCCCTCATTCCGAGTTGTTCGCTCGTTCTTTTTCATCGCATTGCAGCGATTTTCCGCAAACTGCGCATGTGCAATGTTCGCACTGCAGCTGCGCCAAGTAAATTTGCTAAGAAGTTTGGTATTTTACTCACGGCATTACAAGGTTTTTTCTTCGTTCTGGTGATCGTAGTGTGATTGACAGGAAGTGGGTGTTTCAGGTCGGAAACTGGCCGTTTTATGGGAGTGTGTGAAAAAACGCTGCCGTTTCTGGGAAAAACGCGGGAGTGGCTGGAGAAACGGGGGAGTGTCTGGGCGAACGCTGGGTGTGTTTGTGACGTCAAACCAGGAACGAAACTGACTGAACTGATCGCAGTGGCTGAGTAAGTGTCGAGCTACTCAGAAACTGCTAAGAAATGTCTATTCGCCATTTTGAGAATCTTTCGTTCACAATTCTGCTAAGCTAAGATTCACTCCCAGTAGGCGGAGGCTTAGCGTGTGCAAAGCTGCTAAAAGCAGCTTGTGAGCGAACAACTCGGAATGAGGGCCACTGTGTCATGTATTCAATTAGCAGCGATGGCCGCCAGGTGCTGGTGTTTCTCAGCCTCTCATGACCACTAACATCACAGGAAAATCTGTGTTGTGGAGTTACTGTAATTAGTGGTGAAATACATTGCCGCAACCAGACATCACCACTCACTATTTGTGGTCTTTGGGCCTAATTCAGCACAGGTTGTAGATGTGTGAAAAAACGCACATATATGACGCATTTCTCTGACATGCGGGGGGATGCCCAGCACAGGGCAAGTCCGCTCCACATGCCAGATCCAGCCACCCCCAGCAAACATGCAAAAGCATTGCACGGCGGCGATGCTTTCACGTGTTTAGGGTAGCCCTCTGCCTACACAGCCTAGCTGCAAAGGCAGATGGCTACCCACCTTGTTTCGGGTCACAGCGGCTGCGTGTGATGCCCCGCAAACGATCTGGACATGCCTGCATTGACCAGACCACGCCCCGAAAAGGCTCCCGCGATGCCCCTGCCTTGGGGCGCGAACACCTCTGCCCATACTTACCTACTCTCCCGGATTTTCGGGTAGTCCCCCGCAGCCCCCGGAAGAGTGGGCACCACTCCCTCATTCTGCCCACTTCCTAGTGAAGTGGGCAGAATAGGGTGAATAACACAGTAAAATCACGGACCGGGGGGGGGGGGGAGCCTAATGACGCGATCAGATGCTAATCGTGTCATTTTAGCCCCGCCCCTAGCCATATTTCATCCAATTACAGTCTTTTACCGGTGGGTGGGCAGGGCCTACTGATGTAATCAGCTTGGCTCCTCCCTCATCACCGCCCACCTGCTCCTCCTCTCCGGTCATCTCCCGAAGAGGAGATTTAAAATATCGGCAAGTGTGCCTCTGGCTCTGTCAGGAAGAGGCGTTTGCAGATGTCAGATGCTTTTGTATCTCACAGTGTGCGCACACAAACTGCGGCTGGTGCGAGTGCGCACACTTCACAGGGCTTCAGCATGCGAACGCTGCCGCAGCAGCGTTCCATGCTGAATTAGGCCCTATGTACTTAATTCTTAGAGATAATGTGGACGGAGATAAAGTGCAAACCAGTCAGCTCCTAACTGCCGTGTTACAGGCTGTATCTGAAAAATGACAGGATCGGGTTGGTTGGTACTTTATCTCTGTCCACTTTATCACTCTTCAAGGCTTAGTACATAAACAACATAGATCCCTATGGGGTCTATTAACTTAGCCTTTGATGGAGATAAAATGGATGGAGATAAAGGGCCTAATTCAGACCTGATCACTGCAGCATAATTGTTCTATAATGGGCAAAACCGTGTGCACTGCTGGGGGGCAGATATAACATGTGCAGAGAGAGTTAGATTTGGGTGGGGTGTGTTTAATCTGAAATCTAAATTGCAGTGTAAAAATAAAGCAGCCAGTATTTACCCTGCACAGAAACAAATAACCCACCCAAATCTATCTCTCTCTGCAAATGTTATATTCATACTTGCTAACACTCCCGCATTCTGCGGGAGTCTCCCGTTCCTGCAAACATCCTCCCGCTGCCCCGCACAGCCCTCACAATCCCCCGGTATCAGCTAGCCCAGAAAGAAATCTGAACGGCGCATGCGCAAGTCCGGCCGCCAGGGGAGCACAGTTTGGAGTGAGCATGCAAAATAGGCTGGGAATGCACGGGGAGGGGGAATGGACAGCATCGCGGAGAGCTAGCTCTGCACAGTCTGCGAGCGGCCAGTCACTATGGACACCTTACCGCGCAGTGTCCATCTCCATTGGCCGTGGCAGCAGCTTCTGATCCCTCTGCCTCTCCCCACTTGCATGCAGACCTGCGGGCAGTGAGACATCATCTAGGAGGGGTGATTGATGAATAAACTTGCTTGGTGGGACGATTAACAGTCCGGGGACGGCAGGGGAATGCTCTTGCAAGGTAACAGATGTGACCTCTGGCCTCCAACGGCAGCTTGGTCGGCACACGCTGCTGCATGTTATTAAGTAAACTTACGTGACCTTCCCTATCTCTGCCTTTCGTGCTGGGAGATTAAACAGTCCCTCCTATTCCTTACCCTTGTGTGTAACTCTCTTACAGTTTAGGGTTAGCGGTTATTATTTCATCCAAGGACCTGGCACTTTACATTAGTAACATAATATTCACCAAGAACAACAAAATTTGTAATTATTACTGTTTACTAAATGCACTGATCTGATTGGTACACATCTACTGGGTTCACTACGATATGCCGGCGGTCGGGCTCCCGGCGACCAGCATACCGGCGCCGGGAGCCCGACCGCCGGCTTACCGACAGTGTGGCGAGCGCAAATGAGCCCCTTGCGGACTCGCTGCGCTCGCCACACTACGGGCATGGTGGCGCGATACGTGCGCCACGCTATTTTATTCTCCCTCCACGGGGGTCGTGGACCCCCACGAGGGAGAATAACTGTCGGTATGCCGGCTGTCGGGATCCCGGCGCTGGTATACTGTGCGCCGGGATCCCGTCAGTCGGCATACTGAAGACCACCCCATCTACCATGGCAATTAGATTCTTGTATTGCCAGTCACAACCTATATTCAATACTGCAAAATATATGTTCTAGGCGTACTTTACACTACCAGAGGCTAATAAACAACTGAACAATTGAACACTCTATTTACCCTGTACTCTGTAATGTTAATAACCTATATAATGCAGTATACAGTATATATAAAACATACCCACAGTGTGCAATACCAATCCAGACACACACTGTCCTATGCTCTACGGTGGCAATATATTAGCAGTCTATACAGCGAATAATAAAATAAATATATATATATATATATATATATATATATCTCTCTCCTTTTAGCTGCACAGTGAAGTGTATTTGAGGCATTGCAACATAATAACCATACGTTAATTCTTTAACAACTGTATAACTGTTACTATCACTGTGTTGCCAATTTACTATTGAACAATCTAATAGACACTTCTGAGATTCTGGCTGCAGTGTTACTAAGGATATCTAACGCCTAATATTCATTCTTTCCATAAGGGTGATAAACTGATTGAGATGCGACGTATTTTTGGCTATCGGTAATAGCGATATTTGCCACAGTCCAAAAATATACTGGTAGATTAATTGCCTCCCGAAAAAATATATAAATAACCCTAGAGTATACATGGGCAGACTAGATGTGCCAAGTGGTTCTTATCTGCCATCAAATCTATGTTTCTATAAGGAGTGCCCAATCCCAAAGTGAGTGTAAGAGGTTCTACCTCAGTGGCCTCATATGCCGGCACTGTGTGTAGGTTAATACTGTCCTGTTTGGTGTATGTGTGTGTGTGTGTGTGTGTGTGTGTGTGTGTGTGTGTGTGAGTGTGTAGGCTGGCACTGATTCCTGTTTGTATACTGGCACTGACGCATGTGTATGTGTGTAGGAATGGCACTGACCCCTGTGTGTGTAGGCTGGCACTGATCCCTGTGTGTGTAGGCTGGCACTGACCCGTGTGTGTGTGTGTGTGTGTGTGTGTGTGTGTGTGTGTGTGTAGGCTGGCACTGACTCCTGTGTGTAGGCTGGCACTGACTCCTGTATGTGCAACTACATATGCCACCCATACACACACACCCCCTGGCAGCATGGCATGCTGCACTAAGTAATTTAGTTTCTACCTGCAGGACATCCCCCTGAATGGCAATAGACACACCCACGGGTGGAGCTAGACACACCCTTTAGGTGGAGCATGACACGCCCCTTCAGTGGTGTGCCAGCAAGCTCTCATACCATCTTGAATCTCCCTGAAACTAGTTTCCAAAAGTAGGCAAGTATGGTTATATCTGCCCCCTTACAGTACACATGGGGCCTAATTCAGACCTGATCGTAGAGTTAGATTTGGATGGGTTATTTTGTTTCTGTCCAGGGTAAATACTGGCTACGTTATTTTTACGCTGCAATTTAGATTTCAGTTTGAACACACCCCACCCAAATCTAACTCTCTCTGCACATGTTATATCTGCCCCCCCCCCCACATGTTATATCTGCACATGGTTTTGCCCAATTGCTAACAAATTTGCTGCTGGTATCAACTCTGGATTAGGCCCTTTATCTCTGTCCAAGGCATAGCAAGTAAACCCCATTGTCTCTGTAAGCACATATCCATGTACTGTCTTAAGCAGAAAACCATGATTTGCATTTTATGCATTTACGTAAAACAGTGGCAAAGTGGCATTTTTTCCGCCTCTAGTTCTGCAAAAGATGCTTCTATTAGCTATACATTCTAAATATAATAAAACTCACTTTTACACAGATTAGATTAACTTTTTTTCATGTAAAAATACGTCACCTATATAAATCAAAGACTATTTTGCAGCAGTTCGCAAAATTATAGTCTGGTAATTTCTTTGTGGCCCCAAGTAGAATTGGAAATAAATTGCAAAAAAATACATTTGTCTACTGCACCTAACTTTGTATAGTTAAAGGGGCCCCTGAACAGTGTCAATTCTCAGATGATTAACACCTCCCCCACCCTGGCTGTTTTATTACACATTAACACAGGCTCCTGAGCAGCAGGAACAGATTCAGACAATTACAATCAAGTCAGGGCACACGCCTGCCCTGGCCATGTGAACATGAGCTGGGTACTGATGAGACACTTATTTCATCCCCTCCTCCATGTTCCTTTTTCCATTCCACATTATAAAGTGTTTCATGTCATTGCCAGAAAGGACTCGGCTGCATTTTCTACCTACAGTACAGTCACACAAGTATAAGCAGAATGCCTAGCGAGCGGCCACACACAAAACATGGCTTGTTGTGTAATGGAAAGATTCTCAGCAGCTCCGAGGAATTGCACACTACATTTCAACGTATGTTCTTTTGTAGCATGATGACACGTGCATAAAACCTAGTTAAAAAAAGATAATTTGTAATCATTACAGTCTGTAAACATTGTTGATTGCATGAACAGTTGAACACCCATGTGTACATAAAGACCAGTGGTTCCCAAACCCAGTCATCAAGGCACACTAACAGTCCAGGTTTTAAAGACAGTTAAATCAAAATGAATGGTACTAATTAGTACACCTTGCAGACATAACACCCAGAAAACACACAGGTACGACCCATGTCTATCTACAGTACCTGGGAATTTCCCGGATCTCGGTGTGAGTCCCCCATTTACACTCAGAGCTGGGTTATTGGCGGGGCGGAAGGGGCAGTCGTCCTGGGGCCCCCACACAAATGGGGCCCCCACGCACTGTCCTCACACAGACCCTCCAACATGACCCGCCCCACTAGGTACAAAATGCTCTGTTTCTGGACTTCCCTCTTAATTTATGATTTCCATCACCTGTGGTGAACTAGTTAAATGATAAGAAAGCTGTTTCTTCACAGGTGATGGCAATCATAAATTAAGAGGGAAGTCCAGAAACAGAGCATTTTGTACCTAATGGGGCGGGTCATGTTGGAGGGTATGCTCACAACTGCAAAAAAACATCGGAGTAGGAGTATAGCATTTATCTGTCTCCTCTCCGTCCTCCTCGGCAGCTGAGACGTTCCATTACAGCTGCGGACGCCGAGGAGCTTCACTCACTGCAGTGTGAAGTCTCGCGAGATTTGACATTATCTCGCAAGACTTCACACTGCTGTGAGTGAAGCTCCTCGGCGGCCGCAGCAGTAAATAGAGGAACAGCTCAGCTGCCGAGGAGGGCGGAGAGGAGACAGGTAAATGCTGTACTCTTGCTCCGATGTTTTTTTTTTTGCAGTTGTGAGGCCAGTGTGTGGGGGCCCCACAAATTTGTTGCCCAGGGGCCCCCACAGGCCTTACTCCGGCCCTGTTCACACTACACCAAAAACTTGGGAAATTCTCGGGTCAGATGCATTCACACTGAACCCGGGTTTGCCCTGGAATTTGGAGTGTATATAAAGGGGACGCTTTCATGTATATTATTCAACCTTTGCTATTTGTTAATGTCAAATATGTGGTATTATTTCCTATTTAAATACATTTTTCTTTAAAGCTTTGCTACTTACTAGGTAATTATTTTGTATTTATTCTTATACAGGTTCTCCCACTCACATTCCCCCTTCCACATCCAGCTATCAGCCAGTATTAACATACCTCAGATCTGCCCTTCTGGTGCATGAACTTCCTGTAAGTATACAGCATATGCATAGTCTACTGAGTAATAGTGTAAACGTAGCTAGGTTATGTAACAGCCAAGGGCCGAACAGTCAATTAGACAGTTTTCTTCTAACTCGGCTCTAAAAACCCAGGCTGGATGCCTTCACACTAGAGGTGACCTGGGATTTACCCAGGAAAAATCCTGATGCAGAGCAGGGATGTTGACACGTGTTGTTTCTATACACACATAGCAAAAACCCAGGTCGATGCACGTTCACGAGCAAAAACCCAGGTTTTTGCTGTATGTCTGATAGGGGTATTAGTCACCTGTACTCCAGCATGGATATCCTTAAAACATGGACTATAAGAGTGGCTTGATGACTAAAGTAGCCCACACATCTATAAGGCAAATCTTTAATTTCCCCACGGCCATTCCGATAAGGAAGTTCAACATCTTACAGAAGCTTCTGCTCCTCTTCGACTCCACGATTGTGGAGTAGGTACTGTGCTCCTCGATACTGGTATGGTACTGCTCTGCCAGCGCGAGGGACAGATGCAGGCTCCAACAGGTGGTCAGAACCATAGAGACAATCATCGGGCCTACCTTCCCTCAGTCCAGGACCTGTACCTGTCCAGAGCTAAAAACTGGGCAACAAAGATAGTAAAGGACCAGCTACACCACCACGGCCAGAGCATGTTTAACTTGCTTCCTTCAGGCAGTCCTTACAGGGTCGTCCCCACCGGGTCCACCAGAAGCCCCAAAAGTTTATTTCCCCAAGCGGTCTGCCTGCTGAACTCCTGAACATTGACTGACTAGACGTACATGTAACTCACTTGTGTCCCTACGGTATACCTATCTGTGTGACTTTACTTGCTGCCCCTCCCCCCCTTCCCCACCTGCTGATCTGTTACCTACTTGGCTGTTGTATAGCACACTGAAGACAAATTCGTAGTATACGCAAGTATACCTGGCTAATAGTGCTGATTCTGATTCTGAGTCACCAATTTATAAATCGGCAATTCTGGAACAATTTACCGTGTCTGATCATTTTGGGGTCAGAATCAGCATATCAAGGATTTTCAACAAGTTGGATTTTGCTGTTTATTTGTATTTTATTTTTTTTGTATGGGATAGCTGAGTTTGGGAACCACTACTACAGTATAGGCTGTATTCATAGGCTAAAAATGTACCAAATTGCTGGTGCTTTATATTCATTATATGCTGTACTTTAATATACCCCAAATTCCAGAAACTTTGCATAGCACTTTGCAGATAATTGTTTACATGGGATATAGTTACCATGTCGCCAATCATAAGGTCAACAATGAGAATGGGGACCCTGGAAGATACCATCACGCTCCAGGTTGTAAAGCTAACGCTGTTAAAAATATTGGCATGCTAATAGTAATAATAATAATAATAATAATAATAATAATAATAATAATAATAATAATAATAATAAGAAGAAGAAGAAGAAGAGTATTATTAATAAACTGTATCTACATCGTTCTTTCTCCAATAGGCACTATGTTGACCTAATGATTCGCGACAACATATACCAAACACGTCTATAAATAAAAGTGATAGGAATCATGAACAACGATGTAATTAAGTTTGCTTTTACGTGTAAAGGGAAACTATTATTATTGTGCTTTGCCTGTTTATATTCTTGTACCAATATAACACTAAACCCTTCACTGCTTACCGCCACAGAATTCCTTCTTACAGCAGTTGTTTCCACGTTTAGGTGCCATATTAAGAAAATCCTGTGGATGGAGTGCCATAGGTAAGAATCCTTATTAGGGGTACCGTCAACTCTAACAAAGGCATTGCTCCTTGTTATGACCATGCCTTCATCAACTGTAGCCCCTAGGAGCATGGTTAGCCTGGCAACAGAGCAAGGGGAGTGGCTTGACATTGGAAGCTCTGTCTGCTAATTGCACACCAGTCCCACTGTTACTGAGAAAACAGGGGAAGTACAGGAGGAAACAGCAACAGGGAGAGAATGTAGTAGCCATAGCCAGATTAATGACATCACTAGCTCTCCTTCTTGTGCAGTAGCAGAACCAGGTAGGACTGTATGCAGTGCAGGCACAGACACAGGAGTATCAGCTTTCAGGAGCCTCCCAACCAGAGGAGAGATAGAAGGGCGGAGAGAGCTGTAGGACTGTATGCAGTGCAGGCACAGACACAGGAGTATCAGCTTTCAGGAGCCTCCCAACCAGAGGAGATAGAAGGGCGGAGAGAGCTGTAAGTGACCAAGGGATCCCAGCTTCTCCTCCTCCCCACCTGGGTTCTTTGTAATCTGTTATGTAATGAGAGCATTTGGATCTAAAGAAAATCACTCACATAGGGGGGAATTCAAATGTTTGAAAAGTCGGTTGGGTGTCTGTTTTTTCCTGTCTATTAGATAGGAAAAACAGACACCCAACTGACTTTTCAAACAATTGAATATCCCCCATATAGTCCTACTGAGTCCTGTCCCAGTGTGTAAGTAGTACAGAGGCTGCTGCTATTCTACATGTGACGCCATAGATGATTTTATTTTTCTATGTGTATTTTAAGGTTGTTTAAGTTGTCTTTGTTCCACTACAAGAAAACTTTATAAAATGGTGTGTCTCTCAATTAGGCGGAGCTATAATCAGTACCCAGGCATTATTACACTATTAGTTTAAATATAATATACACCATTGGTTTATATTTATTATACACAATTCATACCTCCCAACATGACCCATTCCAGGAGGGACAATCTGCTCTCTACCTGGACTTCTCCCTTAATTTATGATTGCAACCACCTGTGTTGACACACCTTTCTTCGCAATTACATAGTTCAGCACAGGTGACTACAATCATATATTAAGGGAAGTCTGGATAGAGAGCTTCATTTTGTCACTCTTGGAATGGGTCATGGTGGGAGTTATGCACAATATTGCATACACCCTTCCCCTCTACCAGGGCTCCCCTGTCTTAAGTGCCCCCCCCCCCCCAAGGCTTAAACCGGCCCTGGTAGTAACCATGTCTGCTGGCTGGTGTAGTATGAATTGCCGTTGCATGGTATCCCGGCGCCCAGCATACTGGTACCGGGATCCCAACCGCCGGAATGCCAGCAGCAGTGCGAGCGCAAAAGAGCCCCTGCGGGCACAGTGCGCTACGCTATTTATTCTCCCTCAAGGGGTGTTGTGAACACCCCAAGAGGGAGATTAGTTGTCAGTATACCGGTGGTCGGGATTTCGGTGCCAGTATGCTGAGTGCCGGGATCCCAACAGCCGGTATATCAAGTACCACCCTGCTGGCTGGCCCTGAAGACAGTGTGGAAAGTTCTGCATCCATATTGGGGCATGGGAGGAGCTGCTGCGGCTGAGCATTCACAGCAGGTCCATTTTGTACTGTGGATGCCGTTGAACTAACCCCAACACCCACTTTATATTCCTAAAACTCAAAGTTCTGGTGTTTTTGTCAACAGAAGTCTCTTTTTGAAAAATCTATTTTCATTTTCACATACTATATAATATTTAGCGATTGCATATAACATAGCTCTGTTCAAAAATGGAGCAGTGCTAACAACATCAGATGTGACAGGGGAATTTGGAGCATGGAATGGGGGAGAGAGTGGAGCAACACACTGCATGTGCATCTTCCCAATGCCACGACTCCTGCTCCGGGTACATCCTCACCAACCAGGTGAGCAAAGTGCCCAAGTGCATGAAAATATGCTCTGCTCTTTCTTCCATATCATCTCACTACAATACACAGACTGATCAGTAGACTGGCATCTTAAAACATCATTCTAAAAATGCACCAACCTAATATGTAACGGCTATTAGAGTTAGTAAGAGTAATAGATCCATTTTACTATAGATCGATTAGTACTACAAATAGACCAATGAAGACACCTAAAGGACTTCCCTTATCAGTGGCAAATTAGCGCCTAGATTGGCCAGTTTACAGTAAATCCCTTCCTCCGTGTAGCCCGTCCCCTCCCTAACTTCTGTGGCTGGCACCATTTTCTCAGTGATATTTGGGAAAATGGCACAAAGGCTCTGGCACAAAAGTTAACAATGGAATGACAGCGTCTGTTGAACAGAGACCCACCTGCTATCAGTAGTATGATGTTATTTATTATAGATATGTCTGTGCCCCTAATGCACTGTTATCCAACCTTGATCCGCAAGGCACGCTAACAGTCCAAGTTTTAAGAATAGCCATACTTGAGCACAGGTGACTCAATTAGTACCGCAACTATTTTGATTTTAACCATCTGTGCTCAAGCATGGATATCCTTATATCCTGGACTGTTAGTGTGCCATGAGGATCGGGGTTGGGAAACACTGACCTCATTTAAAGAAATGTAAAAAAAGTAAAATAAATTTCTACCCCTATAACTTCCTAAGGCTTTGATTAACAGTACTTATATTTGGTGTCCATAAACTAGAGAAGTTTAAACAAATACCATTCAGACAAACTAATTCATCCAACTACCTGCAATGTATTCACAGGTGCGAGTTAGCACAACAACAGCCTTGCTTAATGGCAGCCTGATCTCGCAGAAAATTATGGGTCTGCAAGTAAAAACGTGCGAACCAAAAGTTCTAGAATTTATTGCACATTATCAAACTTTAGAAACAGGTTGGAGAACCAGTTGGACACAATTTAAAGAATCATTAATGGTAAATATGTGGGGGGGGGGGGGGGGTTTCTATTAATAAGCTGTTACAAAAAAAGGGGGCTTGGTTTTTTTTATAGTTTTTTTTCTCCCACACACGTATACTGGGCAGAAGCCTTTGGACCTCTTGGCCAATATACTGTACAAGTACTCCAATTTCTTAAAACATGGTACATATACAGAGGACCCAAGAAGTGGTTATATTTTTGATATTCCTTATCACTGCATGTGTGGCCTGCGCAAGACGGACAAAATGGAGCTCTCTATTGCCACCTACTGGCAAATTGTTATACTAACAGTTCTCATTTCTAAAACTCAAGATGTCATTTTACATGGCTACAAGAGAGTCTAACACATATAATAATATACCCAAATGCATGTTTATGTACTTGTTACAGTTTATTTTCTTTGTAGTGTATTGGTCATGCAATGTATTAATGATCAATATCACAATATGATATGCAATCTACAAATAAGGTTTTCATTCCAGCGATTGTACTACGTATACTTAGTTTGTAAAACTAATTGAATAATTGGCTTTGTGCTGTAAATTTGCGCCTCCATGCAGACCATGAGAAGGATGTTTACTAGAAACATATAGCATGTATCTTTTACACACTGTGCCTGTGTTAAGTGTGCTCTTGCAGTCTATAAGCCTGTATCTGTGGGCCCGCATTGGTTGTGCGTGCATTCATGTAAGTGCTTATGTTTGAGAATGCTGATGGCACTGTCAAGATGTGTGGGGTGTCTGTTCAATGGGCTTTTCATATTCTGTTAAGCACCAAGCTTGGGAAATAGGGGAGGTTTAGCTTTCAGATGCTGATCATGTTTTCCTAGGAGAGAACTGAGGACTCTTTCTGTGAATGCTGCTGGTGAGAAGAGTGTTGTTAGCAGTTTAGATAAATTCAATTTTTTATGTTTTATTTTTTTTTAGCTCATCACAAATATGCAGCTTTCCACCTGAAACCTTAGCACCCTGCTGGGCTTTAATCCAGCCCAATTCACCCAGCCGCACTGGAAGTGCTGTACTTCCACTCTCAATACACTGATTGCCCTTACTCTGAATGCCACCACCTGCAAGAAAGGCTGTTTTTTCGTCTCTCTGCTTTTCTTGAGTAGGAAGTAAAAGATGATAATTTATGGCAAACATTAATTAATTGTTTATAAGATGAGGTTTTTTTTTCATTCATTGACTCCCCCCGCCTCCCCCCCCCTTCTATCCACTATTCCAGAGTCCAGGTTTGAAGGAGTGAAGCTGAAATTTTCACATAGTAAATGTTTTGATATTAACTCTGTCAAATCTAAAAAGCTAAAATGGACACTCTGCTACTGCAGATTATTGTTAGAATTCAAATAGTAATTTAGACAGAACCTCGTCAAACAACTAATTACAGTCACAAGTCTATTTTAGCAGGGGTGGAACAGTTTTCCCAAGGCTTCATGTTTTTTGCCTTCAGATATCTTTATTATACTGTAGAGAATTAGTAAGTATGATTCACATCTGCAGCAGTAGCTAAAACAAGGAAGGGGGTTCTTTACCGGTTTCATCAGGGACTCAGGTTAAGTCTGTGAATTATCTTTGTAGCCCAATCTCCCAGTCTTTAATTGAAAGAAGCACTTGCTTTTAATTACTTTACTGCAACAGAAATGATGAATATTGAGGTAACACATATTGAAGTGCTGTATATAGAACCTGAGAGTTCTGTACCATCTTACAGATATTATAAATAAGAATAAGAAAAGAATGTTATATTTAAAGAATAATTATATAGCAACTTGTGAGTACACCAGACTATGGCCAATTTAAAACACATTAATGAGTTTTGATAATGCACAATTCAAATAAAAGATAATAATAATATGCAATATCTGTAGGGACATATTATTGGATACTGTATTAGTGCAGTACCAAAGAATGCTCCGGCATTACACTACAACCACCTGTAACTGCTATCCAGTGCTGACCGATTCCTAGCCTCCTCCTAATATGAATTGTAGAGCCTAATGCCCACATTGACTGAAGCAGGAACATTAGCCAAAATTAAATGGAGAAAAACATATGAACATAATAAGATAAAAGCTAATACTATTGTATGCCATCCCATGAAAAACACTGCTTTGTAATAATAATAATAATTAATTTATTTATATAGTGTTCTTTTTCCTACAGGACCCAAGGTGCTTTACAGACATCAAAAACAATGCACACACTGGTGTATTTATAATGGGTGCAGTGCACCCATTATTTGTAAAACTTACCCTCCGGAGTCCCGTAGCGAAGCAGCTGTGCTGCAGAAATCATTGGGAGAATGGCACAGTGCCATTTTCCTGGAGTTTCGCCCATGCGCAGTAGGAAAATCACTGTGAAAATAGCCTCAGCGCCATTTTTCCAAAGATCTGTGCATGGGCTCTAGACTCTGGGACAGCATTATGGTCCCCTAGGGGGATGGCTAGAGAGGAGGGGGCCCTGACTAAGCCTACACACGGGCCTCCTCCTCTCTAGGTACGCCCCTGAATGCACACGTAGAACCATCTTAGGAATCATTACTTAAGTTTACCAGCAAGCAAGGCCATAAGCTGAGTACACATGACGATGGGGTATATTTACTAAAGTGCAGGTTTTTACAATTGGAGATGTTGCCCATAGCAACCAATCAGATTATAGCTATTATCTTGGTGGCAATGGGACCTGGTGGTGGGGCACAACATAAATCATGTAGTTTGTACCCAGCTTTACTTTAGGGCACTTAAAGGGTCCTTTGCACTGCTTTCACATGTGGAATCTAGAAAACTTACAGCTGAGGGTCTGCAACTTGGCTATCACCGAGCAATGTTCACCATATCATAGCATGGCTTTTGACAACCAGTGTAAAATATTTACACAAGCAAAATGGTAAATTCATTCATGATTAGCTGCCCATAATGGTCATTTAATAAAGAGATACCACCAAACAATTACAATCATATACTATTCAATTTTAGGCATAAAGGTAGAAAATATAGGGTCTGCGCTTCCATTAGGCAGCTTTAGACAGCTCCCTAAGATGCTTATCCTTAGGTGGTGCCACTGAGGCCACCTATCATAAAAATATAGGATGTCCCATACATCATTACCCTGCCAAATTCTGGCAGCGTCCAGTTCTTTTAAGCTGCCACTGCTCCCATCCTCAGAGCCAGATCATCCACAAGTCAAAATAGGTGGTCAACTAAGGCCCATCGGGACTGATGGGGCCTGCCTCCCTTCCAGCACGTATTACGGCAGATAAGAACCACTTGTCCCATCTAGTCTGCCCCTTTTTTTTATCCTTTAGGCAATCTCAACCCTTTTTGAACCTTAATTCTTTGTAAGGATATTCATATGCCTATCCCAAGCATATTTAAATTGCTCTACAGTCTTAGCCTCTGATGGGAGGCTATTCCACTTATCCACTACCCTTTCTGTGAAGTAATTTTTCTTTACATTTCCCCTGAACCTCCCCCCCTCCAGTCTCAGTGTATGTCCTCGAGTGCTAATACTTCTATTCCTTTGAAGAATGTTTCCCTCCTGAACTTTGTTAAGACCCTTGATATCATACATATCATTCAATATGTTGTCTTCTTTACGTACAATTCTGCACCCAATGCAGATACCCACAAGGGGAAAAGGGGGGAGGACTTGCCTTTTAAGGGCATTTGCATCACTGCCGGTACCATCCTGCTTGTAGCAGAGACACTGTTCTGTTACAACATTACAGAAATGGCGACAGAGTGAGCAGGGGAGGCTCTGCGTCTTTGTCACTCTCTTGGGTGGGAGGTGAGTAGGCAGGCGAGCAGGAGATCTGGGTGTCAGGTTCAGGGTGCACTAATGGCTCTGTTGCCCCCCAGTGACTTAATGCATGTTGAAAGCCACTGCACCTGCCATTACACAAAGAGTCTCCACCATCTCTTCCCCCTTCTCCGCACGCAGCACTGCAAATGCAAGCTGAAATTCCTGAGAGACAAGGACGGGTAAGTATCTTTATTTGGAAGAGTGGTGGGTGGTATATTAATGCTAGTTGTTTTTTTTTTTTTTTGCGGTGGTGCACAGGTGGCGTGTAGTGTGTGCATTATTGTCATTCATGTTTGTGATAGCAGAGTAAGATTAAGATAAAGCAAATTCAAAGTATTGTGTAAGTACTGTCAGGATCTTGGATTATTTCATGCATGTACTAAGTGTTCCTTGTATCTTACATTCTGTTCTGCATGGATTTCGGGATTTCTCTCAGTCTTGCAAGCTCCATGCAGACTTCAGTTTCTAAGCTGCAACATGTGTCTGTATTACTCTCTCCTGATTAAGCCACCTGTGTAAGTTTCCCTTGTATGAGTAATAAGCAGGTTCTTGTATACAGCTATTGGTATCTCTGTTCTTTGTGTTCACAAGAAGTTCCAGCAGCCATGTTTCCTGGTCAGCTGATAAGACTATTCACCAGTAGAAGTGCTACTGACTTTTTTCACCAATGGCATTCTACCTAAGGGTATAAAGCAGGTCTCCATAAAAAGGAACGGGCCTGTGCAACTAGTCACATAGTGTAACAAGTGAACCTGTTTTGCTTCTTCCGTGTGGCACTATCAGGCCAGCATATACTCAGCCAGTAACATACCTCCCAACATGACCCTCTCCAGGAGGGACAGAATGCTCTGCTTCTGGACTTTCCTCTTAATTTATGATTGCCCTCACCTGTGCTGAAACTAGTGATGTGCACCGGAAATTTTTCGGGTTTTGTGTTTTGGTTTTGTGTTCGGTTCCGCGGCCGTGTTTTGGATTCGGACGCGTTTTGGCAAAACCTCACCGAAAATTTTTTGTCGGATTCGGGTGTGTTTTGGATTCGGGTGTTTTTTTCAAAAAACCCTAAAAAACAGCTTAAATCATAGAATTTGGGGGTCATTTTGATCCCATAGTATTATTAACCTCAATAACCATAATTTCCACTCATTTCCAGTCTATTCTGAACACCTCACAATATTATTTTGAGTCCTAAAATTTGCACCGAGGTCGCTGGATGGCTAAGCTAAGCGACACAAGTGGCCGACACAAACACCTGGCCCAACTAGGAGTGGCACTGCAGCGTCAGGCAGGATGGCCCTTCAAAAAAATTGTCCCCAAACAGCACATGATGCAAAGAAAAAAAGAGGCGCACCAAGGTCGCTGTGTGACTAAGCTAAGCGACACAAGTGGCCGACACAAACACCTGGCCCATCTAGGAGTGGCACTGCAGTGTCAGGCAGGATGGCACTTCAAAAAAATAGTCCCCAAACAGCACATGATGCAAAGAAAAAAAGAGGCGCACCAAGGTCGCTGTGTGACTAAGCTAAGCGACACAAGTGGCCGACACAAACACCTGGCCCATCTAGGAGTGGCACTGCAGTGTCAGGCAGGATGGCCCTTCAAAAAAATTGTCCCCAAACAGCACACGATGCAAAGAAAAAAAGAGGCGCACCAAGGTCGCTGTGTGACTAAGCTAAGCAACACAAGTGGCCGACACAAACACCTGGCCCATCTAGGAGTGGCACTGCAGTGTCAATCAAGACAGGATGGCACTTCCAAAAAATTGTCCCCAAACAGCACATGATGCAAAGAAAAAAAGAGGCGCACCAAGGTGGCTGTTTGACTAAGCTAAGCGACACAAGTGGCCGACACAAACACCTGGCCCATCTAGGAGTGGCACTGCAGTGTCAATCAAGACAGGATGGCACTTCCAAAAAATTGTCCCCAAACAGCACATGATGCAAAGAAAAAAAGAGGCGCACCAAGGTGGCTGTTTGACTGAGCTAAGCGACACAAGTGGCCGACACAAACACCTGGCCCATCTAGGAGTGGCACTGCAGTGTCAATCAAGACAGGATGGCACTTCCAAAAAATTGTCCCCAAACAGCACATGATGCAAAGAAAAATTAAAGAAAAAAGAGGTGCAAGATGGAATTGTCCTTGGGCCCTCCCACCCACCCTTATGTTGTATAAACAGGACATGCACACTTTAACGAACCCATCATTTCAGCGACAGGGTCTGCCACATGACTGTGACTGAAATGACTGGTTGGTTTGGGCCCCCACCAAAAAAGAAGCAATCAATCTCTCCTTGCACAAACTGGCTCTACAGAAGCAAGATGTCCACCTCATCATCATCCTCCGATTCCTCACCCCTTTCAATGTGTACATCCCCCTCCTCACAGATTATTAATTCGTCCCCACTGGAATCCACCATGTCAGGTCCCCGTGTACTTTCTGGAGGCAATTGCTGCTGGTGAATGTCTCCACGGAGGAATTGATTATAATTCATTTTGATGAACATCATCTTCTCCACATTTTCTGGAAGTAACCTTGTACGCCGATTGCTGACAAGGTGAGCGGCTGCACTAAACACTCTTTCGGAGTACACACTGGAGGGAGGGCAACTTAGGTAGAATAAAGCCAGTTTGTGCAAGGGCCTCCAAATTGCCTCTTTTTCCTGCCAGTATACGTACGGACTGTCTGACGTGCCTACTTGGATGCGGTCACTCATATAATCCTCCACCATTCTTTCCATGGTGAGAGAATCATATGCAGTGACAGTAGACGACATGTCAGTAATCATTGGCAGGTCCTTCAGTCCGGACCAGATGTCAGCAGTGGCACTCGCTCCAGACTGCCCTGCATCACCGCCAGCGGGTGGGCTAGGAATTCTTAGCCTTTTCCTCGCACCCCCAGTTGCGGGAGAATGTGAAGGAGGAGATGTTGACGGGTCACGTTCCGCTTGACTTGACAATTTTCTCACCAGCAGGTCTTTGAACCTCTGCAGACTTGTGTCTGCCGGAAAGAGAGATACAACGTAGGTTTTAAATCTAGGATCGAGCACGGTGGCCAAAATGTAGTGCTCTGATTTCAACAGATTGAAAACCCGGGAATCCTGGTTAAGCGAATTAAGGGCTCCATCCACAAGTTCCACATGCCTAGCGGAATCGCTCTGTTTTAGCTCCTCCTTCAATGTCTCCAGCTTCTTCTGCAAAAGCCTGATGAGGGGAATGACCTGAGTCAGGCTGGCAGTGTCTGAACTGACTTCACGTGTGGCAAGTTCAAAGGGTTGCAGAACCTTGCACAACGTTGAAATCATTCTCCACTGCGCTTGAGTCAGGTGCATTCCCCCTCCTTTGCCTATATCGTGGGCAGATGTATAGGCTTGAATGGCCTTTTGCTGCTCCTCCATCCTCTCCATCCTATAGAGGGTTGAATTCCACCTCGTTACCACCTCTTGCTTCAGATGATGGCAGGGCAGGTTCAGGAATGTTTGGTGGTGCTCCAGTCTTCTGTACGCAGTGCCTGAATGCCGAAAGTGGCCCGCAATTCTTCGGACCACCGACAGCATCTCTTGCACGCCCCTGTCGTTTTTTAAATAATTCTGCACCACCAAATTCAATGTATGTGCAAAACATGGGACGTGCAGGAATTTGCCCAGATGTAATGCACGCACAATATTGCTGGCATTGTCCGATGTCACAAATCCCCAGGAGAGTCCAATTGGGGTAAGCCATTCTGCGATGATCTTCCTCAGTTGCCGTAAGAGGATGTCAGCTGTGTGCCTATTCTGGAAAGCGGTGATACAAAGCGTAGCCTGCCTAGGAACGAGTTGGCGTTTGCGAGATGCTGCTACTGGTGCCGCCGCAGCTGTTCTTGCTGCGGGAGGCAATACATCTACCCAGTGGGCTGTCACAGTCATATAGTCCTGAGTCTGCCCTGCTCCACTTGTCCACATGTCCGTGGTTAAGTGGACATTGGGTACAACTGCATTTTTTAGGACACTGGTGAGTCTTTTTCTGAGGTCTGTGTACATTTTCGGTATCGCCTGCCTAGAGAAATGGAACCTAGATGGTATTTGGTACCGGGGACACAGTACCTCAATCAAGTCTATAGTTGCCTCTGAATTAACGATGGATACCGGAACCACGTTTCTCACCGCCCAGGCTGCCAAGGCCTGAGTTATCTGCTTTGCAGCAGGATGACTGCTGTGATATTTCATCTTCCTCGCAAAGGACTGTTGGACAGTCAATTGCTTACTGGAAGTAATACAAGTGGTCTTCCGACTTCCCCTCTTGGATGACGATCGACTCCCAGCAGCAACAACAGCAGCGCCAGCAGCAGTAGGCGTTACACTCAAGGATGCATCGGAGGAATCCCAGGCAGGAGAGGTCTCGTCAGACTTGACAGTGACATGGCCTGCAGGACTATTGGCTTTCCTGGGTAAGGAGGAAATTGACACTGAGGGAGTTGGTGGTGTGGTTTGCAGGAGCTTGGTTACAAGAGGAAGGGATTTAGTGGTCAGTGGACTGCTTCCGCTGTCACCCAAAGTTTTTGAACTTGTCACTGACTTATGATGAATGCGCTGCAGGTGACGTATAAGGGAGGATGTTCCGAGGTGGTTAACGTCCTTACCCCTTCTTATTACAACTTGACAAAGGCAACACACGGCTTGACACCTGTTGTCCGCATTTGTGTTGAAATAATTCCACACCGAAGAGCTGATTTTTTTTGTATTTTGACCAGGCATGTCAATGGCCATATTCCTCCCACGGACAACAGGTGTCTCCACGGGTGCCAGACTTAAACAAACCACCTCACCATCAGAATCCTCCTTGTCAATTTCCTCCCCAGCGCCAGCAACACCCATATCCTCATCCTGGTGTACTTCAACAGTGACATCTTCAATTTGACTATCAGGAACTGGACTGCGGGTGCTCTTTCCAGCACTTGCAGGGGGCGTGCAAATGGTGGATGGCGCAAGCTCTTCCCGTCCAGTGTTGGGAAGGTCAGGCATCGCAACCGACACAATTGGACTCTCCTTGGGGATTTGTGATTTTGAAGAACGCACAGTTCTTTGCTGTGCTTTTGCCAGCTTAAGTCTTTTCTTTTTTCTAGCAAGAGGATGAGTGCTTCCATCCTCATGTGAAGCTGAACCACTAGCCATGAACATAGGCCAGGGCCTCAGCCGTTCCTTGCCACTCCGTGTTGTAAATGGCATATTGGCAAGTTTACGCTTCTCCTCAGACGCTTTTAATTTTGATTTTTGGGTCATTTTACTGAACTTTTGTGTTTTGGATTTTATATGCTCTCTACTATGACATTGGGCCTCGGCCTTGGTAGACGACGTTGATGGCATTTCATCGTCTCGGCCATGACTAGTGGCAGCAGCTTCAGCACGAGGTGGAAGTGGATCTTGATCTTTCCCTTTAACCTCCACATTTTTGTTCTCCATTTTTTAATGTGTGGAATTATATGCCAGTATCAATAGCAATGGCCTACTACTATATTTACTGCGCAAAACTAAAATGCACCACAGGTATAGAATGTAGATGGATAGTATACTTAATGGATGACGAGTGACGACACAGAGGTAGGTACAGCAGTGGCCTACCGTACTGCTATAAGTATATATATAGTATACTGGTGGACACTGTCAGCAAACTGCAAAACTGTCTAAAATGCACCACAGGTATAGAATGTAGATGGATAGTATACTTAATGGATGACGAGTGACGACACAGAGGTAGGTACAGCAGTGGCCTACCGTCAGTGGCGGAATTAGCAAGCGGTGGGCCCAGGTGCGACAAAATGCTTTGGGCCCCCCATCCCATCCAAGTCCACCCCCTCACCCCTTGAGAGGATCTGGTGAGGGGGACCTGCTCAGGGCCAGAGAAATGGATACCTAGCAACAGTGCCGTAACTAGACATTTTAGCACTGTGTGCAAGAAACGGCATTGGAGCCCCACCCCTGCATGCAAAACAGGGTCAGTGCGCGCCGTAGGCGCGCGCTCAAATACATAGTGGCGTGGCTTCGCGGGGAAGGGGTGTGGCCACAAAATAATACCAATTCCTAAAACGGTGCACAGTAGTCTACATTCTTCAAATTACGCCGCACAGTAGCACCACTACACCAGGTAGAGACCCTATTACACCTTACAGCGAACAGATTCCTCTTTTTACACATTACGGCAGACAGCGTCCCCTTTTTACACATTACGGCAGACAGCGTCCCCCTTTTTATACATTACGGCAGACAGCGTCCCTTTTTTACACATAACGGCAGACAGGGTGCCCTTGTTACACATAGCGGCAGACAGCGTGCACTTTTTACACATTACGGCAGACAGCGTACACTTTTTACACATAATGGCAGACAGCGTGCCCTTGTTAAACATAGCGTCAGACAGCGTACACTTTTTACACATAACGGCAGACAGCGTCCCCCTTTTTACACATTACGGCAGACAGCGTCCCCTTTTTACACATTACGGCAGACAGCGTACACTTTTTACACATAACGGCAGACAACGTACACTTTTTACACATAGCGGCAGACAGCGTGCCCTTGTTACACATTACGGCAGACAGCGTCCCCTTGTTACACATTACGGCAGACAGCGTGCCCTTGTTACACATTACGGCAGACAGCGTGCCCTTGTTACACATTACGGCAGGCAGTTTCCCCCTTTTTACACGTTGCGGCAGGCAGTCCCCCGTTTTTACACATTGCGGCAGGCAGATTCCCCATTTTTACATATTACAGCAGGCAGATTCTCCCTTTTTACACATAGCGGCAGGCAGATTCCCCATCTTTACACATTGCGGCAGGCAGATTCCCCATTTTTACACATTGCGGCAGGCAGTCCCCCCTTTTTACACATTGCGGCAGGCAGTCCACCCTTTTTACACATTGCGGTAGGCAGTCCCCCATTTTTACACATAGCGGCAGGCAGACCCAACAAATAAAGAAAGAAAGAGACAGAAAGAAAGAAAGAAATAAAGAGAAAGAAAGAAAGTAGAATCATACTTACCCTCTCCGCTGGCTCAGGCTCCTCGTGCAGCTTGACGATTCCCGGGCAGTAGACGAGGTGGAGGAGGGAGCCGCAGCAGCGCTGTGTTATTGGTGGAGGCGCTGCTGCTGCTGCCCCCCTGCTTTACTATAGGCTGTTCTTGGAAGACAGCCTATAGTGAAGCAGAGGGGCAGCAGCAGCAGCGCCTCCACCAGTAACAAAGCGCTGCTGCGGCTCCCTCCTTCACCTCCGTCCTCCTCCTTTCCCCGTCCGTGCCGCTGCTCTTCTCCTCTGTTGGCGGCTGTGCGCTGCGGGCAGCGGTTGCCCGCAGCGCACAGCGGCATGTAATGAGTCAGTTTGACTCATTACATGCTTGGGCCCCTGGACAGAGGCGGGCCCCAGTGTAACGCACTGCTTGCCCTGCCGGTAGTTCCGCCTCTGCCTACCGTACTGCTATAAGTATATATATAGTATACTGGTGGACACTGTCAGCAAACTGCAAAACTGTCTAAAATGCACCACAGGTATAGAATGTAGATGGATAGTATACTTAATGGATGACGAGTGACGACACAGAGGTAGGTACAGCAGTGGCCTACCGTACTGCTATAAGTATATATATAGTATACTGGTGGACACTGTCAGCAAACTGCAAAACTGTCTAAAATGCACCACAGGTATAGAATGTAGATGGATAGTATACTTAATGGATGACGAGTGACGACACAGAGGTAGGTACAGCAGTGGCCTACCGTACTGCTATAAGTATATATATAGTATACTGGTGGACACTGTCAGCAAACTGCAAAACTGTCTAAAATGCACCACAGGTATAGAATGTAGATGGATAGTATACTTAATGGATGACGAGTGACGACACAGAGGTAGGTACAGCAGTGGCCTACCGTACTGCTATAAGTATATATATAGTATACTGGTGGACACTGTCAGCAAACTGCAAAACTGTCTAAAATGCACCACAGGTGTAGAATGTAGATGGATAGTATACTTAATGGATGACGAGTGATGACACAGAGGTAGGTACAGCAGTGGCCTGCCGTACTGCTATATATAGTATACTGGTGGACACTGTCAGCAAACTGCAAAACTGTCTAAAATGCACCACAGGTATAGAATGTAGATGGATAGTATACTTAATGGATGACGAGTGACGACACAGAGGTAGGTACAGCAGTGGCCTACCGTACTGCTATATATAGTATACTGGTGGACACTGTCAGCAAACTGCAAAACTGTCTAAAATGCACCACAGGTATAGAATGTAGATGGATAGTATACTTAATGGATGACGACACAGAGGTAGGTACAGCAGTGCACTCTGCACTGTACTCCTCCTATATAATATTAATTATACTGGTGGTCCCCAGTCCCCACAATAAAGCAGCACACTGAGCACAGATATGGAGTGTCTTTCAGGCAGACAACGT
Source organism: Pseudophryne corroboree (assembly GCF_028390025.1). Taxonomy (NCBI): domain Eukaryota; kingdom Metazoa; phylum Chordata; class Amphibia; order Anura; family Myobatrachidae; genus Pseudophryne; species Pseudophryne corroboree. The sequence continues at coordinate 110,761,153 of NC_086455.1, forward strand.
ATACTGGTGGTCACTGTCAGCAAAACTCTGCACTGTACTCCTGCTATAGCTGCTCCCCAGTCCCCACAATTAAGCAGTGTGAGCACTCAGCACAGATATATTATGCAGCACACTGAGCACAGATATGGTATGGAGCGTTTTTTTCAGGCAGAGAACGGATAAAAACTGGTGGTCACTTATCAGCAAAACTCTGCACTGTACTCCTCCTCCTAACAGCTGCTCCCCAATCCTCCCCACAATTAAGCAAAAGCAATAAACCAATCAACTTCTCTAGTTCTACAATAAACGGAGAGGACGCCAGCCACGTCCTCTCCCTATCATCTCCAATGCACGAGTGAGAAAATGGCGGCGACGCGCGGCTGCTTATATAGAATCCGAATCTCGCGACTATCCGACAGCGGGATGATGACGTTCGGGCGCGCTCGGGTTAGCCGAGCAAGGCGGGAAGGTTCGAACCTGCCTCGGACCCGTGTAAACAAGGTGAAGTTCGGGGGGGTTCGGTTTCCGAGAAACCGAACCCGCTCATCACTAGCTGAAACACCTTTCTTCTCCATTCACCTGTTCAGCACATGTGATGGCAATCATAAATTAAGAGAAAAGTCCAGAAGCAGAGCATTCTGTCCCTCCTGGAGAGGTTCATGTTGGGAGGTATGCAGTGACCAGTCCAATCCAGATGTATTTCTCATCTGACAACAGAAAGAATGAAAAACTGTCCCGTGCGCAGAAGCAGCTCGTCAGTTGTATACTTCTAGAGATATCCTTCACCCCTCACCAAATAGTGCAACACAAACAAGTAATGAAGAAATAACTTAACCAGCGCTTCCTTGTTAATGCAATGGTCACCAATTTCTCATAGGATCATCTCCATCAGTTGTGGATGTAACAAAAATGGAAAAGAAAGAGAATATAGTGTAACACAATTTTAATTTGCATGCATTAAAAATACAAGTAAAAGCACATCTATAAATAAAAACACCTATCACCCGCACATGCAGTCCTTCCGGCCCAATAAATACAAAAAAGCGAGAGGTTCCCCCTTCTTTGCAGGTGGGGAAAGGGAAAGAAGTCTGCAGCGGCTTCAAATTCCCAGGAGTATAAGTCTACCCCTACTTCTGCCAAATCTTCAGCATGACGCTGGGGCTCCCTTGCGGGAGGCCGCTTGGGTGGGGGCACGTCTCATACTGTTCAGCCAAGGTTGGATTTTGTCTGGCCTGGATCCCTGGGTGTTGCAAGTAGTATCCCAGGGATACAAGCTGGAGTTTCAAGAAGTCCCCCCATGCCGATTTTTCAAATCGACCTTGCCAGCTTCTCTTCCAGAAAAAGACACAGTAACAGCGGCAATCCCAAAATTATGTCAGGATCAGGTCATAGTCCTGGTACCTTTGTCACAACAAGGGGAGGGATTTTATTCAAGCCTTTTTGTAGTTCCGAAGCCGGACGGCTCAGTCAGACCGATCCTAAACCTGAAACATCTGAATTTCTACTTGAAGCGTTTCAAGTTCAAGATGGAATCACTGAGAGCAGTGATTTCCAGTCTGGAGGAGGGGGACTACATGGTGTCGGTAGACATAAAGGATGTTTACCTGCATGTTCCCATTTATCCTCCTCGCCAGGCCTATCTGAGATTCGCGGTTCAGGACAGAGCCGGTCCTAGGCATAGGCAAACTAGGCAATTGCCTAGGGCATCTGGTATGCCTAGGGGCACAAGCAGCTTCTGCTGATTAAAATGATATGCAGCATGCCTATATTCTGTGTAACATTTCGTATACAGATACAGTCGCATACAGTATATAGGCATGCTGCATATCATTTAAATCAACAGAAGCAGCGTGTGCATCCTAGCCACATAGCAATGCAAATAAGATGCATTTTCATAAAAAATAGGCGCCCGACATTAGCAGAGCTGCCAGTTGACTCACGCCAGGTACTATATGTGTCATTATGTGTATAAGGACATTAATAATGTGTAACATATGTGTAAGGGACATTATGTGTGTCATTATGTGTATAAGGGCATTAACATGTGTGGCATATGTGTAAAGGAAATTATGTGTATATGGGCATTTATAAGGGTTGGCATAATGTGTAAGGCACATTATGTTTATAAGGACATTAATAATGTGTGTCATATGTGTAAGGGGGATTACTGTGTGGTATTATGTGTATAAATGCATTACCAATGTGTGGCATTATGTGTATAAGGTGCTCTACTGTGTGGCGTAACGTATAGAAAGGGCACTACTGTGTGGTCTAATGTGAATAAAGAGCAATATGGTGTGGTGTAATGTGAATAAGGAGCAATATCATGTGGCGTAATGAGAATAAAGAGCAAAATGGTGTGGTGTAAAGTGAATAAGGAGCATCTCAGTATGATGTTATGTGAATGAGGGGCACTACTGTGAGGAGTAACGTATATAAGGTAAAGTGGTACTACTGTGTGATGTAATGTGAACAAGGGACACTATCGTATGATACTTTGTGAATAAAATTGCACTACTGTGAGGCATAATTTGAATTGGGGGTACTATTGTGTGGCCATGCCCCTTGCCAGCAAAAACACATACCTTTTTGGGCTGTGCGTCGAATGTGCACACTGTTCTTATTTAAATTACAGGGGGTAGGAAAACAAAAAAAGGACTGCTATGGGTGGGGGGTGATGGTGCTGGGAAAGGGGTTCAGGGTCAGAGGCGGAACTAGTGGTGGTGCTAGAGGGCATCAGCCAAAATCTTGCCTAGGGCATCATATTGGTTAGGGCCGGCTCTGGTTCAGGATTGCCATTACCAATTCCAGACGTTACCTTTCGGTCTCTCTACGGCACCGAGGGTATTCACCAAGGTGATGGCGGAGATGATGGTTCTCCTGCGTCAGAAAGGAGTCAATATAATTCCTTATCTGGACGATCTCCTGATAAAGGCTAGATCCAGGGAGCAGTTGTTACAAAACTTCGCACTCTCCCTGTCGACACTTCAACAACACGGTTGGATTATAAATTATCCAAAGTCACAGTTGGAACCGACGACAAGGTTCTCTTTTCTCAGGATGATTCTGGACACAGAAGTTCAGAGAGTATTTCTTCCAGTGGAAAAGGCTTTGGAAATACAGAAAATGGTAAAACAGATACTGAAACCATACTGTGTGTCGATCCAACAGTGCATTCGGTTGTTGGGGAAGATGGTGGCGGCCTACGAGGCCATACAAATTTAAAAACATCTAAAATAAAATAAAACACATAACATAGTGTAAAACCGTCATAAAATATGACTCAGTGTGATGTCTTTTCCTAGTGCAGACTCGTACCAGATATGATGGTCTGCTCTACACAGACAATAGCGTTTGTGTGCTGAATGGTTCACCGGTTAACGTCTATTCCAATCTTTCCCACGAGGCACTTTCTCCCATTCACCAATATATGGTCATATGTGAATAATAAAATGGGGCTTGATAGTGCATTACCAGACAACAATTTTAATAGACATCACAACACGAATACCATAAAAAACAAGTGGACTCTCACCAAGTATATTGGTCTACAGATGTTAGTAGACAAAAGCGCATTAATAATTAGCCCTGGCGTCCCCGAGAGTCGTCATCAATCGCCTGGTGAGTCCTCCACGTGCCAAACGATACCTCAACCAACGCGTTTCGATAACTGAGTGTTATCTTTTTCAAGGTGTACAGGTATCTGTGTGGGCAGGGTATTTATACCCCACCAGTTGTGCCAGAAAGAAAAACCTATTTCCAGACATAGACTTCCTACTGCTAAAAATCCCCATAGATGTAACACAGTACTTATTGTTCCGGTCTTCCACTCCAGGATATCGATAGCACTTCTATTCCCGCCCGTTTTCCACTTTCTCTGGTTGCGGTTCACGGCCGGTCACGTGGGAGTTATTTCCGGCGGAAGTGCGTCATGACGTCTCTGTCCCGTTTATCTCTTCTCGGGTACCTCATTGGCGGAAGTGCGTCACTCAGTCAGACCGTCTTTTTTTCAGTTCGTTACCGGAAGTGTGGTGTCCATCCACAACGTTATAATAATAGACATTGGATATTCAGATGGTATATATGTTTGCCGGGCGCCATTTTAGAGAAGACCGTTCACATTGTATAGGTCATAAAAAGAAAGTAAACAAAAAACATATTAATAAAAAATTCAAGAAGATGTACATCCTATTGTGACATAACTCTTTTATTCCATTATGAACCATTTAGTCTCGAAATCCTTATTGAGACCCAGAGGCTCTAGAATTTTTTGAGGGTCAGCTTTCTAGTATACTTTTCAATATCAATGAAGAGGTCAAATTGATTTGCTTTTGTAGACGGGGCATATTTCAATCCTTTTTCTAATAAGGAACGTTCAGCCTCTAAAAGCATATGTGAACTCAGGTTGAAGATTTTTACTTTTTCAACCTGTTTTGATTGTTCGTGGGGCTGGGCAAATTCCCCACGGTGGGCTGTGGCCCTCTTGGATCTTTTCTTCCTTCGCCTTTTTCTGCAACCTCCCCTCGTGCCCCGGTGATGTTGGTTTATCTTGGCTTCCTCGATCTCCCTCCCCTCTCTAAAAAAGGGGTCTGGTATCTATTTTTCTCTAGTGGTTGAAACCTGTTCCTGGTATGGATTGGACTTTGCCACTTGTTTCCTTCCCACCGTTCTATATTAGGTTTTCTCCCCTGATTAAGATCTCTCCAATGTGGGGTTTTATCCCAATTGCTGTAGTATGATCTTCTTTCTGGCCTAGGGATTCTCCAATTAGGGACATTTTTCTCCCATCGGTCAGTTCTATAGTCATTATCCTGATACCCGGGATCTAACCTTTCTGAATCCTGATCGGTATGATAGTTATTATGTATGGGGGGTCTATTTCTATTAAATTCCCTCTTATTGTTTGTCCAACCTCGTCTTCTCTTAGTATTGGTATGGACAGGATTAATAATAGAAAATGTGTAATTAAGGATTTTATCACATGCCACTCAGCAAATGTTATATACTGCATAGAATGCAGTTGTAGCAAATTTTATATTGGCAGGACCAGTAGGGCGCTAAAAATTAGAATGGGGGAACACCTCCGTAATGTTAAAAAAGGCCTGGAAACCCATGCTCTATCAGCACATTTTAAAAAAATTCACAATTCTTCTAACCCCAGTGATATTAAAAAATGTTATGCTTTAAAAAAAGTAGCATTTGACAAAAGAGGTGGAGATCCGCATAAAAAACTTGCAAAAATTGAAATGCAAACTATATTTACATATAAAACTCTAGAGCCTCTGGGTCTCAATAAGGATTTCGAGACTAAATGGTTCATAATGGAATAAAAGAGTTATGTCACAATAGGATGTACATCTTCTTGAATTTTTTATTAATATGTTTTTTGTTTACTTTCTTTTTATGACCTATACAATGTGAACGGTCTTCTCTAAAATGGCGCACGGCAAACATATATACCATCTGAATATCCAACGTCTATTATTATAACGTTGTGGATGGACACCACACTTCCGGTAACGAACTGAAAAAAAGACGGTCTGACGGAGTGACGCACTTCCGCCAATGAGGTACCCGAGAAGAGATAAACGGGACAGAGACGTCATGACGCACTTCCGCCGGAAATAACTCCCACGTGACCGGCCGTGAACCGCAACCAGAGAAAGTGGAAAACGGGCGGGAATAGAAGTGATATCGATATCCTGGAGTGGAAGACCGGAACAATAAGTACTGTGTTACATCTATGGGGATTTTTAGCAGTAGGAAGTCTATGTCTGGAAATAGGTTTTTCTTTCTGGCACAACTGGTGGGGTATAAATACCCTGCCCACACAGATACCTGTACACCTTGAAAAAGATAACACTCAGTTATCGAAACGCGTTGGTTGAGGTATCATTTGGCACGTGGAGGACTCACCATGCGGTTGATGACGACTCTCGGGGATGCCTGGGCTAATTATTAATGCGCTTTTGTCTACTAACATCTGTAGACCAATATACTTGGTGAGAGTCCACTTGTTTTTTATGGTATTCGTGTTGTGATGTCTATTAAAATTGTTGTCTGGTAATGCACTATCAAGCCCCATTTTAATATTCACATATGACCGTATATTGGTGAATGGGAGAAAGTGCCTCGTGGGAAAGATTGGAATAGACGTTAACCGGTGAACCATTCAGCACACAAACGCTATTGTCTGTGTAGAGCAGACCATCATATCTGGTACGAGTCTGCACTAGGAAAAGACATCACACTGAGTCATATTTTATGACGGTTTTACACTATGTTATGTGTTTAATTTTTTTTTAATGTTTTTAAATGTATATGGGTTTCTGATGTGAGTTATTCCTATGACACATCTAAAGGAGAGCGCCCGAGATCCTATGTGGTAATTCTTCTTTACTTTGTATTTAAGTGTTGGTGACACGTATACCACTGGTTTCTAGGCTGCTAGTCGGCGCATGAGTGTGTGATCACATTTTGTTTCTACGAGGCCATACAGTTTGGTAGGTTCCATGCCAGAGTATTCCAGTGGGACCTGTTGGACAAGTGGTCAGGTTCCCACCTACACATGCACCGAAAGATAATCCTGTCGTCAAAAGCCAGGATTTCGCTCCTGTGGTGGCTACACAGCTCTCACCTAATAGAGGGATGCAGGTTCGGAATTCAGGACTGGGTACTGGTAACCACGGATGCAAATCTCCGAGGCTGGGGAGCTGTCACTTAAGGAGAAAACTTCCAAGGACGATGGTCAAGTCAGGAAGCCTGCCTTCGCATAAACGTGCTGGAACTGAGAGCCATTTACAATGGCCTTCAACTAGCGGTACATCTTCTTCAAGATCATCCTGTGCAGATCTAGTCAGACAATGTAACAGCAGTCGCGCACATAAACAGGCAGGGCGGAACGAAAAGCAGAGCGGCAATGGCAGAGGTAACAAAGATCCTCCTCTGGGCGGAAAGACATCTAAAAGCTCTGTCGGCAATATTCATTCCGGGAGTAGACAACTGGGAAGCAGACTTCCTCAGCAGACACGATCTCCATCCAGGAGAGTGGGGCCTCCACCAAGAAGTCTTCACAGAGGTGACAAGTCTTTGGGGAGTTCCTCAAGTAGACATGATGGCATCTCGTCTCAACAAGAAGCTTCAGAGATACTGTTCCAGGTCGAGAGACCCTCAAGCAATAGCGGTGGATGCGCTAGTGGCCCAGTGGGTTTTCCCGTCAGTGTATGTCTTCCCTCCACTTCCGCTGATCCCAATAGTGCTCAGGATCATAAGAAGAACAAGGGTTCGAGCAATCTTCATTGCCCCAGACTGGCCAAGGAGGGCCTGGTACCCAGATCTTCAGGAGTTGCTCATAGAAGGTCCTCTGCCTCCTCCTCTTCCTCTTCGCGAGGACCTGCTACAGCAGGGGCCATGCGTGTATCAAGACTTACCACGGCTACGTTTGACGGCATGGCTGTTGAGCGCCGGATCTTAACCCAAAAGGGTATTCCCAAGGAAGTCATCCCCACCCTTATTCAGGCCAGAAAATGAGTAACGTTTAAACATTACCACCGTATTTGGAGAAAATATGTATCTTGGTGTGAATCCAAGAAGGCTCCTACGGAAGAGTTTCAGTTGGGTCGTTTTCTCCATTTTCTACAGGCTGGTGTGGAGGCGGGCCTTTGATTGGGATCAATCAAGGTCCAGATTTCGGCCTTGTCAGTGTTTTTCCAGAAACAGTTGGCCTCTCTTCCAGAGGTTCAGACCTTCGTGAAAGGGGTTCTGCACATCCAGCCTCCATTTGTGCCTCCGGTGGCACCATGGGACCTTAATGTGGTGCTGCAGTTCCTTAAGTCAGAATGGTTTGAGCCTCTACAAGAGATAGAGTTGAAATTTCTCATTTGGAAAATGGTGATGCTTTTGGCATTGGCATCCGCACGGTGGGTGTCTGAATTGGGGGCCTTGTCTCACAAGAGCCCTTACCTAATCTTCCATGAAGATAGAGCAGAGTTGTGAACTCGTCAACATTTTTTTCCAAAGGTGGTTTCTACTTTCCACATAAACCAACTTATTGTGGTGCCAGTAGTTACTGACACATTCACCGAGTCAAAGTCTCTAGATGTGGTTAGGGCTTTTAAAGTTTATATCGCTAGAACAGCTAGGATAAGGAAAACAGAGGCTCTGTTTGTCCTGTATGCTCCCAACACGATTGGGTGTCCTGCTTCCAAGCAGACTATTGCGCATTGGATCAGAAGTATGATTCAGCACGCTCATACTACGGCTGGATTGCCGTTACCGACGTCGGTGAAGGCCCATTCTACTAGGAAGGTGGGCTCATGCTGGGCGGCTGCCCGGGGGGCTTTACAAATTTGCCGAGCAGCTACTTGGTCAGGGTCAAACACATTTGCAAAATTCTACAAGTTTGACACCTTGGCCGATGAAGACCTCAAGTTCGGTCAATCGGTGCTGCAGGGTCATCCGCACTCTCCCGCCCGTACTGGAGCTTTGGTATAAACCCCATGGTCATGAAGTGGACCCCAGCATCCTCTAGGACGTATGAGACAAAAGGATTTTGATACCTACCGGTAAATCCTTTTCTCCTAGTCCGTAGAGGATGCTGGGCGCCCGTCCCAGTGCGTACTTTACCTGCAGTTTAGTTTTAGAGTTACACAAGTTGTGTTATCTTAGTTTCAGCGTGTTGCTGTAAATGGTTCATGCCTGTTTGCGTGTGTTATATTGAATGCCATGTTGTGCGGCATGGTTGAGGTGTGAGCTGGTATGAATCCCACCATTAGTATAAAGTAAATCCTTTCCTCGAAATGTCCGTCTCCCTGGGCACAGTTCCTATAACTGAGGTCTGGAGGAGGGGCATAGAGGGAGGAGCCAGTTCACACCCATTGAAAAGTCTTAAGAGTGCCCATGGCTCCTGCGGAACCGTCTATACTCCATGGTCATGAAGTGGACCTCAGCATCCTCTACGGACTAGGAGAAAAGGATTTACCGGTAGGTATCAAAATCCTGTTATTGTGGTGACATGGCGTAGAGGGGTGAATTTGTGCAATGTCTAGTTTCTCAAACAGGATCCAACACAGCTTTTTAGTTAAATTAATGGAGGGTGCTTTACTTTCAGCATAAATGGAACAACACAAGTGAACACAAAATAACAAATGCCTAGCTCCCATTCAGGGAACTGACTCACTTCTTCACCCCTTACTAACCTTGGACAGCTAATCTGCAAACATAAAGTCTCTTAAATGAAAAGTCTCAGTCCTGTCTCTCACAGGTACCATGCAAAGTATCAGTCCTGCTTCCTGTAGGCATAATACAGGCTCTGGCCTACTCACACTTAAGGCTCCCTATCTGGCCTCTTCCCAACTAAGGGTAGCTCAATCCCAGAGTTTCATGGCCTTCTATCTCCTACAGATTTAGGCTCAGGCATCATGGCCCTGAATGGCTCAAAAGTACAATGAGCTTTGTCTGGCTTTGTCTCAGTAGGGCATTCTAACTTCCCCCACTGCCTGAATCCTCACCAAACGTCCAATTCCCCTCTCTTAAAAGACCTTCGCTGGCTCCCCTTCCAGAATCCATCTCAAGCTTCTTACACTCCCACCTTTCCTCTTCACTCTGCTAATGCACGCCGACTCTCCTGCCTACGGATTACTTCCTCCCACTCCTACCTCCAAGATTTTTCATGTGCTGCTCCCTTTCTCTGGAATTCCCTACCTCTCCCCCCTCAGACTCTCCACCTCTCTACAAAACTTCAAATGGGCTCTGAAGACCCACTTCATCATCAATCCCAGCCAAATCTCATCATAACCCTCTGTTCCATGCTCTTTGTGTACCCTGTCTGTCTACTCCTCCCCTTTAGAATATAAGCTCTGAGTAAGACCCTCTTCCCTTATGTGCTTATCCTTTTCTTACTTTAATAATCTTCTACTGCATCAAATTCCGCGATTTTCTGCCACCTGACACTTATGTCAGTGTCGTCTGCTTATGTAGCTCAGTTTAGTGACCAGGTTCTTGTCCTATATTGTCTTCAACTGTAAGTTGCTGTTTTCCTGTCTTGATTAGTTGTTTATGTATTCTATAAATGGGCACTGCGGAACCCTTGTGGCGCCATATAAATAAAGGATAAGCATAATAATAATAATAATAATAATACAGGTAATAATAATAATAATAATAATAATAATCTAGCAGCACTGTAGTGGTTTTTCAATTTGTGTGTAGTATGTAATTTGTGGAGAGCAGTGAGGGCAGGTGTAGGGAGCAATGAGTGAGGATCAGTGTAGTAAGCAATGAAGGTGGGTGTTGGGAGCAATGAGTGATGGTTGGTGTAGAGCACAGTAAAGGAGGGTAGAAGTAGAGAGCAGTGAATGTGAGGAGCATAGAAGATGGGTGTAGGGAGCAGTGAATGATGGTCATCATAGAGATAAGTGAGCAAGGATGAGTGTAGGGAACAGTGAGGAAGTGTGATGGGAGCAGTGAGTGAGGGTGAGTGTAGGGAGCAGTAAGGGAAGGTGTAGGGCACCGTGAGAGTGAGTGTAGGGAGCAGTGAGTTGAGTGTAGGAAATGGTGAGGGACGATCAGTGTGGAGTGCAATGGGGAGGATGGGTGGGGAGCTGCTGAGCCCAGTGTGTGTTTATGCATTCCACTACCCGCTGTCCCCTCCCCCTGCCTCAGTGACTCACCAGACTGCTGCCTCGGTCCACTACCGCTCTGGACTCTTCCTCCTACATTCACGTGTGTGCTATGTGGTGAGCTGGAAGGCAGAGCTCTGGAGCTCTGCTTGCATCAATGCTGACAGCAGGCAGAAAGGACTTCCTTTAAGGGAGACAGGCCAGCGGCAGCACTGCAGCTGCGGATGGTTGGCGGCAGGTGGATGGATGCGATCATGGGTGCCGGATGGGTCGTGGTGGATGCGGGGCAATGTCGGTTCTCCTGCCATAGTGTCTATGCGCTGCATGCACGCTGTGGGCAGAGTACATTCAGCACAACCCTAGTTATGGCTCAAACATTGTTATGTTTCTTTGGCTCAGTCTGTCATTCTGTTCAGCAAGTTAGCTGAACAAAGAATGATCTGTGATTCTCAGAAGCATAATCACAATGCATGGGTTCAGAGGTTATTGGACAATTATTAGCAATATGGCCCAATGCACCACATCTGAAACATTTGATCATACTCTTTATCAAGTCTTTTACATGGTGAGAGCCCTCCAGGTTCCAAGCCCACAGTCTTATGTTACTTACTTCAGACAGCACCTTTTTTCCCCTGTACAGTTTTACAAGAAGTCACTTGAGATCGCCATTGTGGGACTTGAGAATGTTGGTGTTTGCTCCACAGTTCATCGGTCAACACATACCTCTCTATCATGTCCACCAACTGGTCTGCTGTTTCAGGGTTTGCATGGCCCGACCACTTGCGCAGATGACTGCAGATATCAGTCCATAATGACCCTTTCAACGATCTGTGGTCCAGTTAGCTTTTCTGGCTACAGCCACTTCTTGGTGAAGTGGATAAGGACATGCACCTGTAAGCAGCAGATTTATCCACTTTGTATTCCCAGGAATGCACTTGTCATGTCTGTACTGACAGTGTGACACCCAAATGAGTAAAAATTTCAGCTTTTAACTTATAGTCCAGGACATCATTAAGGCTTAGATCAGTGATGGCTAACCTTGACACTCCAGCTGTTGTTGAACTATACATCCCAGCATGCCCTGCATCAGTTTTAGCATGGCCAAATAGCAAAACTGATGCAGGGCATGCTGGGATGTGTAGTTCAACAACATCTGGAGTGTCAAGGTTAGCCATCACTGGCTTAGATCATTATAGGCTTTTTGTGACTCCCTTGATAGAAAGGGGGCAAAAATTCTTGCCCACTGAGCTTTAGGCCAACTCTCTCTTTTAGCTGTTCTTTTGAATGTTGTCAAATATGCTTCCACATCATCACCCTGAGTCATCTTCTGTAGGAAGTGATTGGCCCATATGGAGTAGGTAGTACCATCTGTGGGAGCATCTCCAGACCAGGATTCTAGCTGCTGCATAACCCCTTTAAGGATTGGCAGTTTTCCTCTATGGCCATTTTAAGCTGTCTCTGGAAAGCCATAAAGATTTTTTTGCATTGCAAAATTGCACCCAGGTGTTTCCCTGTAGAGACACGGTGACTTCCTGCTGTTGCCTGTTGGCTTCTTGCTGTTGCTTCTGGGCCACCTCAAAAATGAACATATGCACCCTGGTGGCTTCCTGCTGAGCCAACATACAGTAGCCTGCAGTAAGGTCTTCACCATGACCTCCATATTATCTCACCATAGGACAACAATCTTCTGTCCCAAAATAATTTGGGTGTCTGTCACTTTAAATTTTAAATGCAACTTTTTCTCCATAGCACAGTTCTTTGTATTTCACTTGCAACACTTGGCTTTTAAATGTATCCCGGCGCCCAGCATACCGGTGTCTGGATCCCGAGTGCCAGAATGCCGTCATGGTGGCGTGCCACGCTATTTATTCTCCATCCAGAGAATAAAAAGTGGCATGGCCTTGCGGGAAAAGACTACCTTACACCCCAGTTTTTTACCCTGCAACAACAGACCTTGGCCACCACAGGAAAAAAAAAAACATTCCACAATATTATGCCCCACACAGTAATGCCTCTTGCACCATATTACTGCACCATATTATGCCATACACCGCAATGCCCATTATACATTATGCCCTACAGTAATGCTTCTAATTACTTTTAAATGACATGCTCATTGCCAGGGGTTTCATGCGCTGGTTGTCATGCTTGTTGCCAGGGGTTTCATGATCTGGGATCCATGCTCATTGTCAAGGGTAATCCTTGTTGCCAAGGGTAATGCTCATTGCCAAGGATGCAAACTCACTGGCGGGCAACAGCCACCAACACTGCTATCCTGCTCCCCCTCCTCCCAACCATAGTACTCCACTCAGGGCGGAGAATTTGCAGAATGGCGCAGTTGCATTGTGATGTGATGATGCAACTGCATCATTCCATGAAACTCCACCCCCTGAGTGGAGTACTATGGGAGGGAAGAGGGGGAGCAGGATAGGAGCCACAAAGTGTTGTGGCAGGCCCGCCGCTAGAAATGGCACTGCGTGAGAGAACTTGATGCTTGCTCACTGGTGGCTGGAGGAATCTGGAACAAAGAGGGATGTATACAGCTCTTCCTTATAGATAGTAAGCATGGCAATACAGAGAGTGGTGATGGAAAATGATGACTGTAAGGACCAAGATGATAGGTACTCAGCTGCTCAGCAGACTGGGCCAATAGGTATAGATATATGACTGGCTTTGGACAGGACAATCTTCAATAACTGGGCTGGCTTGGAATCGTGACAGCACAGTAACTGGATCTGGCCTGGAACTGGAATAGCACAATTACTGGAATCGGGCTGGAAATGGAATAGCACAATAACTGGAACAGGGCTGGAACCAGAATAGTGCAATAACTGGAATCGGAATAGCACAATAACTGGAACTGAGCTGGAACCAGAATAGCTCAGTAACTGGAACCAGGATGGAACCTGAATGGCATGATAACTGGATTAGACTGGAACTGGAATTGCACCATAACTGTAACCAGGCTGGAACCGAAATAGCACAATAACTGTAACTGGACTGGAACTGAAATATCACAATAACTGAAACTGGTTTGGGCCGGAATGGCATGATAGCTGGAACCAAAATGGCACGATAGCTGAATAGGCTGTAACCACCGCAGGCGTTCAGCATAGAGACCACAGACAGCTAGCCAGGAACGGGAGCCTTGAATGTCTAGCAGCGATGAAGCTCAGGCACAGAATGCTGTCAGTGCAAGCTATACATACCCTGGGCCTAGCAGTGATTGGCCAGTACAGTCAGTCAATACACAGCCTGTATTGGGAGATCAGCGGTCAGCTGACCGGGACCAACATGGCAGAGTCAAGAGCTGGTGGTAATGCCACCAGACTCCCGGACCTCTGATAACACCACCACCATTCCAGAACCCTGCTTGCTGCATACACTCCTAAGAGACAACACAGCTGGATCCACGACAGGATAGAGTCAAGTCACATGCTGGCACTGCATTTAAGCCCTATTCCTGACACCACACTTTGACTGCAATGACCAGCATATAACAAGGTTCTTTCTCTTTAATTGCAACAGAAAAGTACAGACCACAGAATGCCACACTTTCAATTAACAAGAGCTCCTAAAACAGAGGCAGCATTCATTCTTAGTGCACACTGGTGTTCTTTTTTTTGTCACCACAGAGCAGCATTAACCATTTATTGGTGCACACTGGTGTGTGCCACCATTATTATATTAAGCACATCAGTGTGTAAAAAGAATTAACTATAAAAAAACAAAAAGTAGGTGTTTTTTTTACAACTTGTGTGTGCTGTAGGTGCAGTACCCCACTGTATAAGTACAGCAGGCCATACCTCACTGCATTTTGTTCACATAAATAAAAGTACTGCAACTCTGCAGGCCAAAACCCACTATGCTTGTTCACAATTTCACATAAATTTAAGCACTGAGACGCAGTGACTTGTTAGTCATTTAAAGAAAAGTAAAATAAAAATTGTTAATTTCTTTGTACAACTGGTGTGTGTTATACTGTACCCCATTATGTTTGTTCACACCTTCACATAAATATAAGCAATGAGTTTGCCATGGCTTATCAGTCCGCAGTGACTCGTCAGTCATTTAAAAAAAAAAAATTTCTATTGTTTATACAACTGTGCCACACTATGTTGGTTCGCAACTTCACATAAATATAAGTGCTGAGTCTGCAGTGACTTGTAATTTTCAAAAAGTAAAATAAAAATTGTTAATTTGTTTGTACAACTAGCATGTGTTGTACTGTACTCCACTACGTTTGTTTACAACTTCACATAAATATAAGCACTGAGTTCTAGAAAAGTTTAAAAAAAATTGTTCTTTTGTTGTACAGCTTGTGCGTGTTTAGTTCATCAACACGGATAATTATAACGATGATCAGTCGAGAGAAGAGCAGAAGCAGCAATGACATATTAGCGCTGCAACTGTTGCCAACAGTCATGATGATACTTGTCTTTAAACATCATCTTCTGAAGCCGATGCCCAAGGGCATAGAGGGTTAAGTGAGGGCATCTGAAATGAAAAAACAACAACAAAATTTTACAGTGGTAAAGGAAAAAAACACCTCTAATAAAGGGAAAGTTTACTGCAGAAAAACATAAAATTGCCTTTCCCCACACACAATGGTAAGGAAAGGCTCAGGCCCTGGCCTTTATTTATGAGTGGTGGTTCTGCAACTCAGAGTGTTGAAGAGGTGTCAAAGAAAAGTCACTAAGGCGGTAGAACAAGCTGTGTGTTCAGAAACATCTAATGTGTCCATGAGTGCTATGTGTGAGCCCGACCATTCTGATACTGTGCTCACAGAGAAGCCTCCTTCCACCATTTCTGCTCCTCCTGCAAATGTGGGAATGAGCAGCAGAAGTATAGCTGGTGACATAGAAGTGGAGGATGCCACTATGGAAGTGCAAATGATGAATGGGATATTTGTGTAGCTGATGTTAGTGCTAATGAGGATGTTGATGATGAGGATAAGGATGTTGTTTTTGTAAGTCAGGCATCAGTGGAAGCAGTCTTTGCCCGTGATAAGAATAAGTCTGGCTGGGCATAAGCCAAAAAATCCACCTCTTTTGTGTGGAATTATTTTAATCCAAATCCTGACAACACTTGCCTAGCCATCTGTAGCATTTATAATTCCACAGTAAGTAGAGGTAGGGACCTTAACCACCAAGAACCTCCTTCCTGTTATGTAATTTTCATCGAGTTCATGAAAAGTGTTTGGGAAATCAGAAACTTATGCTAAAAAAATAACAACAAACAGTCCAGCATCAGCTACCTCCTTTCTCTCGGCTAGTTCCCAGCACCTGCAATCTCCACCACCAACACCTTCATCATTAATATCCTCACTGATTATCAGAGGTAATCTTACATCCAATTTGATAAGGCTAGCTGACTCCTCCCTTATCCAGGATTCCTCAGAAGAAATGCTGCTGTTGCTGCTGGGGGTGGATCTTTATCTCAGAAGGGGGTCAAAAAGACTACTAGTAGTTTTAAAAAACAATTGACTGTTAAACAATCCTTTGCAAGAGGAAGCAAGTATGACAGCTGTCACCAGGGCAGTCGAGAGCCGGGCTGGGCCCAGGTACTTTTCAATGGGTGTGGTCTAAACACAGGAGGTGTGGTCATGTACTTTTAGAAAAAACATACTGGAAAAAATTGTATTTTAAGTACCTCCATGGCCACACTGCAGCCCAGTACACAGCAGAGTGTGCTGGGCTGAGGAGAAGAGCTGCAGCTGCTGCTGCCAGGTAAGGGGGAGGGGGCCTGGGCCCCTACTGGACCCTCACTGGACGCCTCCATCAGACCTGGGCCCGGGCAATTTGTACCCTCTACCCCCCTCTCTCGATACCACTGGCTGTCACCCAGTCGCACAGCAGATCACTACACCATGATGGCTATGCTAGTGTAGCCACCCTATGGGTTACATAGTATTAATTAATATTGTCTAGCTTTACTGGAGAGAAGCCCAATATAACTCTACTAGCATTAGCTCCCTCTGATGAACCTATGTATATAGGGGTAGTACTAAATGTATATACATTTATTTCTTTATGTATATGATGTAAGGTAATGTATAAATGTTTATGTTTAACACTGGTTACGGTGGGGATATATTGGTGGGCAGTGGACTTTGAGAAGGCTCTAGAAGCCTCACGAGCAGGGGCGCATGACCTGCTTCGGCGGGAGAAGGGAGCAGCGCGAGCGGACTGGGCAGAGAAAGGAGAACGAGAGGTGAGGGGTGAGCGCGAGAGGAGGCTGGAGGATACGGTGGTGAGAGCTGCACTGCGCTAGTGAGAGCAGTTACCTGTGCCAGTGGAACCAAAGGAAGGAGGGGATAGCCGGAGGCAGGCAGTGCTGAGCGGCACACGCAACTGAGAGGAGAGGCACGGAACCAGGACGGCCACAGCAGGCAGCCACATACCCTCCAACTGTACCTTTTTGGCAGGTACAGTACCTTTTTTTTATGGTCTGTACCAATTTTTGGCTCTGCAAACTTCCATTGAAACTATAGGAAAAGGGGCGTGGCCATGCCTACTTTACCCATGGCCATGCCCACTTTATCCGTGGGCACGCCCCCTTTTCTAATTTGTACCAATTTTTTGTGTAAAATGTTGGAGGGTATACAGCCAGCGTCTGTGATGAGGAGGCAGGAGACCAGGCAGGCTAGCCTGTGACGCAGGGGAGAAGCGGACCTGTTCCCGGGTAACTGACAGCTCCCAGCCGGTTAGTACGCCCAAGTCAGGGAAGTTGCAGTCCGCACCCGCGTTATACCGCTGGAGGGAGGCTGAAGGCACAGCGCAGCACTGTTCCAACCTAAGGCAGGGAGTTATAGCAGCTCAGCCCTTGTAATATATCATTTTGATGCCAGCAGCACAGCGAAGCTGGTCGCCTTACCCCCGTTAAGAGAGCAACCCTATAGATAGGTAACATTTTCCTTACCACTGACGAGCACAGGAATGTGGAGGGGGTTCACTATAACTATTGATAAATACATTCAATGTGGTGAATAGTGTCCAGCTATATATTATCTGCATGTCAACTGCAATATAGATGAGAGGAGTCGGGGGAGTGTTCCAGGATTATTCGGGACTATTGTTACAGTGAGCTATGATCATAAGACTATCTGAAGGTACCAGTGCCAGAGTGAAGAGCGATAACCCAATACAAGCTACATGTATCCCCTCATAGAACTGTAAGGAGGGTTAGCCTCAACCAAAATAGTACTAATAGTTAACTGGCCAGGGGTCTCGGAGACTAACTCCCCTTGAGATAAAGGAAGGAGACTAGATTGCTATTGACCCCAGTATCCATCTGAAACAAAGGCTAATCCATGGAGAAAGTTAATGTGTGTAAGAGACAGCAAACAGTAACTGGAACTGGGTCATTGGCTACAAAATGTGACTATTTGATTGTAGGAGAAATACTAGCAGCCAATTACAGGACACAAAGGAGAGCCACAGATTAGATTTTACAAAGTTTCCTATATTGACTGCAACCCGACATCTGTTACTATTTGAGGAATCATATGAGAGATGGATTGAGGAGTTCACTAATACCTCTATTTTCAAAGAGTGGTCATTATGACTACTCATACCCCTGATGCGTCTAACACAGCAGCCCCTCTGGAGTACTCGGTGGGTGTTAGGGAGTAGAAAAGCAAGTGAAGATTGTGAGTTTGAGCCCTGTGTATGCTGCAGGAATGATCAGGATTTACTACAAAAAAAAGATTTATGGTAAGAACTTACCTTTGTTAAATCTCTTTCTGCGAGGTACACTGGATTCCACAGGGATAACATCGGGGGGGGGGGGGAGGGGGGAGAAGATTTGGATCTTGATCCGAGGCACCAACAGGCTAAAAGCTTTGACTGTTCCCAAGATGCACAGCGCCGCCTCCTCTATAACCCCGCCTTCATGCACAGGAGCTCAGTTTTGTTAACCAGTCCAGTGCAGTAGCAGGTAAAAGAGACGTTAGTAGCCACATATACCACATTCTCGCGACAGGAGAAGGTACCAGCGGCTAATGCCATACAAACCCAAAGAAGTTAAGTGCATCAGGGTGGGCGCCCTGTGGAACCCAGTGTACCTTGCAGAAAGAGATTTAACAAAGGTAAGTTCTTACCATAAATCTCCTTTACTGCAGCGGGGTACACTGGGGTTCCACAGGGATAACATTGGGGATGGGAGGGGACGCACTGAAGCGGGCACAAGAACCTGGCGTCCAAAGGAGGCATCCTGGGAGGCGGATGTATCGAAGGCATAGAACCTTATGAACGTGTTCACTGAGGACCATGTAGCCGCCTTGCACAACAGACCGAGTAGAACGGGCTTTGTTGGTAGCAGGAGCTGGAAGGCCAGCCTGTACATAAGCATGTGCAATCACCATTCTAATCCAACTGGCCACGGTCTGCTTATTAGCAGGCCAGCCACATTTGTGAAAACCAAAAAGAACAAAGAGGCAATCAGATCTCCTAAGAGAAGCCGTTCTCTTCACATAAATACGGAGAGCCCCGTATCACATCCAAAGACCACTCTTTAGAGGATAAACCAGGAGAGGTAAAGGCTGGAACCACAAGGTGGAAAGATGACACCAACTTAGGCAGATAACCCGGACAAGATCTAAGAATCGCCTGGTCATGGTGAAAAATCAGAAAGGGTGACCGACATGACAAGGTACCCATGTCTGAAACCCGTCTAGCAGAGGCAATAGCCAACAAGAATAACCCACTTAAGGTCCACAGACTCAAGAGGTTCAAAGGGAGACTCTTTTAAGGCATCCAGAACAACTGGCAAATCCCAAGGAGCCACAGGCGGAACATAGGGAGGTTGAATCCGTAAAACACCCTGAGTTAATGTATGTACATCAGGTAGAGTCGCAATTTTTTTCTAAAACCATATCAACAAGGCAGAAATATGAACCTTGAGGGAGGCCAGACGAAGGCCTAAGTCTAGGCCCTGTTGCAGGAAAGCCAAAAGATTGGCAATACTGAACTTGAATGCATCATAATTCTTAGCAGCACACCATGTGAAGTAAGAATTCCAGACCCTATAATAAATCCGAGCAGAAGCCGGTTTCCAGGCCTTCAATATAGTTTGAAAGACCGCCTCAAAAAATCCTTTGGCCCTCAGTACGGAAGCTTCAAGAGCCACGCCGTCAAAGCCAGCCGGGCCAAATCCTGGTAGACACAAGGGCCCTGAATGAGAAAGTTTGGGTGTTGCAGAAGTAGAAGAGGACGCTCTATCGAGAGACTCTGCAGGTCTGAGAACCAATGCCGTCTGGGCCACGCTGGAGCGATTAGAAGTAGTATTTCTCCTTCCAGCTTGAACTTCCTTATCATCCTGGGCAGAAGTGACACCGGAGGGAACATGTATGGCAGCCAAAAGTTCCATGGAATTGCCAGTGCGTCCACAAATGCTGCTTGAGGATCCCTTGTCCTTGCTCCGAAGACCGGAACCTTGTGATTGTGTTGAGATGCCATCAAGTCTACATCTGGTAGGCCCCACTTGTCCACTAGGAGTTGAAAGACTTCCGGATGAAGACTCCACTCCAGTGCGTGTATGTCCTGACGACTGAGGAAGTTTCCTTCCCAGTTGAGGACTCCCGGAATGAACACTGCCGATATGGCTGGTAGATGGCGTTCCGCCCAATGAAGGATTTTTAATACAGTACTTCATTGCCATGCGGCTTCGAGTGCCACCTCTAGGATTTATATATGCCACCGTGGTGGTGTTGTCTGACTGTACAGGCCTGTTCTGTACTAGAGGCAGGGTTAGTGTCAACACATTGAACACTGCCCGCAATTCCAGAATGTTTATCGGGAGGAGAGATTCCTCCTTGGTCTACCGACCCTGAAGAGAGTGTTGCTCCAACAATGCGCCCCAGCCCCGCAGACTGACATCCATCGTCTGAAGGACCCAGTTGGAGATCCAGAAGGGACAACCCCTGCTCAGTTGCTGGTTGTCACGATCCGGGTAACTGTATGCCGTTTCCTGCCTGTTAGGTGTCTCCTGAGGTTGGCTCAGCGAGCCAGGGCCGGGCTATAACTATGTTTTGGGTTACATTGCATGGGTATTGCCTGCAGTGCTGGTTCAGTGACCTCCTTAGTGTACACACTTACGGTGGTGTGGCGCTCTCAGCCCCGTCACGGCCGTCATTGCCGCGCCTGTGGTCTTCGGCTGGACGTGCGTCCTCTGTGTGCCGCGGCCGCCGCTGCCATCCCTGTGGCCGCTGTGCGCGTCTGGGCATGTGGAGTTTCTGCTGCTGCGGCCTCCGCCGCCATTACCATTTGACACATGGTTTCTGAGTGCTTCTTTCCCCTTCAATCACCGTCAATGGGCGCAGCCATTTTGAATTGAATCACATGATACTCTCCTCACCTATCCACAGTGCTGCCGGAGCCTGAGCATAATTGTTAGCCAATCCCTGCTATCCAGCAGGTATAAATATCCTGTCTCAGCACCCAGAAGGTTGTCAGTGCTTCCATTGTCTCTCCAGCATTCCAGTATGCAACTTCACTAAGGACTCTCCTGTGAATACTCCCTGCAATATAGCCTGACTCCCTTGTGGCTACTCTCTGCGGTGCAGCTCCAGTTCTCCAGTGCTGAAGCTCTGTGGTGCAACCTGCCTTCCTTGTTCCCGCACCCAGCGCTAGCAGAGTGTATGACTCCGGCTTCCAGCAGCCACTTTCTAGCAGTCCTCTGTCTCCACTACTACCAGTACTCACTATAACAGTGGAGTATTTATCTGCGATCCCCAGCATCACTCAAAGCTTTACCTGCAATCCCCAGCATCACTCAAACCTTTACCTGCGATCCCCAGCATCACTCAAAGCTTTACCTACGATCCCCAGCGTCACTTTATGTTTCACCTATGCACCCAAGTATCATAAAGCACTCCCACTTATACTCCGGATTACTGGTCTTAACCAGTTGTGAGTCAGAAACTCACTTGGGACATTTATTGTTTGGTTGCACATTCTTTGACTTTTATGATTTAATAAAACCCCTCAAAGATACCTCCTGTTGTCGTGGTCACGCCTTCGGGCTTTTGGTACTACTGTCTCAGCACATGTCTAGGAGTCCTCTCTTACCTCCTTAATTCACATACCCGTCAGCCCCTACAACTGAGGCTTCCAGCTACTGACACCAGCCATCAGTTGTGACAGTAAACACTGACCTAATGGATCCGGTCGGAGACCAAGTCCAACGGACCAGGCCAATACAAGAACTGGCAGTCCGTCTTGAACATCAGGAGGCTGCACAAAGCCATGTTATCCGATGTCTCCAGGACCTCTCCTCTCGACTGGATGAGATTCAGGCAACCCTCCGTGGGTCAGGGGTGTCCAGTGTGCCGACTTTAGTACCTCCGGTGGTATCCCCACCCACCATACCCACTTCTTCTCCACGTCTCCATTTGCCGACAACTGCTAAATATGATGGATCCCTGAAAGCCTGCAGGGGTTTCCTAAACCAGTGCGAGATCCACTTTGAGTTGCAACCCGGCAGTTTTCCTACAGACCGCACCAAAGTTGCGTATATTATCTCCTTACTCAGTGGCGCCGCCCTCGACTGGGCATCACCCTTATGGGAAAGATATCATACCCTGCTGTCATCCTACTCTGACTTCGTGGCAACATTCAGATGTATTTTTGATGAGCCAGGTCGAGTGTCAGCCAGTATTTAGTACAATTCCAGATGTTGGCATCTGAGGTTACCTGGAATGAGGAGGCTCTTTATGCAGCTTTTTGGCAAGGCCTCTCTGAACGTATTAAAGATGAGCTCACCACCAAAGACTTGCCCTCGAAATTGATTGAGCTCATATCGCTCTGCACCAAAGTTGATCTACGGTTCCGTGAAAGGGCTATGGAGCGAGGCAGGTCAACAGTTCATAAGACTTCTTTTGCTCCTCCTCCTCGTCAGCCGTCTCCGTTCATAGACGAACCTATGCAGATATTTCATTCACGATTGTCTCCAGCAGAGCGCAGAAGATGTCTATCTAATCCCCTTTGCCTGTACTGTGCTGCACCTTCCCACCTCATTAACGCCTACCCCGAGCATCCGGGAAACTCCAAATCCTAGCCCGCCAAGGAGAGGGTCGGCTAGGAGTAATGAATTCCTCTCCATCTTCAAGTGACTGCAACCTCTCAGTTTCTCTTCAGGTGGCTCAGCGTTCCAAGAATCTTATTGCCTTGTTGGATTCTGGAGCAGCCGGGAACTTTATAACTGAGAAGTTTGTTAAGCAGTGGTCTTTACCCACTGAGAGACTGTCATCTCCTATATCTTTAACTGACGTGGACAGCAGTAAGATTCCTGATGCGGTGATTACCTTCAAGACCCTACCTATCCATCTGAAGGTAGGGGTTCTGCATACAGAGCTGATTTCTATCCTGGTAATCCCAAGGGCTATCATCCTGTGGTTATAGGCCTCCCATGGCTTTGTTTGCATAATCCTCAAATTGATTGGAAGACAACCCATATCCTGACATGGGGTCCTTCCTGTTCTGAGACATGTTTACATAAAGTGCTTCCAGTTTGCAACTCCTCCTCTAAATCTCCTGATGTTCCACCTTCTCCATATCAAGATTTCACTGATGTATTCAGCAAGTATTCAGCCGATATTCTTCCTCCCCATAGAGAATGGTATTGCCCTATCGATCTCATCCCAGGGAAAGCTCCTCCTCGCGGACGCACGTATCCATTGTCGTTGCCCGAGACCCACTCCATGGAGGAGTATATCCATGAAAATCTGGCTAAAGGGTTTATCCGGCCTTCGTCTTCTCCAGCTGGCACAGGCTTCTTCTTCGTAAAGAAGAAAGATGGCGGCCTGCGGCCTTGTATTGACTACCGGGGTCTGAATGACATCACAGTAAAAAAACCTGTACCCTCTGCCGCTTATCACCGAGTTATTTGACCTTGTCAGTGGAGCCACTATCTTTACAAAGTTAGATCTGAGGGGTGCTTATAATCTCATCCGAATCCGAAAGGGTGACGAGTGGAAGACCGCTTTTAACACCCGTGATGGACATTACGAGTACCTTGTCATGCCTTTCGGACTCAGCAATGCTCCAGCGGTATTCCAACATTTCGTGAATGAGATCTTCAGAGACATTCTTTATCGTCATGTTGTGTTTTATCTCGATGATATCCTTATCTTCGCGAATGATCTGGAGTAACATTGGTTCTGGGTGAAAGAGGTCTTGTCCCATCTCCGTACCAATCATCTGTATTGCAAACTGGAAAAGTGTGTCTTTGAAGTAAAATCCATCCCGCTCCTGGGGTATATTGTATCCGGTTCCGGCTCTGGAGATGGACCCTGAGAAACTTCAAGCGATCCGAGATTGGCCGATTCCTGTAACCCTCAAGGGCATCCAGAGATTTCTAGGGTTTGCCAGTTATTACAGGAAATTTATTCAAGACTTTTCCACCGTTGTAGCGCCTATTACAGCTCTTACCAAAAAAGGTGCCAATCCTTCCAAATGGTCAGAAGAAGCTACCCAAGCCTTTCATTTGTTGAAACAAAGATTCATCTCTGCTCCAGTTTTGAAACAGCCAGATACCAGTTCGTCCTTCATCCTTGAGGTGGATGCCTCTTCTGTTGGAGTGGGCGCAGTTCTCTCTCAAAGAGCTAACGATGGTCATCTACATTCTTGTGGCTTATTCTCATGAAAGTTCTCTCCTGCCGAGCATAATTACACCATTGGCTATCAAGAACTTTTGGCGATCAAGCTCGCTTTGGAAGAATGGAGGTACTTATTAGAAGGAGCTTCTCATACCATCACCATCATGACTGATCATAAGAATCTTCTGTACCTAAAAGGCGCTTAATGTCTTAACCCTCGCCAAGCCAGGTGGGCACTTTTCTTTTCCAGATTTGACTTCAAATTGTAGTTTTGTTCAGGGTCACAGAATCATAAGGCTGATGCCCTTTCCCGCTCCTGGGAGCAAGAAACTGAGTCTGAGTCTACTGACAAGCATTATATCATTGATCCAGTGGCGTTCTCCGCAGTGAGGATGGACTTTATGCCCCCACCAGGGAAAAGTTTTGTGATGCCGGCTCTCAGACAGAAGCTCTTGCATTGGGCACATTCCTCTCACTTTGCCAGACATGCGGGCATACACAAGACCTTAGAATTTGTTTCCAGATCATACTGGTGGCCGACCCTAAAGAAAAACATTGCTGAATTTGTGGCCTGCTGCCCAAAATGTGCCCAACACAAAGTACCCCACCAGTCACCCGCTGGGCAACTGGTTCCTTTGTCTGTTCCTCATCATCCGTGGACCCATCTTTCGATAGATTTCATTACAGATCTCCCTGTGTGTTACAAATTCAACACCATCTGGGTGGTAGTTGACCGGTTCACCAAGATGGATCTGTCACTGATATTGTATTGTGAACTCGGGGGTTCTCCCCATGGTCGGAACAGGGATGGCTTAATATAGGTCTTCCTCATACAGGACTCTGACAGTAAGGCTTGGTGAAAATATTAAAGAACTTTATTGCAGGAAGAGAGCAACACAATGTCACATAGCAGAGAAGGAACGTATGGGGGAATGTCCAGGTCTATAGGAGAACTTATAAGCAATGCTAAGGATTCCAGGGAAAGAAGTCCTTGTGAGTGTTGGTACAAGATAATAATGACTGAAGAACTTGTAAGTGATGTTTTTAAAGATACTGGTGATTTGAAGAACTGGTGAACGGTGGTTAAAGACTCTGACGATTTGAAACACTTGTGAGCGGTGGTTAAAGACACAGATGATTTGTAGAACTTGAGAACGTAGATTATAGACACAGATGATTTGTAGAACTTGAGAGCGGTGATTAAAGACACTGATGATTTGTACAACTTGAGAGCGGTGATTAAAGACACTGATGATTTGTACAACTTGAGAGCGGTGATTAAAGACACTGATGATTTGTAGAACTTGAGAGCGGTGATTAGCCCACAGCACACGCTGAGTCCAAGAAGCACTGGTGACTGGATTGCAGAGAAACACACCAGCCGCAGTTTACGCTGAACTGTGCAGCAACTGGCACCTGGAAGTGCCGGAGACACTGGGGAACGACTGCAGAGAGATACGTCAGGAACAAGAGCACTAGCATCCACGTCAGGGGAAAAGACGATACTCAGGCGCCGAGGCTCCGCCCGGCGTCTGACTTTGAATCTCGCGCCTCCGCTGGATTGGCGGAACAGTCTGATGACATCACCTGCTCCCCGCCCACGTGATGCCGGGTGTCATGGCGGCGCCCCTGCCCCGGGGAACCGCCGGGAGCCGCGCCGGCCAGACGCCGGAGCCCATGGACCACCGAAGGCAGAGGCTGCAACACAGACCAGCAGGCACGCAGGGGTAAGCGTGGTGAATGCCGCCTATGGCGTGTGACAGTGCCCCCTCCTCCAGGAGTGGCCCCCGGACACTTTCCAGGTTTTGTTGGATGTCTGGAATGGAAAATCCGCACCAGTCGGGGAGCCATAACTTCAGTAGCCTTGACCCAGCTCCTTTCCTCGGGGCCAAAACCTTTCCACTCCACTAAATACTGTAGATTCTTGTGAAGATAATGAGAGTCAAGAATAGCTTTGATTTCAAAGTCTGTTCCAGCTTCAGACTCTGCCGAGGTTGGCCTCGGGGACTTTAAATGGAACCAGTTTAAAATAAGGGGGCGAAGGAGAGAAACATGAAAGTAGTTTGGTATCCGGAGGTGGGAAGGCAATCCCAATTTGCAGACAACCAGATTCAGGACTTGTAACTCGGGGTAAGGACCAA
Organism: Pseudophryne corroboree; assembly: GCF_028390025.1. Taxonomy (NCBI): domain Eukaryota; kingdom Metazoa; phylum Chordata; class Amphibia; order Anura; family Myobatrachidae; genus Pseudophryne; species Pseudophryne corroboree. Next base: position 110,787,489 of record NC_086455.1, read on the forward strand.
TAATCTTTGGGGCGAACTTCATAGTGGGCACCCTTAACCGGCGGTTGTGGGTGGAGAGCCATACCCTGTCACCAACCTTGTATTGGGGAGCTGCTCGTCGCTTCCTATCCGCAAAGAACTTATAGCGGCCGGAGACTCTCTTGAGATTAGCATGAACTCGACTCCAAATTTGACTGAAGTGCCGAAGAGTAGAGGCTGCAGCAGGAACATCCTCCGGAGGACAAATGGGTAATTCAGGAACTTGAGGATGGAACCCATAATTAATGAAAAATGGGGACTCACCAGTCGAAGAGTGGTACAGATGATTATGGGCAAACTCGGCCCATGGCAACAGTTCCACCCAATCATCTTGCGAGGGAGAGAGATAAACACGGAGAAAAGTCTCTAAATCTTGATTGACGCGTTCAGTTTGCCCGTTGGTCTGTGGATGGTAAGCGGATGAAAACTTGAGTTTTATTTGTAAGGCCGTACAGAGAGCTCTCCAGAATGTTGCAGCGAATTGTACCCCCCGGTCAGAGACGATTTCCTGAGGTAAGCCGTGCAGGCGGAAATGTTCTCGGATGAATAACAAAGCCAACTTGGGAGCTGATGGTAACCCGGTCAAAGGTACAAAATGTGCCATCTTAGAGAAATGGTCGATAATTACCCAGACAGTATTGTGACCCTTGGAGAGGGGCAATTCAGTAACAAAGTCCATAGAGATATGGGTCCATGGCCTCTGGGGAATGGACAGTGGATGCAACAACCCCGCAGGAGGCAAACGAGGAATTTTGTGCTGAGCACACTGAGGACATGAGTTGACATAATCTTGAATATCCTTCTTCATAGTGTCCCACCAGTAAGACCTTCGTAGAAATTCCCACATCTTTTGAACTCCAGGATGACCGGAAAACGTATAAATATGAGCCCACTGCAACAACTTTGGTCGAAATTTAGCTGGCACAGACATTCTCCCAGGAGGAGGACCCAGAGCGGTGGGAGCCGCCGACATAGAAACTGGACTAAGAATCAAAGCCTTCTCAACGGAATTCTCCTCATCCGAAGCTGTTAAGGAACGGGATAAAGCATCAGCCTTGGTGTTAAAAGTCCCAGCCCGGTACTTAATGACAAACGAAAACCGAGTAAAAAAGAGCGCCCATCTAGCTTGACGGGGATTCAAGCACTGGGCCGTCTTGAGGTACAGCAAATTCTTATGATCAGTGAAAATTGTAATTAGGTGTTTAGCACCTTCCAAAAGATATCTCCATTCCTCCAAGGCAGATTTTATTGCCAAAAGTTCTTTGTCTCCAATGGTGTAATTCTGTTCCGCAGGAGAGAATTTGCGAGAATGGAAACCACATGGATGTAACTTCCCATGTGGAGCGTACTGCGAAAGCACGGCACCTATGCCTACCATGGAAGCATCAACCTCCAAAAAGAATGGTTTTGAAAAATCTGGTTGCTGAAGTACTGGAGCGGACATAAAGGCTGCTTTTAACTGAGCGAACGCTGCTATAGCTTCGGAGGACCAATGACTTGGGTCAGAACCCTTCTTGGTTAGGGCAGTAATAGGTGCCACGATGGTAGAGAATCCCTTTATGAATTTCCGGTAGTAATTTGCAAAGCCCAGAAATCGTTGTACCGCTTTCAAAGAAAGAGGCTGAGTCCAGACCCGATTGGCAGTGAGTTTCTCTGGATCCATACGAAGCTCCGTGCCCGAAATGATGTAACCAAGAAATGGAATAGAAAAAACCTCAAAGGTACATTTGGAAATCTTGCCATAAAGATGATTCTCTCATAATCGAAGAAGAACCTCTTTGACCTGTATTCTGTGCTCTGTGAGATTTTTAGAAAATATCAGGATGTCATCCAAATATACCACGACACTGAGGTATAGCATATCCCGAAAGACTTCGTTAATGAATCCCTGGAAGACGGCAGGGGCGTTGCTGAGGCCAAACGGCATTACCAGGTACTCGTAATGCCCGTCCCTGGTATTGAAGGCCGTCTTCCATTCGTCTCCCTGTCGAATACGTATCAAATTATAAGATCCCCTTAAATCAAGCTTGGTGAACACTCGGGCCCCGCGAACTCTATCAAAAAGCTCCGTAATGAGCGGCAAAGGATACTTACCGTATTCTTAATGGTGACATAATTTAGACCACAATAGTCAATACATGGTCTTAGCCCTCTGTCCTTCTTCTTCACAAAAAAGAAACCCGCCCCCGCCGGGGAGGTAGAGGGGCGGATGAATCCTTTCTGCAGATTAGACTTGATATAGTCTGACATAGCTTGGGTCTCGGGTAATGATAAGGGATAAGTGCGACCCCCGAGGCGGCATTTTCCCCGGAATGAGCTCAATGGGACAGTCCCAGGGTCTATGCGGTGGTAGCAGATCTGCCACTTGCTCCGAGAACACGTCAGAAAACTCCCGATAGGCCTCCCGAATGAGCCCTTCATCTGACTTGGAAGATACACGGAGCGGATAGACAGGGGTGAGACAATTTGAATGACAAAAAGGACTCCAAGATGTTATTTGTGTCGAACTCCAGTCGACGTGAGGGTTGTGAAGTTTAAGCCAAGGGAGGCCAAGAACCAGATCGTGGGGCATCTCCCGAATCACTAGGAACTTCAAATGTTCTTGATGCAGAGCTCCTACTTGCAGTTTGATTGGTACTGTACAACTTGAAATCAGACCGTTAGAAATTTGGGTACCATTGATAGCAGTCAACGTAATAGGTCGTCCGACCGACCGTAGCTGAAAACCCAGATTCTGAGCACAGGAAAGGGAAATAAAATTTCCTGCAGCCCCTGAGTCCAGCAGAGCCTTAACGGGTTTGGCTATTGTCTCGGAGAACAGAGACACGGAGAGTAAACAGTCCACTGACGGAGAAGGTTTAGAAGAAACCCCTAGCTCGACTCCTCCGGAACAAGCTAGGACTGCCCGTTTCCCGGACGAGACTTGCAAAACTTGAGGTAAATTCATAATTTGCAAATAAACCCTAATAACCAAAAGAAAAAATAGGTGAACAAGAAAAGAGAAAAAAAAAATTTTGGGATAAAAATTATATATAAATAAGAAAAGAGAAAAAATAAAATAAAAAGAAGAATGAAAAAAATATATATAAAAAATAGTCTCTATTGTTTGAGATGAATTGCTGCCAGTCAAAAAAGAAATTTTTTTTTTATTGCTTATACGGTGAGAATAGAGTGAAGATTTCTTTGCTGATGTTATAAGTGAACCTTTTATCAGAGGCTGGTGATGATCTTGAATGCGGTTACTTTAATATGGGTACCCCAAGTGGATAGCGGAGGGACAAGGTGAATAGGGGACAGGGTGACTGGAAAACTCCGGACTCCCCGCTTGTCACCACTGTCACAGATGGCGGAAGGCGCCCGCGTCCACGGGCGATCACCGCCTGCCGAGACCGGGGGATGCGGTCACGTCTCTGGGGGGAAGGTACCACAGGCTTCGGGACCCACAAAGGGACTGTCCGCCGTGAACCCTCCCTCCTACGGAGTGTGTTACCTTGTTTCCTATGTTTGATCCCGTCGACCGCTTCCACGTCTCTGCTCGGTCTTCTCTGCGCCTGACGATCGATGTTCCGCTTGTCTGGTCCTTTTCCCCTCTCGGCCGCGCGGTTTAAACTTCCTCCACAATGTTTCTTGTATCGTATGGGTGTTTAATCTGGATCTGTTTTTGTAAAGCCACTGTTGTCTATGTGAATGTCTCTCTCCTCTCCAACGCGTATCGACCCGTCTGGGTCTTCCTCAGGGAGTCTGCCGAGAGGGGAAAAAGACCAGACAAGCGGAACATCGGTTCACGGCGGACAGTCCCTTTGTGGGTCCCGAAGCCTGTGGTACCTTCCCCCCAGAGACGTGACCGCATCCCCCGGTCTCGGCAGGCGGTGATCGCCCGTGGACGCGGGCGCCTTCCGCCATCCGTGACAGAGGTGACAAGCGGGGAGTCCGGAGTTTTCCAGTCACCCTGTCCCCTATTCACCTTGTCCCTCCGCTCTCCACTTGGGGTACCCATATTAAAGTAACCGCATTCAAGATCATCACCAGCCTCTGATAAAAGGTTCACTTATAACATCAGCAAAGAAATCTTCACTCCGCAAACTCCTGTATCAGTTCAGAACCTCCAAATTCACTGTATACTCAAGTGAGTACAGGACTACACCTAAGGTGTGAAAGAGGTGGGACGCCACACTCTATTCTCACCGTATAAGCAATAAAAAAAAAATATTTTTTGACTGGCAACAATTCATCTTAAACAATAGAGACTATTTTTTATATATATTTTTTTAATTCTTCTTTTTATTTTATTTTTTCTCTTTTCTTATTTATATATAATTTTTATCCAAAATGTTTTTATTTTTTTTTCTCTTTTCTTGTTCACCTATTTTTTCTTTTGGTTATTAGGGTTTATTTGCAAATTATGAATTTATCTTATGATAGTTTATTAAACACTATTATTTAGATTGCTGTTCTCCACTTCTGTTTTTTTCACACAACACCCATAACATCTTTACATAGGCGCAGTTGTGAAAATTTGAGAAACGCCATTAACTTTCTGGGGATTTTGGGTTTAGCCCCAATCACGTATTGCTGCCACCCTCATAATATCCATATAGGTAGAGCGCTGATTACATCTGTAATTGCAAAACTTGAGAAAATGATCCGCGGCTCCACAGTAGAGGCAGAGTCTACCCTCACGACGACGCTGACGTTCTTCTGGGTAGACACTGGTGATTTGTAGAACTTGAGAACGGTGATTAAAGACACAGATGATTTGTAGAACTTGAAAGCAGTGATTAAAGACACTGATGATTTGTAGAACTTGAGAGCGGTGATTAAAGACACTGATGATTTGTAGAACTTGAGAGCGGTGATTAAAGACACTGATGATTTGTAGAACTTGAGAGCGGTGATTAGCCCGCAGCACACGCTGAGTCCAAGAAACACTGGTGACTGGATTGCAGAGAAACACACCAGCCGCAGTTTACACTGAACTGTGCAGCAACTGGCACCTGGAAGTGCCGGAGACACTGGGGAACGACTGCAGAGAGATACGTCAGGAACAAGAGCACTGGCATCCACGTCAGGGGAAAAGACGATACTCAGGCGCCGAGGCTCTGCCCGGCGTCTGACTTTGAATCTCGCGCCTCCGCTGGATTGGCGGAACAGTCTGATGACGTCACCTGCTCCCCGCCCACGTGATGCCGGGTGTCATGGCGGCGCCCCTGCCCCCGAGAACCGCCGGGAGCCGCGCCGGCCAGATGCCGGAGCCCGTGGACCACCGAAGGCAGAGGCCGCAACACAGACCAGCAGGCACGCAGGGGTAAGCGCGGTGAACGCCGCCTATGACGTGTGACAGGATCATTTCATTCCTCTCACCAGTCTTCCGTCAGCTTCCAAGATGGCACAAGTTTTTATTCCAGAGATCTTCAGATTACACAGTCTCCCTGTGGAGATAATTTCCGATAGAGGTGTTCAGTTTGTTGCCAAGTTCTGGTGAAGTCTTTGTCAGGTGCTCCAAGTCAAGCTGAAATTCTCTACAGCCTATCACCCTCAAACCAATGGGCAAACTGAGAGGGTGAATCAAGACTTGGAGGCCTTCCTCTCTATCTACGTATCCTCTTCCCAGGATGATTGGGTTAAACTTCTCCCATGGGCTGAATTCTGCCACAACAATGAGTATCATTCTTCATCTTCCTCCACACCATTCTTCACCAATTATGGGTTTCACCCAAAAGTTCCTGAGTTCCAACCACTTCCAGCAACATCGGTGCCTGCAGCTGATATCATGATTTGGCAGTTTTCAAATAACTGGAAGAATGTTTGTGCAGCTCTTTTGAAAGCATCCTCCGGGTACAAGAGATTTGCGGATAAGAAGCGTAGGGCAATTCCTGCCCTTAAAGTTGTTGACCGCGTTTGGCTGTCTACGAAGAATCAACTGAGGGTTCCGAGTATGAAATTCGCCCCCGCTATATTGGGCCCTTCCTGATTGAACAGGTTGTCAACCCAGTGGCTTACAAGCTTCAGCTACCTCCGTTTCTGAAAGTTCCTAGGACGTTCCATGATTCACTCCTCAAATCAGTAATTCTGAATCGCTTCCATTCAGTGCTTCCTTCTGCTCCCAAAGTCCAGACTCAACATGGTGTTGAGTATGAGGTCGCCAAGATCCTGGATTCAGGTATCAGATATGGTCATCTCCAGTATTTGATAGATTGGAAGGGTTATGGTCCTGAGGAACGTTCCTGGACAAATGCATCTGATGTCCATGCTCCTAAATTGGTTCAGAAATTCCATACCAGATTTCAGCAAAAACCTAAGAAGTGTGCTGGGGCCACTCCTAAAGGGGGTGCTGCTGTCACGATCCGGGTAACTGGACGCCATTTCCTGCCTGTTAGGTGTCTCCTGGGGTTTGCTCAGCGAGCCGGGTCCGGGCTATAACTATGTTTTGGGTTAGATTGCATGGGTATTGCCTGCAGCGCTGGTTCAGCGGCCTCCTTAGTGTACACACTTACGGTGGTGTGGCGCTCTCAGCCCCATTGTGGCCGTCATTGCCGCGCCTGTGGTCTTCCGCTGGACGTGCGTCCTCTGTGTGCCATGGCCGCCGCTGCCATCCCTGTGGCTGCTGTGCACATCTGGGCACGTGGAGTGTCTGCTGCTCCGGCCTCCGCCGCCATTATCGTTTGACACATGGTTTCTGAGTGCTTCTTTCCACTTCAATCACCGTCAATGCGCGCATCCATTTTGGATTGAATCACATGATACTCTCCTCACCTATCCGCAGTGCTGCCGGAGCCTGAGCATAATTGTCAGCCAATCCCTGCTATCCAGCAGGTATAAATATCCTGTCTCAGCACCCAGAAGGTTGTCAGTACTTCCATTGTCTCTCCAGCGTTCCAGTATGCAGTTTCACTAAGGACTCTCCTGTGAATACTCCCTGCAGTATAGCCTGATTCCCTTGTGGCTACTCTCTGCGGTGCAGCTCCAGTTCCCCAGTGCTGATGCTCTGTGGTGCAACCTGCCTTCCTTGTTCCCGCACCCAGCGCTAGCAGAGTGTATGACTCCGGCTTCCAGCAGCCACTCTCTAGCAGTCCTCTATCTCCACTACTACCAGTACTCTCTATAACAGTGGAGTATTTATCTGCAATCCCCAGCATCACTCAAAGCTTTACCTGTGGTCCCCAGCGTCACTCAAAGCTTTACCTACGATCCCCAGCATCACTTCATGTTTCACCTATGCTCCCAAGTATCATAAAGCACTCCCACTTATACTCGGGATTACTGGTCTTAATTAGTTGTGATTCAGAGACTTACTTGTGGCATTTATTGTTTGGTTGCACATTCTTTGACTTTTATGATTTAATGAAAACCCTCAAAGACACCTCCTGTTGTTATGGTCACGCCTTCGGGCTTCTGGTACTACTGTCTCAGCACATGTCTAGGAGTCCTCTCTTACCTCCTAAATTCATGTACCCATCAACCCCTACAACTGAGGCTTCCAGCTACCGACACCAGCCCTCAGTTGTGACACTGGTCCTGTAGCCACCAGCTCAGTGACAAGCAGACCTCCGGAGTCAAGGAGATCATGTGAATCCTGATCCGGTGCGGCAGGCCGTCCCACTTGGAGAGTATCAACCTCTGCAGGGGGCGGTAATGAAATTGAGTGTACCATGTCAAAAGCCGACACCATGAGGCCTAGTACTTGCATCGCCGAGTGTATCGACACACATGGGCGAGACAGGAAGCATCTTATCTTTTCCTGAAGTTTCAGGATCTTCTCCGTAGACAATAACAACCGCTGGCTGTGGGTGTCCAATAGTGCTCCCAGGTGCACCGTGCTCTGAGCAGGGACCAGGGAAGATTTCTTCCAGTTGATGAGCCACCCGTGGGCTTGCAGGAATTGGACCATCAGTTCCAGATGACAGAGGAGAACCTCTGGAGAGTTAGCCAGGATCAACAAGTTGTCCAGATACGGCAGGATCCTGATACCCTGATGGCGGAGTAGAGCCGTCATGACCGCCATGACCTTGGTGAAAATTCTTGGAGCCATGGTCAGACCAAAAGGTAAGGCCTGGAATTTAAAATGTAGGTTGCCAATAGCAAACCACAGGTATTGCTGATGCAAAACTGCAATAGGTATAAGCATGTAAGCATCCTGTATGTCCAGAGATACCATATAGACCTTGGGGTCCAAAGCCAGAACAATAGAGCAAATTTAGAAACTTTCACATATTTGTTCAAAGACTTGAGGTTGAGAATAGGCCGATCTGACCCATTTGGTTTCGGGATTAGGAACAGCATGGAATAGTACCTCCTGCCTCTCTGAGCCAGAGGCACCAGTACTATCACTTCTGTAGGAGAGATTGTACCACCAAATGGAGAGTGTTTGCTTTTACCTGATCCAAAGGGATGTTTGTCGAGCAAAACTGATGAAGGGGACGTTTCTTGAAAGAGATGGCATATCCATGAGTGACGACTTCCTTTACCCAGGCGTCCGAAGTGGTCTGTAACCATGCCTGAGCAAACCGTAGAAGTCATCCTCCCACCCTGGGATCCCCCAGGGGGAGATCCACCCCATCATGCATCAGGCTTGTTTGTTTTGGAAGCAGGCTGATGTGCAGCCCAGGCACATTTAGGTTTGGGCTTAGAGGTTATGGAAGTGCGAGCCTGTTTCGAGTACGCCTGACCCTTTGCTTTACCTGGAGGTCAAAAGGAACGAAAGGAAGTACTCTTAGCCTTTGGAGCCGAAGGAGAAGTACTAGGCAGACATGCAGTCTTAGCTGAAGCTAAGTCAGCAACATTCTTGTTGAGATCTTCCCCAAAAAGAATGTTTTCCTTAAAAGGGATCACCTCCAAGGTCTACGGACCAGGACCGCAACCAGAGGATCCGGTGAGCCAGAATAGACATAGTAGACGCTTTTGCCGCCAGGATACCAGCATCAGATGCCGCCTCCTAAATATAATGAGAGGCTATAATAATGTATGAAAGACACTGTCTAGAATTTGCAGGAAAATCAGATGGTAGTTCCGCTTGAACCCCGGCCTCTATAGCCTTAGCAGCCCAAGAGGCCGCAATAGTGGGCCTATGTACAGCTCCAGCAATAGTGTAAATGGAGTTCAAGCAAGCCTCCACACGCTTATCTGTCGGTTCCTTCAGTGAGATGATGGTAGTGACAGGCAGAGCAGAGGACACCAGACGCACGACTTGTGAATCCACCAGCGTAGGTGTTTCCCAATTTTTACTTACTCTGCAGCGAGGGTATAACGAGCTAGCATCTTTTTAGACAGAGCAAATTTATTTCCTGGATTTTCCCAGGATTCCTGACAAATGTCAACCAAGTGGTCAGAATGAGGTAAAACTAATTTAGTAACCTTCTGACGTTTAAACTTATCTGGTTTCTTAGAGGTAGCTGTAGGCTCTTCGTCATCATCGTTTTGAAGAATCAGCCTGATAACCTCCAAGTGGTCAGGAACATCCACTTGTGTCAGAGATTCCCAATCAGAAGCATCTGCATCAGTGTCTGAAGGGTCAGTTTAAGTGCCATCTTCATCGGATGAGGTATCCAAAACATGTGTGGATTGTGAGGAAGTAATGGCCCGTTTAGATCACCCCTTGGTCTTAGCCGGGTGAGAGTCTGGATTTTGCTTAGCCAGAGACAGATTTAATTGCTGTAACTGAGATGACAGAGTATCTGCCCATGGCGGATTAACTGCAGGAACAATAGGCGCAAGTCTAGTTACTAGCGCAGTCAGTAAATTAGAGAAAGCAGCCCAAGGTGGGTCTTGATTTGCCCCCATTGCTGCAGACTGACTGTGGGGTATAGCATCCCCAGTACCTGAACCTTCAGCTGCTATGTTTTCCTCCGAGGCATCAGCACTGCACGGTGCAGGATCAGCCATTGATCGACCACCCTGTTTAGCAGACATTGTATGTAAGCATAACCTTAGGGTGTAAAATACAATATAAGCAGACAAATTACCTGACAAAAAAACCCTGTATAGTGTGACTGCAAAGCAGAGCACAAACAGAGGATTTAAGAGGTATATGGTGACTGAAATACACAGAGAAAAATACCAAAATAGTATATCCTGTGAAACACTATATTATATGATAACCCTGATGTACTTAGCCCCCTTCATGGCACAGAATATAGGGATAGCAATATGTGTGTGAGAATGCCAAATTGTTTCCTCACAAATATTTAAAATGCCCGCTCTAATATATATTGTAAACGCCTGCACATCTTGTTACCATTTGCCATGAATGTGCGCTGTACATCGCAAAACACTGCATCACATAAGAGAAAACAATACACCCACACATTATCTGAGTTCCAAAGCTCATTGATGTATATATTTGTTATTAAAAGGATATGGATTCAATATATTACAAATTACAGTATACCTATAGTTACATGGTTACACTCACACAGTAAGCAGTTAAAACATACAGTTACATACAGTTACATACAGTTACAGTTACAGGCAAGCATACAATGCCATTCCCTCAATGCATCTTATATCTCTCTCTCGCTGTAAAATCATGCAGGCACTGGTCTGCCAGCAACTCCATTTATCCTCTGAGACAAAACAGCAACTGGCTTCCTGTGTGATCAGCAATGTGTTATCTAGTTTGGGGGAGGGGACTTTCTCATTCATGATGAGTCACTGGTTTGCTCGTGTGCTGAGGAGGTTCAGCCTTGGGGACGTCTGAGGGGCTGGCCTGAGCTTCCTGTCCACTACCTGTTTGGAATATCTATTGTTCTAATAAAAGTGATTTTAGCTTTTATACATTTAATCATAATTCCTTGTTGCAATGTCCTACAACTTAATAACAAGTATCAAATGAATCTACACATTAATCTGCTTGCTTTAATACCAAATATGACAGGTGTATCTGGTTCCGTTCAAATAATACACATACATGACATTACTTCATTATATAATTTTAAATCATCATAATGTCTGGCGCTTGATATTATTATAATTATGTACTGCACGAAATAAGTGTCGAATCCATCTCTGTGGCATGTCCGTGTAAATGCGTGTGTTACCATATATTGTTGTGCTCGCTGCGCTTATTTGCAAGTATAGCGACTCATAATGTGTGTAGTTTATATGTTCTTGTTATGTAATATTTTTTGACTTCGACAGTCCACCCTTTGGCAGTAAACAATAACTGCCATCAATTATTAACATAAGAAAAAAATAATATTTCATACAATATTCGGTGACCTAGACACAAGTATGTATGCATTTCGCAAATCAGACACTTGACTATATTTGGGGAAGACAGGGAGAAGGACGAGAATCCTCTATATGCACTCGGCAGTCACGGGACCACTGGTTGGGTGTGGGACAACTTTCAACCTATAGAGTATGCTGGGACAGTGTTTTGGCCTATCTTGTCTGATTTGCACGAATATTTCACACATACATGTACCTACGTCTTTGTACACTGATGTTTGGATTCGATTGAGGTTCTGCTGGATAGATGAAGAAGACACAAACAAATCGTGAAAGTGATATATAAAATTTTCATGATCTACATATTCCTATCATTTTCTGAACATTGTTTCCATTTCTGGAACGTATGCTAGGTCTGTTTAATAATTGAACAAGGGTTATAAGTAGTGTCCTTCCTAAATAACATAAACCTTCGGAGTTCGGGGAGAGCCACTCATAAACCTTTCTTCCACATATATTAATGAGCTCTTTATCTGCAATGTGTGAATAGCCATTGTCTGATTGTTCCTGATTACCTCCAAACTCCATAACTACTAGACCTTTGATTTTTCTCTGATTTCAACAAACTGATCGGCTAATCCTGGGATCCTATAAGGAAATCACTCCTTCCTCCAGAACCAGTTCCAGTCCCACACTCGACTCCTCATAAAAAAACCTCGCAAAAATAGAATATCCTGAAAAAAAAATGTTTGTCAGCGGGAAAGAGAGAAAAGAGAAATAGAATAAAACAACTCTTGTTCATAACAAATCAATTACAATGACTGGTCTTTCTGCAATCCTTTAGTATGCTCAGGTAGTGTTCAACAGTGCCACCTTTCAGTCTTCACGGAACAGAGTCTCTGGTGATACTTTTGCGATCTCACTCCATGTACGAGTTGCTTCCGGACTACCGACTTTCCTGCAATGGGAATCGTGGACCCAAGTCTCTCTCTCGGCTACTTTCACTGGGATAGTGCTGTCAACAAAACTTGGTATGGTCCTTCCCACCTGTCTATTAGGCAACCTGAGCGTAAGAACAATCACACAGTCTCTTGGTTCACAATCAAGACAGTTAGTATTTGGCATACCAGCAATCAACAGTTTCAAGTTCTTTTGTCAAGTTCTCAAATGCTGGCTCATCTAAATAAGGTACTGTACTGTCACCTCATTGGTGCATCTCTGACCATTGTGCGGATCAATCATGACATGATGTTGTCTTCCAAAAACAACCCAAAAAGACACAAGTACCAAAACAAAAACAAATTTCGAAGAGGGTGATTCGTTGAGTGAAGATCTGGGAGTGGTTCCGATGCTACATAATACTAGTGGCAGTATCTATGATCACAATGGTACAATTTCAAGCTTTGCTCCTACTTCTAGGGGAACCATTATCTACACACAAATTTCTGCGCAATTTTTCTTTGCGGTAAACACAGCAGCATCCGTGGCGGCAGGAAATGCCTCTACCCAGTTTGAGAAAACATCAGTGCACACCAATATATAACAATAATTCCTAAAGGGTTTTAACTGTACGAAGTCGATTTGTATTTCCTGAAAAGATCCGTCTGCAGGAGGGATATGGGATGGCTCTGTTGGTATTGCTTTACCAATATTCTTCCTCAAGCAAGCAAGTCAGGTCATTGCTCTCTTACCTGCATGAGAATAGAATCCTGGCACACACCAGTAGGCTCTCATCAGCCTGCACATACCCTCTTTGCCTAGATGAGTCAGACCGTGTGCCACCTCAGCTAGACTTTGAAGGTATGCTCTGGGGGCTACTGGCTTACCGTGTCCACCTGTCCACAGTCCTGAGGACTCCTGGCCATACCCCTTTGTCCTCCAGACTGCCTTTTCCTGTAGGGAACACACATTTTTTTATTTTAATTTACTGTCGTGTGTTTGCAATGTAGAGTACCATGAGCATAACTCAAAAAAAAAAAAAATATCTCTAGAGGAGAGAAAGAAGAAGAAAATGAAAAAGAAAATGTCAGATTTGCCATTCACCAACAGGCATATCAGTGTCTATACAAAATTTCCCTTCACCAGTATTCCCATTCTCCACCCTTTGTGCATGACAAGGCACACTGCAGTAATACTGGTGTTATCGTGTTGTTGAGATATACTGGGTTCGGGCAGAACTCTGAAGGACCTGGGCATGTGGAGTTTGAACTGTACTTGGGTCCATGTATTGTACCACCCTGTGTGAACGCAAAAGATGAAGAGGAAACTGTAGAGAAACAACATAGAGGTTGCTGACAGATGAGTTTGTAGAGGTGAAGAAGATTTTATAAAAATTTGACAACTGGATTGGGCACTACAGGGAAGTGATTCTCTACTTGGTCTACTCCCCTTAAAAAAAATTCTGTGTTTGTCGTATCACTATTGGGACTATCCCAGCCATCAATCCAGTGTCCTGTCCATCCTAAGTTCATAGGGAATCCGGTATCTGTGAGATAATTTCCTCTACCTGTGATGGACATGCATCTAGAACAGTAGAATGCAACATTAGTCTTTGTGGGTGTCTAACATACTTTGTACTCCCTGAGCGGGAGCACAGTATATATATATATCATATCTAACAAAATTAAGTTAATCAGGGGCCATTTCTGCTAGGGAAAGGAAGCAAAAGTTTAGAGGCCCCATCTTAACCCCAGCAAGTTTTGTCAAAGGGTAATGTTGTATTTATTTTGTTCTTCCCATTAGCCGAATCTGTGTTTTCTATATGGCTTATGATTCCTTACTATATGTCCCTTGGTCCCATCTATGTGTTTAATAATGTGGCTTGTGTTTTCTGTCTTGGGGATCTATATTGACTATGTGTCCTACTACTCCTACAATCTCTGGCAAAATGCCCTTCCTTCCTACAAGTGTAACATATTATTGACCATTAGGGATCTGGAATTTGGACTGATGGTTCTTTCCTGTATGTGCCAGCATACTTACCGTCCTCAACCTCTCCACCTGTTGTTCTCTGCGCCTAGCACTATTCTTGTGATGTTCAATAGCACACTTATCTAAGATTAGCTACTGTGACCCCTTTCCAATTTTGTAAAGAAGTCTGCACCCTGACACTCAATGCCTTATTGAGCCCATCCATTTGCACAGAGACAGCCACCTCCCATTTGCCGAATTAGTGTTTACCAGTGGTCTCTTATCCAGATGGAGAGTTTTCTATTACTGCAAGAGACAAAAACGAAAAAAAAGTTTAACAAGCTTCTAGGTCATGCGAAGTATTCATTCAATCCTTCTCATCCCGTATTAAGGGTCTGTACATGGTCCAACAAACATTTCCGAGCTCATCTTGACTAGGGGCATTACTAGGAATGAATACTTCTTATATGGTAACTGAAAGAAATACCCGGGGGGTTAACTTGTCTCTGTCCGCTTTCCTACTGGCAAATACTAATGTGCGGACAGGTTTTTCTCCATTTCTGACGTTACTTTCTTGATTTTTTTTGTTTTGGTTATTTTTTTGTTTTACTATATATGTACACGAATGATACCATACTTACCTGTTCCACTGGTCTCGCCACTTCCCCCACAGGCTACTGCTCTTCTTTTACCGGTTGGATACTCCTCTGGGTGCATGAGAAATGGCTGAAAACAATCAGGTCACCTTCTCCTCCTAAATAAAACTTCAACATTCATTAGTACATATATAGGTTACAGTCATATTTTTATTATTTTCTATAGTTTGTATGCTGGCCGTAACTGCTTCCACATTTACATATGGTGGTGTACTTGCATTCTCTTTTTTCCTTCCTACTTGTTTATTGTTGCTACAAGTTCAAACAGTTCTTATTTTTCCATTCTTGTCTTATATGACCTTGTGTTATGAACCACAGGTAGTGGTTCATTCCTGTTTTCCGTTTATGTATTTTATGTTATAGTTCTCTTGCAGGCCAGGATTTCCCTTTGCTCTGGTTTAGAAGACTCTTGTTTGCTGCTGGTGGTGAGTCTGTGTAATTGCAGCCTGTTTCCATGTGTTTGGCCTCACCTGTCTGTTAATTGCACCAGTCAGTTTGGAGTCGTGCAACAGCGCAGCTGCACGACATAATTAATTAGGGCTCTCTGTTATATTCTGGCTCAGTGCAATACACAGACGCCGGTGATAATTCTGAGCTAGTTCCTGCCAGTTCCTGAGTTTTTGAGCTTGTCTAGCAGCTTCTGTCTTGCTGCTTCCAGCCTTGATCCAGTGTCTGATCCAGTGTCTGATCCAGTGTCTGATCCAGTGTCTGATTCAGTGTCCTGCTGTGAAGCGTTCCTGTCCAGAAGTCCTGTGGCTTTGTCTGTGCCTGATCGAGTATCTGGCTTCTTGGTGTCCACCGGTCTGTCGTTTGGGATTCTGCCTGTCCTCCGGTTCTGTGAGCCTGTGTCTGCTACATTGGGGGTTCCTGTCCGTTTGTACCAGTTTCGTGAGTAGCGGCTTTGCCGCGTCCGTCGGCCTAGGCCGCTGTATTCTTTAGTTATAATTGTTACTGGTGTTTTGCAGAGGGTTCTGCATATGCTGTCACCGCCGGTGCACAACAGTATTGTGTCGGCGTGTGGACAGTATTTCCTTTGTTTTCTTTTCCTTTGGCGGCGTGCCGCACATTATTTAGTTTTAGGGTTGTTAGTAGCCCCTAGCCTTCTGTTTGCTTTAGTTAGAGGTCCCCTTGTTATTATCCTGTCTCGGTTCACGCCTTGTCTCTCTCTAAGACCTGGGGGCATCGGAGTTGGGCAGACCTAATCCGCCCTTCAAACGCGGCTACCGTGGTCAAAGAAACCATAGTCACGCATGCGTGAACTGACCACACGGGTGAAACAATGGAGGTAGGCTGCTAGGGGCTATTTCCATACCACACCTTATTTCAGCGTCACGTTCTGGTGCTCTGGACTCACTACGCAACATCTCTCTTGTTCTGAGCACCAGAAACGTAACATTATCACCGGCCCTACAACAAAAAAGAAACAAAGCTAAATAGTAGTTTTTTCTTTTTTGGTCCAGTGTCCTGTATAGAATCCAGTCCTGTCTAGAATTCAGTGTGCAAAATCCAGTCGGTGTTTAGAATCCAGTCCTGTCTAGAATTCAGTGTGCAGAATCCTGTCCGGTATTTAGAATCCAGTCTTGTCTAGAATTCGGTGTGCAGAACCCAGTCCAGTGTCTAGAATCTTGTCTAAGAATCTTGTCTAGAATCTTGTCTTAGAATCGTGTCTGGAATCATGTCTAGAATCTTGTCTAAGAATCTTGTCTAGAATCTGGTCTTAGAATCGTGTCTAGTCTTGTCTTGTCTAGTTTGAAATCCACCTATGCCTACTATGCAAGCCCTGCAAGCATCTCTCTCAGCCCTGAACTCTGCTTTCAGTGCTTTGAAACCTGAGCGGCTGGAAGTTTTGCAGCAATCCTTAAAGCAACTGCAAAACCTTCTGACCAAAATTTAGCTTTTTTTGCCAGAAGTTGTTGAGAGTTCATTCTCTAAAGAGACTCTTGTGCACAGTATGGTGACAAGTGAATCCTCAGGTTTAATTGAAGAGAAAAGGTTTAAAAGTTCTCCGTGGCCCAGGCTCTCTGAAGAGGAGCGTCTGCGTCGCAGATACTCAAACTTATGCCTATATTGTGGGGGTTTAGGCCACTATCTGCAGACCTGTGAGTTGCGCAAGCCAAAGTGTGGCGACAAGTCCTACCCTCTGGCCAAGTTGAGTCAGGATTTTAGACCTACTCCTGTCTCCACTGTGGCAGAGGTACTTGTCACAAAACCCACACTAAAAAACACTCTGTCCTATAATTGGAGGTCCTTGGGCTAGGGAGCCCCATTATAGATTCAGGAACCAAAGGAGAATGTTTCTCTCCTCTCTTGATTTTCCTGTTGAAGCAGAGCTGCAAACCCCTGGAGCGGTACCCGATGCCCAGAGTCCTGGAGCGGTACCCGATGCCCAGAGTCCTGGAGCGGTACCCGATGCCCAGAGTCCTGGAGCGGTACCCGATGCCCAGAGTCCTGGAGCGGTACCCGATGCCCAGAGTCCTGGAGCGGTACCCGATGCCCAGAGTTCTGGAGCGGTACCCGATGCCCAGAGTCCTGGAGCGGTACCCGATGCCCAGAGTCATAGAGGGAAATCGAATATAATAGCTCAGGTGTCAATACCAGAAGGGGTCTCAGAAGCTGTTACCCCAGGTAGGGACTTGAAAAGCGCAACCCCAGAAAGGGTATCTAAAACCATAGTTCTAGAAGGGAACTCGAGAAGCAAAACCCCAGAAGGGATCTTTGAAGTAATATCCCCAAGTGGGGTCTCGAGAGACACAGCCCCAGAGAAGGGTCTAGAGGTCGCTTCCCCAGGAAAGGACTCAAGAGGCATAGCGTTAGTGGAGGTTCTGAAGGTTATAGCTTCAGCAAAAGTCCCGGAGGTCATAGTCCCGGGAGAAGGTTCAATAATTATCGACTCAGAGAGGGAGGCTGACGGCCCGGTCCCAGAGAGGGAGGCTGACGGCCCGGTTCCAGAGAGGGAGGCTGACGGCCCGGTTCCAGAGAGGGAGGCTGACGGCCCGGTCCCAGAGAGGGAGGCAGACGGCCCGGTCCCAGAGAGGGAGGCTGCCGTCCCGGTCTCAGAGAGGGAGGCTGCCGTCCCGGTCTCAGAGAGGGAGGCTGATGGCCCGGTCCCAGAGAGGGAGGCTGATGGCCCGGTCCCAGTAGAAGAATCCGAGGCCACTGCCCCAGCGGGGTTCCCGAAGGCCACTGCCCCAGCGGGGTTCCCGAAGGCCACTGCCCCAGCGGGGTTCCTGAGGGCCACTGCCCCAGCGGGGGTTCCGAGGGTCACTGCCCAAGAGGGGGTTCTGAGGGCCACTGCCCCGGGTGGGGTTCAGAAAGTCACTACCCCGGTTGGGGTTCCGAGGGCCACTGCCCCAGGTGGGGTTCCGAGGGCCACTGCCCCAGAAGGGGTTCCGAGGGCCACTGCCCCGGGTGGGGTTCATAAAGTCACTACCCCAGGTGGGATTCCAAGGGCCACTGCCCCAGGTGGGGTTCAGAAAGTCACTGCCCCTGGTGGGGTTCAGAAAGTCACAGCCTCGAGGAAGGTCTGTAATGACTTGGACACAGTGAAGCACTCCAGCCAGTCAGCAGAAAAATCACAGCCTATTACCATTGCTACTGGATGTGCTTTCCTGTCTTCTCCCTACAGGAAATCTTCTAAAGTTTCAGTACCTAGGGGAATGGAACCAATCTATGGTCTGTTCTCAGATTCTGAAACTGATGAGGTTTCTCATATGCCGGGGCACTCTGGTAGAAGAGGGAAGAAGAATCTGATTGCTCGACCTATATGTTTTGAAGAATTTTTTGAGCCAGAGATTTCTTCCTTTCCTGGTGTCGCCAAGCAAGCACAGGGTAAAAAGAAGAAAAAGAAAAAGAAATATTGCTGACTCTTGCCTTGTGGTGTATATATTAAAAAAAACAAAATCTTTTTTCCCTTGTCTTGTGTCCAGTGGCCACCGCCACAGCTTGTTTCTGTTTCTTGTCTTTGTCTGTTTGTTCGAGTGTCAGGTTTATCAATGTATACCTTGTTTTGGAAAACCTGAATTTTGGGGTCCGTTGACCCCTCCTCAAGGGGGGGGGGGTACTGTTATGAGCCACGGCAGTGGCTCATTCCTGTTTTGCATTTTGGTTATGTATTTTATGTTATACTTCTGTTTCTGTTCCCCGTGGGTGTCATGGGGTGTCCGGAGCCCACCCTTAAGGAGAGGGTACTGTTATGAACCACAGGTAGTGGTTCATTCCTGTTTTCCGTTTATGTTTTTATGTTATAGTTCTCTTGCAGGCCAGGATTTCCCTTTGCTCTGGTTTAGAAGACTCTTGTTTGCTGCCGGTGGTGAGTCTGTGTAATTGCAGCCTGTTTCCATGTGTTTGGCCTCACCTGTCTGTTAATTGCACCTGTCAGTTTGGAGTCGTGCAACAGGGCAGCTGCACGACATAATTAATTAGGGCTCTCTGTTATATTCTGGCTCAGTGCAATACACAGACGCCGGTGATAGTTCTGAGCTAGTTCCTGCCAGTTCCTGAGTTTCTGAGCTTGTCTAGCAGCTTCTGTCTTGCTGCTTCCAGCCTTGATCCAGTGTCTGATCCAGTGTCTGATCCAGTGTCTGATTCAGTGTCCTGCTGTGAAGCGTTCCTGTCCAGAAGTCCTGTGGCTTTGTCTGTGCCTGATCGAGTATCTGGCTTCTTGGTGTCCACCGGTCTGTCGTTTGGGATTCTGCCTGTCCTCCGGTTCTGTGAGCCTGTGTCTGCTACATTGGGGGTTCCTGTACCAGTTTCGTGAGTAGCGGCTTTGCCGCGTCCATCGGCCTAGGCCGCTGTATTCTTTAGTTATAATTGTTACTGGTGTTTTGCAGAGGGTTCTGCATATGCTGTCACCGCCGGTGCACAACAGTATTGTGTCGGCATGTGGACAGCATTTCCTTTGTTGTTCTTTTCCTTTGGCGGCGTGCTGCACATATATTTAGTTTTAGGGTTGTTAGTAGCCCCTAGCCTTCTGTTTGCTTTAGTTAGAGGTCCCCTTGTTATTATCCTGTCTCGGTTCACGCCTTGTCTCACTCTAAGACCTGGGGGCATCGGAGTTGGGCAGACCTAATTCGCCCTTCAAACGCGGCTGCCGTGGGCCCAAGAAACCATAGTCACGCAGGCGTGAACTGACCACACGGGTGAAACAATGGAGGTAAGCTGCTAGGGGCTATTTCCATACCACACCTTATTTCAGCGTCACGTTCTGGTGCTCTGGACTCACTACGCAACATCTCCCTTGTTCTGAGCACCAGGAACGTAACACCTTGTTAGACATACCACCTGCAATACCTAAGGATCAAACTCACCAACCCCTCTTGCTGCCAGAGGTTTAAACACTTTGTATGTCTAACCCTTTGTTTTCTGGATTTTATCAGACATATTCTTATCCTTAAGTTCTGCAATACCTCTGGTTCAAAGCTGCCTATCCTAGGGAATGATACCCTATCTTTGTCAGTCATACGTAACCATTCATTGCAAAAAGCCTCCGTGTGTGAACCATACTTTTCACACATAATAAACCTTGCTGACCCTCTCGGTCGCAATTCTGACCTTTTCAGTCCCACTTCTTCAGCCTGAACCCTAGCTACCAAACGCCCACTGCTTGTGCAATTGGATCCCATCGCAGACTTTTTGCCAATAAATGCAATCCCCAATGCACACCGCAGATAGACGGTGAAAGACACCTAGCGCTTTCACTCGCTCCTTCTCCGCTGAGTACTACGACTCACTCCAATAGTGAACACCGCGTACCCAGTGAGGCCCTATTAGTTTCTATTTAATCGAAGTGTTAGGAGTGACTTACCTTTTCCAGTAAATATCCGCCGCTGGAGATTTTCCTGAGAGATACCAGCGAAAACTCCCTATACACTTATACACAAATCACGCTTGCGTATGCTCTACACAGCGCTAATGATACTGCGATTTTACACAAAAGCTCATAAAAGGGGTATCAAGTTGCGCTATGTACCGCACCCACAAACGCGCGGTCAAATCACACAGCGTATAGGTACTTGTTACTTATCTGCCGTACGACCACGGGTCGATGTACAAACTGTGACCCTCAGCTCGGAGCGTAACAAAAAACCTTTTTACTTCAATACTACACAATGCACAATTCCCTATTACGCTCCTCTGCAAATCTCCTCACAATTTGCATATTTCAATCTATATTAACGTGAGTCAGCCACCTCACGCCACCAAGCCTCCACTTACTTAGTGTACCACGGGACCCGATTTCCGGGGTTCAAATCCACTCACTCCTACGTTCGCTCACTCAAATACACTTTGGTTTTTCTGTACAGAAAATTTTAATTCATTCAGATATGCAGCTTTACCCCAGGGGCAATGCAGTTTAAACAAAAGTTTTATACTAATCTGCTTTAGAAACCAGATAGTTTTGTGCTATTGTATTAAATGTCTACTATCCCACCTTTGAACTAAACAACACTATTGTGTAATTTGTATTTAGCGCCCGCACTCTTACGCACTTTGCGTAAACACGCGACCGTGTGTGTCTCTTACGCTGCGTGCGCAGTCCTATACTTTGTCCGAGACACGTGTACAAAACCCTGTGTCCGCAATAAAACAAATCACACAGCTCTATAAATGTGAACAATACTAATTACTATTGCCCACTAGACACAACTTGTTCTGTATAAACTTTTATGCAGACCTGCGTTTGTGTCTTTACACTTACTTCCTTAAAATACTGTTATTTTAAATGTACCTATATGGCAACAAATGTATCCTATTTCACACAGATCTATAATGACTAGCAATAATCAATCATTTAAATTATATGATTCAGATTGGATAGCTATCTTGCAGAAAATACACTGATATAAATATACACATAATTATAATAATATTATATATATGTATCATTCACTAACCTTCTATGTGACTCATTTACCCATTCAGTGCTTCTAATTTGCATATCAAAGCTATTTGGTTTTCACTGCTAAGAAAAAGCAGTTACACAGGTTAATTTGCATTTCAGTGGCTATTCTACCTGTAAGCAGATTCTACAAGTCTTGGAAGGAAAAAAAACAAAACCAACTCTTTCTTTCCTTTTTCTATCTGTGTGCAACCCCCTCACTTGATGTAAAGTAATTACGCACAGACAAGAAGGACAGGAAAAAAAACTTATCTCACCATTTACTCTCACTAGGCCCAACTGAAACTATTTGTAATTGACTATGGCATGGGTTAAATAAATGCATTGGTAACTCATAAATTGTGCTTGATGTGACCAAGGAAACTGATTGTTCTGAACAGACTGAAAATCAGCTATTTAGAAAATGACCTTCCTAAAATGGCCACTGCTCCTCCCCCTTCCACATCCATGAAGTTTACACAAAATGGTGGACAGGCCATGTGGTTAGGCCAAAATGGAGGACAGACCATGCGGCTTCCTTTGTCACAAAGAAATCACACATTATACAAGCACCAGAAGTTATTTTCGGCCTGAGTTAAAAAAAAAAACTATATTAAGGCTATGCAGCAACTTTTAAATGTACTTTTAAACCTACTTAACAGATAAACAATCCAATCTGAATCAAACACAATATGACTTATTTGAACTTTGTTTTGCAACAATAAAAACACATTTTAGCATCTTAAATTTTATGAGAAACGCATTGTCCCTATAATTTTCATATCATTGGCTTACTGATTACACAACAGAACACACGGATATGATTTTCTCAGCGTCAGGATGCGTCCATCACAAACTGATCGACCACAGCGTCGCATTTATAATGTACAGTGCATCATTAAGACCATGATATCCCATAAGAGCCCTCATCTGAGAATGCCAAATTGTTTCCTCACAAATATTTAAAATTCCCGCTCTAATATATATTGTAAACGCCTGCACATCTTGTTACCATTTGCCATGAATGTGCACTGTACATCGCAAAACACTGCATCCCGTAAGAGAAAACAATACACCCACACATTATCTGAGTTCCAAAGCTAATTAATGTATATATTTGTTATTAAAAGGATATGGATTCAATATATTACAAATTACAGTATACCTATAGTTACATGGTTACACTCACACAGTAAGCAGTTAAAACATACAGTTACATACAGTTACATACAGTTACAGTTACAGGCAAGCTAACAATACGATTCCCTCAATGCATCTTATATCTCTCTTTCTCTGTAAAATCATGCAGGCACTGGTCTGCCAGCAACTCCATTTATCCTCTGAGACAAAACAACAACTGGCTTCCTGTGTGATCATGTTAAAGAGAGAAGAGAATGGGGTTGTACTGGTAAGGTGCACAAAGAAGAACTGTAATTAAAATATAACTTTTATTATATCATTAAGAGCCGTGAATCGGTCAGCAAGGCGAAATATATGGTTAAAATGACAGAAGGAATTTAGAAAGATCAAGTGCTCTAAGATAGAAAAGTGATAAGATTTAAAATGTGTCCACTCCGATGAATACAGAAACTACCAATGAAATTTAATTAAAATACCATTGACAGATGAATCTGTTGTATGTACCTATAAATAGATAGTAGAGCCCCAGTTAGTGGCTCACTGCTAACTTTCAGCTCCCAGTGTCCTCTATAATGTAGATGTTATTATGAGATTCTTATTCTGAGTCAAATACTCAACCATATGCTAACTTTCAGCTCCCAGTGTCCTCTATGCTGTAGATGTAGTTATAGAATTCTTATTCTGAGTCAAATACTCTAGCGTACACAACTTACATGTGTCCAAAAGAACATTTAGGGTGCAAATTTAAGTGTCCTGAATCAACTATCTAATTTACCTGGGTATTCACTCCCAGTATCTAACCAGCTATGTCAACAGCCACATAGAATCACCTAAAACATTTTAATCAATTAGTAATATTTTATTAATTTATTTTTATTATATTTATTTATTGTAACAGTCTCCTAAATTATAGGAACCAAATTTGCAGGGAATATCTTTAATGCATATTTGTCACTTGTTTCAAAAATACTGTGTATACAGCTATTGCTGCCGCTGCCTCACCTTGTCAGAAATGGATTGTATCTGGATGGGGTTGATTGAGCCTATCTACTGATATTACAATATGCTAGCAAGAAAGGACACCTTCATTTGTGTCAAAAAATGGGATGATCTTTATTCCCAGACACAGATTATCGGTGATTCTGGAACAATGTCTAGTGTGCCTCACTTTGAAAATATAATAAATTCACATATCACACTTGCTATATGTAACAATAGTGTATCCACTGGAATTCATTGATAGACTCCGGTCAAATAGTATCCTACGTTCTTGGGATTAAATATAACTGTCGATGGAGGGAGTGTTTGGTGTAGGTAGGCTTATTGTTCTATTGAACATCATATTTTTGCTATCTAATACAGTACCCTCAATGTAATAGCCTCCCATGAACACCAATCAATGAATGGATGAAAACAGAGGACCCCTCAAGCTCTTATAGCAGCATGTGTTGATGTGATCTTGATCTAATTGTCAAGTATATTATCACTTGATGGTATAATCTCATTTGCTGTTATGGGTACATAAATAGTTAAGTGATTCTAAAGGCATTGAATGGCTTCTGAAATATAAAGTTAATGGCACACATTCAATTTGCATTTGTGTGTTTGTTGAAAAATGTGGGGCTGTGAGACACAAAGGTAAATGTGCTATGCCGGCATATATTAGCATCAATTCGGGTATTCCCGTGTTTGCCGTATAGCAAGATATCAACCTTCTGTGTATGTACTGGCAAGAAAATAATTCGGACACCAGAGACTATGAGAGTGAATATACTGCAATGGCACCTAGTGAATCAGCATTTGTCCGATTAACGGGCATTCCCGTTTGCCATGCAGTATTCCAACCCCCATACTCACTGAGAGGAAACGGGCTATGAAACATAGAGGTACATGTGCTGCCATGGTATATATTCAATTTGCATACATCAAGTTAGGCATTCCCGTATTGCCGTGTAGAAAGGTATCAACCTTCTGTGCATATGCTACGAGAGAGAATAATTCAGACACTGGAGACTATGAAGGTGAACATGCTGCAGCGGCACCTAGTGAATCGGCATTTGTCCGATTAACGGGCATTCCCATTTGCCGTGCAGCAGTCCAACCCCCGTGCCAATATCAAATAGGTAGTTAATGTAAGAGCATCAGAGCAGAGAAGAAAGCCGATGCGCGCATTTCGCGTATAGCTTTGTCGAGGCTTAACCCGACTGTGACTTCTGACAGGATATTTATTCATTCATTCCTATACAGTAAACCAATCACATGTGGTTCTAAGATCACATGGCCGTCTTGTCCAATGCTAGTCTGTAATTCCCAGGTGATATCCCAGATCGTGTTAACTATCCTTAATTACATAATACTACACGATCGTGTGAGGCATTGATGACCACAAAGCATGTGTTCTGTGATTACTTCAATATGCTGTCATTTATCCTATTAGCACAGTGCTTTGCCTGCACATGAAATCTGCTATTTCTCTGATATATTCCCGATGTTTATAAAATAGCTCCAGATCTAATTGTTAATTTTTAATTTATGATTAATGTTTAAATTAAATCAAAAATTCCTAATTTTATCATTAATATCCAGCTCCAGTTATAAGGACAAAATATAAAATATAAACCAAATGTCCCCGTCAATTAATTTTCTGAACAGTGTAAACTCCTTTACCTCAGCGGACCTTATTAGGGTTGAGGTAATCAGAATTGATTATGTATAACTATAATCCAGACTTACTATACCTCAGATCCCTTTCACATATCCCCGGTCACTACAATACTGCTCAGCGGATTGGTGGTCACTATTGAAATGATCTTTATATATTTGCGGGTCCAAAAATATACCCCATCTGCTTGTGATTTGCAATATTGAAAATATGTAAATACAAAAATACAAAAAAAATTTTGAATGGAATTTTTTTGGGTGAGTTGGAGATAAATAATATGCTCTATACCGACCCTACACATGTGAATGCCAAATCCAGTGAAAATATAATGTGATACAGTGAAAGGCAGACAAGCTGCTGTTAATGTGAATAAGATATTAATTTATCCGTGCAGGATATGAGAGTGCATTTAATGAGCACCATATAAGTTGATTTAATTATACCTATAAATGTGGTATAATAAATACCTGAAAGTGCTGTAAATCATGTGAAATCACATAAAACTCTAAAAATACAAAATAAACATAAGTGAAAGTGCTGCAATACGTGAAAAAACAATGAAAAATATGTAAATGTAATATAGGGACTGGCGCTCCAATGATGTTTAATGAAAACATTTATATTTATAATAATAATAATAGTGTTATTAGTGAATCATAAAAACTTGATTATTATCCATGAGGCCCTGCATCAAGCAGATTTGTAACAATTAATGCTACCTCAAGCAGACAACCAACAAGAGATATACTGAGAAATCATCTCCATTCTTTGTGATGCCGGGGTAGGTGAGAGGGATGTATGATATTGCTGTCCTGATTGATCATAATAGTATTCTATAGGACTAATATAATTTCTATTGTGGAATAATGCCCTAATATGAATCTAGTCCTGATATTGACAGGGGGAGGTAATAGGAGAAAAACACATGTCACTAGATAGCGGTCCCTAAGATATGTACCTCTTGGGACTCATACCTTTGATCTATTTAAGACAGAAATTTAGATATGAATTTATGATACCAGGGTTCCTGAGGTCCCTGACAGTATAATTAACCTTGACCATCATGTTCTGTCCATTGGGACAATGGTAGCTAGATTAATTGACATAGAAATGGACTGTAACTGTTAGTTTCATTGGGGCTCAGGGATGCTTTGTGTTCATAATAAAAAATCATCCTGGTATCCAAATTACGTTCCCTAGGATGTACAACTCTTGGGACCCATATCTTCCATCTATTTAAGACAGAGATATAGATGTAAAATATTGATACCAGGGTTCTTGGAGTCCCTGTCAGTGTGTTAAACCTTAAACGTTATGTTCTATCCATTTAAACAAAGGTATCTAGGTAAGTTAACATAGAAATGGACTGTAACTGTTGGTTTCATTGAGGCCTCTTGGATGCATTGTGTTCATAAGAAAAATCATCCTGGTCTCCGTTTTGTGTAGTTCCTGATCAAGATCTCCTCCACGTATCCCTTTTTTGATATGCTTCATCCCAAAGGCCCTAAGTCCGCTGGGATCTGAATTGTGGAATTGATGAAAATGTCTGGCCACAGATGAAATTACTCTAAAATTTGCAAGGTCCCTATCAACATTCCGTATATTGCCGGCATGTTCTAATATTCTTACTTTGAGGGGTCTTGTTGTTTTCCCAATGTATGCTTTATTGCAGGGACATTCTAGATGGTAGATAGTACCTACTGTGGTGCACGTGATTAGGCCTGATATGGTCCATTTTTTATTAAATTTATCCAAATAGAATTTCTTAGGGACCATTTATTTACAAGCTTTGCAGCGTCCACATTTTGTGGATCCAATTGATGTTGACTTGGATACTGCCTTTGACATATGACTGTGAACCAACTTGTCCCGTACATTGGGAGACCTCCTCCAGCTACATTTGACCTTATCTGGTAAGATTTGATTGAGATCACCATCTGTTTTCAAGACATGCCAGTGTCTTTGTAGAATGGAATCTATATTGCGCCATTGGGCGTTAAAGGTTCCAATAAAACGGATGGAATCTTCGTTCTGGGATCTCAATTTAGGTATAAGGAGGGATTCCCTGGAATGTAATTCTGCTTCTCTGATGGCTCGTTTGATATTTCCTGCGAATTAAGCGAAACTGCTCCGATGAGGAAACCTTTGGGAATAGGAGACAGGAACAAAGCAGGAGATTTAGAGAAAGAGGATACAGTGGGAGGAGTATCAAACGAGCCATCTGAGAAACAGAATTACATTCCAGGGAATCCCTCCTTAGACCTAAATTGAGATCCCAGAACGAAGATTCCATCCGTTTTATTGGAACCTTTAACGCCCAATGGAGCAATATAGATTCCATTCTACAAAGACACTGGCATGTCTTGAAAACAGATGGTGATCTCAATCAAATCTTACCAGATAGGTCAAATGTAGCTGGAGGAGGTCTCCCAATGTACGGGACAAGTTGGTTCACAGTCATATGTCAAAGGCAGTATCCAAGTCAACATCAATTGGATCCACAAAATGTGGACGCTGCAAAGCTTGTAAATATATGGTCCCTAAGAAATTCTATTTGGATAAATTTAATAAATAATGGTCCATATCAGGCCTAATCACGTGCACCACAGTAGGTACTATCTACCATCTAGAATGTCCCTGCAATAAAGCATACATTGGGAAAACAACAAGACCCCTCAAAGTAAGAATATTAGAACATGCCGGCAATATACGGAATGTTGATAGGGACCTTGCGAATTTTAGAGTAATTTCATCTGTGGCCAGACATTTTCATCAATTCCACAATTCAGATCCCAGCGGACTTAGGGCCTTTGGGATGAAGCATATCAAACTAGGGATACGTGGAGGAGATCTTGATCAGGAACTACTCAAAACGGAGACCAGGATGATTTTTCTTATGAACACAATGCATCCAAGAGGCCTCAATGAAACCAACAGTTACAGTCCATTTCTATGTTAACTTACCTAGATACCTTTGTTTAAATGGATAGAACATAACGTTTAAGGTTTAACAAACTGACAGGGACTCCAAGAACCCTGGTATCAATATTTTACATCTATATCTCTGTCTTAAATAGATGGAAGATATGGGTCCCAAGAGTTGTACATCCTAGGGACCGTAATTTGGATACCAGGATGATTTTTTATTATGAACACAATGCATCCCTGAGCCCCAATGAAACTAACAGTTACAGTCCATTTCTATGTTAATTAATCTAGCTACCATTGTCCCAATGGACAGAACATGATGGTCAAGGTTAATTATACTGTCAGGGACCTCAGGAACCCTGGTATCATCAATTCATATCTAAATTTCTGTCTTAAATAGATCAAAGGTATGAGTTCCAAGAGGTACATATCTTAGGGACCGCTATCTAGTGACATGTGTTTTTCTCCTATTACCTCCCCCTGTCAATATCAGGACTAGATTCATATTAGGGCATTATTCCACCTATAGAAATTATATTAGTCCTATAGAATACTATTATGATCAATCAGGACAGCAATATCATACATCCCTCTCACCTACCCCGGCATCACAAAGAATGGAGATGATTTCTCAGTATATCTCTTGTTGGTTGTCTGCTTGAGGTAGCATTAATTGTTACAAATCTGCTTGATGCAGGGCCTCATGGATAATAATCGAGTTTTTATGATTCACTAATAACACTATTATTATTATAAATATAAATGTTTTCATTAAACATAATTGGAGTGCCAGTCCCTATATTACATTTACATATTTTTCATTGTTTTTTCACGTATTGCAGCACTTTCACTTATGTTTATTTTGTATTTTTAGAGTTTTATGTGATTTCACATGATTTACAGCACTTTCAGGTATTTATTATACCACATTTATAGGTATAATTAAATCAACTTATGTGGTGCTCATTAAATGCACTCTCATATCCTGCACGGATAAATTAATATCTTATTCACATTAACAGCAGCTTGTCTGCCTTTCACTGTATCACATTATATTTTCACTGGATTTGGCATTCACATGTGTAGGGTCGGTATAGAGCATATTATTTATCTCCAACTCACCAAAAAAATTTCCATTCAAATTTTTTTTTGTATTTTTGTATTTACATATTTTCAATATTGCAAATCACAAGCAGATGGGGTATATTTTTGGACCCGCAAATATATAAAGATCATTTCAATAGTGACCACCAATCCGCTGAGCAGTATTGTAGTGACCGGGGATATGTGAAAGGGATCTGAGGTATAGTAAGTCTAGATTATAGTTATACATAATCAATTCTGATTACCTCAACCCTAATAAGGTCCGCTGAGGTAAAGGAGTTTACACTGTTCAGAAAATTAATTGACGGGGACATTTGGTTTATATTTTATATTTTGTCCTTATAACTGGAGCTGGATATTAATGATAAAATTAGGAATTTTTGATTTAATTTAAACATTAATCATAAATTAAAAATTAACAATTAGATCTGGAGCTATTTTATAAACATCGGGAATATATCAGATAAATAGCAGATTTCATGTGCAGGCAAAGCACTGTGCTAATAGGATAAATGACAGCATATTGAAGTAATCACAGAACACATGCTTTGTGGTCATCAATGCCTCACACGATCGTGTAGTATTATGTAATTAAGGATAGTTAACACGATCTGGGATATCACCTGGGAATTACGGACTAGCATTGGACAAGACGGCCATGTGATCTTAGAACCACATGTGATTGGTTTACTGTATAGGAATGAATGAATAAATATCCTGTCAGAAGTCACAGTCGGGTTAAGCCTCGACAAAGCTATACGCGAAATGCGCGCATCGGCTTTCTTCTCCGCTCTGATGCTCTTACATTAACTACCTATTTGATATTGGCACGGGGGTTGGACAGCTGCACGGCAAATGGGAATGCCCGTTAATCGGACAAATGCCGATTCACTAGGTGCCGCTGCAGCATGTTCACCTTCATAGTCTCCAGTGTCTGAATTATTCTCTCTCGTAGCATATGCACAGAAGGTTGATACCTTACTACACGGCAATACGGGAATGCCTGACTTGATGTATGCAAATTGAATATATACCGTGGCAGCAAATGTACCTCTGTGTTTCATAGCCCGTTTCCTCTCAGTGAGTATGGGGGTTGGAATACTGCACGGCAAACGGGAATGCCCGTTAATCGGACAAATGCTGATTCACTAGGTGCCGTTGCAGTATATTCACTCTCATAGTCTCTGATGTCCGAATTATTTTCTTGCCAGTACATACACAGAAGGTTGATATCTTGCTATACGGCAAACACGGGAATACCCGAATTGATGCTAATATATGCCGGCATAGCACATTTACCTTTGTGTCTCACAGCCCCACATTTTTCAACAAACACACAAATGCAAATTGAATGTGTGCCATTAACTTTATATTTCAGAAGCCATTCAATGCCTTTAGAATCACTTAACTATTTATGTACCCATAACAGCAAATGAGATTATACCATCAAGTGATAATATACTTGACAATTAGATCAAGATCACATCAACACATGCTGCTATAAGAGCTTGAGGGGTCCTCTGTTTCCATCCATTCATTGATTGGTGTTCATGGGAGGCTGTTACATTGAGGGTACTGTATTAGATAGCAAAAATATGATGTTCAATAGAACTGCACAATAAGCCTACCTACACCAAACACTCCCTCCATCGACAGTTATATTTAATCCCAAGAACGTAGGATACTATTTGACCGGAGTCTATCAATGAATTCCAGTGGATACACTATTGTTACATATAGCAAGTGTGATATGTGAATTTATTATATTTTCAAAGTGAGGCACACTAGACATTGTTCCAGAATCACCGATAATCTGTGTCAGGGAATAAAGATCATCCCATTTTTTGACACAAATGAAGGTGCCCTTTCTTGCTAGCATATTGTAATATCAGTAGATAGGCTCAATCAACCCCATCCAGATACAATCCATTTCTGACAAGGTGAGGCAGCGGCAGCAATAGCTGTATACACAGTATTTTTGAAACAAGTGACAAATATGCATTAAAGATATCCCCTGCAAATTTGGTTCCTATAATTTAGGAGACTGTTACAATAAATAAATAAAATAAAAGATAAATAAATTAATAAAATATTACTAATTGATTAAAATGTTTTAGGTGATTCTATGTGGCTGTTGACATAGCTGGTTAGATACTGGGAGTGAATACCCAGGTAAATTAGATAGTTCATTCAGGACACTTAAATTTGCACCCTAAATGTTCTTTTGGACACATGTAAGTTGTGTACGCTAGAGTATTTGACTCAGAATAAGAATTCTATAACTACATCTACAGCATAGAGGACACTGGGAGCTGAAAGTTAGCATATGGTTGAGTATTTGACTCAGAATAAGAATCTCATAATAACATCTACATTATAGAGGACACTGGGAGCTGAAAGTTAGCAGTGAGCCGCTAACTGGGGCTCTACTATCTATTTATAGGTACATACAATAGATTCATCTGTCAATGGTATTTTAATTAAATTTCATTGGTAGTTTCTGTATTCATCGGAGTGGACACATTTTAAATCTTATCACTTTTCTATCTTAGAGCACTTGATCTTTCTAAATTCCTTCTGTCATTTTAACCATATATTTCGCCTTGCTGAACGATTCACGGCTCTTAATGATATAATAAAAGTTATATTTTAATTATAATTCTTCTTTGTGCACCTTACCAGTACAACCCCATTCTCTTCTCTCTTTAACATGTGTTACTAATTGGTTGTCTTAGGTAGCACCCCCAATAATTTATGTATATTAAATCAAAATGATATTGGGGTCTATGTGAGTGATTTATTTCACTTGATTAGTCTATAAATGAGAGAGTGCAGATTTTTTCCCCAATTCTTGTTTCCTGTGTGATCAGCAATGTGTTATCTAGTTTGGGGGAGGGGACTTTCTCATTCATGATGAGTCACTGGTTTGTTCGTGTGCTGAGGAGGTTCAGCCTTGGGGACGTCTGAGGGGCTGGCATGAGCTTCCTGTCCACTACCTGTTTGGAATATCTATTGTTCTAATAAAGGTGATTTTAGCTTTTATACATTTAATCATAATTCTTTGTTGCAATGTCCTACAACTTAATAACAAGTATCAAATGAATCTACACATTAATCTGCTTGCTTTAATACCAAATATGACAGGTGTATCTGGTTTCGTTCAAATAATACACATACATGACATTGCTTCATTATATAATTTTAAATCATCATGATGTCTGGCGCTTGATATTATTATAATTATGTACTGCGTGAAATAAGTGTCGAATCCATCTCTGTGGCATGTCCGTGTAAATGCATGTGTTACCATATATTGCTGTGCTCGCTGCGCGTATTTGCAAGTATAGCGACTCATAATGTGTGTAGTTTATATGTTCTTTTTATGTAATATTTTTTGACTTCGACATGTGGCATACACGAAATAGAGATCACTCAGCAGCTATTGGCACACACTCAGTCACATATACAATGCAGAAATTATTACAAACAATAAAACTGCACTGGACTAGCAATACTAAGTACAAACTGTACCACTAAGTAAAGCTATATAGATATAAAAATGCACAGTAAAGTCTGGATGTATATCACAGGATACTTGTACTAAATATCCCTGTGTTAATGCACTTGTTCTTAACTAACACTGTCTAAATAACATGTAGAATACTTAAGTGTCCTGTAAATGCACAGCGCTGATGATGCAGGCGGCTTTACAGAGGAGACATTGCCCAGCAGTCCCAGAGTCAGATCAGCATGTGTGTAATGGCACCCAAACGCAGACAGGGAGTGAGGGAGACAGAGAGATGCAGCTCCAGGGCGGGAACATTTGCAGTAAATGGTGGCTGGGGGAGGGGCTACAGGTCAGAGCCTTATCCCTTGCTGGACTTCACCTCTGGGTACTGCAGGGCCTATTAAACTGGATTATGAGGTAATCCGTCCTGTGCCCCTTGCCCTGGTGGTCTAGTGGGGTCCCTGTATGGCAACAGTGTCCACGCCAGTGCGTGGCCCGCCTCTTAAAGACCGCGTCGGATCGCGGTTTTCAGCGGGTGCCGCCTTGGGGACCCTCTTACCTCCTCCCTGTAACGCGGCCACGCGATCCTGGAGAGCAGCGGCAAGTGTGGTGTGCCTGAACTAAAATCGGAGCCCTCCGCTGTAAGTACCCGGCAACCAGGGTGCGGGAGTATACAGCGCCGCTGGGGGAGGTGAGGGAGCCGCAGCACGATATGTCAAACTGACATACAGATGTGTCCACATACATCTTTGCTATATCCCGCCATGTATGGCACAGTTTTGCATGCCACAGACTCAGAGATTTAGCCATGCCTTGTGATTTTTCTTAATTTGCTTCTTTAATATGTTACTTTATACATATTCTATTATGGCAAACAAAAATTTAAAAATTCATCCATTCACTACTCATGAAAAACAGCTTAGCCGTATTTTGCATGTTGTGCCAAATTTGTAAAACAGCAAAGATGTAAGTGGACACATCTGTATAGCACTTTTAAGTGCCTGTGCTGAGGCCCATTCCAATCGTAGTCCACATGGACTTAAGTATGAAAAGGTGCAAAAAAAGAAAAAACTCGTGAAAAAACTTGTGTTGACCTGTCGACCTAGAACATGTCAACCTAGCGACCTTGTCAACCTAGTTACTGTCGACCAATAGTGGTCGACCTAGACACTGTCGACCTAGAGACCGGATCCCGGTGTTAGATATCTACTTATATGATTATTAAACTAACTACTTCAACATTACAGTATACTTACCCTCTTGCGGCTCTTCGCTGGAAGACTTTCCGTAGATCCTAGCGGAAACGAACGGTATATTAAGTAATTCTGGTTAAGCATCCCATTACCATTTCCAAGCATTATCTTAACAGCAACAATTCCACACATACATAGGGCTTGCCCAAGCGAGCCCTTGAACATCATAATAGCTTGGATGGAGGCACTATATAACTAGGAGTTACACTAGTATCAGATCTGCGTCCAATATCCGCCATTTATGCAGCTGGTTTTAGACAGTTAATTGACGTCCTGTGTCCCCACTACCAAATGCATCTCAGTTCCATTTTACTAGAAAAGCAATTCCTTGCCTGTACCAAGACATAAAAAAACAACAACTAATCATTGGCCTACAAAATGGTAAACTAAGCAAACTAAAAATTAGGCAGGCTACTTTTTGTATCACCAGCTTCACTAAGTGGCATGCCACTTACAACCTCTTAAGAAAACTAAAGGATATCATAGCAAAATGGCTTACCTTGCTTTCAACTCTACTCAGGATTTGTAATGCCTGAAAATGCCATAAATATTGTGAAAGCATTACTGTTATGAGTCACTGCTGCAGCTGATTCTGGTTTGTATTCTGGCGGTCTCCTAGCAACTACGATGCTGGCTGCTACATGTAGGAGCACACCTGTTTGGAATGCCTCATTACCTGACTTCAGCCTGATGTCTCTTGTGATTGGTCTGGCTCCCTTTCATTAGGGATTATGGCCAGTTCCTGTGGCAGTGATATTCCCTAGTTCCCGCACCAAGTGAGCTCATCACATGGTCACTGTACCCTGTACAGTTCCCAGCCTGCCTGTCTGTTCCTGAGTCATGGTTCCCTGCATTTGTGTACCTGCATTCTGCAATCCTGTATTCTGCCTCAGTCCTCTGTGTGCTGTCCATGTCCATGTCCATGCGCTTGCCCTGTTGGATCCTGCTCTCTACCTGCTATTCTGTGTCCATTCCTGCTCTGTGTCATTATCTTGTCATGGCCCTACAGTTTCTCTAGTTACTCTTGTGTCTGGTTCAGGCTCCTGCCAAGTCTCTGAGATTATATCCTACTAGTTCTTGTTCTGTGCACATCCAGCCTGTGTGTCTGTGATCACCTATTACCAGGACAAGCCTGAGACCAATTTTTTTGGTAAGCGGATATAGATTTTGGTGCCCCTTGTTGGAATAAAGCCTCACATTTAGTTTACATAACTGTCATTTATTCGATGTGTGAAATATAAGGAGTAAAAGTAATAATGTAACAATGACACAAAGGAATATGTAGATCACAAAACTAAAAATAAAACACATTTGATTCACAGTAAAAACACACACGCACTCATAGACCCCCACAGGAAAACAATAAAAAAACAATACACATGAAAAATAAATTGATCCTTAAGTCTTTGTAAGGATTTTCATATGCCTAACCCAACTACAGTATGTTTAAATTGCTCTACTATCTTAGCCTTTACCACTTATCCAGTACCCTTTCTGTATTATTATTATTATTATTATTTATTGTTATATACAGGCCATTTCTAGACCTTGTGATGCTCAGGGCATCAGTTTTCTTTGGTACCCCCCATATTTAAAACAGAGACAGTGCTTGCCGAAGGTACATCCCAAAGTATAGGGTCGTGGCCACAGAATAGTACTGATTTATATTACACCACACAGTAGTGTCAAATAGTCACAATACACCACACAGTAGTACCCCTCATAAATGTTAAATCACACACTAGTGTCCCTTATAGACGTTACACCAAAGAAGAGTCGCTTATACACATTATATCATGATAGAGTCCCTTACACAGTAATTTGCTACATTATTACAATAGAGCCGCTATGGAAGTAGCTCTGAGATGAGGACAAGTGAGAATTAGAGAGGACAAAAGAGAGAGAGAGAGATAGAAAGACATAGATGAGGACAAAAGAGAGAGAGCGTGAGAGAGGTGAGGACAAGAGTGAGAGGTAAGAACAAGAAAGAGGTGAAGAGAGAGAGAGGTGAGGATAAGAGAGAGAGAGAGGTGAGGACAAGAGAGAGGGAGGTGAGGACAAGAACGTGAGAGAGAGGTGAGGACAAGAGAGAGAGAGAGAGCAAAAGAGAGAGAGTTGAGGATGAGAGACAGACAGTGAGACAGGGCAACTTTACACCCTGGTCTGGGGCAGCACTCTCATGGACCTGTGCTGAGCCGCTGATGCTGATGGGGCCAGGATCTGGGTGACAGGTCTCCTTGTCAGGCAGGCAGGCAGGTTGTGTGCTTGTGGGCAGGTGGGTGGGTGGTGAGGATGAGAGAGAGCAAGAGGTGAGGACAAGAGAGAGGGTGAGGGAGAGGTGAGGACAAGAGAGAGAGTGGTGAGGACAAGAGAGAGACCGTAAGGGAGAGGTGAGGACAAGAGAGAGGGAGGTGAGGACAAGCGAGAGAAGTGAGGACAAGAGAGAGAGTGAGAGATGAGGATAAGAGCAGGAGAGAGGAGGTGAGGACTAGAGAGAGAGGTGAGGAAAAGAGAGAGAAAAGTGAGAACAAGAGAAAGAAAGACAGGTGAGGATGAGAGTGAAGTGAGAGCAAGAGAGCAAGAGAGAGAGGTGATGATGAGGGAGAGAGCTGTGAAGATGAGAGAGCAAGTGAGAGAAATGACAAGAGAGCGTGAGAGAGATGAGGACGAGATCGCGAGAGAGGTGAAGACAAGAGAGAGCGATAGATAGGT
Source organism: Pseudophryne corroboree (assembly GCF_028390025.1). Lineage (NCBI taxonomy): Eukaryota > Metazoa > Chordata > Amphibia > Anura > Myobatrachidae > Pseudophryne > Pseudophryne corroboree. Next base: position 110,824,423 of record NC_086455.1, read on the forward strand.
GAGGAAAAGAGAGCGAGAGAGAGGTGAGGACAAGAGAGAGCAAAAGAGAGAAGTGAGAAGAAGAGAGAGTGAGGACAAGAGAGAGAGAGAGAGAGGTGAAGACAAGTGAGAAAGCAGTGAGGACAAGATAGCGCGAGTGAGAGAGAAATAAGGACGAGAGAGTGAGCAAGAGAGATGAGGACAAGAGATAGTGAGAGAGAGAGGTGAGGACAAAAGAGAGAGAGGTGGGGTCAAGAGAGAGAGAAGTGAGGAGAGAGAAAGGTGAGGACAAGAGAGAGAAGTGATAACAAGAGAGAGCGAGAGAGAGGTGAGAACAAGAGAGAGGTGAGGACGAGAGAGAAAGTGGCGAGGACAAGAGAAAGTGAGAGAAATATGGACAATAGAGAGGTGAGTGTCGAAGTCGAAAAATATTGCAGTAAACACATCACGTACAAACTACACACAGATGGCCTCCGTGCGCGTACATGTTCTGCTATGGGTGCGCATATTCGCAATTTGCATATGGTCGGTCCCGCGGTCCTGCGTTTTAGCGCGTGGTATGAGTATTTACGGTAGTGTTTGTAGTCGCATGGAAAAGCCATAAAAACACATTACATAATAAATCCAAATAGTGCACAATGTACACATAGTCTCCCTGCACCAGACCAGCAAGTTACACTAGTTTAAATGGGATTCACCTTTTACAGGATAGGAGGGGACAGAACTAGGTTATAAGGTGGTGTTTGGTAACCAGCTGTAGGGTATATTAAGGGCAATATTCCGGTGTTGGTTTGCAGAAGATCGCATGCTCCTGCAAATAGTTATGCGCAGAAGCAGAATATAAACATTAACTGTATGTACTGTGCTCTTGATATGAGGCGGGAACCCAGAGGAGAACATCTGCAACTGCATCTGGAACAGACATCGCCCACCTATTCAAACTGACCTGTGACCTCTCCTGTACTGTAAATGACCATCCCTGTGTCCAATGGACAAAGAGATTACAGTCTCCATTGTGTTAGGTTTTGGACAAATGTATAAAAAGCCAGCTGCAGGCCAGGTCACTATCACAGACTCTGAAGGTCATCTACCTTGATGACTGAGGACCGGACGGGAAGCGCAGGTGAAACCAAAACGTATGTACCATTGACTGTAGCCATTTTTCTATTGAATTGTATTGTTGTTTATTGTAACCCCCCTTTCAGCAATTATATGTTGGTGTATCGGAACCCAGCATCTTAAATACAATCTGGTGTCGTGTCTCTTTTCCCTGTGTCAAAGTCAGAAAAATATCTCTATACACACTGCCATATTTGCACCTCATACACGTCCGCGCTGCGCATGCGTACGCTCTCCCGTGCGTGCACATACTCACAGTCGCGGGCACCCGCAGGCGCACGGTATGCGTATTTACGGTAGAGTTTATGTGATCGTAGCGTGCGACTCAATCGTTACATATTTTCACTATATAATGTATTTTGTAGATCATGGTCCCTTTGATAGATTCTGAAAGTTTGGTTAATGTAGAATGTTCATGAACAGAGAAATCCCCCTTTGTTTGATACGAAGGGTCAGACAGGAGTAATACAGTGGTGTTTAGTATCCATCGGAAGAGTATCTAATTAGCAATATTCCGGTGTTGGTTTGAAGCGGATTAATCGCTCGTGCGAATAATTATGGACATAAGAAGTTTATGTCCATTTACTATTATTTGCACTTAATTATCCATGCGGCGGGAAACCCAGTTTCCCTCCCACCTGAGCTGTTGGAAGTAGTCACAGCCCACCTGTATGAATCAACCTATGACCTTTTGTTATAATGCGAAGCCGAATTCCTGTGTCCAATGAACAATGAGATTGTAGGGACCATTGAATTGTATTGTGTGTGGGGCATAAATAGACAAGCCGATGACATCCAGCTCACTCTTCAACGGTTATCATTGCTGAAAATCGGGAGCTGGATGTCCAGAGGCGCATGCGATCGTTTCCTTTGTGCGTAAGTTTTCTCCGCAATCATATTGTCTTTCCTTGTTGTTATGGGCCATATCTCTCTCTCTCTCTCTCTTCTCCTTTTACTCTCGTAATCCTTTGAACGTAATAGTATTGTATTGTATTTCATGTGTAGTTATCTGGTTAGGTAGTCTATGTTATATTGTAGTGTATGACTTGTATTGTGTTAATTCTTTTGCAAGTATATCATTCATAATATATATATATTAGGCGTTGGACCCTAAGCACGGTATCTGTGTATTTCTTATAGTGCTAAGTATTCTCAGAGCGTCGGTGACGCTCAAACAGCTTTTAAGTTAATAAGGTTACACTAGGTTGCATCTACACCCTATCTCTACACAAAGGTTTTACAGCATATTACATTGTTTATGGTTTAGATATAAAGGTTTAACATTGTGAGCGTCTGCGCCGCTCGTGATCTCCTCGTGGTCTCGAGCGTCCGCTACGCTGATAGCGTAGCATTACGGTAGTCGCTCACCTATAAGTGTGCCCGATACCAACAGTGTATTCTCGTGAGCGTCTGTATCGCTCGAGCAGCCCGCTCCCGATACAGCGTCCGTTACGCTATAGTGAACCATTACGTTAGTCGGCAGCCAATAGCGTGCCTGCCTGTGATCTCTTTGCCGTGAGCGAACGTGACGCTTGAGCGTCTCGACCACGGCTAAGCGATTGTTACGTAACGAGCGTAACCTTACGGTACTCCATACATAAATAGCGTACAGTGTTCTTAGACCTCATAAAGGGTTTTATATAAGATAAATATTTAGCTTTATCAATTGGCGGCTCGCCCGTCCTTCACATATCTGCACTAGGTAATTTCAGCAGACATTATCCAGCAGCAAAGGGCGGGAGGTCATATTCCTCGTAGTGCTGTTTGGATAAGCGTCTGCTTCGCTTAGTAAAGGGTGCTGAAGGAATCCGGGACCGGAGGTAAGAACAAAACGATAGTGTCTTTTTAAAACTGTTTATTTCTGTATTGCGTACACACGCACATATCTGCATTTCTTTTTCATTCGTGTATTTTCATATATCACTCTCCTGTTTGCCATTTTATAATTGATAAAACGTGCTAAGAGAGATTTGTCGCTATTTCATAGTTAAAGTATAAAAGTAATGCGTTAAGGGATAAAGTGTAAAATACACGCAGCTCTACCTAAAGGTAAAAGGAGAGATTGGTGTATTGCGCGGTAGACGATCGAGGATCATCTACATTGATAAAACGTGTTAGTTGTGTTACGGTGGACAAAGACTGGTGTACACGTGTCTCTAACAAAGGGAGAGACTCGCGTGCGCAAAGGCCGACGCACGCAGCGTAAATTACACAACAGAGCGTCTGGGTACGCCCACGTAACTCAAGTCACACGATAGTGTTGATTTTTAAATAGCGCATCAGGCGATAAGTAGCGCAACAGGCGATAAGTAACGCAAAAGGCGATAAATAGCGCATCAGGCGATAAATAGCGCAAATCTATTTTAAATCCGAAATTTAAATTAACAGATCCTTCTCCAAATTTACAACACATCTGGTCTAAAGAAAAATTTCTGCGCAGAAATAGAAATAGAAACAAAAGTGTATATGTGGTGAGTGAGTGTTTGTTTTTACAATTTTGAGGATTGAACCAAAAGAAATCATCGAGTTCTCGTGAAGGTACATACGTGTAAGTGACATGCATGGTGGCTAGGGAGGCATCCTTGGTTAAACATAAAATTTGAGCATTAGAGTGTAGCAGACCAGGAGGTCATACTGTAACAGACCAGGAGGTCAGACCAGGAGGTCGCATAACAGACCAGGAGGTCTAGGTACAGCAGACAAGGAAGTCCGCTATAGAGTCCACAGGCACAACACCAAAAAAAGGGTTGGTGCAACACCCATATAGGCCATACAAGCTCTTGCTGAAGGAATTCGCAGCCGCAATTTTCGATTCCGCTGGTCGCTCCGTACATAAGATTAGTTGCTTATGTGCTGAACGATTGTACCGCACGTAATTGTGTGCATTAGTAAACCTGACCGGTACTATTTGTGTACGAAGGTCATAAACGCTATTTGTACATTCTAACGTGATTTGTGTAATTTTTTATTTTTTCAAAAAGGGAAGTTCGCTGGTCACTCAGGAACTATCTGACAACCACACCTTTACTGGAAAGGGTTAATGCTCTTCGGATCACACCCACATGTTCCAGTAAACAAAGGTTAATAGGGGCCCTGGGTCGAGTACGCCAGCACTATATCAGTGTGATCAGGTCGTATTGGTCGGCGTGGGCGAGTGAGTGAGGTGCTCGGTAAACTTCACCGCCAACCTATCGTGAATATCTTGGTTTTTTGTAAGGTTCCGTAACACCTGCAAATTATGGGGGCCAGTTGTTCAGGAAGGGGGCGATCAACCTCGGTTCGGGTTGATTCTATAAACCGACCAATCGGGTCGGCAAGGTACGTAATGTGTGAAAAATACGGAAGGCACACAGAAATTTTATGTGATGAATGGGAGAGAATGACAATGCATGACGGGGAGAAATTCCCAAGAATAGGTAGCTTCAGCCCAGAAGTGTTAACGAATTTAAGGAGAAGGATATGTCTCATTAAATCGGCAAAGAGACGAATCAAGCATTATGATTATTTGCAGTTGTGGCAACAGGAGGGTGACATACAGAGAGGATTGGCTCAGGCGGCGGGATCTGGCTCTATCAAGAAACTGATAGCCACGGCCCCACCGCCACCATACATACCAGGAGAGAAATTGGTTGCGGAGAATGACGCACTAAGGTGTAACAAACAAACACTTAGCAACTGTGTAAATGTTAAAGATAATGTTAACCAATTAACCAATGCAAGTATTAACCCATGCAAGTTGTACCTTGTTTTGAACTTTCCCCAGGAGTGTGATCAGGAAGACGAATCGGCAACAATATCGGCGCTCTCTCTAGCACCCATCATATCAGAAACGACAGTAGGCACGGCCCAACCCATAAGATTAGTAACAAAGCCCCCTAGCGGAGGGACAGGTGAGGTCGTATCAACGGGTAAGTACGGCACCATACACTATGCTGAAACTATTTCACCACAGGCTGTAGAATCTACACAGAATGATGTTGTTAGAATTAATCCTGTTAAGGTAATAGTAGTGCCAAATGGGAAAACGGACACTTCAGGAGTCACTCCTGTTAGGAACATTGCCATGTACAGCCCGTTTTCCCGAATGGAATTAAGGACCATAGTGTCTGAATTCCCTGACCCTAGAAAAGATTTAGTTGCTAGCCAAAAATACATCAGAGACCTAGGAAACACTTTAGAGCCCAATAATAAAGATTGGCAAGTACTGCTAAGAGCTTGTTTACCCTCCAACGTCGACGCAACTCAATTTTTAGTTGACTGTGGATTAGATCAGGATGTACCTCTTACAGATGTGTACAACAAAGATAATGTAAAAAGAATAAGCTTACAGTTAAAGGAGTATTTCCCAGCGGTAGTTAAATGGAACAAGATATTCTCCATTAAACAAAAGGAGTCAGAAACAGCTGCAGAGTATTTTCACAGAGCATTATCAGAAATGGCAAAATACACAGGCATAGAGGACATTAGAACAAACATAAACCATCGAGAAGTAGCAGTATCGGTACTGATGGATGGTTTAAAAGAGTCATTAAAAACTAGGGTACAGACCACACAACCATGTTGGCGAGGTCTGTCTGTGGCTACTTTGAGAGAGGCTGCTATTGATCACGACCGGAATATCACCAGACACAGGGAGTCACAAGGTGATAAGTTAATGTCAGTAAGTATACAGGCCCTGACCACAAAACAGCCTGTGTTAATATCACCAAACCCTGTGGGTAAGTCAAATGTGGTAACATGTTATTTTTGTCACAAACAGGGACACTTTGCACGAGACTGTAGATCGAGAAATGTACAAAAATCTTATCAACCCCCTAGACAACGACACGACACACGACATTGGGATCAGGGTCCACAGAGACGGAGTTATGAGCCACATACAGGGGAAACAAAAAGATACCCCCCGAACAGAGACTGGCACGCCTCTGGTAGTTCCCAGCTAACTCCCTCACAAGTAGTTGCTGCCAGCGGGATTCAGGGAGGTCACCATACCCAATAGGGGTGTGGCCATACCTGTAATCTGCAGCCAGTAAAATTGATTGCAAGTCTTGGGAGTGAACCTGAAATTGCAATCAATGTAGCTGGTAAATCATTAAACTTTCTTGTAGACACAGGGGCGGCCAAATCAGTGATAAATTCGACAGTGGGCATGAGAACCACTGGTAAGACAATTCCAGCCATAGGAGTAACAGGAGTAGTCCAGCACTACCCTGTTAGCAAGCCAGCCGAGATTACAATAGGGCCTTTACATACCAAGCATTCCTTTTTGCTGGCTGCATCGGCACCGACAAATCTCCTGGGAAGAGACTTACTGTGTAAAATGGGGTGCGTCATTTATTGTACTCCTGAAGGTGTATTCTTGGACATACCTGAGAATCACGCCCAGGAAGTGCGAGACATGTTAGACTCCCCATCAAAATTAATGTCACATGCCATTATGACAAATAGGACTCCCTCCCAAGTAGAAGAAATGACATCTCAGATACCAGAGTCACTTTGGACTAAAGACGGACAGGACACTGGATTAATGGCAAACGTAGCTCCGGTAATTGTACAAGTAAAAGATGGTAGGATAGCTCCAAAAATCCCACAGTACCCTCTGAAGCCAGAGGTGGAGTTAGGAGTGTATCCCGTAATAGAGCGCTTGCTACAACAGGGCATTCTGGTAAGAACGTCCAGCACTGCCAATACTCCCATCTTCCCTGTGAAAAAGAGTGGGGGGAGGGGTTACCGGCTAGTGCAGGATCTAAGGGGGATTAACAAAATAGTTGAGAGTCAGTTCCCCGTAGTGCCAAATCCAGCTCTGCTCCGCTTTCTTTTCGGTACCTCTGCACCCTGACAGCCAATATTTGTTTGCATTCACATACAGAGGAGTCCAATACACATGGACTCGATTACCACAAGGATTCATAGATAGTCCAAGTATATTTTCTCAGGCTTTGCATGATTGTTTACAGTCTTTCCAACCAGTGAGTGGATCAGTATTAATACAGTACGTGGATGATCTACTACTGTGTTCTGATTCATTGGAAGCATCCCTGAAGGATACGAAACAGCTCCTGTTTCATCTTTCAGACACAGGACACAAGGTTTCCAAAGACAAGTTGCAATTATGCCAAACTAAGGTAAAATATTTGGGACACTGTCTAACACAAGGACTGAGACACCTGACCGCTGATAGAATTCAAGCAATTAGAGACATGACTCTGCCACAAACCCAGCAACAGATCAGAACATTTTTAGGAATGTGTGGGTATTGCCGTAATTGGATCCCAGGGTTTTCCATTCTAGCGTTACCCTTGCAGGAGATGGTCTCCTCAAACAAACCTGATCGGATTTCGCATACAGACGAGTCTGAGACGGCATTTGAGAGACTTAAACAGTGCCTAACGCAGGCACCAGCATTAGGTATGCCAGACTATGGGAAACCCTTTGAACTATACGGAACAGAAAGTGCTGGTTGCGCGGCAGGCGTCCTAACCCAAAAGCACGGTGATGCCAGCAGGCCAGTAGCATACTACAGCGCTCAGCTAGACACGGTAGCGCGATCCCTCCCCACATGCTTGCGAAGCGTTGCTGCGATAGCATTGCTAGTAACGAAAAGCGAAGACGTAGTGCTAGGTCACAACCTCACAATTCATACACCACATGCAGTGTCAGCCTTGCTAAATTCTGCCCAAACCAGGCACGTCTCATCAGCGCGGTTTACAAGATGGGAATTGGCACTAATGGCCCCCGTAAACATCACCATAAGGAGATGCAGTGCATTAAATCCTGCAACATATCTCCCAGGTGTGCCTGGACAGGCACAAAGGGTGGAGGATGAGAGTGGTGGGGAAGGAGAATTTAACACAAAGGAAGACACACATGATTGTATGGAATATTTGACCCAAAATTTTACCGCAAGGCCTGACATCAGTGACAATCCACTGGAAGATGTAGATCTAACTTTCTACACGGACGGTAGTTGTCACAGACAGTCAGACTCGGGAGACTTGTGTACTGGATACGCAGTCGTAGATGACCAAGGCACCATAGAAGCGGAACCGCTAGGCCCACCTCACTCAGCCCAGGTTGCTGAACTGGTCGCCCTAACCAGAGCATGTGAATTGGCTAAGGGCAAATCAGCCAATATCTACACCGATTCTAGATACGCATTCGGGGTAGTCCATGATTTCGGAGCCCTGTGGCGCCTCAGAAATTTCATGACGGCAGCTGGTACACCGATAGCGCATGCAGCTCACATAAAAAGGCTTCTAACAGCGATACAGGAACCCGACAGAGTGGCTGTTATCAAGTGTAAAGCACACACATATAGCCAGGACCCAGTATCACTTGGTAACAGCCGAGCAGACGAAGCTGCTAAGTTAGCAGCTGGTACCCCCAGACAGACAGACACCACGCAACTGATGGTATTTAATACCATCAACACACAGAAGTTGTGTGAGATGCAAAATTTGTGTTCCACACAGGAAAGGGCAGTCTGGAAGGCAAAGGGATATGGCCAGGAGTCCTCAGGACTCTGGACGGATGGACAAGGTAAACCGGTGGCCCCCAGAGCATATCTTCCATGTTTAGCTGAGGCAGCTCACGGGCTGACTCATCTGGGCAAGGAAGGAATGTGCAAATTGGTAAGAGCATATTGGTGCGCCCCAGGATTTTCATCTCATGCAGGTAAGAGAGCAATGTCATGCCTTACCTGTTTGAGAAAGAACATCGGAAAGGCAATACCAACAGAACCATCTCATATCCCACCTGCCGGCGGCCCTTTCCAGGTAATACAGATTGACTTTATACAATTACCCCCTTGTCGGAATTTGAAATATGTACTTGTTTGTATAGATGTTTTCTCAAATTGGGTTGAAGCATTTCCTGCGGCTACAAATACCGCTATGTTTACTGCTAAGAAAATTGTGCAGGAATTTGTATGTAGATATGGTATCCCTAGAATAATTGAAAGTGATAGGGGTACCCATTTTACAGGTGATGTCTTTCAAGGAATGTGTAAGTTGATGGGAATTGATAGCAAGCTGCACACTCCATATCGCCCCCAGGCGAGTGCGAAGGTGGAAAGAGTGAACAGCACCATTAAAAATAAACTGAGCAAAGCTATGGCAGAAACAGGATTGGCATGGCCAGAAGCTTTACCCATTGTACTGTACAGCATCAGAACCACTCCCAGATCCCCTCTTAATCTGTCTCCCTTTGAAATCTTGTTTGGTCGACAACCGCATGTTATGATTAACCCTCAGGATGATTTGAAGTGTAACAATGAAGTGACTGTAAAGTACTTGATTAACATGAGTAAACAGCTAAGGAATCAAAATGATAATTTGAAGTTGGTGATTCCTGATTTACCAGATAGTAATTGTCATGACATTGAACCTGGGGATTATGTAATGATACGGAATTTTCTACGCTCAGGTTGCCTTATTGACAGATGGGAAGGACCATACCAAGTCTTATTGACTAGCACTACAGCATTGAAAGTTGCCGAGAGAGAGACTTGGGTTCATTCGTCCCACTGTAAGAAGGTTGCTGATCCAGAGAGGCCCCGTGATAAGGAGCAGACGATAGAGGTTGTATCACTGGAGTGTCTGTTCCAGGAGGATTGAGGCGGCACCTGAGCATTGAAAATCACAAGACCAAAAAGCAGTTGTCGATCCCCTGTTCCCTTTTATTGTTTTTCTCCAACTTCCCATCCCCTCTCCCTCAAATTATTTTTCCCCCCTTCTCATTCTTCTCCGTTTCCTCCTACAAGATGGACTTGCCCCAAGAGACTGTGATCCGGATTTTCCTGTTGACCATGATGTTGATCAGAGCAGTCTGTTCCGGCGAGAGTACCATGGAGGTCGAGAGAGGTTCTGGAATGGGTTCTGATGATAAAAATGGAGGCGTAGTTTTCCAAGAACAACTTAACCAACAAGTAAAGGCGAGTATCAGAAAACGATCCGATAGCATTGACAATATAAGGAATTGTGAAGGATTGTTAGCTGAAGAAAACTGTATCTGTAGGCTCTGTGACAACGTAGTGGAGGATGGGTGCATTAAGAAATGCCAATCCAGTTTTAATATCCATATGGACCGGCATCCATTGAGTGACTATCACTCTTTAGTGGGTAGTGTGTTAAATCAAACAGATTGTTGGGTATGCTCTCAAGTACCTCAAGGTCATAGCAAATCAGGACTAGTACCATTTCCTTTAACGTTAGGGGAGGTACTTGAGTTAAGTGGTGGGAGACCGGTGGACAGGAGGTTTAATATCTCCAGTCCTCCTAGTTTGAAGCTCCACCAATACCATGTGGATAGGTCCCTATTATGTTTTAACATCTCCAATCCCCAAAAGCCGGGAAATTGGGAAGTGTCATGGAGTAACCAAACCATGACCTTTTCGCATAGAGCAGATAGAATGCCTACAGATACAGAGCTTATACGCCACATAGCCAGTAGAGGAAAATCTTTCCGGTATAGGTATACCTTAGGAAATAGGATTACGAGAGTTGGAGAGGTATCACCAGGATACTGTGCACATATCGTACAACCTGATACGTGTACTAAGCAGATGGAAGAATTAGGGTTAGGAGATTTCACATGGAAGGTGTGTAATATGGTTATGTCCTACTCCGTCCCATATGTTCTCCCCGATGATGCATATTTCATATGCGGGAGGAAGGCGTATAAGTGGCTTGCCCCAAACTCTGAAGGATTGTGTTATATTGGAAAAGTACTGCCTGAAGTAATGACTGTATCACATGACGAAATGAAAGATATACACCGTGTTGCCCAAGCTCCTTATACTCACACCCATTACGAGCACGTAGTTAAACGGCACCTGATAGAAAGAACAGAGCATCCGGCCTCTGACATGATCCATGAATCCACCGGGATTCAGGTTCTAATCGCGTTAGATTTCACTCGCACCGCCAGAGGAGTGTTGAATTATAAATACATATCTGCGCTCGCAAATTTGTTAGACAATATCACAGAAATGTATGATGACACGTTTAGGTATACTGGAAGAGAACTTCAAGCTTATAAAACAGAACTAGTTCAGCATAGAATGATTCTCAATTATCTCACGGCAGTAACAGGTGGATATTGTGTCACACTGGCAACGCAGTACGGCGTGAAATGTTGCACATATATAACGAATAGTACCGAGGACCCGGTCGAGGTCATAGACCAAAAGATGGACGATATTCTCCAACTGAAGTGGGAATTTCGCAGGAGACACAATCTCACCCTTGCTGCTGTGAGTAATGAGCTGACTGGTTGGGTGTCATGGTCGAACCCGTGAAATTGGTTCTCCGGTTTAGGAGAATGGGCTCAAGGAGTCATAATGGATGTTGGGAAGTTTCTCCTATGTATCTTAGGTGTTGTCATATCAATTGGTTTGATATTTAGATGCGGTCAGGCTTTAATGAAGTGCAATCGTCGTACTAGGGTAATGAGTTTAAGGAGTGAGGAAACTGTAATTCCCATGGATTTGATTTATGACCCAAATGTAGAAACAATGATGTGATGAAAATGCGATTTCTACGGTCCGTTTCTTTCACCTGTTTTTCCGTTTTCTCCAAGGTAAAAAAAAGACCCACTTGGACGAGGAATTTGATGAGCCGATATACAGACAACAGATGGATTAAAGAAGAAGTTTTGACAACCTGATACACAGATTTTTGATGAACTTTGCCATAGATCCCCAGTTTCCCTAGAAATTTTAAAATTACGCTAGCCCAACACTTTTGTAAATCTATGGACATTGACGAAGCTTTTTGCTCGCACCTAATGGGCAAAAGCACAAAGAAGACTGCATTCAACAGACACCAAACAAGACCTCAATCGACGAATGTACTAACCTGACATAGAATACCACTGCATTTACCGTAATTATGTCTTTTCTTCATCTCTACAACCTTCAGGTAATTACACACATAGTATAGGGAATACAGGCACAGATATCAGCAATCACATATTCCCCCATTCATGTATCATCAACTAAAATGTGCTCCCCATTTTGTTACAACCAAAATCCGAAAAGAGCTCGGTAAAGTTTGACAGCCCATCCACAGACCCGTACCACGGGATAAGAAGGAATTCAAATGTATACTTCGCAATACCTCGAAGCTTGATTTAAAACACGTACGGCACGATGATACATGACCCCCAAGCACGGATTCATACACACATGCTTCTGCTATCTCACTAGGTCATACCCTTTTCCTACCTTCTCCTCTCCTCCCCTACCCAACCATGTAAATGTATTAACCCCTGACATATATTTTTCTCTTTTTGAAATGTTTTAGGAAGTGGCAGTTATTATTGACTGCCAAAGGGTGGACTGTCAAAGTCAGAAAAATATCTCTATTCACACTGCCATATTTGCACCTCATACACGTCCGCGCTGCGCATGCGTACGCTCTCCCGTGCGTGCGCATACTCACAGTCGCGGGCACCCGCAGGCGCACGGTATGCGTATTTACGGTAGAGTTTATGTGATCGTAGCGTGCGACTCAATCGTTACATATTTTCACTATATAATGTATTTTGTAGATCATGGTCCCTTTGATAGATTCTGAAAGTTTGGTTAATGTAGAATGTTCATGAACAGAGAAATCCCCCTTTGTTTGATACGAAGGGTCAGACAGGAGTAATACAGTGGTGTTTAGTATCCATCGGAAGAGTATCTAATTAGCAATATTCCGGTGTTGGTTTGAAGCGGATTAATCGCTCGTGCGAATAATTATGGACATAAGAAGTTTATGTCCATTTACTATTATTTGCACTTAATTATCCATGCGGCGGGAAACCCAGTTTCCCTCCCACCTGAGCTGTTGGAAGTAGTCACAGCCCACCTGTATGAATCAACCTATGACCTTTTGTTATAATGCGAAGCCGAATTCCTGTGTCCAATGAACAATGAGATTGTAGGGACCATTGAATTGTATTGTGTGTGGGGCATAAATAGACAAGCCGATGACATCCAGCTCACTCTTCAACGGTTATCATTGCTGAAAATCGGGAGCTGGATGTCCAGAGGCGCATGCGATCGTTTCCTTTGTGCGTAAGTTTTCTCCGCAATCATATTGTCTTTCCTTGTTGTTATGGGCCATATCTCTCTCTCTCTCTCTTCTCCTTTTACTCTCGTAATCCTTTGAACGTAATAGTATTGTATTGTATTTCATGTGTAGTTATCTGGTTAGGTAGTCTATGTTATATTGTAGTGTATGACTTGTATTGTGTTAATTCTTTTGCAAGTATATCATTCATAATATATATATATATTAGGCGTTGGACCCTAAGCACGGTATCTGTGTATTTCTTATAGTGCTAAGTATTCTCAGAGCGTCGGTGACGCTCAAACAGCTTTTAAGTTAATAAGGTTACACTAGGTTGCATCTACACCCTATCTCTACACAAAGGTTTTACAGCATATTACATTGTTTATGGTTTAGATATAAAGGTTTAACATTGTGAGCGTCTGCACCGCTCGTGATCTCCTCGTGGTCTCGAGCGTCCGCTACGCTGATAGCGTAGCATTACGGTAGTCGCTCACCTATAAGTGTGCCCGATACCAACAGTGTATTCTCGTGAGCGTCTGTATCGCTCGAGCAGCCCGCTCCCGATACAGCGTCTGTTACGCTATAGTGAACCATTACGTTAGTCGGCAGCCAATAGCGTGCCTGCCTGTGATCTCTTTGCCGTGAGCGAACGTGACGCTTGAGCGTCTCGACCACGGCTAAGCGATTGTTACGTAACGAGCGTAACCTTACGGTACTCCATACATAAATAGCGTACAGTGTTCTTAGACCTCATAAAGGGTTTTATATAAGATAAATATTTAGCTTTATCAATTGGCAGCTCGCCCGTCCTTCACATATCTGCACTAGGTAATTTCAGCAGACATTATCCAGCAGCAAAGGGCGGGAGGTCATATTCCTCGTAGTGCTGTATGGATAAGCGTCTGCTTCGCTTAGTAAAGGGTGCTGAAGGAATCCGGGACCGGAGGTAAGAACAAAACGATAGTGTCTTTTTAAAACTGTTTATTTCTGTCTTGCGTACACACGCACATATCTGCATTTCTTTTTCATTCATGTATTTTCATATATCACTCTCCTGTTTGTCATTTTATAATTGATAAAACGTGCTAAGAGAGATTTGTCGCTATTTCATAGTTAAAGTATAAAAGTAATGCGTTAAGGGATAAAGTGTAAAATACACGCAGCTCTACCTAAAGGTAAAAGGAGAGATTGGTGTATTGCGCGGTAGACGATCGAGGATCATCTACATTGATAAAACGTGTTAGTTGTGTTACGGTGGACAAAGACTGGTGTACACGTGTCTCTAACAAAGGGAGAGACTCGCGTGCGCAAAGGCCGACGCACGCAGCGTAAATTACGCAACGGAGCGTCTGGGTACGCCCACGTAACTCAAGTCACACGATAGTGTTGATTTTTAAATAGCGCATCAGGCGATAAGTAGCGCAACAGGCGATAAGTAACGCAAAAGGCGATAAATAGCGCATCAGGCGATAAATAGCGCAAATCTATTTTAAATCCGAAATTTAAATTAACAGATCCTTCTCCAAATTTACAACACATCTGGTCTAAAGAAAAATTTCTGCGCAGAAATAGAAATAGAAACAAAAGTGTATATGTGGTGAGTGAGTGTTTGTTTTTACAATTTTGAGGATTGAACCAAAAGAAATCATCGAGTTCTCGTGAAGGTACATACGTGTAAGTGACATGCACGGTGGCTAGGGAGGCATCCTTGGTTAAACATAAAATTTGAGCATTAGAGTGTAGCAGACCAGGAGGTCATACTGTAACAGACCAGGAGGTCAGACCAGGAGGTCGCATAACAGACCAGGAGGTCTAGGTACAGCAGACAAGGAAGTCCGCTATAGAGTCCACAGGCACAACACCAAAAAAAGGGTTGGTGCAACACCCATATAGGCCATACAAGCTCTTGCTGAAGGAATTCGCAGCCGCAATTTTCGATTCCGCTGGTCGCTCCGTACATAAGATTAGTTGCTTATGTGCTGAACGATTGTACCGCACGTAATTGTGTGCATTAGTAAACCTGACCGGTACTATTTGTGTACGAAGGTCATAAACGCTATTTGTACATTCTAACGTGATTTGTGTAATTTTTTATTTTTTCAAAAAGGGAAGTTCGCTGGTCACTCAGGAACTATCTGACAACCACACCTTTACTGGAAAGGGTTAATGCTCTTCTGATCACACCCACATGTTCCAGTAAACAAAGGTTAATAGGGGCCCTGGGTCGAGTACGCCAGCACTATATCAGTGTGATCAGGTCGTATTGGTCGGCGTGGGCGAGTGAGTGAGGTGCTCGGTAAACTTCACCGCCAACCTATCGTGAATATCTTGGTTTTTTGTAAGGTTCCGTAACACCTGCAAATTATGGGGGCCAGTTGTTCAGGAAGGGGGCGATCAACCTCGGTTCGGGTTGATTCTATAAACCGACCAATCGGGTCGGCAAGGTACGTAATGTGTGAAAAATACGGAAGGCACACAGAAATTTTATGTGATGAATGGGAGAGAATGACAATGCATGACGGGGAGAAATTCCCAAGAATAGGTAGCTTCAGCCCAGAAGTGTTAACGAATTTAAGGAGAAGGATATGTCTCATTAAATCGGCAAAGAGATGAATCAAGCATTATGATTATTTGCAGTTGTGGCAACAGGAGGGTGACATACAGAGAGGATTGGCTCAGGCGGCGGGATCTGGCTCTATCAAGAAACTGATAGCCACGGCCCCACCGCCACCATCCATACCAGGAGAGAAATTGGTTGCGGAGAATGACGCACTAAGGTGTAACAAACAAACACTTAGCAACTGTGTAAATGTTAAAGATAATGTTAACCAATTAACCAATGCAAGTATTAACCCATGCAAGTTGTACCCTGTTTTGAACTTTCCCCAGGAGTGTGATCAGGAAGACGAATCGGCAACAATATCGGCGCTCTCTCTAGCAGCCACCATATCAGAAACGACAGTAGGCACGGCCCAACCCATAAGATTAGTAACAAAGCCCCCTAGCGGAGGGACAGGTGAGGTCGTATCAACGGGTAAGTACGGCACCATACACTATGCTGAAACTATTTCACCACAGGCTGTAGAATCTACACAGAATGATGTTGTTAGAATTAATCCTGTTAAGGTAATAGTAGTGCCAAATGGGAAAACGGACACTTCAGGAGTCACTCCTGTTAGGAACATTGCCATGTACAGCCCGTTTTCCCGAATGGAATTAAGGACCATAGTGTCTGAATTCCCTGACCCTAGAAAAGATTTAGTTGCTAGCCAAAAATACATCAGAGACCTAGGAAACACTTTAGAGCCCAATAATAAAGATTGGCAAGTACTGCTAAGAGCTTGTTTACCCTCCAACGTCGACGCAACTCAATTTTTAGTTGACTGTGGATTAGATCAGGATGTACCTCTTACAGATGTGTACAACAAAGATAATGTAAAAAGAATAAGCTTACAGTTAAAGGAGTATTTCCCAGCGGTAGTTAAATGGAACAAGATATTCTCCATTAAACAAAAGGAGTCAGAAACAGCTGCAGAGTATTTTCACAGAGCATTATCAGAAATGGCAAAATACACAGGCATAGAGGACATTAGAACAAACATAAACCATCGAGAAGTAGCAGTATCGGTACTGATGGATGGTTTAAAAGAGTCATTAAAAACTAGGGTACAGACCACACAACCATGTTGGCGAGGTCTGTCTGTGGCTACTTTGAGAGAGGCTGCTATTGATCACGACCGGAATATCACCAGACACAGGGAGTCACAAGGTGATAAGTTAATGTCAGTAAGTATACAGGCCCTGACCACAAAACAGCCTGTGTTAATATCACCAAACCCTGTGGGTAAGTCAAATGTGGTAACATGTTATTTTTGTCACAAACAGGGACACTTTGCACGAGACTGTAGATCGAGAAATGTACAAAAATCTTATCAACCCCCTAGACAACGACACGACACACGACATTGGGATCAGGGTCCACAGAGACGGAGTTATGAGCCACATACAGGGGAAACAAAAAGATACCCCCCGAACAGAGACTGGCACGCCTCTGGTAGTTCCCAGCTAACTCCCTCACAAGTAGTTGCTGCCAGCGGGATTCAGGGAGGTCACCATACCCAATAGGGGTGTGGCCATACCTGTAATCTGCAGCCAGTAAAATTGATTGCAAGTCTTGGGAGTGAACCTGAAATTGCAATCAATGTAGCTGGTAAATCATTAAACTTTCTTGTAGACACAGGGGCGGCCAAATCAGTGATAAATTCGACAGTGGGCATGAGAACCACTGGTAAGACAATTCCAGCCATAGGAGTAACAGGAGTAGTCCAGCACTACCCTGTTAGCAAGCCAGCCGAGATTACAATAGGGCCTTTACATACCAAGCATTCCTTTTTGCTGGCTGCATCGGCACCGACAAATCTCCTGGGAAGAGACTTACTGTGTAAAATGGGGTGCGTCATTTATTGTACTCCTGAAGGTGTATTCTTGGACATACCTGAGAATCACGCCCAGGAAGTGCGAGACATGTTAGACTCCCCATCAAAATTAATGTCACATGCCATTATGACAAATAGGACTCCCTCCCAAGTAGAAGAAATGACATCTCAGATACCAGAGTCACTTTGGACTAAAGACGGACAGGACACTGGATTAATGGCAAACGTAGCTCCGGTAATTGTACAAGTAAAAGATGGTAGGATAGCTCCAAAAATCCCACAGTACCCTCTGAAGCCAGAGGTGGAGTTAGGAGTGTATCCCGTAATAGAGCGCTTGCTACAACAGGGCATTCTGGTAAGAACGTCCAGCACTGCCAATACTCCCATCTTCCCTGTGAAAAAGAGTGGGGGGAGGGGTTACCGGCTAGTGCAGGATCTAAGGGGGATTAACAAAATAGTTGAGAGTCAGTTCCCCGTAGTGCCAAATCCAGCTGTCATCCTTATGCAAATCCCTCCCACTGCGAAATTTTTCACTGTTATTGACCTCTGCTCCGCTTTCTTTTCGGTACCTCTGCACCCTGACAGCCAATATTTGTTTGCATTCACATACAGAGGAGTCCAATACACATGGACTCGATTACCACAAGGATTCATAGATAGTCCAAGTATATTTTCTCAGGCTTTGCATGATTGTTTACAGTCTTTCCAACCAGTGAGTGGATCAGTATTAATACAGTACGTGGATGATCTACTACTGTGTTCTGATTCATTGGAAGCATCCCTGAAGGATACGAAACAGCTCCTGTTTCATCTTTCAGACACAGGACACAAGGTTTCCAAAGACAAGTTGCAATTTTGCCAAACTAAGGTAAAATATTTGGGACACTGTCTAACACAAGGACTGAGACACCTGACCGCTGATAGAATTCAAGCAATTAGAGACATGACTCTGCCACAAACCCAGCAACAGATCAGAACATTTTTAGGAATGTGTGGGTATTGCCGTAATTGGATCCCAGGGTTTTCCATTCTAGCGTTACCCTTGCAGGAGATGGTCTCCTCAAACAAACCTGATCGGATTTCGCATACAGACGAGTCTGAGACGGCATTTGAGAGACTTAAACAGTGCCTAACGCAGGCACCAGCATTAGGTATGCCAGACTATGGGAAACCCTTTGAACTATACGGAACAGAAAGTGCTGGTTGCGCGGCAGGCGTCCTAACCCAAAAGCACGGTGATGCCAGCAGGCCAGTAGCATACTACAGCGCTCAGCTAGACACGGTAGCGCGATCCCTCCCCACATGCTTGCGAAGCGTTGCTGCGATAGCATTGCTAGTAATGAAAAGCGAAGACGTAGTGCTAGGTCACAACCTCACAATTCATACACCACATGCAGTGTCAGCCTTGCTAAATTCTGCCCAAACCAGGCATGTCTCATCAGCGCGGTTTACAAGATGGGAATTGGCACTAATGGCCCCCGTAAACATCACCATAAGGAGATGCAGTGCATTAAATCCTGCAACATATCTCCCAGGTGTGCCTGGACAGGCACAAAGGGTGGAGGATGAGAGTGGTGGGGAAGGAGAATTTAACACAAAGGAAGACACACATGATTGTATGGAATATTTGACCCAAAATTTTACCGCAAGGCCTGACATCAGTGACAATCCACTGGAAGATGTAGATCTAACTTTCTACACGGACGGTAGTTGTCACAGACAGTCAGACTCGGGAGACTTGTGTACTGGATACGCAGTCGTAGATGACCAAGGCACCATAGAAGCGGAACCGCTAGGCCCACCTCACTCAGCCCAGGTTGCTGAACTGGTCGCCCTAACCAGAGCATGTGAATTGGCTAAGGGCAAATCAGCCAATATCTACACCGATTCTAGATACGCATTCGGGGTAGTCCATGATTTCGGAGCCCTGTGGCGCCTCAGAAATTTCATGACGGCAGCTGGTACACCGATAGCGCATGCAGCTCACATAAAAAGGCTTCTAACAGCGATACAGGAACCCGACAGAGTGGCTGTTATCAAGTGTAAAGCACACACATATAGCCAGGACCCAGTATCACTTGGTAACAGCCGAGCAGACGAAGCTGCTAAGTTAGCAGCTGGTACCCCCAGACAGACAGACACCACGCAACTGATGGTATTTAATACCATCAACACACAGAAGTTGTGTGAGATGCAAAATTTGTGTTCCACACAGGAAAGGGCAGTCTGGAAGGCAAAGGGATATGGCCAGGAGTCCTCAGGACTCTGGACGGATGGACAAGGTAAACCGGTGGCCCCCAGAGCATATCTTCCATGTTTAGCTGAGGCAGCTCACGGGCTGACTCATCTGGGCAAGGAAGGAATGTGCAAATTGGTAAGAGCATATTGGTGCGCCCCAGGATTTTCATCTCATGCAGGTAAGAGAGCAATGTCATGCCTTACCTGTTTGAGAAAGAACATCGGAAAGGCAATACCAACAGAACCATCTCATATCCCACCTGCCGGCGGCCCTTTCCAGGTAATACAGATTGACTTTATACAATTACCCCCTTGTCGGAATTTGAAATATGTACTTGTTTGTATAGATGTTTTCTCAAATTGGGTTGAAGCATTTCCTGCGGCTACAAATACCGCTACGTTTACTGCTAAGAAAATTGTGCAGGAATTTGTATGTAGATATGGTATCCCTAGAATAATTGAAAGTGATAGGGGTACCCATTTTACAGGTGATGTCTTTCAAGGAATGTGTAAGTTGATGGGAATTGATAGCAAGCTGCACACTCCATATCGCCCCCAGGCGAGTGCGAAGGTGGAAAGAGTGAACAGCACCATTAAAAATAAACTGAGCAAAGCTATGGCAGAAACAGGATTGACATGGCCAGAAGCTTTACCCATTGTACTGTACAGCATCAGAACCACTCCCAGGTCCCCTCTTAATCTGTCTCCCTTTGAAATCTTGTTTGGTCGACAACCGCATGTTATGATTAACCCTCAGGATGATTTGAAGTGTAACAATGAAGTGACTGTAAAGTACTTGATTAACATGAGTAAACAGCTAAGGAATCAAAATGATAATTTGAAGTTGGTGATTCCTGATTTACCAGATAGTAATTGTCATGACATTGAACCTGGGGATTATGTAATGATACGGAATTTTCTACGCTCAGGTTGCCTTATTGACAGATGGGAAGGACCATACCAAGTCTTATTGACTAGCACTACAGCATTGAAAGTTGCCGAGAGAGAGACTTGGGTTCATTCGTCCCACTGTAAGAAGGTTGCTGATCCAGAGAGGCCCCGTGATAAGGAGCAGATGATAGAGGTTGTATCACTGGAGTGTCTGTTCCAGGAGGATTGAGGCGGCACCTGAGCATTGAAAATCACAAGACCAAAAAGCAGTTGTCGATCCCCTGTTCCCTTTTATTGTTTTTCTCCAACTTCCCATCCCCTCTCCCTCAAATTATTTTTCCCCCCTTCTCATTCTTCTCCGTTTCCTCCTACAAGATGGACTTGCCCCAAGAGACTGTGATCCGGATTTTCCTGTTGACCATGATGTTGATCAGAGCAGTCTGTTCCGGCGAGAGTACCATGGAGGTCGAGAGAGGTTCTGGAATGGGTTCTGATGATAAAAATGGAGGCGTAGTTTTCCAAGAACAACTTAACCAACAAGTAAAGGCGAGTATCAGAAAACGATCCGATAGCATTGACAATATAAGGAATTGTGAAGGATTGTTAGCTGAAGAAAACTGTATCTGTAGGCTCTGTGACAACGTAGTGGAGGATGGGTGCATTAAGAAATGCCAATCCAGTTTTAATATCCATATGGACCGGCATCCATTGAGTGACTCACTCTTTAGTGGGTAGTGTGTTAAATCAAACAGATTGTTGGGTATGCTCTCAAGTACCTCAAGGTCATAGCAAATCAGGACTAGTACCATTTCCTTTAACGTTAGGGGAGGTACTTGAGTTAAGTGGTGGGAGACCGGTGGACAGGAGGTTTAATATCTCCAGTCCTCCTAGTTTGAAGCTCCACCAATACCATGTGGATAGGTCCCTATTATGTTTTAACATCTCCAATCCCCAAAAGCCGGGAAATTGGGAAGTGTCATGGAGTAACCAAACCATGACCTTTTCGCATAGAGCAGATAGAATGCCTACAGATACAGAGCTTATACGCCACATAGCCAGTAGAGGAAAATCTTTCCGGTATAGGTATACCTTAGGAAATAGGATTACGAGAGTTGGAGAGGTATCACCAGGATACTGTGCACATATCGTACAACCTGATACGTGTACTAAGCAGATGGAAGAATTAGGGTTAGGAGATTTCACATGGAAAGTGTGTAATATGGTTATGTCCTACTCCGTCCCATATGTTCTCCCCGATGATGCATATTTCATATGCGGGAGGAAGGCGTATAAGTGGCTTGCCCCAAACTCTGAAGGATTGTGTTATATTGGAAAAGTACTGCCTGAAGTAATGACTGTATCACATGACAAAATGAAAGATATACACCGTGTTGCCCAAGCTCCTTATACTCACACCCATTACGAGCACGTAGTTAAACGGCACCTGATAGAAAGAACAGAGCATCCGGCCTCTGAC
Source organism: Pseudophryne corroboree (assembly GCF_028390025.1). Lineage (NCBI taxonomy): Eukaryota > Metazoa > Chordata > Amphibia > Anura > Myobatrachidae > Pseudophryne > Pseudophryne corroboree. The sequence goes on from NC_086455.1 coordinate 110,846,622, forward strand.
ATGATCCATGAATCCACCGGGATTCAGGTTCTAATCGCGTTAGATTTCACTCGCACCGCCAGAGGAGTGTTGAATTATAAATACATATCTGCGCTCGCAAATTTGTTAGACAATATCACAGAAATGTATGATGACACGTTTAGGTATACTGGAAGAGAACTTCAAGCTTATAAAACAGAACTAGTTCAGCATAGAATGATTCTCAATTATCTCACGGCAGTAACAGGTGGATATTGTGTCACACTGGCAACGCAGTACGGCGTGAAATGTTGCACATATATAACGAATAGTACCGAGGACCCGGTCGAGGTCATAGACCAAAAGATGGACGATATTCTCCAACTGAAGTGGGAATTTCGCAGGAGACACAATCTCACCCTTGCTGCTGTGAGTAATGAGCTGACTGGTTGGGTGTCATGATTGAACCCGCGAAATTGGTTCTCCGGTTTAGGAGAATGGGCTCAAGGAGTCATAATGGATGTTGGGAAGTTTCTCCTATGTATCTTAGGTGTTGTCATATCAATTGGTTTGATATTTAGATGCGGTCAGGCTTTAATGAAGTGCAATCGTCGTACTAGGGTAATGAGTTTAAGGAGTGAGGAAACTGTAATTCCCATGGATTTGATTTATGACCCAAATGTAGAAACAATGATGTGATGAAAATGCGATTTCTACGGTCCGTTTCTTTCACCTGTTTTTCCGTTTTCTCCAAGGTAAAAAAAAGACCCACTTGGACGAGGAATTTGATGAGCCGATATACAGACAACAGATGGATTAAAGAAGAAGTTTTGACAACCTGATACACAGATTTTTGATGAACTTTGCCATAGATCCCCAGTTTCCCTAGAAATTTTAAAATTACGCTAGCCCAACACTTTTGTAAATCTATGGACATTGACAAAGCTTTTTGCTCGCACCTAATGGGCAAAAGCACAAAGAAGACTGCATTCAACAGACACCAAACAAGACCTCAATCGACGAATGTACTAACCTGACATAGAATACCACTGCATTTACCGTAATTATGTCTTTTCTTCATCTCTACAACCTTCAGGTAATTACACACATAGTATAGGGAATACAGGCACAGATATCAGCAATCACATATTCCCCCATTCATGTATCATCAACTAAAATGTGCTCCCCATTTTGTTACAACCAAAATCCGAAAAGAGCTCGGTAAAGTTTGACAGCCCATCCACAGACCCGTACCACGGGATAAGAAGGAATTCAAATGTATACTTCGCAATACCTCGAAGCTTGATTTAAAACACGTACGGCACGATGATACATGACCCCCAAGCACGGATTCATACACACATGCTTCTGCTATCTCACTAGGTCATACCCTTTTCCTACCTTCTCCTCTCCTCCCCTACCCAACCATGTAAATGTATTAACCCCTAACATATATTTTTCTCTTTTTGAAATGTTTTAGGAAGTGGCAGTTATTATTGACTGCCAAAGGGTGGACTGTCAAAGTCAGAAAAATATCTCTATACACACTGCCATATTTGCACCTCATACACGTCCGCGCTGCGCATGCGTACGCTCTCCCGTGCGTGCGCATACTCACAGTCGCGGGCACCCGCAGGCGCACGGTATGCGTATTTACGGTAGAGTTTATGTGATCGTAGCGTGCGACTCAATCGTTACATATTTTCACTATATAATGTATTTTGTAGATCATGGTCCCTTTGATAGATTCTGAAAGTTTGGTTAAAGTAGAATGTTCATGAACAGAGAAATCCCCCTTTGTTTGATACGAAGGGTCAGACAGGAGTAATACAGTGGTGTTTAGTATCCATCGGAAGAGTATCTAATTAGCAATATTCCGGTGTTGGTTTGAAGCGGATTAATCGCTCGTGCAAATAATTATGGACATAAGAAGTTTATGTCCATTTACTATTATTTGCACTTAATTATCCATGCGGCGGGAAACCCAGTTTCCCTCCCACCTGAGCTGTTGGAAGTAGTCACAGCCCACCTGTATGAATCAACCTATGACCTTTTGTTATAATGCGAAGCCGAATTCCTGTGTCCAATGAACAATGAGATTGTAGGGACCATTGAATTGTATTGTGTGTGGGGCATAAATAGACAAGCCGATGACATCCAGCTCACTCTTCAACGGTTATCATTGCTGAAAATCGGGAGCTGGATGTCCAGAGGCGCATGCGATCGTTTCCTTTGTGCGTAAGTTTTCTCCGCAATCATATTGTCTTTCCTTGTTGTTATGGGCCATATCTCTCTCTCTCTCTTCTCCTTTTACTCTCGTAATCCTTTGAACGTAATAGTATTGTATTGTATTTCATGTGTAGTTATCTGGTTAGGTAGTCTATGTTATATTGTAGTGTATGACTTGTATTGTGTTAATTCTTTTGCAAGTATATCATTCATAATATATATATATTAGGCGTTGGACCCTAAGCACGGTATCTGTGTATTTCTTATAGTGCTAAGTATTCTCAGAGCGTCGGTGACGCTCAAACAGCTTTTAAGTTAATAAGGTTACACTAGGTTGCATCTACACCCTATCTCTACACAAAGGTTTTACAGCATATTACATTGTTTATGGTTTAGATATAAAGGTTTAACATTGTGAGCGTCTGCGCCGCTCGTGATCTCCTCGTGGTCTCGAGCGTCCGCTACGCTGATAGCGTAGCATTACGGTAGTCGCTCACCTATAAGTGTGCCCGATACCAACAGTGTATTCTCGTGAGCGTCTGTATCGCTCGAGCAGCCCGCTCCCGATACAGCGTCTGTTACGCTATAGTGAACCATTACGTTAGTCGGCAGCCAATAGCGTACCTGCCTGTGATCTCTTTGCCGTGAGCGAACGTGACGCTTGAGCGTCTCGACCACGGCTAAGCGATTGTTACGTAACGAGCGTAACCTTACGGTACTCCATACATAAATAGCGTACAGTGTTCTTAGACCTCATAAAGGGTTTTATATAAGATAAATATTTAGCTTTATCAATTGGCGGCTCGCCCGTCCTTCACATATCTGCACTAGGTAATTTCAGCAGACATTATCCAGCAGCAAAGGGCGGGAGGTCATATTCCTCGTAGTGCTGTTTGGATAAGCGTCTGCTTCGCTTAGTAAAGGGTGCTGAAGGAATCCGGGACCGGAGGTAAGAACAAAACGATAGTGTCTTTTTAAAACTGTTTATTTCTGTCTTGCGTACACACGCACATATCTGCATTTCTTTTTCATTCGTGTATTTTCATATATCACTCTCCTGTTTGCCATTTTATAATTGATAAAACGTGCTAAGAGAGATTTGTCGCTATTTCATAGTTAAAGTATAAAAGTAATGCGTTAAGGGATAAAGTGTAAAATACACGCAGCTCTACCTAAAGGTAAAAGGAGAGATTGGTGTATTGCGCGGTAGACGATCGAGGATCATCTACATTGATAAAACGTGTTAGTTGTGTAACGGTGGACAAAGACTGGTGTACACGTGTCTCTAACAAAGGGAGAGACTCGCGTGCGCAAAGGCCGACGCACGCAGCGTAAATTACGCAACGGAGCGTCTGGGTACGCCCACGTAACTCAAGTCACACGATAGTGTTGATTTTTAAATAGCGCATCAGGCGATAAGTAGCGCAACAGGCGATAAGTAACGCAAAAGGCGATAAATAGCGCATCAGGCGATAAATAGCGCAAATCTATTTTAAATCCGAAATTTAAATTAACAGATCCTTCTCCAAATTTACAACACATCTGGTCTAAAGAAAAATTTCTGCGCAGAAATAGAAATAGAAACAAAAGTGTATATGTGGTGAGTGAGTGTTTGTTTTTACAATTTTGAGGATTGAACCAAAAGAAATCATCGAGTTCTCGTGAAGGTACATACGTGTAAGTGACATGCACGGTGGCTAGGGAGGCATCCTTGGTTAAACATAAAATTTGAGCATTAGAGTGTAGCAGACCAGGAGGTCATACTGTAACAGACCAGGAGGTCAGACCAGGAGGTCGCATAACAGACCAGGAGGTCTAGGTACAGCAGACAAGGAAGTCCGCTATAGAGTCCACAGGCACAACACCAAAAAAAGGGTTGGTGCAACACCCATATAGGCCATACAAGCTCTTGCTGAAGGAATTCGCAGCCGCAATTTTCGATTCCGCTGGTCGCTCCGTACATAAGATTAGTTGCTTATGTGCTGAACGATTGTACCGCACGTAATTGTGTGCATTAGTAAACCTGACCGGTACTATTTGTGTACGAAGGTCATAAACGCTATTTGTACATTCTAACGTGATTTGTGTAATTTTTTATTTTTTCAAAAAGGGAAGTTCGCTGGTCACTCAGGAACTATCTGACAACCACACCTTTACTGGAAAGGGTTAATGCTCTTCGGATCACACCCACATGTTCCAGTAAACAAAGGTTAATAGGGGCCCTGGGTCGAGTACGCCAGCACTATATCAGTGTGATCAGGTCGTATTGGTCGGCGTGGGCGAGTGAGTGAGGTGCTCGGTAAACTTCACCGCCAACCTATCGTGAATATCTTGTTTTTTTGTAAGGTTCCGTAACACCTGCAAATTATGGGGGCCAGTTGTTCAGGAAGGGGGCGATCAACCTCGGTTCAGGTTGATTCTATAAACCGACCAATCGGGTCGGCAAGGTACGTAATGTGTGAAAAATACGGAAGGCACACAGAAATTTTATGTGATGAATGGGAGAGAATGACAATGCATGACGGGGAGAAATTCCCAAGAATAGGTAGCTTCAGCCCAGAAGTGTTAACGAATTTAAGGAGAAGGATATGTCTCATTAAATCGGCAAAGAGACGAATCAAGCATTATGATTATTTGCAGTTGTGGCAACAGGAGGGTGACATACAGAGAGGATTGGCTCAGGCGGCGGGATCTGGCTCTATCAAGAAACTGATAGCCACGGCCCCACCGCCACCATACATACCAGGAGAGAAATTGGTTGCGGAGAATGACGCACTAAGGTGTAACAAACAAACACTTAGCAACTGTGTCAATGTTAAAGATAATGTTAACCAATTAACCAATGCAAGTATTAACCCATGCAAGTTGTACCCTGTTTTGAACTTTCCCCAGGAGTGTGATCAGGAAGACGAATCGGCAACAATATCGGCGCTCTCTCTAGCAGCCACCATATCAGAAACGACAGTAGGCACGGCCCAACCCATAAGATTAGTAACAAAGCCCCCTAGTGGAGGGACAGGTGAGGTCGTATCAACGGGTAAGTACGGCACCATACACTATGCTGAAACTATTTCACCACAGGCTGTAGAATCTACACAGAATGATGTTGTTAGAATTAATCCTGTTAAGGTAATAGTAGTGCCAAATGGGAAAACGGACACTTCAGGAGTCACTCCTGTTAGGAACATTGCCATGTACAGCCCGTTTTCCCGAATGGAATTAAGGACCATAGTGTCTGAATTCCCTGACCCTAGAAAAGATTTAGTTGCTAGCCAAAAATACATCAGAGACCTAGGAAACACTTTAGAGCCCAATAATAAAGATTGGCAAGTACTGCTAAGAGCTTGTTTACCCTCCAACGTCGACGCAACTCAATTTTTAGTTGACTGTGGATTAGATCAGGATGTACCTCTTACAGATGTGTACAACAAAGATAATGTAAAAAGAATAAGCTTACAGTTAAAGGAGTATTTCCCAGCGGTAGTTAAATGGAACAAGATATTCTCCATTAAACAAAAGGAGTCAGAAACAGCTGCAGAGTATTTTCACAGAGCATTATCAGAAATGGCAAAATACACAGGCATAGAGGACATTAGAACAAACATAAACCATCGAGAAGTAGCAGTATCGGTACTGATGGATGGTTTAAAAGAGTCATTAAAAACTAGGGTACAGACCACACAACCATGTTGGCGAGGTCTGTCTGTGGCTACTTTGAGAGAGGCTGCTATTGATCACGACCGGAATATCACCAGACACAGGGAGTCACAAGGTGATAAGTTAATGTCAGTAAGTATACAGGCCCTGACCACAAAACAGCCTGTGTTAATATCACCAAACCCTGTGGGTAAGTCAAATGTGGTAACATGTTATTTTTGTCACAAACAGGGACACTTTGCACGAGACTGTAGATCGAGAAATGTACAAAAATCTTATCAACCCCCTAGACAACGACACGACACACGACATTGGGATCAGGGTCCACAGAGACGGAGTTATGAGCCACATACAGGGGAAACAAAAAGATACCCCCCGAACAGAGACTGGCACGCCTCTGGTAGTTCCCAGCTAACTCCCTCACAAGTAGTTGCTGCCAGCGGGATTCAGGGAGGTCACCATACCCAATAGGGGTGTGGCCATACCTGTAATCTGCAGCCAGTAAAATTGATTGAAAGTCTTGGGAGTGAACCAGAAATTGCAATCAATGTAGCTGGTAAATCATTAAACTTTCTTGTAGACACAGGGGCGGCCAAATCAGTGATAAATTCGACAGTGGGCATGAGAACCACTGGTAAGACAATTCCAGCCATAGGAGTAACAGGAGTAGTCCAGCACTACCCTGTTAGCAAGCCAGCCGAGATTACAATAGGGCCTTTACATACCAAGCATTCCTTTTTGCTGGCTGCATCGGCACCGACAAATCTCCTGGGAAGAGACTTACTGTGTAAAATGGGGTGCGTCATTTATTGTACTCCTGAAGGTGTATTCTTGGACATACCTGAGAATCACGCCCAGGAAGTGCGAGACATGTTAGACTCCCCATCAAAATTAATGTCACATGCCATTATGACAAATAGGACTCCCTCCCAAGTAGAAGAAATGACATCTCAGATACCAGAGTCACTTTGGACTAAAGACGGACAGGACACTGGATTAATGGCAAACGTAGCTCCGGTAATTGTACAAGTAAAAGATGGTAGGATAGCTCCAAAAATCCCACAGTACCCTCTGAAGCCAGAGGTGGAGTTAGGAGTGTATCCCGTAATAGAGCGCTTGCTACAACAGGGCATTCTGGTAAGAACGTCCAGCACTGCCAATAGTCCCATCTTCCCTGTGAAAAAGAGTGGGGGGAGGGGTTACCGGCTAGTGCAGGATCTAAGGGGGATTAACAAAATAGTTGAGAGTCAGTTCCCCGTAGTGCCAAATCCAGCTGTCATCCTTATGCAAATCCCTCCCACTGCGAAATTTTTCACTGTTATTGACCTCTGCTCCGCTTTCTTTTCGGTACCTCTGCACCCTGACAGCCAATATTTGTTTGCATTCACATACAGAGGAGTCCAATACACATGGACTCGATTACCACAAGGATTCATAGATAGTCCAAGTATATTTTCTCAGGCTTTGCATGATTGTTTACAGTCTTTCCAACCAGTGAGTGGATCAGTATTAATACAGTACGTGGATGATCTACTACTGTGTTCTGATTCATTGGAAGCATCCCTGAAGGATACGAAACAGCTCCTGTTTCATCTTTCAGACACAGGACACAAGGTTTCCAAAGACAAGTTGCAATTATGCCAAACTAAGGTAAAATATTTGGGACACTGTCTAACACAAGGACTGAGACACCTGACCGCTGATAGAATTCAAGCAATTAGAGACATGACTCTGCCACAAACCCAGCAACAGATCAGAACATTTTTAGGAATGTGTGGGTATTGCCGTAATTGGATCCCAGGGTTTTCCATTCTAGCGTTACCCTTGCAGGAGATGGTCTCCTCAAACAAACCTGATCGGATTTCGCATACAGACGAGTCTGAGACGGCATTTGAGAGACTTAAACAGTGCCTAACGCAGGCACCAGCATTAGGTATGCCAGACTATGGGAAACCCTTTGAACGATACGGAACAGAAAGTGCTGATTGCGCGGCAGGCGTCCTAACCCAAAAGCACGGTGATGCCAGCAGGCCAGTAGCATACTACAGCGCTCAGCTAGACACGGTAGCGCGATCCCTCCCCACTTGCTTGCGAAGCGTTGCTGCGATAGCATTGCTAGTAACGAAAAGCGAAGATGTAGTGCTAGGTCACAACCTCACAATTCATACACCACATGCAGTGTCAGCCTTGCTAAATTCTGCCCAAACCAGGCACGTCTCATCAGCGCGGTTTACAAGATGGGAATTGGCACTAATGGCCCCCGTAAACATCACCATAAGGAGATGCAGTGCATTAAATCCTGCAACATATCTCCCAGGTGTGCCTGGACAGGCACAAAGGGTGGAGGATGAGAGTGGTGGGGAAGGAGAATATAACACAAAGGAAGACACACATGATTGTATGGAATATTTGACCCAAAATTTTACCGCAAGGCCTGACATCAGTGACAATCCACTGGAAGATGTAGATCTAACTTTCTACACGGACGGTAGTTGTCACAGACAGTCAGACTCGGGAGACTTGTGTACTGGATACGCAGTCGTAGATGACCAAGGCACCATAGAAGCGGAACCGCTAGGCCCACCTCACTCAGCCCAGGTTGCTGAACTGGTCACCCTAACCAGAGCATGTGAATTGGCTAAGGGCAAATCAGCCAATATCTACACCGATTCTAGATACGCATTCGGGGTAGTCCATGATTTCGGAGCCCTGTGGCGCCTCAGAAATTTCATGACGGCAGCTGGTACACCGATAGCGCATGCAGCTCACATAAAAAGGCTTCTAACAGCGATACAGGAACCCGACAGAGTGGCTGTTATCAAGTGTAAAGCACACACATATAGCCAGGACCCAGTATCACTTGGTAACAGCCGAGCAGACGAAGCTGCTAAGTTAGCAGCTGGTACCCCCAGACAGACAGACACCACGCAACTGATGGTATTTAATACCATCAACACACAGAAGTTGTGTGAGATGCAAAATTTGTGTTCCACACAGGAAAGGGCAGTCTGGAAGGCAAAGGGATATGGCCAGGAGTCCTCAGGACTCTGGACGGATGGACAAGGTAAACCGGTGGCCCCCAGAGCATATCTTCCATGTTTAGCTGAGGCAGCTCACGGGCTGACTCATCTGGGCAAGGAAGGAATGTGCAAATTGGTAAGAGCATATTGGTGCGCCCCAGGATTTTCATCTCATGCAGGTAAGAGAGCAATGTCATGCCTTACCTGTTTGAGAAAGAACATCGGAAAGGCAATACCAACAGAACCATCTCATATCCCACCTGCCGGCGGCCCTTTCCGGGTAATACAGATTGACTTTATACAATTACCCCCTTGTCGGAATTTGAAATATGTACTTGTTTGTATAGATGTTTTCTCAAATTGGGTTGAAGCATTTCCTGCGGCTACAAATACCGCTACGTTTACTGCTAAGAAAATTGTGCAGGAATTTGTATGTAGATATGGTATCCCTAGAATAATTGAAAGTGATAGGGGTACCCATTTTACAGGTGATGTCTTTCAAGGAATGTGTAAGTTGATGGGAATTGATAGCAAGCTGCACACTCCATATCGCCCCCAGGCGAGTGCGAAGGTGGAAAGAGTGAACAGCACCATTAAAAATAAACTGAGCAAAGCTATGGCAGAAACAGGATTGACATGGCCAGAAGCTTTACCCATTGTACTGTACAGCATCAGAACCACTCCCAGGTCCCCTCTTAATCTGTCTCCCTTTGAAATCTTGTTTGGTCGACAACCGCATGTTATGATTAACCCTCAGGATGATTTGAAGTGTAACAATGAAGTGACTGTAAAGTACTTGATTAACATGAGTAAACAGCTAAGGAATCAAAATGATAATTTGAAGTTGGTGATTCCTGATTTACCAGATAGTAATTGTCATGACATTGAACCTGGGGATTATGTAATGATACGGAATTTTCTACGCTCAGGTTGCCTTATTGACAGATGGGAAGGACCATACCAAGTCTTATTGACTAGCACTACAGCATTGAAAGTTGCCGAGAGAGAGACTTGGGTTCATTCGTCCCACTGTAAGAAGGTTGCTGATCCAGAGAGGCCCCGTGATAAGGAGCAGACGATAGAGGTTGTATCACTGGAGTGTCTGTTCCAGGAGGATTGAGGCGGCACCTGAGCATTGAAAATCACAAGACCAAAAAGCAGTTGTCGATCCCCTGTTCCCTTTTATTGTTTTTCTCCAACTTCCCATCCCCTCTCCCTCAAATTATTTTTCCCCCCTTCTCATTCTTCTCCGTTTCCTCCTACAAGATGGACTTGCCCCAAGAGACTGTGATCCGGATTTTCCTGTTGACCATGATGTTGATCAGAGCAGTCTGTTCCGGCGAGAGTACCATGGAGGTCGAGAGAGGTTCTGGAATGGGTTCTGATGATAAAAATGGAGGCGTAGTTTTCCAAGAACAACTTAACCAACAAGTAAAGGCGAGTATCAGAAAACGATCCGATAGCATTGACAATATAAGGAATTGTGAATGATTGTTAGCTGAAGAAAACTGTATCTGTAGGCTCTGTGACAACGTAGTGGAGGATGGGTGCATTAAGAAATGCCAATCCAGTTTTAATATCCATATGGACCGGCATCCATTGAGTGACTATCACTCTTTAGTGGGTAGTGTGTTAAATCAAACAGATTGTTGGGTATGCTCTCAAGTACCTCAAGGTCATAGCAAATCAGGACTAGTACCATTTCCTTTAACGTTAGGGGAGGTACTTGAGTTAAGTGGTGGGAGACCGGTGGACAGGAGGTTTAATATCTCCAGTCCTCCTAGTTTGAAGCTCCACCAATACCATGTGGATAGGTCCCTATTATGTTTTAACATCTCCAATCCCCAAAAGCCGGGAAATTGGGAAGTGTCATGGAGTAACCAAACCATGACCTTTTCGCATAGAGCAGATAGAATGCCTACAGATACAGAGCTTATACGCCACATAGCCAGTAGAGGAAAATCTTTCCGGTATAGGTATACCTTAGGAAATAGGATTACGAGAGTTGGAGAGGTATCACCAGGATACTGTGCACATATCGTACAACCTGATACGTGTACTAAGCAGATGGAAGAATTAGGGTTAGGAGATTTCACATGGAAAGTGTGTAATATGGTTATGTCCTACTCCGTCCCATATGTTCTCCCCGATGATGCATATTTCATATGCGGGAGGAAGGCGTATAAGTGGCTTGCCCCAAACTCTGAAGGATTGTGTTATATTGGAAAAGTACTGCCTGAAGTAATGACTGTATCACATGACAAAATGAAAGATATACACCGTGTTGCCCAAGCTCCTTATACTCACACCCATTACGAGCACGTAGTTAAACGGCACCTGATAGAAAGAACAGAGCATCCGGCCTCTGACATGATCCATGAATCCACCGGGATTCAGGTTCTAATCGCGTTAGATTTCACTCGCACCGCCAGAGGAGTGTTGAATTATAAATACATATCTGCGCTCGCAAATTTGTTAGACAATATCACAGAAATGTATGATGACACGTTTAGGTATACTGGAAGAGAACTTCAAGCTTATAAAACAGAACTAGTTCAGCATAGAATGATTCTCAATTATCTCACGGCAGTAACAGGTGGATATTGTGTCACACTGGCAACGCAGTACGGCGTGAAATGTTGCACATATATAACGAATAGTACCGAGGACCCGGTCGAGGTCATAGACCAAAAGATGGACGATATTCTCCAACTGAAGTGGGAATTTCGCAGGAGACACAATCTCACCCTTGCTGCTGTGAGTAATGAGCTGACTGGTTGGGTGTCATGGTTGAACCCGCGAAATTGGTTCTCCGGTTTAGAAGAATGGGCTCAAGGAGTCATAATGGATGTTGGGAAGTTTCTCCTATGTATCTTAGGTGTTGTCATATCAATTGGTTTGATATTTAGATGCGGTCAGGCTTTAATGAAGTGCAATCGTCGTACTAGGGTAATGAGTTTAAGGAGTGAGGAAACTGTAATTCCCATGGATTTGATTTATGACCCAAATGTAGAAACAATGATGTGATGAAAATGCGATTTCTACGGTCCGTTTCTTTCACCTGTTTTTCCGTTTTCTCCAAGGTAAAAAAAAGACCCACTTGGACGAGGAATTTGATGAGCCGATATACAGACAACAGATGGATTAAAGAAGAAGTTTTGACAACCTGATACACAGATTTTTGATGAACTTTGCCATAGATCCCCAGTTTCCCTAGAAATTTTAAAATTACGCTAGCCCAACACTTTTGTAAATCTATGGACATTGACAAAGCTTTTTGCTCGCACCTAATGGGCAAAAGCACAAAGAAGACTGCATTCAAGAGACACCAAACAAGACCTCAATCGACGAATGTACTAACCTGACATAGAATACCACTGCATTTACCGTAATTATGTCTTTTCTTCATCTCTACAACCTTCAGGTAATTACACACATAGTATAGGGAATACAGGCACAGATATCAGCAATCACATATTCCCCCATTCATGTATCATCAACTAAAATGTGCTCCCCATTTTGTTACAACCAAAATCCGAAAAGAGCTCGGTAAAGTTTGACAGCCCATCCACAGACCCGTACCACGGGATAAGAAGGAATTCAAATGTATACTTCGCAATACCTCAAAGCTTGATTTAAAACACGTACGGCACGATGATACATGACCCCCAAGCACAGATTCATACACACATGCTTCTGCTATCTCACTAGGTCATACCCTTTTCCTACCTTCTCCTCTCCTCCCCTACCCAACCATGTAAATGTATTAACCCCTGACATATATTTTTCTCTTTTTGAAATGTTTTAGGAAGTGGCAGTTATTATTGACTGCCAAAGGGTGGACTGTCAAAGTCAGAAAAATATCTCTATACACACTGCCATATTTGCACCTCATACACGTCCGCGCTGCGCATGCGTACGCTCTCCCGTGCGTGCGCATACTCACAGTCGCGGGCACCCGCAGGCGCACGGTATGCGTATTTACGGTATGTGATCGTAGCGTGCGACTCAATCGTTACATATTTTCACTATATAATGTATTTTGTAGATCATGGTCCCTTTGATAGATTCTGAAAGTTTGGTTAATGTAGAATGTTCATGAACAGAGAAATCCCCCTTTGTTTGATACGAAGGGTCAGACAGGAGTAATACAGTGGTGTTTAGTATCCATCGGAAGAGTATCTAATTAGCAATATTCCGGTGTTGGTTTGAAGCGGATTAATCGCTCGTGCGAATAATTATGGACATAAGAAGTTTATGTCCATTTACTATTATTTGCACTTAATTATCCATGCGGCGGGAAACCCAGTTTCCCTCCCACCTGAGCTGTTGGAAGTAGTCACAGCCCACCTGTATGAATCAACCTATGACCTTTTGTTATAATGCGAAGCCGAATTCCTGTGTCCAATGAACAATGAGATTGTAGGGACCATTGAATTGTATTGTGTGTGGGGCATAAATAGACAAGCCGATGACATCCAGCTCACTCTTCAACGGTTATCATTGCTGAAAATCGGGAGCTGGATGTCCAGAGGCGCATGCGATCGTTTCCTTTGTGCGTAAGTTTTCTCCGCAATCATATTGTCTTTCCTTGTTGTTATGGGCCATATCTCTCTCTCTCTCTTCTCCTTTTACTCTCGTAATCCTTTGAACGTAATAGTATTGTATTGTATTTCATGTGTAGTTATCTGGTTAGGTAGTCTATGTTATATTGTAGTGTATGACTTGTATTGTGTTAATTCTTTTGCAAGTATATCATTCATAATATATATATATTAGGCGTTGGACCCTAAGCACGGTATCTGTGTATTTCTTATAGTGCTAAGTATTCTCAGAGCGTCGGTGACGCTCAAACAGCTTTTAAGTTAATAAGGTTACACTAGGTTGCATCTACACCCTATCTCTACACAAAGGTTTTACAGCATATTACATTGTTTATGGTTTAGATATAAAGGTTTAACATTGTGAGCGTCTGCGCCGCTCGTGATCTCCTCGTGGTCTCGAGTGTCCGCTATGCTGATAGCGTAGCATTACGGTAGTCGCTCACCTATAAGTGTGCCCGATACCAACAGTGTATTCTCGTGAGCGTCTGTATCGCTCGAGCAGCCCGCTCCCGATACAGCGTCTGTTACGCTATAGTGAACCATTACGTTAGTCGGCAGCCAATAGCGTGCCTGCCTGTGATCTCTTTGCCGTGAGCGAACGTGACGCTTGAGCGTCTCGACCACGGCTAAGCGATTGTTACGTAACGAGCGTAACCTTACGGTACTCCATACATAAATAGCGTACAGTGTTCTTAGACCTCATAAAGGGTTTTATATAAGATAAATATTTAGCTTTATCAATTGGCGGCTCGCCCGTCCTTCACATATCTGCACTAGGTAATTTCAGCAGACATTATCCAGCAGCAAAGGGCGGGAGGTCATATTCCTCGTAGTGCTGTTTGGATAAGTGTCTGCTTCGCTTAGTAAAGGGTGCTGAAGGAATCCGGGACCGGAGGTAAGAACAAAACGATAGTGTCTTTTTAAAACTGTTTATTTCTGTCTTGCGTACACACGCACATATCTGCATTTCTTTTTCATTCGTGTATTTTCATATATCACTCTCCTGTTTGCCATTTTATAATTGATAAAACGTGCTAAGAGAGATTTGTCGCTATTTCATAGTTAAAGTATAAAAGTAATGCGTTAAGGGATAAAGTGTAAAATACACGCAGCTCTACCTAAAGGTAAAAGGAGAGATTGGTGTATTGCGCGGTAGACGATCGAGGATCATCTACATTGATAAAACGTGTTAGTTGTGTTACGGTGGACAAAGACTGGTGTACACGTGTCTCTAACAAAGGGAGAGACTCGCGTGCGCAAAGGCCGACGCACGCAGCGTAAATTACGCAACGGAGCATCTGGGTACGCCCACGTAACTCAATTCACACGATAGTGTTGATTTTTAAATAGCGCATCAGGCGATAAGTAGCGCAACAGGCGATAAGTAACGCAAAAGGCGATAAATAGCGCATCAGGCGATAAATAGCGCAAATCTATTTTAAATCCGAAATTTAAATTAACAGATCCTTCTCCAAATTTACAACACATCTGGTCTAAAGAAAAATTTCTGCGCAGAAATAGAAATAGAAACAAAAGTGTATATGTGGTGAGTGAGTGTTTGTTTTTACAATTTTGAGGATTGAACCAAAAGAAATCATCGAGTTCTCGTGAAGGTACATACGTGTAAGTGACATGCACGGTGGCTAGGGAGGCATCCTTGGTTAAACATAAAATTTGAGCATTAGAGTGTAGCAGACCAGGAGGTCATACTGTAACAGACCAGGAGGTCAGACCAGGAGGTCGCATAACAGACCAGGAGGTCTAGGTACAGCAGACAAGGAAGTCCGCTATAGAGTCCACAGGCACAACACCAAAAAAAGGGTTGGTGCAACACCCATATAGGCCATACAAGCTCTTGCTGAAGGAATTCGCAGCCGCAATTTTCGATTCCGCTGGTCGCTCCGTACATAAGATTAGTTGCTTATGTGCTGAACGATTGTACCGCACGTAATTGTGTGCATTAGTAAACCTGACCGGTACTATTTGTGTACGAAGGTCATAAACGCTATTTGTACATTCTAACGTGATTTGTGTAATTTTTTATTTTTTCAAAAAGGGAAGTTCGCTGGTCACTCAGGAACTATCTGACAACCACACCTTTACTGGAAAGGGTTAATGCTCTTCGGATCACACCCACATGTTCCAGTAAACAAAGGTTAATAGGGGCCCTGGGTCGAGTACGCCAGCACTATATCAGTGTGATCAGGTCGTATTGGTCGGCGTGGGCGAGTGAGTGAGGTGCTCGATAAACTTCACCGCCAACCTATCGTGAATATCTTGGTTTTTTGTAAGGTTCCGTAACACCTGCAAATTATGGGGGCCAGTTGTTCAGGAAGGGGGCGATCAACCTCGGTTCGGGTTGATTCTATAAACCGACCAATCGGGTCGGCAAGGTACGTAATGTGTGAAAAATATGGAAGGCACACAGAAATTTTATGTGATGAATGGGAGAGAATGACAATGCATGACGGGGAGAAATTCCCAAGAATAGGTAGCTTCAGCCCAGAAGTGTTAACGAATTTAAGGAGAAGGATATGTCTCATTAAATCGGCAAAGAGACGAATCAAGCATTATGATTATTTGCAGTTGTGGCAACAGGAGGGTGACATACAGAGAGGATTGGCTCAGGCGGCGGGATCTGGCTCTATCAAGAAACTGATAGCCACGGCCCCACCGCCACCATCCATACCAGGAGAGAAATTGGTTGCGGAGAATGACGCACTAAGGTGTAACAAACAAACACTTAGCAACTGTGTAAATGTTAAAGATAATGTTAACCAATTAACCAATGCAAGTATTAACCCATGCAAGTTGTACCCTGTTTTGAACTTTCCCCAGGAGTGTGATCAGGAAGACGAATCGGCAACAATATCGGCGCTCTCTCTAGCAGCCACCATATCAGAAACGACAGTAGGCACGGCCCAACCCATAAGATTAGTAACAAAGCCCCCTAGCGGAGGGACAGGTGAGGTCGTATCAACGGGTAAGTACGGCACCATACACTATGCTGAAACTATTTCACCACAGGCTGTAGAATCTACACAGAATGATGTTGTTAGAATTAATCCTGTTAAGGTAATAGTAGTGCCAAATGGGAAAACAGACACTTCAGGAGTCACTCCTGTTAGGAACATTGCCATGTACAGCCCGTTTTCCCGAATGGAATTAAGGACCATAGTGTCTGAATTCCCTGACCCTAGAAAAGATTTAGTTGCTAGCCAAAAATACATCAGAGACCTAGGAAACACTTTAGAGCCCAATAATAAAGATTGGCAAGTACTGCTAAGAGCTTGTTTACCCTCCAACGTCGACGCAACTCAATTTTTAGTTGACTGTGGATTAGATCAGGATGTACCTCTTACAGATGTGTACAACAAAGATAATGTAAAAAGAATAAGCTTACAGTTAAAGGAGTATTTCCCAGCGGTAGTTAAATGGAACAAGATATTCTCCATTAAACAAAAGGAGTCAGAAACAGCTGCAGAGTATTTTCACAGAGCATTATCAGAAATGGCAAAATACACAGGCATAGAGGACATTAGAACAAACATAAACCATCGAGAAGTAGCAGTATCGGTACTGATGGATGGTTTAAAAGAGTCATTAAAAACTAGGGTACAGACCACACAACCATGTTGGCGAGGTCTGTCTGTGGCTACTTTGAGAGAGGCTGCTATTGATCACGACCGGAATATCACCAGACACAGGGAGTCACAAGGTGATAAGTTAATGTCAGTAAGTATACAGGCCCTGACCACAAAACAGCCTGTGTTAATATCACCAAACCCTGTGGGTAAGTCAAATGTGGTAACATGTTATTTTTGTCACAAACAGGGACACTTTGCACGAGACTGTAGATCGAGAAATGTACAAAAATCTTATCAACCCCCTAGACAACGACACGACACACGACATTGGGATCAGGGTCCACAGAGACGGAGTTATGAGCCACATACAGGGGAAACAAAAAGATACCCCCCGAACAGAGACTGGCACGCCTCTGGTAGTTCCCAGCTAACTCCCTCACAAGTAGTTGCTGCCAGCGGGATTCAGGGAGGTCACCATACCCAATAGGGGTGTGGCCATACCTGTAATCTGCAGCCAGTAAAATTGATTGCAAGTCTTGGGAGTGAACCAGAAATTGCAATCAATGTAGCTGGTAAATCATTAAACTTTCTTGTAGACACAGGGGCGGCCAAATCAGTGATAAATTCGACAGTGGGCATGAGAACCACTGGTAAGACAATTTCAGCCATAGGAGTAACAGGAGTAGTCCAGCACTACCCTGTTAGCAAGCCAGCCGAGATTACAATAGGGCCTTTACATACCAAGCATTCCTTTTTGCTGGCTGCATCGGCACCGACAAATCTCCTGGGAAGAGACTTACTGTGTAAAATGGGGTGCGTCATTTATTGTACTCCTGAAGGTGTATTCTTGGACATACCTGAGAATCACGCCCAGGAAGTGCGAGACATGTTAGACTCCCCATCAAAATTAATGTCACATGCCATTATGACAAATAGGACTCCCTCCCAAGTAGAAGAAATGACATCTCAGATACCAGAGTCACTTTGGACTAAAGACGGACAGGACACTGGATTAATGGCAAACGTAGCTCCGGTAATTGTACAAGTAAAAGATGGTAGGATAGCTCCAAAAATCCCACAGTACCCTCTGAAGCCAGAGGTGGAGTTAGGAGTGTATCCCGTAATAGAGCGCTTGCTACAACAGGGCATTCTGGTAAGAACGTCCAGCACTGCCAATACTCCCATCTTCCCTGTGAAAAAGAGTGGGGGGAGGGGTTACCGGCTAGTGCAGGATCTAAGGGGGATTAACAAAATAGTTGAGAGTCAGTTCCCCGTAGTGCCAAATCCAGCTGTCATCCTTATGCAAATCCCTCCCACTGCGAAATTTTTCACTGTTATTGACCTCTGCTCCGCTTTCTTTTCGGTACCTCTGCACCCTGACAGCCAATATTTGTTTGCATTCACATACAGAGGAGTCCAATACACATGGACTCGATTACCACAAGGATTCATAGATAGTCCAAGTATATTTTCTCAGGCTTTGCATGATTGTTTACAGTCTTTCCAACCAGTGAGTGGATCAGTATTAATACAGTACGTGGATGATCTACTACTGTGTTCTGATTCATTGGAAGCATCCCTGAAGGATACGAAACAGCTCCTGTTTCATCTTTCAGACACAGGACACAAGGTTTCCAAAGACAAGTTGCAATTATGCCAAACTAAGGTAAAATATTTGGGACACTGTCTAACACAAGGACTGAGACACCTGACCGCTGATAGAATTCAAGCAATTAGAGACATGACTCTGCCACAAACCCAGCAACAGATCAGAACATTTTTAGGAATGTGTGGGTATTGCCGTAATTGGATCCCAGGGTTTTCCATTCTAGCGTTACCCTTGCAGGAGATGGTCTCCTCAAACAAACCTGATCGGATTTCGCATACAGACGAGTCTGAGACGGCATTTGAGAGACTTAAACAGTGCCTAACGCAGGCACCAGCATTAGGTATGCCAGACTATGGGAAACCCTTTGAACGATACGGAACAGAAAGTGCTGATTGCGCGGCAGGCGTCCTAACCCAAAAGCACGGTGATGCCAGCAGGCCAGTAGCATACTACAGCGCTCAGCTAGACACGGTAGCGCGATCCCTCCCCACTTGCTTGCGAAGCGTTGCTGCGATAGCATTGCTAGTAACGAAAAGCGAAGATGTAGTGCTAGGTCACAACCTCACAATTCATACACCACATGCAGTGTCAGCCTTGCTAAATTCTGCCCAAACCAGGCACGTCTCATCAGCGCGGTTTACAAGATGGGAATTGGCACTAATGGCCCCCGTAAACATCACCATAAGGAGATGCAGTGCATTAAATCCTGCAACATATCTCCCAGGTGTGCCTGGACAGGCACAAAGGGTGGAGGATGAGAGTGGTGGGGAAGGAGAATATAACACAAAGGAAGACACACATGATTGTATGGAATATTTGACCCAAAATTTTACCGCAAGGCCTGACATCAGTGACAATCCACTGGAAGATGTAGATCTAACTTTCTACACGGACGGTAGTTGTCACAGACAGTCAGACTCGGGAGACTTGTGTACTGGATACGCAGTCGTAGATGACCAAGGCACCATAGAAGCGGAACCGCTAGGCCCACCTCACTCAGCCCAGGTTGCTGAACTGGTCGCCCTAACCAGAGCATGTGAATTGGCTAAGGGCAAATCAGCCAATATCTACACCGATTCTAGATACGCATTCGGGGTAGTCCATGATTTCGGAGCCCTGTGGCGCCTCAGAAATTTCATGACGGCAGCTGGTACACCGATAGCGCATGCAGCTCACATAAAAAGGCTTCTAACAGCGATACAGGAACCCGACAGAGTGGCTGTTATCAAGTGTAAAGCACACACATATAGCCAGGACCCAGTATCACTTGGTAACAGCCGAGCAGACGAAGCTGCTAAGTTAGCAGCTGGTACCCCCAGACAGACAGACACCACGCAACTGATGGTATTTAATACCATCAACACACAGAAGTTGTGTGAGATGCAAAATTTGTGTTCCACACAGGAAAGGGCAGTCTGGAAGGCAAAGGGATATGGCCAGGAGTCCTCAGGACTCTGGACGGATGGACAAGGTAAACCGGTGGCCCCCAGAGCATATCTTCCATGTTTAGCTGAGGCAGCTCACGGGCTGACTCATCTGGGCAAGGAAGGAATGTGCAAATTGGTAAGAGCATATTGGTGCGCCCCAGGATTTTCATCTCATGCAGGTAAGAGAGCAATGTCATGCCTTACCTGTTTGAGAAAGAACATCGGAAAGGCAATACCAACAGAACCATCTCATATCCCACCTGCCGGCGGCCCTTTCCAGGTAATACAGATTGACTTTATACAATTACCCCCTTGTCGGAATTTGAAATATGTACTTGTTTGTATAGATGTTTTCTCAAATTGGGTTGAAGCATTTCCTGCGGCTACAAATACCGCTACGTTTACTGCTAAGAAAATTGTGCAGGAATTTGTATGTAGATATGGTATCCCTAGAATAATTGAAAGTGATAGGGGTACCCATTTTACAGGTGATGTCTTTCAAGGAATGTGTAAGTTGATGGGAATTGATAGCAAGCTGCACACTCCATATCGCCCCCAGACGAGTGCGAAGGTGGAAAGAGTGAACAGCACCATTAAAAATAAACTGAGCAAAGCTATGGCAGAAACAGGATTGACATGGCCAGAAGCTTTACCCATTGTACTGTACAGCATCAGAACCACTCCCAGGTCCCCTCTTAATCTGTCTCCCTTTGAAATCTTGTTTGGTCGACAACCGCATGTTATGATTAACCCTCAGGATGATTTGAAGTGTAACAATGAAGTGACTGTAAAGTACTTGATTAACATGAGTAAACAGCTAAGGAATCAAAATGATAATTTGAAGTTGGTGATTCCTGATTTACCAGATAGTAATTGTCATGACATTGAACCTGGGGATTATGTAATGATACGGAATTTTCTACGCTCAGGTTGCCTTATTGACAGATGGGAAGGACCATACCAAGTCTTATTGACTAGCACTACAGCATTGAAAGTTGCCGAGAGAGAGACTTGGGTTCATTCGTCCCACTGTAAGAAGGTTGCTGATCCAGAGAGGCCCCGTGATAAGGAGCAGACGATAGAGGTTGTATCACTGGAGTGTCTGTTCCAGGAGGATTGAGGCGGCACCTGAGCATTGAAAATCACAAGACCAAAAAGCAGTTGTCGATCCCCTGTTCCCTTTTATTGTTTTTCTCCAACTTCCCATCCCCTCTCCCTCAAATTATTTTTCCCCCCTTCTCATTCTTCTCCGTTTCCTCCTACAAGATGGACTTGCCCCAAGAGACTGTGATCCGGATTTTCCTGTTGACCATGATGTTGATCAGAGCAGTCTGTTCCGGCGAGAGTACCATGGAGGTCGAGAGAGGTTCTGGAATGGGCTCTGATGATAAAAATGGAGGCGTAGTTTTCCAAGAACAACTTAACCAACAAGTAAAGGCGAGTATCAGAAAACGATCCGATAGCATTGACAATATAAGGAATTGTGAATGATTGTTAGCTGAAGAAAACTGTATCTGTAGGCTCTGTGACAACGTAGTGGAGGATGGGTGCATTAAGAAATGCCAATCCAGTTTTAATATCCATATGGACCGGCATCCATTGAGTGACTATCACTCTTTAGTGGGTAGTGTGTTAAATCAAACAGATTGTTGGGTATGCTCTCAAGTACCTCAAGGTCATAGCAAATCAGGACTAGTACCATTTCCTTTAACGTTAGGGGAGGTACTTGAGTTAAGTGGTGGGAGACCGGTGGACAGGAGGTTTAATATCTCCAGTCCTCCTAGTTTGAAGCTCCACCAATACCATGTGGATAGGTCCCTATTATGTTTTAACATCTCCAATCCCCAAAAGCCGGGAAATTGGGAAGTGTCATGGAGTAACCAAACCATGACCTTTTCGCATAGAGCAGATAGAATGCCTACAGATACAGAGCTTATACGCCACATAGCCAGTAGAGGAAAATCTTTCCGGTATAGGTATACCTTAGGAAATAGGATTACGAGAGTTGGAGAGGTATCACCAGGATACTGTGCACATATCGTACAACCTGATACGTGTACTAAGCAGATGGAAGAATTAGGGTTAGGAGATTTCACATGGAAAGTGTGTAATATGGTTATGTCCTACTCCGTCCCATATGTTCTCCCCGATGATGCATATTTCATATGCGGGAGGAAGGCGTATAAGTGGCTTGCCCCAAACTCTGAAGGATTGTGTTATATTGGAAAAGTACTGCCTGAAGTAATGACTGTATCACATGACAAAATGAAAGATATACACCGTGTTGCCCAAGCTCCTTATACTCACACCCATTACGAGCACGTAGTTAAACGGCACCTGATAGAAAGAACAGAGCATCCGGCCTCTGACATGATCCATGAATCCACCGGGATTCAGGTTCTAATCGCGTTAGATTTCACTCGCACCGCCAGAGGAGTGTTGAATTATAAATACATATCTGCGCTCGCAAATTTGTTAGACAATATCACAGAAATGTATGATGACACGTTTAGGTATACTGGAAGAGAACTTCAAGCTTATAAAACAGAACTAGTTCAGCATAGAATGATTCTCAATTATCTCACGGCAGTAACAGGTGGATATTGTGTCACACTGGCAACGCAGTACGGCGTGAAATGTTGCACATATATAACGAATAGTACCGAGGACCCGGTCGAGGTCATAGACCAAAAGATGGACGATATTCTCCAACTGAAGTGGGAATTTCGCAGGAGACACAATCTCACCCTTGCTGCTGTGAGTAATGAGCTGACTGGTTGGGTGTCATGGTTGAACCCGCGAAATTGGTTCTCCGGTTTAGAAGAATGGGCTCAAGGAGTCATAATGGATGTTGGGAAGTTTCTCCTATGTATCTTAGGTGTTGTCATATCAATTGGTTTGATATTTAGATGCGGTCAGGCTTTAATGAAGTGCAATCGTCGTACTAGGGTAATGAGTTTAAGGAGTGAGGAAACTGTAATTCCCATGGATTTGATTTATGACCCAAATGTAGAAACAATGATGTGATGAAAATGCGATTTCTACGGTCCGTTTCTTTCACCTGTTTTTCCGTTTTCTCCAAGGTAAAAAAAAGACCCACTTGGACGAGGAATTTGATGAGCCGATATACAGACAACAGATGGATTAAAGAAGAAGTTTTGACAACCTGATACACAGATTTTTGATGAACTTTGCCATAGATCCCCAGTTTCCCTAGAAATTTTAAAATTACGCTAGCCCAACACTTTTGTAAATCTATGGACATTGACAAAGCTTTTTGCTCGCACCTAATGGGCAAAAGCACAAAGAAGACTGCATTCAAGAGACACCAAACAAGACCTCAATCGACGAATGTACTAACCTGACATAGAATACCACTGCATTTACCGTAATTATGTCTTTTCTTCATCTCTACAACCTTCAGGTAATTACACACATAGTATAGGGAATACAGGCACAGATATCAGCAATCACATATTCCCCCATTCATGTATCATCAACTAAAATGTGCTCCCCATTTTGTTACAACCAAAATCCGAAAAGAGCTCGGTAAAGTTTGACAGCCCATCCACAGACCCGTACCACGGGATAAGAAGGAATTCAAATGTATACTTCGCAATACCTCAAAGCTTGATTTAAAACACGTACGGCACGATGATACATGACCCCCAAGCACAGATTCATACACACATGCTTCTGCTATCTCACTAGGTCATACCCTTTTCCTACCTTCTCCTCTCCTCCCCTACCCAACCATGTAAATGTATTAACCCCTGACATATATTTTTCTCTTTTTGAAATGTTTTAGGAAGTGGCAGTTATTATTGACTGCCAAAGGGTGGACTGTCAAAGTCAGAAAAATATCTCTATACACACTGCCATATTTGCACCTCATACACGTCCGCGCTGCGCATGCGTACGCTCTCCCGTGCGTGCGCATACTCACAGTCGCGGGCACCCGCAGGCGCACGGTATGCGTATTTACGGTATGTGATCGTAGCGTGCGACTCAATCGTTACATATTTTCACTATATAATGTATTTTGTAGATCATGGTCCCTTTGATAGATTCTGAAAGTTTGGTTAATGTAGAATGTTCATGAACAGAGAAATCCCCCTTTGTTTGATACGAAGGGTCAGACAGGAGTAATACAGTGGTGTTTAGTATCCATCGGAAGAGTATCTAATTAGCAATATTCCGGTGTTGGTTTGAAGCGGATTAATCGCTCGTGCGAATAATTATGGACATAAGAAGTTTATGTCCATTTACTATTATTTGCACTTAATTATCCATGCGGCGGGAAACCCAGTTTCCCTCCCACCTGAGCTGTTGGAAGTAGTCACAGCCCACCTGTATGAATCAACCTATGACCTTTTGTTATAATGCGAAGCCGAATTCCTGTGTCCAATGAACAATGAGATTGTAGGGACCATTGAATTGTATTGTGTGTGGGGCATAAATAGACAAGCCGATGACATCCAGCTCACTCTTCAACGGTTATCATTGCTGAAAATCGGGAGCTGGATGTCCAGAGGCGCATGCGATCGTTTCCTTTGTGCGTAAGTTTTCTCCGCAATCATATTGTCTTTCCTTGTTGTTATGGGCCATATCTCTCTCTCTCTCTTCTCCTTTTACTCTCGTAATCCTTTGAACGTAATAGTATTGTATTGTATTTCATGTGTAGTTATCTGGTTAGGTAGTCTATGTTATATTGTAGTGTATGACTTGTATTGTGTTAATTCTTTTGCAAGTATATCATTCATAATATATATATATTAGGCGTTGGACCCTAAGCACGGTATCTGTGTATTTCTTATAGTGCTAAGTATTCTCAGAGCGTCGGTGACGCTCAAACAGCTTTTAAGTTAATAAGGTTACACTAGGTTGCATCTACACCCTATCTCTACACAAAGGTTTTACAGCATATTACATTGTTTATGGTTTAGATATAAAGGTTTAACATTGTGAGCGTCTGCGCCGCTCGTGATCTCCTCGTGGTCTCGAGTGTCCGCTATGCTGATAGCGTAGCATTACGGTAGTCGCTCACCTATAAGTGTGCCCGATACCAACAGTGTATTCTCGTGAGCGTCTGTATCGCTCGAGCAGCCCGCTCCCGATACAGCGTCTGTTACGCTATAGTGAACCATTACGTTAGTCGGCAGCCAATAGCGTGCCTGCCTGTGATCTCTTTGCCGTGAGCGAACGTGACGCTTGAGCGTCTCGACCACGGCTAAGCGATTGTTACGTAACGAGCGTAACCTTACGGTACTCCATACATAAATAGCGTACAGTGTTCTTAGACCTCATAAAGGGTTTTATATAAGATAAATATTTAGCTTTATCAATTGGCGGCTCGCCCGTCCTTCACATATCTGCACTAGGTAATTTCAGCAGACATTATCCAGCAGCAAAGGGCGGGAGGTCATATTCCTCGTAGTGCTGTTTGGATAAGTGTCTGCTTCGCTTAGTAAAGGGTGCTGAAGGAATCCGGGACCGGAGGTAAGAACAAAACGATAGTGTCTTTTTAAAACTGTTTATTTCTGTCTTGCGTACACACGCACATATCTGCATTTCTTTTTCATTCGTGTATTTTCATATATCACTCTCCTGTTTGCCATTTTATAATTGATAAAACGTGCTAAGAGAGATTTGTCGCTATTTCATAGTTAAAGTATAAAAGTAATGCGTTAAGGGATAAAGTGTAAAATACACGCAGCTCTACCTAAAGGTAAAAGGAGAGATTGGTGTATTGCGCGGTAGACGATCGAGGATCATCTACATTGATAAAACGTGTTAGTTGTGTTACGGTGGACAAAGACTGGTGTACACGTGTCTCTAACAAAGGGAGAGACTCGCGTGCGCAAAGGCCGACGCACGCAGCGTAAATTACGCAACGGAGCATCTGGGTACGCCCACGTAACTCAATTCACACGATAGTGTTGATTTTTAAATAGCGCATCAGGCGATAAGTAGCGCAACAGGCGATAAGTAACGCAAAAGGCGATAAATAGCGCATCAGGCGATAAATAGCGCAAATCTATTTTAAATCCGAAATTTAAATTAACAGATCCTTCTCCAAATTTACAACACATCTGGTCTAAAGAAAAATTTCTGCGCAGAAATAGAAATAGAAACAAAAGTGTATATGTGGTGAGTGAGTGTTTGTTTTTACAATTTTGAGGATTGAACCAAAAGAAATCATCGAGTTCTCGTGAAGGTACATACGTGTAAGTGACATGCACGGTGGCTAGGGAGGCATCCTTGGTTAAACATAAAATTTGAGCATTAGAGTGTAGCAGGCCAGGAGGTCATACTGTAACAGACCAGGAGGTCAGACCAGGAGGTCGCATAACAGACCAGGAGGTCTAGGTACAGCAGACAAGGAAGTCCGCTATAGAGTCCACAGGCACAACACCAAAAAAAGGGTTGGTGCAACACCCATATAGGCCATACAAGCTCTTGCTGAAGGAATTCGCAGCCGCAATTTTCGATTCCGCTGGTCGCTCCGTACATAAGATTAGTTGCTTATGTGCTGAACGATTGTACCGCACGTAATTGTGTGCATTAGTAAACCTGACCGGTACTATTTGTGTACGAAGGTCATAAACGCTATTTGTACATTCTAACGTGATTTGTGTAATTTTTTCTTTTTTCAAAAAGGGAAGTTCGCTGGTCACTCAGGAACTATCTGACAACCACACCTTTACTGGAAAGGGTTAATGCTCTTCGGATCACACCCACATGTTCCAGTAAACAAAGGTTAATAGGGGCCCTGGGTCGAGTACGCCAGCACTATATCAGTGTGATCAGGTCGTATTGGTCGGCGTGGGCGAGTGAGTGAGGTGCTCGATAAACTTCACCGCCAACCTATCGTGAATATCTTGGTTTTTTGTAAGGTTCCGTAACACCTGCAAATTATGGGGGCCAGTTGTTCAGGAAGGGGGCGATCAACCTCGGTTCGGGTTGATTCTATAAACCGACCAATCGGGTCGGCAAGGTACGTAATGTGTGAAAAATATGGAAGGCACACAGAAATTTTATGTGATGAATGGGAGAGAATGACAATGCATGACGGGGAGAAATTCCCAAGAATAGGTAGCTTCAGCCCAGAAGTGTTAACGAATTTAAGGAGAAGGATATGTCTCATTAAATCGGCAAAGAGACGAATCAAGCATTATGATTATTTGCAGTTGTGGCAACAGGAGGGTGACATACAGAGAGGATTGGCTCAGGCGGCGGGATCTGGCTCTATCAAGAAACTGATAGCCACGGCCCCACCGCCACCATCCATACCAGGAGAGAAATTGGTAGCGGAGAATGACGCACTAAGGTGTAACAAACAAACACTTAGCAACTGTGTAAATGTTAAAGATAATGTTAACCAATTAACCAATGCAAGTATTAACCCATGCAAGTTGTACCCTGTTTTGAACTTTCCCCAGGAGTGTGATCAGGAAGACGAATCGGCAACAATATCGGCGCTCTCTCTAGCAGCCACCATATCAGAAACGACAGTAGGCACGGCCCAACCCATAAGATTAGTAACAAAGCCCCCTAGCGGAGGGACAGGTGAGGTCGTATCAACGGGTAAGTACGGCACCATACACTATGCTGAAACTATTTCACCACAGGCTGTAGAATCTACACAGAATGATGTTGTTAGAATTAATCCTGTTAAGGTAATAGTAGTGCCAAATGGGAAAACAGACACTTCAGGAGTCACTCCTGTTAGGAACATTGCCATGTACAGCCCGTTTTCCCGAATGGAATTAAGGACCATAGTGTCTGAATTCCCTGACCCTAGAAAAGATTTAGTTGCTAGCCAAAAATACATCAGAGACCTAGGAAACACTTTAGAGCCCAATAATAAAGATTGGCAAGTACTGCTAAGAGCTTGTTTACCCTCCAACGTCGACGCAACTCAATTTTTAGTTGACTGTGGATTAGATCAGGATGTACCTCTTACAGATGTGTACAACAAAGATAATGTAAAAAGAATAAGCTTACAGTTAAAGGAGTATTTCCCAGCGGTAGTTAAATGGAACAAGATATTCTCCATTAAACAAAAGGAGTCAGAAACAGCTGCAGAGTATTTTCACAGAGCATTATCAGAAATGGCAAAATACACAGGCATAGAGGACATTAGAACAAACATAAACCATCGAGAAGTAGCAGTATCGGTACTGATGGATGGTTTAAAAGAGTCATTAAAAACTAGGGTACAGACCACACAACCATGTTGGCGAGGTCTGTCTGTGGCTACTTTGAGAGAGGCTGCTATTGATCACGACCGGAATATCACCAGACACAGGGAGTCACAAGGTGATAAGTTAATGTCAGTAAGTATACAGGCCCTGACCACAAAACAGCCTGTGTTAATATCACCAAACCCTGTGGGTAAGTCAAATGTGGTAACATGTTATTTTTGTCACAAACAGGGACACTTTGCACGAGACTGTAGATCGAGAAATGTACAAAAATCTTATCAACCCCCTAGACAACGACACGACACACGACATTGGGATCAGGGTCCACAGAGACGGAGTTATGAGCCACATACAGGGGAAACAAAAAGATACCCCCCGAACAGAGACTGGCACGCCTCTGGTAGTTCCCAGCTAACTCCCTCACAAGTAGTTGCTGCCAGCGGGATTCAGGGAGGTCACCATACCCAATAGGGGTGTGGCCATACCTGTAATCTGCAGCCAGTAAAATTGATTGCAAGTCTTGGGAGTGAACCAGAAATTGCAATCAATGTAGCTGGTAAATCATTAAACTTTCTTGTAGACACAGGGGCGGCCAAATCAGTGATAAATTCGACAGTGGGCATGAGAACCACTGGTAAGACAATTTCAGCCATAGGAGTAACAGGAGTAGTCCAGCACTACCCTGTTAGCAAGCCAGCCGAGATTACAATAGGGCCTTTACATACCAAGCATTCCTTTTTGCTGGCTGCATCGGCACCGACAAATCTCCTGGGAAGAGACTTACTGTGTAAAATGGGGTGCGTCATTTATTGTACTCCTGAAGGTGTATTCTTGGACATACCTGAGAATCACGCCCAGGAAGTGCGAGACATGTTAGACTCCCCATCAAAATTAATGTCACATGCCATTATGACAAATAGGACTCCCTCCCAAGTAGAAGAAATGACATCTCAGATACCAGAGTCACTTTGGACTAAAGACGGACAGGACACTGGATTAATGGCAAACGTAGCTCCGGTAATTGTACAAGTAAAAGATGGTAGGATAGCTCCAAAAATCCCACAGTACCCTCTGAAGCCAGAGGTGGAGTTAGGAGTGTATCCCGTAATAGAGCGCTTGCTACAACAGGGCATTCTGGTAAGAACGTCCAGCACTGCCAATACTCCCATCTTCCCTGTGAAAAAGAGTGGGGGGAGGGGTTACCGGCTAGTGCAGGATCTAAGGGGGATTAACAAAATAGTTGAGAGTCAGTTCCCCGTAGTGCCAAATCCAGCTGTCATCCTTATGCAAATCCCTCCCACTGCGAAATTTTTCACTGTTATTGACCTCTGCTCCGCTTTCTTTTCGGTACCTCTGCACCCTGACAGCCAATATTTGTTTGCATTCACATACAGAGGAGTCCAATACACATGGACTCGATTACCACAAGGATTCATAGATAGTCCAAGTATATTTTCTCAGGCTTTGCATGATTGTTTACAGTCTTTCCAACCAGTGAGTGGATCAGTATTAATACAGTACGTGGATGATCTACTACTGTGTTCTGATTCATTGGAAGCATCCCTGAAGGATACGAAACAGCTCCTGTTTCATCTTTCAGACACAGGACACAAGGTTTCCAAAGACAAGTTGCAATTATGCCAAACTAAGGTAAAATATTTGGGACACTGTCTAACACAAGGACTGAGACACCTGACCGCTGATAGAATTCAAGCAATTAGAGACATGACTCTGCCACAAACCCAGCAACAGATCAGAACATTTTTAGGAATGTGTGGGTATTGCCGTAATTGGATCCCAGGGTTTTCCATTCTAGCGTTACCCTTGCAGGAGATGGTCTCCTCAAACAAACCTGATCGGATTTCGCATACAGACGAGTCTGAGACGGCATTTGAGAGACTTAAACAGTGCCTAACGCAGGCACCAGCATTAGGTATGCCAGACTATGGGAAACCCTTTGAACTATACGGAACAGAAAGTGCTGGTTGCGCGGCAGGCGTCCTAACCCAAAAGCACGGTGATGCCAGCAGGCCAGTAGCATACTACAGCGCTCAGCTAGACACGGTAGCGCGGTCAGCCAATATCTACACCGATTCTAGATACGCATTCGGGGTAGTCCATGATTTCGGAGCCCTGTGGCGCCTCAGAAATTTCATGACGGCAGCTGGTACACCGATAGCGCATGCAGCTCACATAAAAAGGCTTCTAACAGCGATACAGGAACCCGACAGAGTGGCTGTTATCAAGTGTAAAGCACACACATATAGCCAGGACCCAGTATCACTTGGTAACAGCCGAGCAGACGAAGCTGCTAAGTTAGCAGCTGGTACCCCCAGACAGACAGACACCACGCAACTGATGGTATTTAATACCATCAACACACAGAAGTTGTGTGAGATGCAAAATTTGTGTTCCACACAGGAAAGGACAGTCTGGAAGGCAAAGGGATATGGCCAGGAGTCCTCAGGACTCTGGACGGATGGACAAGGTAAACCGGTGGCCCCCAGAGCATATCTTCCATGTTTAGCTGAGGCAGCTCACGGGCTGACTCATCTGGGCAAGGAAGGAATGTGCAAATTGGTAAGAGCATATTGGTGCGCCCCAGGATTTTCATCTCATGCAGGTAAGAGAGCAATGTCATGCCTTACCTGTTTGAGAAAGAACATCGGAAAGGCAATACCAACAGAACCATCTCATATCCCACCTGCCGGCGGCCCTTTCCAGGTAATACAGATTGACTTTATACAATTACCCCCTTGTCGGAATTTGAAATATGTACTTGTTTGTATAGATGTTTTCTCAAATTGGGTTGAAGCATTTCCTGCGGCTACAAATACCGCTACGTTTACTGCTAAGAAAATTGTGCAGGAATTTGTATGTAGATATGGTATCCCTAGAATAATTGAAAGTGATAGGGGTACCCATTTTACAGGTGATGTCTTTCAAGGAATGTGTAAGTTGATGGGAATTGATAGCAAGCTGCACACTCCATATCGCCCCCAGGCGAGTGCGAAGGTGGAAAGAGTGAACAGCACCATTAAAAATAAACTGAGCAAAGCTATGGCAGAAACAGGATTGACATGGCCAGAAGCTTTACCCATTGTACTGTACAGCATCAGAACCACTCCCAGGTCCCCTCTTAATCTGTCTCCCTTTGAAATCTTGTTTGGTCGACAACCGCATGTTATGATTAACCCTCAGGATGATTTGAAGTGTAACAATGAAGTGACTGTAAAGTACTTGATTAACATGAGTAAACAGCTAAGGAATCAAAATGATAATTTGAAGTTGGCGATTCCTGATTTACCAGATAGTAATTGTCATGACATTGAACCTGGGGATTATGTAATGATACGGAATTTTCTACGCTCAGGTTGCCTTATTGACAGATGGGAAGGACCATACCAAGTCTAATTGACTAGCACTACAGCATTGAAAGTTGCCGAGAGAGAGACTTGGGTTCATTCGTCCCACTGTAAGAAGGTTGCTGATCCAGAGAGGCCCCGTGATAAGGAGCAGACGATAGAGGTTGTATCACTGGAGTGTCTGTTCCAGGAGGATTGAGGCGGCACTTGAGCATTGAAAATCACAAGACCAAAAAGCAGTTGTCGATCCCCTGTTCCCTTTTATTGTTTTTCTCCAACTTCCCATCCCCTCTCCCTCAAATTATTTTTTCCCCCTTCTCATTCTTCTCCGTTTCCTCCTACAAGATGGACTTGCCCCAAGAGACTGTGATCCGGATTTTCCTGTTGACCATGATGTTGATCAGAGCAGTCTGTTCCGGCGAGAGTACCATGGAGGTCGAGAGAGGTTCTGGAATGGGTTCTGATGATAAAAATGGAGGCGTAGTTTTCCAAGAACAACTTAACCAACAAGTAAAGGCGAGTATCAGAAAACGATCCGATAGCATTGACAATATAAGGAATTGTGAAGGATTGTTAGCTGAAGAAAACTGTATCTGTAGGCTCTGTGACAACGTAGTGGAGGATGGGTGCATTAAGAAATGCCAATCCAGTTTTAATATCCATATGGACCGGCATCCATTGAGTGACTATCACTCTTTAGTGGGTAGTGTGTTAAATCAAACAGATTGTTGGGTATGCTCTCAAGTACCTCAAGGTCATAGCAAATCAGGACTAGTACCATTTCCTTTAACGTTAGGGGAGGTACTTGAGTTAAGTGGTGGGAGACCGGTGGACAGGAGGTTTAATATCTCCAGTCCTCCTAGTTTGAAGCTCCACCAATACCATGTGGATAGGTCCCTATTATGTTTTAACATCTCCAATCCCCAAAAGCCGGGAAATTGGGAAGTGTCATGGAGTAACCAAACCATGACCTTTTCGCATAGAGCAGATAGAATGCCTACAGATACAGAGCTTATACGCCACATAGCCAGTAGAGGAAAATCTTTCCGGTATAGGTATACCTTAGGAAATAGGATTACGAGAGTTGGAGAGGTATCACCAGGATACTGTGCACATATCGTACAACCTGATACGTGTACTAAGCAGATGGAAGAATTAGGGTTAGGAGATTTCACATGGAAGGTGTGTAATATGGTTATGTCCTACTCCGTCCCATATGTTCTCCCCGATGATGCATATTTCATATGCGGGAGGAAGGCGTATAAGTGGCTTGCCCCAAACTCTGAAGGATTGTGTTATATTGGAAAAGTACTGCCTGAAGTAATGACTGTATCACATGACAAAATGAAAGATATACACCGTGTTGCCCAAGCTCCTTATACTCACACCCATTACGAGCACGTAGTTAAACGGCACCTGATAGAAAGAACAGAGCATCCGGCTTCTGACATGATCCATGAATCCACCGGGATTCAGGTTCTAATCGCGTTAGATTTCACTCGCACCGCCAGAGGAGTGTTGAATTATAAATACATATCTGCGCTCGCAAATTTGTTAGACAATATCACAGAAATGTATGATGACACGTTTAGGTATACTGGAAGAGAACTTCAAGCTTATAAAACAGAACTAGTTCAGCATAGAATGATTCTCAATTATCTCACGGCAGTAACAGGTGGATATTGTGTCACACTGGCAACGCAGTACGGCGTGAAATGTTGCACATATATAACGAATAGTACCGAGGACCCGGTCGAGGTCATAGACCAAAAGATGGACGATATTCTCCAACTGAAGTGGGAATTTCGCAGGAGACACAATCTCACCCTTGCTGCTGTGAGTAATGAGCTGACTGGTTGGGTGTCATGGTTGAACCCGCGAAATTGGTTCTCCGGTTTAGAAGAATGGGCTCAAGGAGTCATAATGGATGTTGGGAAGTTTCTCCTATGTATCTTAGGTGTTGTCATATCAATTGGTTTGATATTTAGATGCGGTCAGGCTTTAATGAAGTGCAATCGTCGTACTAGGGTAATGAGTTTAAGGAGTGAGGAAACTGTAATTCCCATGGATTTGATTTATGACCCAAATGTAGAAACAATGATGTGATGAAAATGCGATTTCTACGGTCCGTTTCTTTCACCTGTTTTTCCGTTTTCTCCAAGGTAAAAAAAAGACCCACTTGGACGAGGAATTTGATGAGCCGATATACAGACAACAGATGGATTAAAGAAGAAGTTTTGACAACCTGATACACAGATTTTTGATGAACTTTGCCATAGATCCCCAGTTTCCCTAGAAATTTTAAAATTACGCTAGCCCAACACTTTTGTAAATCTATGGACATTGACAAAGCTTTTTGCTCGCACCTAATGGGCAAAAGCACAAAGAAGACTGCATTCAACAGACACCAAACAAGACCTCAATCGACGAATGTACTAACCTGACATAGAATACCACTGCATTTACCGTAATTATGTCTTTTCTTCATCTCTACAACCTTCAGGTAATTACACACATAGTATAGGGAATACAGGCACAGATATCAGCAATCACATATTCCCCCATTCATGTATCATCAACTAAAATGTGCTCCCCATTTTGTTACAACCAAAATCCGAAAAGAGCTCGGTAAAGTTTGACAGCCCATCCACAGACCCGTACCACGGGATAAGAAGGAATTCAAATGTATACTTCGCAATACCTCGAAGCTTGATTTAAAACACGTACGGCACGATGATACATGACCCCCAAGCACGGATTCATACACACATGCTTCTGCTATCTCACTAGGTCATACCCTTTTCCTACCTTCTCCTCTCCTCCCCTACCCAACCATGTAAATGTATTAACCCCTGACATATATTTTTCTCTTTTTGAAATGTTTTAGGAAGTGGCAGTTATTATTGACTGCCAAAGGGTGGACTGTCAAAGTCAGAAAAATATCTCTATACACACTGCCATATTTGCACCTCATACACGTCCGCGCTGCGCATGCGTACGCTCTCCCGTGCGTGCGCATACTCACAGTCGCGGGCACCCGCAGGCGCACGGTATGCGTATTTACGGTATGTGATCGTAGCGTGCGACTCAATCGTTACATATTTTCACTATATAATGTATTTTGTAGATCATGGTCCCTTTGATAGATTCTGAAAGTTTGGTTAATGTAGAATGTTCATGAACAGAGAAATCCCCCTTTGTTTGATACGAAGGGTCAGACAGGAGTAATACAGTGGTGTTTAGTATCCATCGGAAGAGTATCTAATTAGCAATATTCCGGTGTTGGTTTGAAGCGGATTAATCGCTCGTGCGAATAATTATGGACATAAGAAGTTTATGTCCATTTACTATTATTTGCACTTAATTATCCATGCGGCGGGAAACCCAGTTTCCCTCCCACCTGAGCTGTTGGAAGTAGTCACAGCCCACCTGTATGAATCAACCTATGACCTTTTGTTATAATGCGAAGCCGAATTCCTGTGTCCAATGAACAATGAGATTGTAGGGACCATTGAATTGTATTGTGTGTGGGGCATAAATAGACAAGCCGATGACATCCAGCTCACTCTTCAACGGTTATCATTGCTGAAAATCGGGAGCTGGATGTCCAGAGGCGCATGCGATCGTTTCCTTTGTGCGTAAGTTTTCTCCGCAATCATATTGTCTTTCCTTGTTGTTATGGGCCATAGCTCTCTCTCTCTCTTCTCCTTTTACTCTCGTAATCCTTTGAACGTAATAGTATTGTATTGTATTTCATGTGTAGTTATCTGGTTAGGTAGTCTATGTTATATTGTAGTGTATGACTTGTATTGTGTTAATTCTTTTGCAAGTATATCATTCATAATATATATATATTAGGCGTTGGACCCTAAGCACGGTATCTGTGTATTTCTTATAGTGCTAAGTATTCTCAGAGCGTCGGTGACGCTCAAACAGCTTTTAAGTTAATAAGGTTACACTAGGTTGCATCTACACCCTATCTCTACACAAAGGTTTTACAGCATATTACATTGTTTATGGTTTAGATATAAAGGTTTAACATTGTGAGCGTCTGCGCCGCTCGTGATCTCCTCGTGGTCTCGAGCGTCCGCTACGCTGATAGCGTAGCATTACGGTAGTCGCTCACCTATAAGTGTGCCCGATACCAACAGCGTATTCTCGTGAGCGTCTGTATCGCTCGAGCAGCCCGCTCCCGATACAGCGTCCGTTACGCTATAGTGAACCATTACGTTAGTCGGCAGCCAATAGCGTGCCTGCCTGTGATCTCTTTGCCGTGAGCGAACGTGACGCTTGAGCGTCTCGACCACGGCTAAGCGATTGTTACGTAACGAGCGTAACCTTACGGTACTCCATACATAAATAGCGTACAGTGTTCTTAGACCTCATAAAGGGTTTTATATAAGATAAATATTTAGCTTTATCACCTGCTAAAGGTTATAAGTGTAGTTCAGTCACAAGTGTAGCTGCAAAGTGCTCACGGCGTGTCTTTGGGTGTGTATGCACTGTGTGTACTTTGTACGGCCAGCGCGGCGTTTGTACGCAAAGTGCGTACATGGTACGGGGCTTCGTGCGCTAACGGTGTCATAAGTACGTAGGCTAAGGTTAGATCACAGCGGCCACAGCGGCTCAATTTTAAAGTGTATTTAATGTGTTTTTAAAGTGTTGCTTTTAGTCCTGTATGTAAATCGACGTTAACAATTGGGAGCTCATCCGGTTTTCACATGCTCACAGGCTAGCAGGTCATAGCAGACATAATCTATCAGCAAAGGGTGGAAAGTTATCTACGTAACCTTTTCCTGGTTGCTGGATGTTCAAAAAACCCTATTTGTGTGCTATTAGATTGCGTCTGCTCTGTCTGGTCTGCAGAGGTGCTGATAGAACCCGTAGGTAAACAGGAAAAAAGCTATTTAAAAATCGGTGTAATTTTTTTTGGTGCCAAAAGCGTACACAAAGGGCACCGATACTTTGCATACTCTCTCACATATTGTTGCAAAACAAAGTTCAAATAAGTCATATTGTGTTTGATTCAGATTGGATTGTTTATCTGTTAAGTAGATTTAAAAGTACAGTTAAAAGTTGCTGCATAGCCTTGATATAGTTTTAAAAAACAAACAAACTCAGGCCTAAAGTAACTTCTGGTGCTTGTATAATTTGTGATTTCTTTGTGACAAAGGAGCCGCATGGTAACATAGTAACATAGTAACATAGTATCTAAGGTTGAAAAAAGACAATTGTCCATCGGGTTCAACCTATTTGTGGTCTCCTATGCACGATTATTTTGTATAAAATTTTGACTGAAGTTGCTGACTGCCGTTCCGATTAACCCCTCTTTTTTATAATAACCATAGTGCGTGACTATGCCCCGTAACCCTGGATATCCTTATCCATTAGGAATTTATCTAACCCATTCTTAAAGGTGTTGACTGAGTTGGCCATTACAACTCCCTCAGGCAGGGAATTCCAAACACGTATCGTCCTTACCATAAAAAAGCCTTTACGCCGTATTGTGTGGAATCTCCTCTCCTCTAACCTGAGCGAGTGTCCACGAGTTCTCTGTGTTGATCTAACCAAAAACAGGTCCTGCGCAAGATCTGTATATTGTCCTCTTATATATTTGTAAATGTTGATCATGTCCCCACTTAATCTCCTCTTTTCCAGTGTAAACATGCCTAGTCTTGCAAGCCTTTCCTCATATTCCAGCGTCTCCATACCCTTAATTAGTTTGGTCGCCCGCCTTTGTACCTTTTCTAGCTCCAGGATATCCTTTTTGTAGTAAGGTGCCCAGAATTGTACACAGTATTCAAGGTGTGGCCTCACAAGTGATTTATATAACGGGAGTATAATACTCTCGTCCCTAGCATCAATTCCCCGTTTTATGCATGCTAATATCTTATTAGCCTTCTTTGCTGCAGTCCTACTTTGGGTACTACTGCTTAGTTTGCTATCTATGAGGACACCTAAGTCCTTTTCCAGTACAGAATCCCCTAATTTTACCCCATTTAGTAGGTAGGTGTTATTTTTGTTCTTGTTACCACAGTGCATTACCTTACACTTGTCTGTATTGAAGCGCATTCTCCATTTCGCTGCCCAAGCTTCTAATTTAACTAAGTCATTCTGAAGCGACTCAGCATCCCCCTCCGCATTTATAACTTTACACAATTTGGTATCATCTGCAAAAATTGACACCATGCTCTCTAGACCTTCTGTTAGGTCGTTAATGAAAATATTGAACAATAGCGGTCCTAATACTGAGCCTTGCGGCACACCACTTAGCACTTCAGTCCAAGTTGAAAAAGATCAATTAACCACAACGCGCTGCTCCCTATTATCTAACCAGTTTTTGACCCAAGTGCATATTGTGCTTCCTAGCCCTGATTCTTGTAGCTTGTAGATAAGTCTCATGTGTGGTACAATATCGAACGCTTTGGCAAAATCTAAAAAGATTACATCCACCTCTTTACCCTGATCTAGATTTGCGCTTACTGTTTCATAAAAGCCAAGTAAGTTGGTTTGACAGGATCTGTCCTTCATAAACCCATGTTGATTCCTTTTAATGACCTTATTGACTTCAAGGAACTTCTGAATACTATCTCTTAGAATACCTTCCAATACTTTCCCCACTATAGATGTAAGACTAACTGGTCTATAATTACCTGGTTCAGCTTTACTTCCCTTTTTGAATATAGCCACTACTTCCGCTATATGCCAGTCTTTGGGAACCATACCTGATGGTTTGTCCTCCATTTTGGCCTAACCACATGGCCTGTCCACCATCTTGTGTAAACCTCATGGATGTGGAAGGGGGAGGAGCAGTGACCATTTTAGGAAGGTCACTTTCTAAATAGCTGATTTTCAGTGTGCTCAGAACAATCAGTTTCTTTTGTCACATTCATAGCACCATTTATGAGTTACCAATGCATTTATTTAACTCATGCCATAGTCAATTACAAATAATTTCAATTGGGCCTAGTGAGAGTAAATGGTGAGATAAGTGTTTTTTTCCTTCTTGTCTGTGCGTAATTACCATTACAACAAGTGGGGGGTTGTACACAGATAGAAAAAGGAAAGAGAGGTTTTGTTTTTTTCCTCTTTCCTTCCAAGACCTGCAGAGTCTGCTTACTAGGGAGTATAGCCATTGAAATGCAAATTAACCTGTGTAACTACTTTTTTAGTAGTGAAAAACAAATATCTTTGATATGCAAATTAGAGGTAAGGTGTCTCATAGAATGCCAGTGATGATACATATATATAATATTATTATAATTATGTGTATATTTATATCAGTGTATGTTCTGCAAGATAGCTATCCAATCTGAATCATATCATTTACATTATAGATTATTGCAGTCATTATAGATCGGTGTGAAATCGGATACATTTGTTTGCTATACAGATAAATTTGAAATAAAAGTATTTAAGGAAGTAAGTGTAAAGACACAAACGCAGGTCTGGCCCAGTCATAAAGGGTTACACAGAACAAGTTGTGTCTAGTGGGCAATAGTAGTTTTTATAGCTCACGTTTATTAAAGTTGTGTGATTTGTTTTATTTTGGACGCACGTTTTGTACATGTGGCTCGGACAAAGTACAGGACAGTGCACGCAGTGTAAAAGGCATGCACGGTCGCGTGTTTATGCAAAGTGCATAAGAGTGCGGACACTAGGTACAAATCACACGATAGTTTCGTTAAATTAAAAGGTGGGATAGTAGCCATGCTACAATAGCACTTAACTCTCCGGTTTCAAAAGCAGATTGGTATAAGACTTTTGTTTAAACTGTACTGCCTCTGGGGGAAAAGCTGCTGATCAGAACGAGTGGAAATTTTCTGTACAGAAAAACAAAGTGTATTTGAGTGAGTGAAAGTAGGAGTGAACGTATTGAACCCTGTGAATTCGGGATCCCGTCGTTCGGTACACCAAGTGAGTGGAGGCTTGGCGGTGTGAGGTGGCTGACTCACGTTATTATAGGTTTTGGAATACGTAAGTCAAAAGGAGACTTACACAGGAGCGTGGGAGGGAATTGTGAAATTTGACCCATATAGTTTTTTTTATATGCTCCGGCTGAGGTTTCGCAGCTTGTGATTCGATTCCAGTGGTCGTAGGGCGGATAGGTAACAAGTACTTATACGCTGTGCAATTGGACCGCATGTTTGTGGGTGCGATACATAGCGCAACTTGATACCCCTTTACGAGCTTTTGCGTAAAATCACGGTATCATTATTGCTGTATAGAGCATACGCAAGCGTGATTTGTGTACAAGTGCATAAGGGAGTTTTCGCTGGTCTCTCTCAGGAAAATCTCCAACGGCAGCTATTTACTGGAAAAGGTAAGTCACTCCTAAAAACTTCCAGTAAATATAGGTCACTTAGGGGACCTAAGTTGGGTACATTGCCTTCCGCTATCAACAGTGTATCGCAGTACCGGCCAACGTGGGCGGGAGTGGGTGAAAGCGCTCTAAGAACTTTCACCGTCTGCTTATATTGAGTATTTTGGTGTTTGTGGGAAAAGGCCCACAATTATGGGAGCCAGTTGCTCAACTAGGAGACGTATGGTAGCCAGGGTTCAGGCAGGAGAGTCGCGGCCCAAGGGGTGTGCGAGGTTTATAATGTGTGGGAAATATGGTCCACACGCTGAAGTTTATTGTGATGAATGGGTACATATGACTGACAAAGATAGGGTATCATTCCCTAGGGTGGGCAGCTTTGAACCAGAGGTACTGCAGAATGTAGGTAGTAAAATATGTCTGATTAAATCCAGAAAACAAAGGATCAGACATAACGATTGTTTAAACCTGTGGCAACAAGAGGGGGAGGTGCAAAGGGAACAAACTCGCAAAGCAAGTTCCAAACCTAGCAGGAATGAGGGCACAGACACACCATTATCGACACAGGTCGAGAGGGAAGAGATGGCTACAGTCAATGGTATATCTGTAAATGATAGTAGAATGCAAGAGAAATGTATTAACCCTAATTTTTGCAAGTTGTATCCTGTTTTGAAGTCTCTCCAAGGTTATTGGTCACAGGAAGATGAAAGACCCAGCCAAATCGCAGCTCTCATTCAGGCAGTCACCTTGCAGGAAACTCAGGTGGGGCCTGTCCAACCAGTAAGAGCAGTAACAGTATCCCCCATTGAAAAGACTGATGAGATCTCAGACATCGGTAAGTGTGAGACTGTTCATTACACAGAGACATTAACACCTCGCAGTGAGCAGGTTAGGAATAGAATGGTAGGATAACATCCTGTCTTGGAAATAGTAACTCCCAATGGGGGAACCGATAGTCAGGGAGTAATCCTCACGAATAATTCTTTCTCTAGCAGAAATGGCCCCTGATTAATTTAACAGGAATTTTCTTAGATACGGTATACATATAGCGTGCTCCCGCCCAGGAAGTGCAAAGTATGTTAGTCACCCACAAAGACTAATGTTGCATTTTACTGTTCTAGATTCATGTCCATCACAGGTAGAGGAAATTATCTCACAGATACCGGATTCCCTATGAACTTAGGATGGACAGGACACTGGATTGATGGCTGGGATAGTCCCAGTAGAGATCTGACACATATATTTTTTTTTTTAGGGGTATAGACCTAGTAGAAAAGTAATTCCCCGTAGTGCCCAATTCAGTTGTCAAATTTTATATAATCCTCTTTGCCTCTACAAACTTATCTGTTACTAACCTCTATGTGATTTTTCTTCAAAGTTTCCTCCTCATCTCTTATGTTCACCGACAGGAGGGTACAATACATGGACCCGATTACAGTTCAAACGCCACATGCCTACTCGGGCATTCAGAGTTCTGCCCAAATCCAGTATATCTCACCAGCATAAGGACGCCAGTATAAATGCAGTGTGCCTGGTCATGCACAAAGGGTGGAGAATGAGAATACTGGTGAAAGGAGACTGTGTCCAGACACCGATATGCATGATAGTGTGACAGCCTGTTGGTGAAGGCCAAACCTGACATTTTCTTTTTTATTTACTATTATTCCCCTCTTTTCTCTCATCCAGAGACGGTTTACTTTACACAACTGATAACACACAACAGTAAAAATTGAAATGCAAAATTTGTGTTCCCTACAGGAAAAGGCGGTCTGGAGGTCAAAGGGGTATGGCCTGGAGTCCTCAGGACTTTGTACAGGTGGATACGGTTAGCCGGTGGCCCCCAGAGCATATCTTCCAAGTCTAGCTGAGGCGGCACACGGTCTGACTCATCTGGGCAAAGAGGGTATGTGCAAGCTTGTAAGAGCCTACTGGTGTGCGCCAGGATTCTCTTCTTATGCAGGTAAGAGAGCAATGACATGTTTTACTTGCTTGAGAAAGAATATTGGTAAGACAATACCAACAGAGCCATCCCATATCCCTCCTATAGATGGACCTTTTCAGGTAATACAAATCGACTTCATACAGTTACCACCCTGTAGGAATTTGAAATATGTGTTAGTATGTATTGATGTATTTTCCAACTGGGTAAAGCGTTCCCTGCTGCCACAAATACTGCTACGTTCACTACAAAGAAAATTGTGCAGGAATTTGAGGGTAGATATGGTATCTCTAGAATTATTGAAAGTGATAGGGGTACCCATTTTACAGGTGAAGTCTTTCAGGTCATGTACAAACTGATGGGAATTAATAGCAAGCTGCATACTCCGTACCGGCCACAGGCGAGTGCAAAGGTAGAGAGAGTGAACAGCGCTATTAAGAACAAGCTGAGCAAAGTGATGTCTGAAACTGGATTGCTGTGGCCAGAAGCTTTGCCACTAGTGTTGTACAGCATCAGAACCACTCCCAGGTCTCCACTTAACTTATCACCCTTTGAAATTCTTTTTGGTCGACAACCTCATGTAATGATAGACCCCAGGATGATTTGAAATGCAATAATGAAGTGACTGTAAAATATTTGGTTGGGATGAGCCAGCAGCTGAGAAATCAACAAAGAAATCTAAAGCTGGTGATTTCTGACCTACCGGACAGTAATTGTCATGACATTGAGCCTGGGGATTATGTGATGATTCGAAATTTCTTACGCTCAGGCTGCCTCATTGACAGGTGGGAAGGACCATATCAAGTCTTGTTAACCAGCACTACAGCATTAAAGGTCGCCGAAAGAGAGACTTGGGTCCACTCGTCCCACTGCAAGAAGGTCGCTGACCCGGAGAGAACTCGTGACAAAGTAGTTTGGTAATTGTGTGTTCCAAGTGAACTGTGTGTTCACTAGAGTGTTTGTTCCGGGAAAGTTGAGAGGCAGGACTGTTGAACGGCACCTGAGCACGGAGAGCAACAAGATCTAGGACGGTTGTTGCACCATTTTCTTTTTTCACCCCCCCCCCCCCCCTGCATTTTCTTTCCTTTTCTCCTCCTTATTTCCTTCTTTCCCCTAACGAAATGGATCTATCACAAGAGACTGC
Organism: Pseudophryne corroboree; assembly: GCF_028390025.1. Lineage (NCBI taxonomy): Eukaryota > Metazoa > Chordata > Amphibia > Anura > Myobatrachidae > Pseudophryne > Pseudophryne corroboree. The sequence goes on from NC_086455.1 coordinate 110,889,688, forward strand.
GTTTCGGGTTCTGTTAGTAATTCTGTTTTTGATCAGGACAATTTGTTTTGGTGAGGGTCCCAGAGAGGTCGAGCAGGGATCTGAAATGGGTTCTGATGGTGAGTACGAATTTGTAGGATCTCAGGAGCAGCACATCACTCGAGTAAAGGCTGGTATCAGTAAGCGCTCTGGTAGTCATGGAGCTCGGAGGCAATGTGAAGGGTTATTGTCTGAGGAATATTGTATTTGTAGGAATTGTGAGAACATAGTCGAAGACGGGTGCATCCAGAGATGTCAGTCCAACATTAATATCGACATGGACCGACATCCGTTGAGTGATTACCACTCATTAGTGGGTAAGGTCTTAAACCAGACAGAATGTTGGGTGTGCTCACAGGTACCTTAAGGTCAGAGTAAGTCAGGATTAGTACCATACCCTTTAGCAATAGATGAGGTACTCGAATTACGGGGTGGGAGACCGGTGGACAAGAAATTCAATATATCTAGGCCCCCTAGTTTGAAGCTCCACCAGTATCATGTAGACAGGTCCTTATTGTATCTAGAAAGGCTGTTAGAAGGACTGCCGCGCCCCCGAGAGCTGCAGTGGTGATATCTACAGGGAGTCACTCAACTCCCTAACACATGGATATACACAAAAAATTAAGAGATCACGTCTGCGCTCGTCGAGATAAAAAATGATGAAGGTGAAGTTAAATGTACACAGTATCTAAAAGATAGTTTTTAAATGTGTCACGTGATGTCATAAAAACGTGTGGACCTTTTTTTCTGTGATTTGGGTAAATCACTGTTCTTGGTCACGTCCACTACGGGGTATATTTCTCCTTAGAGGTGTCCCAAATCGTTGTTCTCCGGGTTTTCTCCTGTATATGTGTCCGAGGTATCGGGATAGTTCTTATCCTCAATAATTGGAGACAAAGAGACAGGAAAAAAAGGCCGCTGATAGTATAGTAGACGTATTGAAAAGGTGGAGGTGTCTTAGTATGAAATCTTTAACAAGATAGTGACTGCTGATTGCGTACCAGTACTCACGTGAAAGACGTGATGTACCCCTCGCGTAAAGGTATCTTTAGTGTTCTTATGGTTTTCTCCTCCTTCTCCAGACAGGATCCCTTATGGTTCTTGTCCTCGGGAGTGGAAAAGGAACAGTTGATATTGTAGTGAGTTGGAGTGTATAAATGCTAGAAGGCAATTCACTCTTCTAAATTCAAGATTTACAATGGGGGAGTGCGTACCGTACTCACATCCATAATGGGGTGTGAAAAACACATAAAGGTATCTTTAGCTTGATATGTTGTCGTACACGGTCACACTCATGCAAGTTAGGTGGATAAGAGAAAAATTGGGCGTACCCGACTCACACTGCACAATGAGAGCACTTGTGTATAAAGGTATCTTTAAGTGGTCCTGCAGGTTCTAGATGCTCCTTATTCTCGGGTCCGTTCCTCTCGTATAATACATGAAGAGAAACGAAGCATAGTGTCATGGGGTGACACGTAAAAATGATTTATTGTACAAATTTTTTTTTAAAACAATATAAAACAGCCAATGGACTCCAGGTAAGAGAGGGGGGTATACACGAGTGAAAAGATGTAAATATCCGGATTGTTCTCACCTTAGTAGATACCGTCCCAAATCAGTCCCTGGTGGTCCTGGCCCTCACACCAACGCGTTTCGACTGAAGAAGTCTTTTTCAAGGTGTGTACTGAGGGCACTGGTACCATTATTTATACCCCCTAACAGGAAGTCATGTGGTGGGGGTGTGGTTCCCAAATATTTCACCATCTGATCCAACTCTACACCTTCCGCCATCCATATTATCAGGGAACTCATTGTACCCCACTTTCATTCTCGGATGGAGTTAAGGCGGCATACCTATAATATCTCAGCCCCATGGTTATTATCATATTAGTTCATGCGCCTTTACCCTCATTTTTAGGACTTCATCAATTTATAAATTTTATGTTTCATAAATTACATCCTCATTGAAGGAGACATACTTTTAATAGACCCATTTGCACCATAATCTTGTTTTATACTGTTTTGTATCATCTAATTCTTGCTATATATCTGCAACCTAATTTAATGGATTGTACTCCTCTTCCTTAGCAAAACGTCTGCAGCACCGCCCGTCACTTCCGGGTTCGCATGCGTTCCATCCTTAATATGTGGAACGCACCTCTCCCTGCACCTTCCTGCCCCAGATGGAACGCATGACCGTGACTTCCGGTGCATGCGCTCCACCACTTCATTTTTCAGCAAGCGCAAACGCTAACCGGAAGTGTACGTCCACCCGTCGGTGGAACGCACGACCGTCACTTCCGGTTCATGCGTTCCACCACCGCAATCCGCCGCAATCAGCAGCGCAGCACTTCAGGACGCTGGGAATGATTCCAGTACTACCCAGCGTCCAATTTTAAACGTCCCTCCTTACTATAGTTCTTCCACTTTTAAATATAACACTCTACCATCCAGGACACCTCAATTACGTCACTTCCGGAACCACATGCGTTCCAAATACCGGAAGTGACGCGACGATATCTTTTAAACTCATTTCTTTCTGTACAAATATCAATTTTATGCTGCTTTAACAATTTTTTACTATTTAAAGTGTTTCCCCATCATGTATCTTAGAATCTATTGTATTTTTAAGTATATTATAATGCATTTGGTTATTTGGGAACCACACCCCCACCACATGACTTCCTGTTAGGGGGTATAAATAATGGTACCAGTGCCCTCAGTACACACCTTGAAAAAGACTTCTTCAGTCGAAACGCGTTGGTGTGAGGGCCAGGACCACCAGGGACTGATTTGGGACGGTATCTACTAAGGTGAGAACAATCCGGATATTTACATCTTTTCACTTGTGTATACCCCCCTCTCTTACCTGGAGTCCATTGGCTGTTTTATATTGTTTTTTTGTACAATAAATCATTTTTACGTGTCACCCCATGACACTATGCTTCGTTTCTCTTCATGTATTATACGAGAGGAACGGACCCGAGAATAAGGAGCATCTAGAACCTGCAGGACCACTTAAAGATACCTTTATACACAAGTGCTCTCATTGTGCAGTGTGAGTCGGGTACGCCCAATTTTTCTCTTATCCACCTAACTTGCGTGAGTGTGACCGTGTACGACAACATATCAAGCTAAAGATACCTTTATGTGTTTTTCACACCCCATTATGGATGTGAGTACGGTACGCACTCCCCCATTGTAAATCTTGAATTTAGAAGAGTGAATTGCCTTCTAGCATTTATACACTCCAACTCACTACAATATCAACTGTTCCTTTTCCACTCCCGAGGACAAGAACCATAAGGGATCCTGTCTGGAGAAGGAGGAGAAAACCATAAGAACACTAAAGATACCTTTACGTGAGGGGTACATCACGTCTTTCACGTGAGTACTGGTACGCAATCAGCAGTCACTATCTTGTTAAAGATTTCATACTAAGACACCTCCACCTTTTCAATACGTCTACTATACTATCAGCGGCCTTTTTTTCCTGTCTCTTTGTCTCCAATTATTGAGGATAAGAACTATCCCGATACCTCGGACACATATACAGGAGAAAACCCGGAGAACAACGATTTGGGACACCTCTAAGGAGAAATATACCCCGTAGTGGACGTGACCAAGAACAGTGATTTACCCAAATCACAGAAAAAAAGGTCCACACGTTTTTATGACATCACGTGACACATTTAAAAACTATCTTTTAGATACTGTGTACATTTAACTTCACCTTCATCATTTTTTATCTCGACGAGCGCAGACGTGATCTCTTAATTTTTTGTGTATATCCATGTGTTAGGGAGTTGAGTGACTCCCTGTAGATATCACCACTGCAGCTCTCGGGGGCGCGGCAGTCCTTCTAACAGCCTTTCTAGATTCAGTTATCCACTCATCCAGAAGGACCACTGCTGCCCCATAATATCACCATGTTCTCCCACAGAAATGTGAGGAAAGATAAATTTGATCATATATTTAATAACAAACATGATTCTGTTGAACTAGCAGATGAAGATCTAGAGAATGTCATGTCCAAATTAGAAAAAGCACTGATCAAAGAGGGAAAGATATGGTGGGAGGTAGTAGCATTAGAAAGATATCTAGCCGAGGATATTATACCCAGAGGGCTGAGAATAGATAAACTACCCACCTTTACTAACAAATCCCCTGCATTTGAAGAAGAATGGATTCGTATCATCGATTCCTGCTCCATGTCCTTAATGAGACTCATAGTCCGAGAGAGAAGTAAGGACCTAAAAGAACTAGAAACAGAAATCGAGACGCTCAGAGAAACTATAGAACCCATGGCGAATTTATCAGACTTCAAAGAGATGGAACAGGACATCGTCGAAAAAATTGCCACCAATGAAAAAGAACTTATGGAAAAGAAAAAGAAGAAATACATCAGGGATATGAACGATTTCAAGGATGGAGTACAACACCAACAAACCAAGAAGGAGAGAAACTTCTTCAAAAATAAGCCACCTCACAATAGAGTCAGATTTGAAAGAAATGAAAACTGGAGAACCCCCGAATGGAGACAGAACTGGAAGCAGATCGACCACAGAAACAGCCCACGAAGGAATTCATACAGCCAAACCTGGACACCGAGAAAAAGAGCCAGGTCTCCCAACGAACTACGGACCCATTCGAGAAGGAGAAAGTCACGAGAAGAATTACACCACCAGGATAGACACAACCAAGGACACTTCCACAATCGAACCATCAAGGATAGGTATCAACGAGAAGGTAGACCTTTTGAATACACCAGAAGACGCGATACCCCCGAAACCAGGAGAAGACCACCTAACAGACCCTACTCATACAGGAGAAATGAGGACAACGACTAAGTTTTTTTAGAGGTAAGCAGGGACCGCCAGAATACAAGACGATAACAAGGAGAGGGAGACGAGGAAAGAACTCATCCAAAAAACACCGATCCGCATACCACAAAAAGACAAAGAACATCACTTCAACTAGGACCGATGATCCCATTGAAACCGAAGAAACAGAGAGCAATAACCATGAGATCGCATTCACCAAGATCTACAATCTTAGTAATCATGTCCTCACTAAAGATGAGGAAAATGTCCTGAAGAAAGGATTGAAATACGCCCCCTCCAGTAATCTGGACAAGTTTGAGGCCTACATCGATCTACAACGATTCATAAGGAAGCTGACCTTGAAAAAATTCTTCCACGACCAGGACAACCCCACCACCTCTAATGACCAGGGCACAACCATATTCAAACCAAAGTCAACTTTTTTTCCCACCTTCAAGAAGGGGTGCTTCATTGAGAGTTTTGAACGTATTGTTAAAGATGAACTTGAAAACACCACATTCAAAAATACTACTAAAGCCAATATGACCAAAAGAGAAAGAGAGGCCTTAAAGAGCCTTCAAAACAACCATACGATTGTGATTAAACCGGCAGATAAAGGAGGTGCAGTGGTCATCCAAAACGTAGAGGAATATAAGAAGGAAATCGAGAGACAATTGAACGATGGTAGGACATACAAGAAACTCAGAGGGAACCCATCTGAAGCAACGACCAAAAGAATGACAGATCTACTGACTAAATATGAACGCAAAAAAGTTATCACTGAGAAAGAACGGGACTTTATCATCATTCCACACCCGTCTTTACCAGTCATTTACACCCTCCCCAAAATTCACAAAGACAATATACATCCACCGGGTCGACCGATAGTTGCTGGCACAGAATCAATCACCTCGAATTTATCTCAGTACATTGACCACATTTTACAGCCTCTTGCACAAAATACCAGATCCTACCTCAAAGACTCCACAGCAGTCCTGCAGGAACTTAAACTCATCAGTTGGACACCAGAATTCATTCTTGTCACAGCAGACGTCACCTCTCTTTATACGGCCATTAGTCATCAACACGGCTTGGAAGCAACATCGCATTTTTTAGAAGCAAACTCCATGGACCATGATCGAAAGACCTTTGTCTTGGAAAGTATTGAATTTATCCTAACCAATAACTTCTTCTGGTTTGACAACTCATTCTACCTCCAACTACACGGCACAGCAATGGGCACCAGGTTCGCCCCTAGTTATGCCAACCTCTTCATGGCTCATTGGGAAGAAAAATCAGTCTTCAGTGACCATGAATTCGGGGCGAACCTGGTGCTATGGAAACGTTATATAGATGATATCCTCTTCATTTGGAGGGGGGATCCAACTCGGCTGGACGTCTTCTGCGACCTTTTGAATACTAACAACAGAAATATAAAGCTCACATACCAGAAGAGCACTGAATCCGTGAATTTTCTCGACTTATCCATATTTATAGAAGAAGGCGTGATACATACCAAAACATACACTAAACCTACGGATTGTAATTCATTTATTCCGATAAACAGCAATCACCATCCCAATTGGCTATCATCAGTACCTGGAAGCCAGTTTCATAGGATAAGAAAGAACTGCTCCAAACTACAGGACTACCACAATCAAGGCACCACAATGAAAAATCAATTTCAAAAAAAGGGGTACGGAACCAAACTACTGGATGCGCCATATGAAAAATACCAGCAAGCCAACAGGGAACTGATGATTCAACCAACTACATCTACGGAAGACCGGAGACGGAGAAATGACGCTAATACTGTAACCTTCATCACTAAATTTAGCAGCCAATATAAGGGGCTGGAACATATCATAAGGAAAAATTGGGGACTATTACTTCAGGATCCCACACTCCAACAATATATATCGGAAAAACCTAGATTTACATACCGAAAAGCCAACAACTTACGCAAACATCTCGTAAAAAGTGCACTGGAAATCCCCAAGAGAACCACCACTATTAAGAGCAAAGGCTTCTATAGGTGCGGCCAGTGCCAAATGTGCCGCAACTGCAAAAGCAGCATATCTACCATAACCAGCTACACGTCTACCAGCAACCAGAAAAAATACGACATTAAAGAATTTATTACGTGCGACAGCAAAAATGTCGTATACCTAGTACAATGCAAGTGCAACAAACAGTACGTAGGAAGAACGACAAGAAAATTGAGGGAAAGAATGAGCGAGCACCTGAGGAACATCAAGAAGGGCCTCCCCACCCATGGAATCTCGGCCCATTTTAAAGAGGAACATGACTGTAAACCATCAGAGATAACATTGTTCTGTGGCATTCAAGCAGTGGCAGGAAACTGGAGAAAGGGAAATACAGAAGAAAGACTTGCCCAAACTGAAATGCGGAGCATCTTCAATCTAGGTACCTTGAAACCTAAAGGCCTCAACCTGGAATTTGAGACCAAATGGTTTCTTTAAGTACCCGGGACCACCCCTTAAACCATCAAATTTCACCATCTGATCCAACTCTACACCTTCCGCCATCCATATTATCAGGGAACTCATTGTACCCCACTTTCATTCTCGGATGGAGTTAAGGCGGCATACCTATAATATCTCAGCCCCATGGTTATTATCATATTAGTTCATGCGCCTTTACCCTCATTTTTAGGACTTCATCAATTTATAAATTTTATGTTTCATAAATTACATCCTCATTGAAGGAGACATACTTTTAATAGACCCATTTGCACCATAATCTTGTTTTATACTGTTTTGTATCATCTAATTCTTGCTATATATCTGCAACCTAATTTAATGGATTGTACTCCTCTTCCTTAGCAAAATGTCTGCAGCACCGCCCGTCACTTCCGGGTTCGCATGCGTTCCATCCTTAATATGTGGAACGCACCTCTCCCTGCACCTTCCTGCCCCAGATGGAACGCATGACCGTGACTTCCGGTGCATGCGCTCCACCACTTCATTTTTCAGCAAGCGCAAACGCTAACCGGAAGTGTACGTCCACCCGTCGGTGGAACGCACGACCGTCACTTCCGGTTCATGCGTTCCACCACCGCAATCCGCCGCAATCAGCAGCGCAGCACTTCAGGACGCTGGGAATGATTCCAGTACTACCCAGCGTCCAATTTTAAACGTCCCTCCTTACTATAGTTCTTCCACTTTTAAATATAACACTCTACCATCCAGGACACCTCAATTACGTCACTTCCGGAACCACATGCGTTCCAAATACCGGAAGTGACGCGACGATATCTTTTAAACTCATTTCTTTCTGTACAAATATCAATTTTATGCTGCTTTAACAATTTTTTACTATTTAAAGTGTTTCCCCATCATGTATCTTAGAATCTATTGTATTTTTAAGTATATTATAATGCATTTGGTTATTTGGGAACCACACCCCCACCACATGACTTCCTGTTAGGGGGTATAAATAATGGTAACAGTGCCCTCAGTACACACCTTGAAAAGACTTCTTCAGTCGAAACGCGTTGGTGTGAGGGCCAGGACCACCAGGGACTGATTTGGGACGGTATCTACTAAGGTGAGAACAATCCGGATATTTACATCTTTTCACTCGTGTATACCCCCCTCTCTTACCTGGAGTCCATTGGCTGTTTTATATTGTTTTAAAAAAAATTTTGTACAATAAATCATTTTTACGTGTCACCCCATGACACTATGCTTCGTTTCTCTTCATGTATTATACGAGAGGAACGGACCCGAGAATAAGGAGCATCTAGAACCTGCAGGACCACTTAAAGATACCTTTATACACAAGTGCTCTCATTGTGCAGTGTGAGTCGGGTACGCCCAATTTTTCTCTTATCCACCTAACTTGCGTGAGTGTGACCGTGTACGACAACATATCAAGCTAAAGATACCTTTATGTGTTTTTCACACCCCATTATGGATGTGAGTACGGTAAGCACTCCCCCATTGTAAATCTTGAATTTAGAAGAGTGAATTGCCTTCTAGCATTTATACACTCCAGCTCACTACAATATCAACTGTTCCTTTTCCACTCCCGAGGACAAGAACCATAAGGGATCCTGTCTGGAGAAGGAGGAGAAAACCATAAGAACACTAAAGATACCTTTACGCGAGGGGTACATCACGTCTTTCACGTGAGTACTGGTACGCAATCAGCAGTCACTATCTTGTTAAAGATTTCATACTAAGACACCTCCACCTTTTCAATACGTCTACTATACTATCAGCGGCCTTTTTTTCCTGTCTCTTTGTCTCCAATTATTGAGGATAAGAACTATCCCGATACCTCGGACACATATACAGGAGAAAACCCGGAGAACAACGATTTGGGACACCTCTAAGGAGAAATATACCCCGTAGTGGACGTGACTAAGAACAGTGATTTACCCAAATCACAGAAAAAAAGGTCCACACGTTTTTATGACATCACGTGACACATTTAAAAACTATCTTTTAGATACTGTGTACATTTAACTTCACCTTCATCATTTTTTATCTCGACGAGCGCAGACGTGATCTCTTAATTTTTTGTGTAGGTCCTTATTGTGTTTTAATATTTCCAATTACCGAAAACCAGGAAATTGGGAAGTGACGTGGAATAACCAGATAATGACCTTTTCACACAGAGCTGATCAGATACCTATTGACTCTGAACTTGTACGCCAGATAGCCAACAGTGGGAGGTATTTTTGGTATAGGTATACATGTGGAGACCATGTGGGTTGGAAAGTATCATCAGGGTATTGTGCCCATATCATCCAGCCTGATACTTGTACTGAGCAAATGAGAGAACTAGGGATTGCTTTCTTTACATGGAAAGTTTGCAATATGGTGATGTTACATTTTGTCCCCTATGTACTCCCAGATGATGCCTATTTCATATGTGGGAGGAAAGCGTACAAGTGGCTTGCCCCGAGCTCTGAGGGATTGTGTTATATTGGGAGAGTACTACCGGAGGTCATGACCATAACCCACGACAAAATGAAAGACGTTAACCGCAGTGCTCAGACTCCTTATACTCATACTCACTATGAACACATCATCAAGAGACACCTCATAGATAGGGCAGAGCACGCAGCCTCTGATTTGATCCACAAATCCACCGGGATTCAGTTCCTTCTCGCATTAGACATCCCCCGTACTGCCAGAGGAACTATAAATTATAGGTATATCCATGCGCTAGCGAGCTTGATAGATAATGTCACTGAAATGTATGATGACACCTTCAGGTATACGGGAAAGGAGTTACAAGCCTACAAGAAGGAACTGATCCAGCACAGGATGGTCCTTAATTATGTCACAGCTGTGACAGGTGGGTACTGTGTTACTCTGGCAACTCAATATGGTGTGAAGTGCTGTACATATATTACGAACAGCACTGATGACCCCACGGAGATCATCGATCAGAAGATGGACGATATCTTGCAGAGGGAGTTTAGGAGGAAGCACAACCTTACCTTAGCGACTGTGGGTAATGAACTGACCGGCTGGGTCTCATGGTTGAACCCACACAAATGGTTCTCAGGTTTAGGAGAGTGGGCTCAAAATGTAATTATGAGTGTGGGGAAGTTTCTCCTTTGTATCCTGGGAGTCATCATAATTATTGGTTTGATATTTAGGTGTATTCAAATGCTAACGTGGCGCAAGCGCAGCACAAATTTGATGAGTCTAAGGAGTGAGGGCGCTGTTACAGCAGCAGATTTGATTTATGATCCATCCATAGAGACAGCGTTATGATAACGATTGAAAATGAATTTCATGGCCTGTTTCTTTCACCTGTTTTTCTTTGTCTCCGCCTCTGCCCAGATACATACAACCGGAAAAGACGTCAACCCTACCCAAAATGTTTATGTGAATGTATTTTTTTTATATATATATATATATATGTGGCTTATCTTCATCTCTGCAATCTCCAGTTAATGGCACACATAGTCGACAGGTGATAGCCACATATACTAGCACGCACATATGTTCCCCCTCCATGTATCATCAACTAAATGTGCACCCCATTTGTTGGAATAAGTAGCCGAAAAGAGCTCGGTAGTGTTTGTTTGCCCAGTTACAGACCCTTAATACAGGATGAGAAAGATTTAATGTATACTTCGCAATACCTCGAAGCTTAATTAGAACATATACGGCACGATGATACATGCCCTTCAGACATGGATTCATACATACATGGTTTTTACTATCCCACTAGGTCATACATTTCCCACCTGCAACTCTCCTCCGATTATCCAAGCTTCTGTATATATATATATATATAAACAAGCAAGGAAAGCTGCGGCACTCAGAAACTTCATGCAAAATTCTTAGTGTATTAAAACAAGCATCTGAAATCCAACGTTTCGGGGTTGGCACACCCCTTTGTCAAGGAGAAACAGCAATGAAGTGGAAAGAAAGAGAACTTACCTAAATACCCAGAAGAGGCCCGCCATGTGAAAAGCGCCGCCTCTGGCTCCGTTCTCGGCGCCTGGGGCCGGCCCACACCGTGTGCGTCATCAATGACAGAGAGACTGGTCGTCATGGTAACCACGACGCCAGGCACGTCTGTTAGCTGACGTGTAGTAAACAAAGTGAAGAGCGTGGTTCCCTTGTTAGAAGACTCAGGGATCAGAGAAACGAGAATTTGTGACATGACAGACATGGGGAAATCCTGCACGTCGGTTTTAAAACTGATGATGCTGCATGTTATACATCTCGGCGAAATGCCTGTTACAGATGTGTAGGTGCCGCGTCTCCGTACTAACGGACCCCTAGTTGGAACTGGATTGCTGTGTGAAGATCAAACTGTGGTCTTGCAATAGAGTAGAGGGCTACCAAGATCCCAGATGATCAGAGCCAGTAGAATCATCAGTGACCGGTCATCGGTGGAAGCAACACTGGATGACATGATCCAGAAATTCGTTGCCAGAGGGTACAACATGGACCAGTTAGTCCAACAGAAGATGGAGGTGTTATTGATGCCCAGAAGGGACTTATTGTTGAACCAAACTAAAACCAAGGAGGCATCAATTCCGTTTGTAAGCCGACACAACACAGTCAGTACGGTCTTACCAAGAGCAGTGAGAGCCTGATGGCCGGTGATCTCCACTGACGAGAGCCTCCCAGGTTTAGCCCATAAACGCCCTCTTATGTGTTTCACCCGGGGCAAAAGCATCAGAGACCAAGTGGTCCATGCCGACATCACGGACTTTCACCCAGAAGTCAAAGAATCTAGCAGCTTTCTCAAGCGGCCTCCGGGTTGCTACAAGTGCCCCAAGTGCACTACGTGCTCACACATGATCACTGGCACGTCCTTTAAACACCCCCATCTGGATCGCACTTACAAAATTAATCATGTGTTAACATGCACGTCGACACACATAGTATATATTATCAGTTGCCCCTGCAACTTAATCTATGTGGGCAAATCGATTAGGTCATTAAGAGAGAGGATGGCCCTCCACCGGTCGGCCATAAAGCAGGCAACCAGTGGTAAGGGCCCCGTTCAACCAGTGGCGAAGCAGTTTTTGGAAAAAGGACATACACTAAATGATCTGAGACAGATGGTGATTGATCACTTCCCCAAGAACCGAAGAGGGGGAGACAGAGATGGACTCCTTTTGAAGCTAGAAGCCAGGTGGATCTACCGGCTGAACACCATTAACCCCCACGGTCTTAATGAGATCATGCCGTGGAATGTTTTCCTTTAGGGATATCCCGGTGGCATCCTCTGCGTCACGATGGCGAGCAGTGACTTCACACAAATGGGACTTGCTATAGTCGCTTAATTTATAGTTTACTGTCAACTTGACTCCCCGACTCTGCATGCTGCATATTAATACATGTTCTATATCCCTGATACCTTATTCTTTAGGATCTCCTGCCGTCGGAGCTTCAACTTATTAACACAGAGCTCCAGCCCCCGACATGGAACACACACAGTATAACTGTATAAGTGGCACCAATTTATCTCATAACACACGTACACATACAAAAATGATTCACTTAGTTCCACACATGAGTCATTCCCCGCTTCCCCGAATTCAAGTAACCCAGGGGAGCCTAAGTTCTTACAACAAACAGGTTCTTGTCACTTTAACCAACACACACCTATCACTCATTGCTGACACCCACAGTCACTTTAAATCACTCCTGGTGTGGGTAACCAGTTCATGCTCTACACCAGCACACATTCTATTGCAAGACCACAGTTTGATCTTCACACAGCAATCCAGTTCCAACTAGGGGTCCGTTAGTACGGAGACGCGGCACCTACACATCTGTAACAGGCATTTCGCCGAGATGTATAACATGCAGCATCATCAGTTTTAAAACCGACGTGCAGGATTTCCCCATGTCTGTCATGTCACAAATTCTCGTTTCTCTGATCCCTGAGTCTTCTAACAAGGGAACCACGCTCTTCACTTTGTTTACTACACGTCAGCTAACAGACGTGCCTGGCGTCGTGGTTACCATGACGACCCGTCTCTCTGTCATTGATGACGCACACGGTGTGCGCCGGCCCCAGGCGCCGAGAACGGAGCCAGAGGCGGCGCTTTTCACATGGCGGGCTTCTTCTGGGTATTTAGGTAAGTTCTCTTTCTTTCCACTTCATTGCTGTTTCTCCTTGACAAAGGGGTGTGCCAACCCCGAAACGTTGGATTTCAGATGCTTGTTTTAATACACTAAGAATTTTGCATGAAGTCTCTGAGTGCCGCAGCTTTCCTTGCTTGTTTACACATCACATGTTTCCTGGAGGCACCGGAGCACCTGAACATCTAAGGAGGAGTGCCGGTCCACACATTGCCCATATATATATATATATATATATATATATATAATGTATAGATATTTTTCTGTTTATTGATTAGTTAGTGGCAGTTATTGGTGACTGCCAAAGGGTGGACTGTCGATGTCGAAAAATATTGCAGTACACACATCACGTACAAACTACACACAGATGGCCTCCGTGCGCGTACATGTTCTGCCGTGCATGCGCATATTCGCAATTTGCGTATGGTCGCTCCTGCGGTCCTGCGTATTAGCACGTGGTATGAGTATTTACGGTAGTGTTTGTAGTTGCATGGAAAAGCCATAAAAACACATTATATATTAAATCCAAATAGTGCACATAAAAAAGCCATAAAAACACATTATATATTAAATCCAAATAGTGCACAATGTACACATAGTCTCCCTGCACCACACCAGCAAGTTACACTAGTTTAAATGGTATAAGAACAAAGGGATTCACCTTTTACAGGATAGGAGGGGACAGAACTAGGTTATAAGGTGGTGTTTGATATCCAGCTGTAGAGTCTATTAAGGGCAATATTCCGGTGTTGGTTTGCAGAAGATCGCACTCTCCTGCGAATAGTTATGCACAGGAGCAGAAAATAAACATTAACTGTATGTACTGTGCAACTGCACCTGGAACAGACATCGCCCACCTATTCAAACTGATCTATGACCTCTCCTGTACTGTAAATGACCATCCCTGTGTCCAATGGACAAAGATATTACAGTCTCCATTGTGTTAGGTTTTGGACAAATGTATAAAAAGCCAGCTGCAGGCCAGGTCACTATCACAGACTCTGTAGGTCATCTACCTTGATGACTGAGGACCGGACGGGAAGCGCAGGTGAAACCAAAACGTATGTACCATGGACTGGGTGTGTACGCACTGCCTGTACTTTGTACGGCCAGTGCGGCGTTTGTACACAAAGTGCGTACATGGTACGGGGCATTGTACGCTAAGGGTGTCATAAGTACGTAGGCTAAGGTTTGATCACAGCGGCCGCAGCGGCTCCATTTTAAAGTGTATTTAATGTGTTTTTAAAGTGTTGCTTTTAGTCCTGTATGTAAATCTACGTTTACATGAGGACAAGAGAGAGAGAGAGAGAGAGAGAGAGAGGTGAGGACAAGAGAGCGAGAGAGAGAGGTGAAGAGAAGAGAGAGGTGAGGACAAGAGAGAGAGAGAGAGGAGAGGATGAGAGAGCGAGAGAGAGGTGAGGACAAGAGAGAGCGAGAGAGTGAGAGAGGTGTGGACAAGAGAGAGAGAGCGAGGGAGAGGGGTGGACAAGAGAGACTACGAGGGAGAGGTGAGGACAAGACTGCTGGGACTGTCTGTGTGACGGGTCTCCTCTTCAAGCAGACAGGCAGGTTGGGTGCTTGTGGGCAGCCGTGTGTAGTACCATGCGCCGTCGCCTAACACTACTGCTCTTTCTCTGTCTTTTCTTCCCCATGGTCGCTACCAGAATGTTGTGCGCGATGATGTAGTGCCTGCACTGGCATTCTGGGAAGGTGGTAGGGAAGAGGTGAGCATCTCCAGCAGCAGCGCTGTCACAGCCACTGAGGGTGAGGAATAAATAAATAATTACATAAATACTGTATGGTGACGGGCGAGAGTACTGGTGGTGGGAGACGGCACCCTTATTATGAGATTTTTGTTAAATGTGCCAATGCAGTATGTGTATCTAGGCCTTTTCTAATATTATACTGTATATGTGTTCTGCCAATCGTGTTTTTAGTGCTCTTGTTGTTTTGCCTACATATCTGAGGCCACAGCTGCATTCAAACACATATACAATATTCTGCGAGTTGCAGGTAATAAACTGATTAATTTGCTTGTCCGTCCATTGCTGAAAATGAATATGTGAGGGAAGCACATATATTGTTTCAGATTATTCCATCTGAAGGATGTCATATGTCTCTATGAAATACCTGAAAGAGATGTTGGACTATTCAATCAGAAATTAAAAGCTCAGCACTCTTTCTTTTTTCTGTGTATATGGGCCCAAATTCTGAGTTGATCGCAGCAGCAATTTTGTTAGCAGTTGGGCAAAACCATGTGCACTGCAGGAGGGGCAGATATAACATGTGCAGTGAGAATTAGATTTGGGTGGGGTGTATTCAAACTGAAATCTAAATCGCAGTGTAAAAATAAAGCAGCCAGTATTTACCCTGCACAGAAACAAAATAACCCACCCAAATCTAACTCTCTCTGCAAATGTTATATCTGCCCCCCCTGCAGTGCACATGGTTTTGCCCAATTGCTAACAAACTTGCTGCTGCGATCAACTCAGAATTACCCCCATGGTCCCTATTGTGTGCTCCAAAATAAAATTTGTCTATCACTGTGGTGTATTGTATTTCACATGTATAAATGAGGAAGCGCAGGAATAAACACCTAATCCTTTACTTCCATTTGCTGTGTATCCAGCTATCATCAAGTTCTGCTGTCTTCAGTCACATCAGCTTAGTCTGCATTACCTTGCCAGTCTGTTTGCTGTTAACCCCAGTCTTGCCGAGTCATCCTGCTGCTACACTCCAGGTTATTACCTTGTGGTCTCCAGCCTATTGTGTGTTAGGGTCTCCTGCCCTGTGCTGCCACGTCGTCATGGCAACCGGGAGACAAGTGCTAGTGGAGTAACCTGAGCGCAGCTGATACTCCGGTTCGGGTCTTTTGCTGTGCAGTGGTTATAGGC
Organism: Pseudophryne corroboree; assembly: GCF_028390025.1. Lineage (NCBI taxonomy): Eukaryota > Metazoa > Chordata > Amphibia > Anura > Myobatrachidae > Pseudophryne > Pseudophryne corroboree. The sequence continues at coordinate 110,906,020 of NC_086455.1, forward strand.
TCTGTGCATGGCAGGGGATCCGGTGCTGGTTTTTGTGCTCACAGTCTGTGAGGTCTGAGTGGGGCGTGGACAGCACCTGCTTTATAAGGCCTCTTTTCAGGGTAAGCAGATGCTGCTGAATCTCTGTTGGTTAGTCAGTTCATGAAAGTTAGCCAGTACTGTGTAGCTTTGTATTTGTTTGTTGCTTACTGCAAATAGGCCTGGGAATTTGGTATTACACTCTGCCAATCCAGACCTAGCAGTAAGACTGGAGTCAGTCGTTTAGCTTGCTGGGGTTCTGTTATTACTCTGTGAACTTAGCAAGTTTGCGGCTGTATTCTAACACTTGCCTGTCTAATCCTGTCTCACTGTGCTAGGTGTCAGGGGTCAGTTTAGTGGCAGTAAGCTTAAACCTGTGCACTGCAAGTGAGAATCAGGATTGTGGAGGCTCTCCTTGTGTCTATCATTCCATCTCTGACCAAGGAGTTTACTGCCACACCCGTTGGTAACCCTTTAGGGTTTTGCTGTTGCCCTTAGCAACAGCATTTCGGGTTCTCTACGTATTAAAACACAACATCTTGCTTTTTACATCTGAGCAGTTCTAATACAAGGGAGATACCCAGTTCCTTAGCCTCTGGGCTTCTCTGTTCACTGTGTGTGTATTTTGTTACCCTATCACCTTCTGTGTACGTTATGTCATATTCCCCAGTTTGTCTGTGAGTCCATTTGTTTTGCATAACAGTTCAAACACCAGTACATTCCTGCAGACACTGGAGTGCATAACAGTTCTGACACTAGTACTTTCCTGCAGGCACTGGTGTGCATAACATATTCAGCAGCCTAATACTCCTGTTGAAATTTTGTGGGAATATGGAGCATACCCCTCAAAATACGTTGCAACAGGTGGTCGATCAGGTGCAGGTCCTGACTCGACAATTTAATGATTTGTCCATTAAAATGCACACCTCCCAGGCTGCTGGCGGAGCTCCCGCAGCAGCAGCACCTGCAGGGGTTAAGGAGCCGAAAGTAAATCTCCCGGATCGTTTTTCTGGAGATCGCTCGCAGTTCTTTTGTTTCAAGGAGAGCTGCAAGCTATACTTCCGGCTTAGGCCTCAGTCTTCTGGGTCGGAGATTCAGCGGGTGGGCATAGTGATTTCCTTGCTACAAGGAGACCCACAGGTCTGGGCATATGGGTTGCAGCCTGACTGTCCGTCGCTTAAAAGTGTTGATGCTTTTTTTACGGCACTGGGCATGTTGTATGATGACCCTGACAAGACGGCCTCAGCCGAGGCTCAGATTTCGATCCTTAAGCAAGGGCGAAGGCCAGTTGAGGTTTACTGTACGGAGTTTCGGAGGTTGGCCCATGATACCCAGTGGAATGACCCAGCCCTGAGACACCAGTACCGAAGAGGTCTTTCTAACCAGATAAAGGACCAACTGGTACAATATCCCTTGCCTGATAGCTTGGATCAGCTCATGCAGTTATCCATCCGGGTGGATAGACGGCTGAGAGAGCGTAGGCTTGAAAGGGAGACTGAGATTTCCTTCCTTCCCAAGGGAACCTCAGACTCTGAGGAATTTTCTGAGGAGCCTATGCAGATTGGGGCTACCCGCCTCTCCTCGCGTGAGAAGACGCGGAGGAGACAGCAGGGGTTGTGTTTGTACTGTGGGAATAAAGGTCATGTGGTAGTATCATGTCCAGAAAAGCCGGAAAACTTCAGGGCCTGAGGGTGATGGGAAATATCCTGTCAGGCCAGAAGTCAGAATTTCCCAAGAAGACTTTTATCATTCTGGTGACCTTGAAGATCCTCGGTCAAACTGTCAAGACTGAGGCCTTTGTGGACAGTGGGGCCGACGGGGTTTTTATGGACCGCCAATTCGCCCTAAAACACTCTGTTCCCTTAGTACCCTTGGCATCGGAAATTGAGATTTGTGGGTTAAACGGGGAACCATTATCCCAAGGTAAAATTACCTCTTGCACTAGCCAGATTTCTTTGTTTATTGGAGCCACACACTCTGAAAAATTGTCCTTTTATGTGACTGTCTGTACTTTTGCCCCATTGGTGTTGGGGTTACCCTGGTTAAGGGCCCACAATCCTCAATTTGACTGGGTCTCTGGGGAGATTCTTAGTTGGGGTACTGATTGTTTCAGGAGTTGCTTGAGCCTTCCAGTCAGGCTCTCGCAGCTAAGTTTGCCAGGATTGCCAGGGTGTTATGCAGATTTTGCGGACGTGTTCTCCAAAAAAGTTGCAGAGGTACTACCTCCCCATCGCCCCTATGACTGTGCCATTGATTTGTTGCCAAATGCTAAGCTTCCCAAGAGCAGGTTGTACTCCCTGTCACGTCCTGAGACTCAGGCTATGGCAGAGTACATTCAGGAGAACTTGGCTAAGGGATTTATCAGACCTTCACAGTCTCCAGTTGGGTCGGGGTTCTTCTTCGTGGGTAAAAAGGACGGTTCGTTGCGACCCTGCATCGACTTCAGGGAATTGAACCGTATCACGATTAAAAACTCATACCCACTGCCTCTCATTTCGGTCTTGTTTGACCAGCTTCGTACTGCCACCATTTTTTCTAAGATTGACCTACGCGGTGCGTACAATCTAATCCGAATAAGAGAGGGGGATGAATGGAAGACTGCCTTTAATACCCACTCAGGGCATTATGAATATTTGGTGATGCCTTTTGGGCTCTGTAATGCCCCGGCAGTCTTCCAGGATTTCATGAATGATGTGCTCAGGGAATATTTGGATAGATTCTTAGTTGTATACTTAGATGACATCCTAATCTTCTCCCATTCCCTGGAGGAACATCAGAAGCATGTACGCTTAGTCCTCCAGAAACTCAGAGACCACCGGCTTGGGGCGAAGCTGGAGAAGTGCGAATTTGAAGTTCAGCAAATCGCATTTCTAGGATATATTATCTCCCCAGAAGGTTTCCAAATGGAGGGTTCCAAGGTACAGGCAGTCCTGGATTGGGTGCAGCCCACTAGTTTGAAGGCGCTTCAGCGTTTCCTGGGCTTTGCGAATTTTTATAGACGATTTATCGCTGGATTTTCGTCTATAGTGGCGCCCTTGGTGGCACTCACTAAGAAAGGGGCGGATGTTGCTCACTGGTCTTGTGAGGCTAAAGCGGCTTTTGCCCGTCTCAAAAGGGCATTTGTTTCGGCCAAGGTGCTGCGACACCCAGATCCAGAGCGTCCTTTTGTGGTGGAGGTGGATGCCTCTGAGATGGGTATTGGGGCAGTGCTTTCTCAGATGGGAGTGTCTGATAATCGCCTTCATCCCTGTGCTTACTTTTCCCGTAAATTTTCGCCTGCCGAGATGAATTATGACGTGGGTAACCGGGAATTGTTGGCTATTAAGGATGCACTCGAGGAGTGGAGACACTGGCTTGAGGGGGCTAAGTTTGTGGTCTCAATTCTCACTGACCATAAGAATCTGGCATATTTAGAGTCAGCGAAGCGTCTCAATGCCAGGCAGGCACGATGGGCTTTGTTTTTTGCTCGCTTTAATTTTTTGATAACATATCGCCCTGGGTCAAAAAACATCAAGGCTGATGCGCTCTCGCGGAGTTTTGCTCCAATCCAGGAGACCACCGAGGAGCCGTTGCCCATTGTTTCCCCATCATGTATTAAAGTGGGCATTACCCAGGACCTCTTATCATTAGTCCTTAGAGCACAGGAGCAGGCTCCTCCAGACCTTCCGGTAGGTCTTTTGTTTGTGCCTCCTAGGTTAAGACAGCGAGTGTTCCTGGAATTCCATGCCAAGAAGTCGGCAGGTCACCCGGGTATTGCCAGAACTCGGGAGTTGCTATCTAGGGCGGTGTGGTGGCCCTCGGTGGCTAAGGATGTGGATCAGTGGGTTCGGGCATGTGACATCTGTGCCCGAAATAAGACTCCTAGAGGGGTTCCTGTTGGCCCATTACATCCACTCTCTATCCCATCTAAGCCATGGACCCACATTTCAATGGATTTTGTGGTGGACTTGCCCAAATCCTCGGGGATGACAGCCATCTGGGTTGTCGTTGACAGGTTTTCGAAGATGGCGCACTTCGTTCCACTGGTTGGGCTGCCATCAGCCAGACGCCTGTCTGAATTATTTATGCTGCATGTTGTGCGTCTCCACGGGTTGCCACTTGATGTGGTCTCTGACCGCGGATCCCAGTTTGTGGCCAAATTCTGGAGGGCATTTTGTTCCGATCTCCAGATTTCTGTCAGCTTGTCGTCAGGCTACCATCCGCAGTCTAATGGGCAGACTGAAAGGGTGAACCAGTCCTTGGAGCAGTTCCTCAGGTGTTATGTCTCCAAGTGTCAGACTGACTGGGTTGCTCATCTGTCCATGGCGGAGTTTGCCTATAACAACGCGGCTCACTCTGCTACAGGGATCTCTCCCTTCCTTTGTGTGTATGGGCATCATCCTAAGGCCAATTCTTTTGACCCCCTGGACTCCATGCCTGGTGGTTCCTCTGTGGTTTCGGTCCTTAGAGGTATTTGGCGGAAAGTGAAGAAAGCCCTTGTGTCTGTGTCATTAGTGACCAAAAGGGTTTTTGATAAGCGGAAAAGACCCTGCAGCTTCAAATTAGGAGACTTCGTCTGGTTGTCTACCAAGAATTTGAAGTTGAGACAGCCATCTCATAAGTTAGGGCCCCGGTTCATCGGCCCTTATAAGATCACCAGGGTTATCAATCCGGTGGCATTTCAGTTAGATCTGCCCCGTTCTTTGGGTATCAATAAAACATTTCATTGTTCCCTTTTAAAACGGGCGATTAGTAATCCTTCTTCCAGTGGAAGACCTTCCCCTCTTCTGATACGTGGCCAGAGGGAGTTTGTTGTTGAAAGGATTCTTGACTCCAAGGTGGTTCGGGGTCGGCTGTCATTTTTGGTGCACTGGAAGGGGTAAGGCCCGGAGGAGCGGTCGTGGGTGCGCAGTTGTGATCTTCATGCCCCCAGACTGATACGCTCTTTCTTCTCGCAGTTCCCCGATAAACCCGGTGGTAGGGGTTCTTTGACCCCTCGTCAGAGGGGGGGTACTGTTAGGGTCTCCTGCCCTGTGCTGCCACGTCGTCATGGCAACCGGGAGACAAGTGCTAGTGGAGTAACCTGAGCGCAGCTGATACTCCGGTTCGGGTCTTTTGCTGTGCAGTGGTTATAGGCTCTGTGCACGGCAGGGGATCCGGTGCTGGTTTTTGTGCTCACAGTCTGTGAGGTCTGAGTGGGGCGTGGACAGCACCTGCTTTATAAGGCCTCTTTTCAGGGTAAGCAGATGCTGCTGAATCTCTGTTGGTTAGTCAGTTCATGAAAGTTAGCCAGTACTGTGTAGCTTTGTATTTGTTTGTTGCTTACTGCAAATAGGCCTGGGAATTTGGTATTACACTCTGCCAATCCAGACCTAGCAGTAAGACTGGAGTCAGTCGTTTAGCTTGCTGGGGTTCTGTTATTACTCTGTGAACTTAGCAAGTTTGCGGCTGTATTCTAACACTTGCCTGTCTAATCCTGTCTCACTGTGCTAGGTGTCAGGGGTCAGTTTAGTGGCAGTAAGCTTAAACCTGTGCACTGCAAGTGAGAATCAGGATTGTGGAGGCTCTCCTTGTGTCTATCATTCCATCTCTGACCAAGGAGTTTACTGCCACACCCGTTGGTAACCCTTTAGGGTTTTGCTGTTGCCCTTAGCAACAGCATTTCGGGTTCTCTACGTATTAAAACACAACATCTTGCTTTTTACATCTGAGCAGTTCTAATACAAGGGAGATACCCAGTTCCTTAGCCTCTGGGCTTCTCTGTTCACTGTGTGTGTATTTTGTTACCCTATCACCTTCTGTGTACGTTATGTCATATTCCCCAGTTTGTCTGTGAGTCCATTTGTTTTGCATAACAGTTCAAACACCAGTACATTCCTGCAGACACTGGAGTGCATAACAGTTCTGACACTAGTACTTTCCTGCAGGCACTGGTGTGCATAACATTGTGTGAGCCCCTATTGCTAGAGGTTTAAGTCCAGGTGGCATATCAAGTACCGGTGAGCACATACAGCTCTAAGAGAACAGGAGTGGCTGTTATTGGCAGAAAAAACCCTCACCGGATCTAAGGGTCTCATACAAATAGTGCTGGAGTTCCCTAACAATTACAGCTCGGAGAATTTCAACATGTCCTATGTTTTGTTCACACGATCAACTTAGTGTTACAGAGTTTTTTAAGACATGACAGGGGCATGCAGGAGATGCTGTCTGTGGCTGAAAAATAATCGGGACATATTATTCAGCAACAGCTTGTAGGATATTGCATTAACTGCAAGAACAATTAAATTTACCTGCTGCCAACTGAAGCAAGAGTGTCACAAAGAGAGCGCACTCAGTGCTGCCCTGCCACATGCACTCTTACCTCTCCCGTTCATGCTCTGTCCCCGTGCACTGGGGTTCCCGTGCTGGCAGCTTAATCCTCTGACGCTCTCCTCATCTTGCTGCCATCGCTGGCGTTCCATGTGGGGCCAGCTCCAGACGCCATAACGTTACTTCCAGGTTCTCCTTCCACTAAGCCCTGATATCCATTCACAGGAAGCAGCATCAGCGGGGATCAACCAGTCAGCTAAGACTGCTCCACAGCCAGGATTTAAGTCCTGTAGCCATGTTTCAGATTTCCTGCAATCCAGATCTGCTCACAGTCTGGAATCAAATAGAAATTGAAGGAGGAGATGGAACAAAGCGACTCCATTGAGTATATAAGACTAGTAGATCAAGTCCTGTATTTTCTTCACCAGGATCCAAGTGTTGTCAATATCATAAAATCAGGTCACTACATTTTAGTGACTATAGTAAATCCTATGTTCATTCATCATGTCTTTCTTTCCAAGTAATCCAGATCTTAAAAGATGCAAAGAGCTCGTGGTGAGTAAGATGTCATCTCAAGTGGTACATGACACAACAACGTCTCTTCCTTCAGTTTCTCCGGCAACTGCTGATGCCAGGAAAACATTCAGCATTCCCAAGAGAACTTGTGGTGATGTAGAGGAGTCAACACAACATTTTGAAATCTGGTCAGGTCTAAAAGAATGGTCCAAAATTAGTGACACTTCTACCATAACTCCATGTGATGCGGTCAACATCCAAAGAATGGTGTAGGATTGTTTGTCATGAAATCCCTTTGACTACTGGAGGAAAAAAAGCAATGTGGAGGCCCTTGTCTAAACTCACTTTGCATTACTTAAGCTGCCCACCCTCCAGTGTGTACTCAGAGTTTTCAGCACAACCGAGAACCTTGTCAGCAATCGGCGAGGGAGGCTACTTCCTATAAATATGGAAAAGATGATATTCATCATAATAAACTACAATTTCCACAAGGAATAACTTTACTGGTAATTACATAAAAGTACAGGGACTTCTGTAATGGTGGATTCCATCAGGGATGAATTAATATTGTGGAGGATGATGTAAACACTTATGAGGCTGAAAGTGAGGATGATAATGATGCCACTGTAGAGATAATTTACAGCACTGGTAGCCTAACAGCCTTTAGCCCATTGGTAGCTTGTTTTGTGGGTCCCAAACAAATTAAGCACTTCAGCCACAAAAGTGACAGATCTTGTCGCTAAAGTGCTTGGTTTGTTAAAGTGTGCATGTCCTTTTTAATATCCAACATAAAGGTGGGTGGGATGACCAATGGACAATTCCATCTAGTGGTGCTACTTGCTGGGAATGGCATAGCGGGTCCCTTGCATCAGTGCCCCGACAGATTGCTAGCCTGATTGGGTCACACAAAGGCTGGGTGATTCCTACTTTGTCCATTGTATTATGACTATTTTATCTTGCAACTGCCTATGGGTGGGAGAGTGTGAGGTTGGGGCTGCCCTGGCTGTCTAGATGCATTAAGGTCAGCCTTGACATTAAAGGAAAGAGCTGTCAGTGATATGTTGTGCATGTTATAGCCAGCTTACTGCTACTTTTTGCTGCTGCTGAACTGTCCGCAGAAGTCTTTACCTGAAAGAAGTATATGTGGATTCTGTGACAATATTTGGAACAAATAAAAATTTTCAATAAATGGCTAGCGCATCCTCTGACGTACCTGTTGTATAAATGTCACTTTTTTACTAGCACTAGAACTTGCTAAAAATTCCATTAAGTAGGGATGCTTTTATTGTTCCAGTCCTGTATTTGCCTGTACATCCCCATCCTCCCTAATTCATGTATTTATCTTACAAGTTGTTCTGTCTTGTGTGAGGCACAATCTTTCCCAATGGTCCTTTCTCTACTTTTACAATGTATTTTCTTGCCTTTCCTTCCCTCTGTAATGCTTTTGATGTCTATTCTCATTTCCTATTCCTAATTGTAAGCCTCTTACCCCTACTACTATGTCTGTTAGGGTGTGGTATGATTGGTCAACTGTTATCATTTTGACCTGCATCCGGTCAACATGGTCGAACTGTTGACATGCTTAGGTTGTCCATAGTGACCATGTGAATATTCATCATGTCTACATGAATGTAATGACAACATGATGAACTGTCGAGAAACCATCCCTTGGTCCTCGTGGTCATGTGCACAGCAGTTCCAGAGGTGACATATCAGCAGTAACGTTCTGGTGTGTATTCTATCTCTTATCTCTAATTCTAATCCCTTCTCCTAATCCTCACCTAGTTCTTGAACTCAACCCTTCCTTTCCCCTGACGCAGCCTAGCCCTAATCCTTCCAGCTACACCTAACCCTAACTGTCGGCATTCTCAGAGTAACAACAATTCACATGACAACATTGTGACCATTAAGTATATAAATAAGGGTCCTAGCACATTGTCCGAAAATTCATGCCCACCTACCATGTCAAGGTGAACCTCATCAGGTGCATCCATAACATTTCTAATACTAAACATTTTAAAATGTACTATAATTGTTTATCAGTACTCTTAGTGCTTAGAGTGTGCGCCTGCATTTTCCCTTTTTTCTGTGTGACAGTGTGAACATGTTGGCATTCTAAGGATGTTGACATGGTGCCTGTCAACATGTTGAACCAGAACCATGTTGATATTCTAATGTTGACATAGCAGTGTCAACGGGAATGTCAACATGGTTACTATTATCTGACTAGATACCATTTGTTCATTGCTTGTTCCACCTCATTCTCCCCTCCATACCGTAACATCTGCTCTGGTGCCTCTCACATGTCACCTCATATTTAGAAGTGATGTCAGGCGGATTGATGTCACCATGCTATGCAACTGTCTCTCACCCTCACACAGGACCTCCTTATGCAGTGTTGAGTAGAAGAATGTTGAAGATATGCCTACACTAGAGTACCTATATGCCACGTGCCACTGTGTGACTGGGTGAATGCATCTTAATGCATTGCCACATTTTATTTATTTTAACTTGGTATATTCTATAGACGTGTGATGTAAAGTGTCAAAGTTAATTTTTATTTTTAGAAATAAGTGGATTTTTTTTTCAACTACACAATACAATGGGACTGATTCAGACCCGATCGCTGTTGTACGTTTAGCAAACTACTACGCATGCATATGCATCGCAATGAGCATGCGCATCGCCAAACAGTGACAGGATGGTGCAAAAATTTTGATCGTACGGCTGTTTGCAAGGTGATTGGGTAGAGGACGTTTATGGGTGGTAACTGGCTATTTTCGGGGAGTGTCTGGAAAACCGGAGGCATTCCCAAGTGTTTTCAGGGTGAGCGTGTGGCGTCAGCTCCGGACCCGATCAGCCTGATTTCTGCGCACTGGAGGAGTAAGAGTTGAGCTACGCGCAGACTACACACACTGCACAGAATGGAAAAAACATTCGATGATGAGTGTGATGCGAACAGTTTTGCAGCTGTCCTCTGACTGAGTGGAATTTTCTCACAGCGTACACTTACACGGGGCGAAATTTCACTTCCCGACTATCTTATCACAGGACAGTGTAATTTGCAACACAGCCATCAGGTTTGAATTAGGCCCAATATCTGAATATCACTGGAAAATACAACCTCACACATTTCTATTCATGCATTGATTGAGAATTAATAAAAAAAATACAGTTTCTAATTTTCAGTAACTTCTCTACTGTTCTATGGGGGTCATTCCGAGTTGTTCACTCTGTATTTTTTTCTCGCAACGGAGCGATTAGTCGCTAATGCGCATGCGCAATGTCCGCAGTGCGACTGCGCCAAGTAAATTTGCTATGCAGTTAGGTATTTTACTCACGGCATTACGAAGTTTTTTCTTCGTTCTGGTGATCGTAATGTGATTGACAGGAAGTGGGTGTTTCTGGGCGGAAACAGGCCGTTTTATGGGTGTGTGCGAAAAAACGCTACAGTTTCTGGGAAAAACGCGGGAGTGGCTGGAGAAACGGAGGAGTGTCTGGGCGAACGCTGGGTGTGTTTGTGACGTCAAACCAGGAACGACAAGCACTGAAATGATCGCAGATGCCGAGTAAGTGTGGAGCTACTCAGAAACTGCTAAGAGATGTCTATTCGCAATTTTGCTAATCTTTCGTTCGCAATTTTGATAAGCTAAGATTCACTCCCAGTAGGCGGCGGCTTAGCGTGTGCAAAGCTGCTAAAAGCAGCTTGCGAGCGAACAACTCGGAATGACCCCCTATATGTCAGGTTTCATGTAGCACACAAATGCTGGAAGCTTTATGTCTGTGTGATATACAGTAGAACTGAGCTCCCAACACCTAATCTGACTGCACAGTTTATTTGTACCCTCCTGTAGTAAAGTATAGCTGTGCCATAGTGCAAATTTATTTTGGCCCTTTAGCTAGTTTTACTACAAAGTGTAAATGAAGCCCTTATATTGCCTGTGACTGGTCAGGATATGAGCACAGATAAAAAGTACACAATCTAATTGACCGTCCAAATCTGCAACTGATAGCAATTAACCAACTCCAGTTAGCTTTTCTCTTAAGGAGAATTACATTTAGAAAGATAATGTATAGAGGCTGAATACTTCTGGCTCAGACCTAGGATGACATATACATGTATGTTTTATCAGCTGTAGGGCACATGAAATCCGCCTGTTCACTCTATTGCATTCACCAACGCATTCTACACAAACAGTGCAAAAGGCTTAGTAATCTAACACTCACACTGAACTTTCACTATGCCGAAGCCCTTTAAGTCCCCCCCCCCTCTTCCCCCATAAACCCCCCCACCCCATTGAGTATAGAGCAAAGCAGTATGTAGTCCCATCACCAGGGCCGTAGCAGAGCAATAATCCTCTCTGTTCTTGTCTCACCCCCAAATGTGATCTTCTGATGATGACACGTCAAGGGGGCAGGTGTGCCTGGACAAGGAAGAAGAGGAGTGCCTAGAGTGTCTTGTAGCACTAGCTAGTGCTAAAGGCTGGAAGGTGCCAATCCAGGAACCCTGCAGGCCAAATGCAGGTGATAAGTGGTAGCGACAGTGCCACCCACTAGACCCAGCACCTTGGGTAACAGCACTGCTTGAAACCCGTAGTTCAGACCATGACCATCACCCTGATTTAAATTTAATAGACACTGTGATTAAAATAAAAGATAAATATCTCTCTACAAGACAGATACTGTATACAGTACTATTCAGTAATTTTGGCAATGGCTCCCCATGCAAAATATTGTCCCACTTTGACTGCTATGTATGTATTAGTATAAGGAGAAGTTTTGAGATTGGTCCCTACAATATGAAATCTCAACCATGTGTCACATTCTATAATAAAGCTATTTCATTATGTGAAACACAAAGTGGTTAAAAAGCCTGCATTCCATTTCTGCATGAAGCCTGTAAAACCCAAGTGCTGAAAGACAGTGAGTGGAAAACAGGAGTGGTGCAAGCAGGTCAGTAATGGGGGTATATTGATTACTTAAAGAAAGTTAGAGTAAAAGCTATTTTTTTCCCAATATCCCTAGCAAAGCAGTCTCTGGTCCATCCACTCAGATCTAAAAAAAAAACGTTTCTTGTGGCTAATCAGGTTTCAGCTATCTCCCTTCCTTGGCCAAGCCTCTCATCTCTCATCCCTCTTCAAGAGCTTCTTTAATTAACCATAATACCACAGATGCTATTGATTTTTTTTTTTTTAAATCTGTTATTTTTTTACAATAAAAAATCTCATTGCACTGAAGCCGTGCCAAAAGCCAAGCTGGGATTCTTTACTGCGTTCTGCTTTTTCTCTTACACTCTCTGCATAGCAGATGAGTTTCCGCATCTATATACACAATCTGTAGTCTTATCTTGGAAAATAGAATTGATTTTTTTTTCCCCTTGTGCTGTGCTCCACATATGTCATTAAAGCTAAAAAAAAAAAACAATTGCAGAGGTGAAAACTGTAAATAAACAGCATCTCAAACACATTGCATTAAAATTCACAAATATGAAAAACTGAACTACAGTATGCTGAAAGGGTTAAGTATTGCACTTAGTGAATATACAGTTAGGTTCATATATATATGGACACTGACAGAATTTTCATAATTTTGGCTCTGGCCCTCATTCAGTATGGATCGCTTTTGCAGGGCTACTCACAGCACCTTTGCAAATGCAATCTTTAGCAATGCAAATGCAGCAGGAGGTGTTACACACCTCCTTGATGCATTTGCGATCACAACACTGTGACCAGAGTTGTAGTCTGGGATCAAACATCGCGACCATTGGTTACCTGAGATGGCAAACTGAGTAAGCCACAGTTTACTCAGGCTGATCATCACAGGGATTTTGATGCAGTTCTTTTCCTCGCCACTCCCGGAAAATGGGGATGATAAGCCCCTGTTTCTGGCAAATATATCTATTGTTTGTACTGTTTGGTGAGCTTTATCCTAGTGCACTTTGTTCACATGCATCTATAAGCCCTGTGACTCCACGCAGTTTTAACCAAGCTGCAAGTTCAAAAAATATTTTTTTATATAGACATATTGTTTTCCCTATTCTGTGCTCTGTACCACAGTATGCTGTGGCAATGTTTCATAGCTGGGCTATAAATTGCTGTGTGCTTGTGCCACTGCTCTGTTGCCTGGTAACCAGCCTGCTCACTGCAGCCATTGGCCAATATTGGTGAAAACAATATTGTGAGCTGTGAGATAGTCAAAATTTACTGGAAATGACTGGAAAACGATGTTATTGAATTTAATAATACTTTAGGAACACAAAAGGCCCAAATTATGTGATTTTAGCTTTTTTTGGTGATTTTTTGTTTAAAAAGGCAAATTTAAAACCAGTCATGGTGGTTTGGCAAATCCAAATCCAAAACCGGATGAGGAATAAGAGACAAATCCAAATCCAGCAAAAATTGTTTGACGCACATCTCTAATCTGAAGTCTATAACCCATTGACTTTAAAAAAAACGTTGGGTATGCTTTGCCACGCCTATTCTGCAGCTGTCTTCAGTTTTATTTGTTTGTGGGTCTTTCTGCTTTTAGTTTTGTTTTCAGCAAGTGAAATGCATGCTTCATTGGGTTGAGAAGATCAGATGACTGACTTGGCCATTGAAGAATATTCCACTTCTTTGCTTTAAAAAAGCTCATGGGTTGCTTTAGCATTATGTTTTCTGTCATTAAACAAGAGTTAAAAAAATCCCACTCCACTGGTACAAAGAAATTGCCACGACCTGAAATCTCACCACATTTCCAAACCATCACATACAATACAGAGTGGAAGGGCTCAAACCTAGGGCGCACAATAACATGCAATAACTAAAAAAACATAAACAATATATCCCTTATGTGGGAGTTTTTGCTGATCACAGTTCTTTTTTCTACTTTGTCTCTGGCTTCTCCTAACCACTTATCTCCAAGTCATAGGCGAGATGAACATAAAATAAATAGAAAAAAACAGATGTGTAAAGCTGTCTAATCTTGATTTTTCAGGGAGGCTTCACCCCAAACTGTGTGTGGGGAAGAAAGAAGGGTGCCTATGGCACACACGTACCCCGACTCACATTCTAGAAAGAAGTTTCATGCCTATCAAGGTTTGTTGTAGTGTATTTTATTCATACATTTGTGTTATGAGTCGCTGGTGCGACTCATTTCTTTTTGTCTTTCTGGCTGCCTCCTAGCAACCTGGAAGTTGGCTACTGTGTGCAGAAGCACACCTGTTTGGGAATGCTTTATTACCAAACTCCACTCTGTTGTTTCTTGTGAAAGTATGGAGCCTGGTGGATGTGCAGCAGCACAGCTGCAGAGAGTTGGTAATTAAGGAAGGCTGGCTGTGCTGTGACTCTCATTGGCTCTTGTCTCTTATATATGTGTTGTCTGACTCTCACTCCTTGCATTTCATAGTTCCTGCTTGCAGCAGGAGCCCTTGTCTCTAGATTCTAGTACTAGTCATGGAAATCTTTGGTTATTCTGCTACTGTTCCCTGCAGTATTCCTGTGTTCAGTCCTGGGTCAGTTGTATAGTTAGTAGTGATGTGCACCGGAAATTTTTCGGGTTTTGTGATTTGGTTTTGGATTCGGTTCCGCGGCCGTGTTTTGGATTCTGGCGCGTTTTGGCAAAACCTCCCTGAAAATTTTTTGTCGGATTCGGGTGTTTTTTTTTTACAAAAACCCTCAAAAACAGCTTAAATCATAGAATTTGGGGGTCATTTTGATCCCATAGTATTATTAACCTCAATAACCATAATTTACACCAATTTCCAGTCTATTCTGAATACCTCACACCTCACAATATTATTTTTAGTCCTAAAATTTGCACTGAGGTCGCTGGATGACTAAGCTAAGCGACCCAAGTGGCCGACACAAACATCTGGCCCATCTAGGAGTGGCACTGCAGTGTCAGACAGGATGGCACTTCAAAAAAATAGTCCCCAAACAGCACATGATGCAAAGAAAAAAAGAGGCGCAATGAGGAAGCTGTGTGACTAAGCTAAGCGACCCAAGTGGCCTACACAAACACCTGGCCCATCTAAGAGTGGCACTGCAGTGTCAGACAGGATGGCACTTCAAAAAAATAGTCCCCAAACAGCACATGATGCAAAGAAAAAAAGAGGTGCAATGAGGTAGCTGTGTGACTAAGCTAAGCAACCCAAGTGGCCGACACAAACACCTGGCCCATCTAGGAGTGGCACTGCAGTGTCAGACAGGATGGCACTTCAAAAAAATAGTCCCCAAACAGCACATGATGCAAAGAAAAAAAGAGGCGCAATGAGGAAGCTGTGTGACTAAGCTAAGCGACCCAAGTGGCCGACACAAACACCTGGCCCATCTAGGAGTGGCACTGCAGTGTCAGACAGGATGGCACTTCCAAAAAATAGTCCCCAAACAGCACATGATGCAAAGAAAAAAAGAGGCGCAATGAGGTAGCTGTGTGACTAAGCTAAGCGACCGAAGTGGCCGACACAAACACCTGGCCCATCTAAGAGTGGCACTGCAGTGTCAGACAGGATGGCACTTCCAAAAAATAGTCCCCAAACAGCACATGATGCAAAGAAAAAAAGAGGCGCAATGAGGTAGCTGTGTGACTAAGCTAAGCGACCCTAGTGGCCGACACAAACACCGGGCCCATCTAGGAGTGGCACTGCAGTGTCACGCAGGATGGCCCTTCCAAAAAACCCTCCCCAAACAGCACATGACGCAAAGAAAAAAAGAGGCGCAATGAGGTAGCTGACTGTGTGAGTAAGATAAGCGACCCTAGTGGCCGACACAAACACCTGGCCCATCTAGGAGTGGCACTGCAGTGTCAGACAGGATGGCACTTCAAAAAAATAGTCCCCAAACAGCACATGATGCAAAGAAAAAAAGAGGCGCAATGAGGAAGCTGTGTGACTAAGCTAAGCGACCCAAGTGGCCGACACAAACACCTGGCCCATCTAGGAGTGGCACTGCAGTGTCAGACAGGATGGCACTTCCAAAAAATAGTCCCCAAACAGCACATGATGCAAAGAAAAAAAGAGGCGCAATGAGGTAGCTGTGTGACTAAGCTAAGCGACCGAAGTGGCCGACACAAACACCTGGCCCATCTAAGAGTGGCACTGCAGTGTCAGACAGGATGGCACTTCCAAAAAATAGTCCCCAAACAGCACATGATGCAAAGAAAAAAAGAGGCGCAATGAGGTAGCTGTGTGACTAAGCTAAGCGACCCAAGTGGCCGACACAAACACCTGGCCCATCTAGGAGTGGCACTGCAGTTTTCTAGCGAGAGGATGAGTGCTTCCATCCTCATGTGAATCTGAACCACTAGCCATGAACATAGGCCAGGGCCTCAGCCGTTCCTTGCCACTCCGTGTCGTAAATGGCATATTGGAAAGTTTACGCTTCTCCTCAGACGATTTCAATTTTGATTTTTGGGTAATTTTACTGAACTTTTGTTTTTTGGATTTTACATGCTCTCTACTATGACATTGGGCATCGGCCTTGGCAGACGACGTTGATGGCATTTCATTGTCTCGGCCATGACTAGTGGCAGCAGCTTCATCATGAGGTGGAAGTGGATCTTGATCTTTCCCTATTTTACCCTCCACATTTTTGTTCTCCATTTGTTAATGTGTGGAATTATATGGCAGTAATATATTTATCAATAGCAATGGCCTACTACTATATATACTGCGCACAAAAACTTAAATTCACCACAGGTATGGATGGATAGTATACTTGACGACACAGAGGTAGGTAGACCAGTGGCCTACTGTACCGTACTGCTATATATTATATACTGGTGGTCAGCAAACTGTGCAAAACTGAAATGCACCACAGGTATAGATGGATAGTATACTTGACGACACAGAGGTAGGTAGAGCAGTGGCCTACTGTACCGTACTGCTATATATTATATACTGGTGGTCAGCAAACTGTGCAGAACTGAAATGCACCACAGGTTTGGATGGATAGTATACTTGATGACACAGAGGTAGGTACAGCAGTGGCCTACTGTACCGTACTGCTATATATTATATACTGGTGGTCAGCAAACTGTGCAAAACTGAAATGCACCACAGGTATGGATGGATAGTATACTTGACGACACAGAGGTAGGTAGAGCAGTGGCCTACTGTACCGTACTGCTATATATTATATACTGGTGATCAGCAAACTGTGCAAAACTGAAATGCACCACAGGTATGGATGGATAGTATACTTGACGACACAGAGGTAGGTAGAGCAGTGGCCTACTGTACCGTACTGCTATATATTATATACTGGTGGTCAGCAAACTGTGCAAAACTGAAATGCACCACAGGTATGAATGGATAGTATACTTGACGACACAGAGGTAGGTAGAGCAGTGGCCTACTGTACCGTACTGCTATATATTAAATACTGGTGGTCAGCAAACTGTGCAAAACTGAAATGCACCACAGGTATGGATGGATAGTATACTTGACGACACAGAGGTAGGTACAGCAGTGTCCTACTGTACCGTACTGCTATATATTATATACTGGTGGTCAGCAAACTGTGCAAAACTGAAATGCACCACAGGTATGGATGGGATAGTATACTTGACGACACAGAGGTAGAGCAGTGGACTACTGTACCGTACTGCTATATATATAGTTATACTGGTGGTCAGCAAAATTCTGCACTGTCCTCCTACTATATACTACAATGCAGCACAGATATGGAGCGTTTTTCAGGCAGAGAATGTATAATACTGGTGGTCACTGGTCAGCAAAACTCTGCACTGTCCTCCTACTATATAATACTGCTGGTCCCCAGTGCCCACAATAAAGCAATTAGCACACTGGGGGTAATTCCAAGTTGATCGCAGCAGGAATTTTTTTAGCAGTTGGGCAAAACCATGTGCACTGCAGGGGAGGGCAGATATAACGTGCAGAGAGAGTTAGATTTGGGTGGGTTATTTTGTTTCTGTTCAGGGTAAATACTGGCTGCTTTATTTTTACATTGCAAATTAGATTGCAGATTGAACACACCACACCCAAATCTAACTCTCTCTGCACATGTTATATCTGCCTCCCCTGCAGTGCACATGGTTTTGTCCAATTGCTAAAAAATGTCCTGCTGCGATCAACTTGGAATTACCCCCACTGAGCACAGATATTTTCAGCACACTGAGCACAGATATGGAGCGTTTTTCAGGCAGAGAACGTAGATATTTGCACTTGCAGCACACTGAGCACAGATATTTGCAGCACACTGAGCACAGATATTTGCAGCACACTGAGCACAGATATTTGCAGCACACTGAACATAGAAACTGATAGGATGCCTGCCACGTCCTCTCACGATCATCTCCAATACGAGTGAAAAATGGCGGCGACCCGCGGCTCCTTATATAGAATACGAATCTCGCGAGAATCCGACCGCGGGATGATGACGTTCAGGCGCGCTCGGGTTAACCGAGCAAGGCGGGAGGATCCGAGTATGCTCGGAACCGTGTAAAAAAAGGTGAAGTTCGGGGGGGCGGGGGGGGGGGGGGTCGGATTCTGACGAACCGAACCCGCTCATTACTAATAGTTAGCAGCATCCAACTCATACTGGAGAATAGTAAGATGGATTCAGCTTCTCAGAATCCAGTCTAGGCTTCCTGCTCCAACCGGTATCTAGAGGATCCGGTTCCAGTCTTGTTCAGAAGACTGAAGGTGTGTGAAGATATGCAAAATCTCCCTTAACAAGCCCTCCTAGGGCTGACAATTCATGTAGATGCTCTGCAGCAGCAGATTTCTGCACATAAAAATGTTTATGTTTCTGAAAACAACCACCTTTGTAAATCCTATGGACAAAGAGTAAAGTACAGTGACACCTGTTCACTGCCTCCTCTGTATGCCAGCAATGGGAGTCTTGAGAAATTGAGGATTTTGCAGTCCCTAATTCAGCAGTTGTTAATCCCATGTTCAGAGATTAATCAATTAATTTATGAATTATTTGCAAGTTCCTTGGACACCACAAAAATTGCTTCACAATCTACTGAGGCAGAAAATACCACAGACTCTGGTCCCCCTAGTTCTAGGGTGACTCCTGAGGAGAATCCAGAGTTTTTTGCGTCCCAAACTTTCTGAAACAGAATGCCAATGCCAGCGACGAATGGAATATCTGCTTTGTATGTACTGTGGTAGTCAAAGTCACTTCATTAAGTACTGCTCCCTCTGCAGATCAGGAAGAAGTGACGCTCAACATCTCAAGTTTCAGTCAGAAAAGTTGCCTCATGTGGTCTTCCCAGACTCCCTAACTTCCAACGAGGGTGCTAAAGGTTCGCTTAAGGAGATCTATAATATGGGTCCTGTTACCCGGAGCCCCAAGTTAATAATTGGGAACCACTTGAGGGTATATGAATACCTCCATTCCAGGGTAATCCCTGGTTTTACAGCCCTAGGAAATACATTTAACTCAAATCCCACTATCTCTAGAGAGCCATCTAGCTCTGCTGCCCCAGTCTCAAATGGCAAAGCTCCAGAAGGGGTCTCGAGTAGCAATAACCCAGGAGGGGAGTGCGTGGGCCAACCCCAGGAGAGAAGTGTGTGGTGCCGTCCCCAGGAGGGGAGTCTCTGGTGCCAACCCCGGGAGGGGATTCTCTGGTGCCAACCGCAGGAGGGGAGTCTCAGGTGCCGGCCCCAGGAGGGGAGTCTCAGGTGCCAGCCCCAGGAGAAAAGTCTGATGTCCTAGCCCCAGGAGGGGAGTCTGATGTACTGGCCCAAGGAGGGGAATATGATGTACTGGCCCGAGGAAGGGAATCCGCTGCACCTTCTCCATTAAGGGAGTCTGAGTTACATTCCCCAGGAGGGGAGATCGATGTTTTGCCCTCAAGAGAAGTATTGGAAGTGGTGATTGATGGGTCAGTCCCAGAAGAGTCCTCTAAATCTGTGGCCTAGGAAAGGTCATTGACTCTGCAGCCCCTAAGGGGGCATCTGATTCCAAAGCCTCAGAAGGGGCATCTTTCTCAGTGTCAAGTCTTGTAGCCCCAGGAGGGGAATCTGTTTCAGTGTCAAGTCTTAGCCACAGGAGGGGCATCTGTCTCAGTGTCAAGTCTTGTAGCCCCAGGAGGGGCATATGTCTCAGTGTCAAGTCTTGTAGCCCCAGGAAGGGTGTCTGTCTCAGTGTCAAGTATTGAAGCCCCAGATGGGGTGTCTGTATCAGTGTCACATTGTGTAGCCCCAGGTGGGGCATCTGTTTCAGTGTCAATTCCTGTAGTCCCGCAAGAGGCCTCTTTCTTCATGTTGGTTCCTGTAGTCCCTTGTGGAGCATCCTGCGAGGACCCCAGAATGCAACTTGCAACCCCAGCAGTCGAAATTCCAGCTGAGACCTCAGGAGGGGAAGATATTGCAAGGGTCCCTGAAGGGAGTGTCACAATCCTGACTGTAGTTCTCATATTTGGTGACTTACCTCTGCCATCTGTCCTGGATCCTGCATCTTTTCTGCTCACTGGGATAAACAGCTTGCCAGTACCATGAGTTTCCTGAGTGCTGAGTTCTCTGCCTGGTAGGTAAGAGTTAACGAGCTCCACCTGTGGTGGTTAACCTTCTGTGTGAATCTGAATTCAGCAGGTCTCTCTATGCTGTGCCTACACAGCAATTATTGTTGTAATTATCTGGAGTTTAGGCCTAAAAGCCAGCATCCTCTGTTCATTTGTAGAAGTTCAGGCTTCAGTGTTTTTTCGGCCTGCTAGGACTCACTCCACATCAGAGCCTAATCTGGAGTACTGACGTGACAGGGTCTGATCACCTGACATGGAGCTGTCCAATCCTGTGCCAGCCTGAGACTCTTTGAATCACCTGACTCTGCTCACCATTCACTAAGGACCAGGAAGTATAAGTCAGGAGACTTGTGTTACAGAATCTGCCAGTTCCTTGTGTCACACAGTTCAGTGTGAGCTTAATAGCTGAGCTCCCTAAGAGGTAACACCGGAAAACTCTGCTCTTTTGCTACCCAGTCTGGATTACAGTTGTGTTACCAGTTATATCCAGTATCAGTCTCGCCTTAAAGACACAGCCGCAGTATTCTTCAGTCTCATCTTAAAGACACAGCCGCAGTAATCTTCAGCCTCATCTTAAAGTCACAGCTACAATCACTGTTCTATATACAGTTGCATTTCCAGTTATATCCGGTACCAGCCCGGATTACAGTCGCATTGCAGTTATAATGGTAACCAGCCCGGTTCACAGTGCGGTTCTCAGTCTCGCCGGTAACCAGTCCGGTTCTACATCTTCAGCTCTCCTCCCAGTTCTGCACAACTCCAGATAACCTATTTCATAGTAACCTTGAGTACACAAACACATACTCCTGTGACAGTATATCTAGTTCGTTCTCACCAATACATTCACCATCCTGCTATCAACACCAAGTCCCTGGTGATCCAGTGGTCAGGATACGGCTCCCTCTACCAAGGCCCGGGTTCGACCCCTAGTCAGGGATTGCTCCTTACTACTTACTCTCACTGATTCCCACAGACCAGCCAAATCTACACATAGGGGTATATTTACTAAGGTCCCGATTTTGACCGAGATGGTGTTTTTTCTTCAAAGTGTCATCTCGGGAATTTACTAAACTCAAATCACGGCAGTGATGAGGGCATTCGTATTTATTTGGTAGTCCTCGGAAAAAATTACGAATGAATACACCATCGGTCAAATACGGCTGGAATTTGGTAGAAATCGGTCATTTACTAAAAAGTGCAAATCACAAACACTGCCGACAATAGCCAAACACTGCCGTGATTAAATACAAATCGTGAAAAAGTGCTAAAAAAAAACCAGACCTGCTTTTTTTTACCGTGTTCGGATAGGCATGCACGGATCCATGAGATCCGTGCATGTTTTTCAGTGGGAAGGGGTGGGAAAGTGTTAATTTAAAAAAAAAATGCGTGGGGTCCCCCCTCCTAAGCAAAACCAGCCTCGGGCTCTTTGAGCCGGCCCTGGTTGTAAAAATATGGGAAAAAAAGCGACAGGGGTTCCCCCATATTTAAACAACCAACACCGGGCTCTGCGCCTGGTCCTGGTTCCAAAAATACGGGGGACAAAAAGCGTAGGGGTCCCCCGTATTTCTGAAACCAGCACCAGGCTCCACTAGCCAGATACATAATGCCACAGCCGGGGGACACTTTTATATTGGTCCCTGCGGCCCTGGCATTACATACCCAACTAGTCACCCCTGGCCGGGGTACCCTGGAGGAGTGGGGACCCCTTCAATCAAGAGGTACCCCCCTCCAGCCACCCAAGGGCCAGGGGTGAAGCCCGAGGCTGTCCCCCCCATCCAAGGGCTGCGGATGGGGGGCTGATAGCCTTTTTGACAAAAGTTGAATATTGTTTTTAGTAGCAGTACTACAAGTCCCAGCAAGCCTCCCCCGCAAGCTGGTACTTGGAGAACCACAAGTACCAGCATGCGGTGGAAAACCGGGCCCGCTGGTACCTGTAGTACTACTACTAAAAAAATACCCCAATAAAAACAGAAGACACACACCTTGAAAGTAAAAGTTGAATACATACATCCACACCTCCATACACACATACTTACCTATGTTCACACGAGGGTCGGTCCTCTTCTCCATGTAGAATCCATGGGGTACCTGTTGGAAAAATTATACTCACATAATCCAGTGTAGTTCGGTCCTCTTCTTTTCTATTTGTAATCCACGTACTTTGCAAAATAAAAAAACGGACACCCGACCACGCACTGAAAGGGGCCCCATGTTTTCACATGGGACCCCTTTCCCCGACTGCCAGGAACCCCCCTGACTTCTGTCTAAGAGGGTTCCTTCAGCCAATCAGGGTGCGCCACGTTGTGGCACCCTCCTGATTGGCTGTGTGCTCCTGTAGTGTATGACAGGCAGCACACGGCAGTGATACAATGTAGCGCCTATGCGCTCCATTGTAACCAATGGTGGGAACTTTGTGGTCAGCAGTGAGGTTACTTTCGGTCAACCGCTGACCACAAAGTTCCCACCATTAATTACAACGGAGCGCATAGGCGCTACATTGTAACACTGCCGTGTGCTGCCTGTCATACACTACAGGAGCACATAGCCAATCAGGAGGGTGCCACAATGTAGCGCACCCTGATTGGCTGAAGGAACCCTCTTAGACAGAAGTCAGGGGGGGTTCCTGGCAGTCGGGGAAAGGGGTCCCATGTGAAAACATGGGGTCCCTTTGAGTGCGTGGTCGGGTGTCCGTTTTTTTATTTTGCAAAGTACGTGGATTACAAATAGAAAAGAAGAGGACCGAACTACACTGGATTATGTGAGTATAATTTTTCCAACAGTTACCCCATGGATTCTACATGGAGAAGAGGACCGACCCTCGTGTGAACATAGGTAAGTATGTGTGTATGGAGGTGTGGATGTATGTATTAAACTTTTACTTTCAAGGTGTGTGTCTTCTGTTTTTATTGGGGTATTTTTTTAGTAGTAGTACTACAGGTACCAGTGGGCCCGGTTTTCCACCGCATGCTGATACTTGTGGTTCTCCAAGTACCAGCTTGCGGGGGAGGCTTGCTGGGACTTGTAGTACTGCTACTAAAAACAATATTCAACTTTTGTCAAAAAGGCTATCAGCCCCCCATCCGCAGCCCTTGGATGGGGGGGACAGCCTCGGGCTTCACCCCTGGCCCTTGGGTAGCTGGAGGGGGGGGGGCGCCTTGATTGAAGGGGTCCCCACTCCTCCAGGGTACCCCGGCCAGGGGTGACTAGTTGGGTATGTAATGCCAGGGCCGCAGGGACCAATATAAAAGTGTCCCCCGGCTGTGGCATTATGTATCTGGCTAGTGGAGCCCGGTGCTGGTTTCAGAAATACGGGGGACCCCTACGCTTTTTGTCCCCCGTATTTTTGGAACCAGGACCAGGCGCAGAGCCTGGTGCTGGTTGTTTAAATATGGGTGAACCCCTGTCACTTTTTTCCCCATATTTTTACAACCAGGGCCGGCTCAAAGAGCCCGAGGCTGGTTTTGCTTAGGAGGGGGGACCCCACGCATTTTTTTTTCAAGATTTTAACAATGATTTATTTTTTTATAAAGGTGCACAATGAAGCCCAGCACGGATCTCACAGATCCGGCCGAGATTCATTGTGCTAAAGTCTGCAGTGTTTTACAAGTCACTCACGTAAAACACTGCAAAAAAAAACGAATGACATCGACATCGGTAAATACGAAAATGCAGAATACGACAGCTTAGTAAATTAGTCGTAATAAATTCAAAAAGTTGCAACTTTACACTTTCGATGTCATTCGTGATTGAACTTTAACCTCAATCGGGAAAATACGAATTTTAGTAAATATACCCCATAGTATTCCAGTTACTCGCACGGACTTTACATACACGCCAGGTTCACAAAAACCAAAATCATAACAATGAGATTCCCATTGAGACCCAAGGAGGGCAAGAACCAGTTGAGACCCCAGGGGGGTAGATTCTGCCAATTCCCCTGAAGGGACTCTGCAGAATCGACCCCACCATGAACCCATGACCTCATATAGGGGGTCATTCCGAGTTGTTCGCTCGTTATTTTTTTGTCGCAACGGAGCGAAAAGTCGCTACTGCGCATGTGCAATGTCCGCAGTGCGACTGCACCAAGTAAATTTGCTATGCAGTTAGGTATTTTACTCACGGCATTATGAGGTTTTTTCTTCGTTCTGGTGATCGTAATGTGATTGACAGGAAGTGGGTGTTTCTGGGCGGAAACTGGCCGTTTTATGGGTGTGTGTGAAAAAACGCTACCGTTTCTGGGAAAAACGCGGGAGTGGCTGGAGAAACGGAGGAGTGTCTGGGCGAACGCTGGGTGTGTTTGTGACGTCAAACCAGGAACGACAAGCACTGAACTGATCGCAGATGCCGAGTAAGTTTGGAGCTACTCAGAAACTGCTAAGAAGTGTCTATTCGCAATTCTGCTAATCTTTCGTTCGCAATTTTACTATGCTAAGATTCACTCCCAGTAGGCGGCGGCTTAGCGTGTGCAAAGCTGCTAAAAGCAGCTTGCGAGCGAACAACTCGGAATGACCCCCATAGGGTGGTTCAGGCCATGTCCTATAAAGAGACTTTTAAACACCCAGTTTCTGAAATAATGTCTGACCCTGTAAGATCTGGGGAAAAATCTAAGCCAGTTATGTTAGCAGAAGATTCACAACTTCCTTCTAAAGACCAAAATCCAGATCTAGCCCTGTTCTATGGGAAGATAGAGCCGTTTCATGAAGTGTTGTTGCAGTCCCTGGTTGTGGCTCCACTCTGTTCCTCTCCAGCGTAGATTGTGTTGCCTGTTCTCTTGTATTTCAGAGGGGAGGCTAAGGAATGGGCTAACCAGGTAATCAAATCCAGAGATCCTATTCTACAGGATGTGGGGGCCTTCCACCAAGCTGTGATCAAGAGGTTCAATGGACTGGAGTTAGTTTCTTCTGAATCCCCTGCAAGTTCTGTTTTGCCAGCCAATAACTCAGTGTCCAACAAAAAGGGTCAAGCTCGCAAGAACCAGGCTTCTGAGGTTTTTCGTTCTCAAGGTGATTTCGGTACAGTATCCTCTTCATCAAATTCTCCAATCCGAAAGTTAACTGCTGGTTATGCCTCACTGTCTGCACGCTGTTGTGAAGAAGCCCGATCCACTGTATCCAGTTCCTGGCCAGTCTGCCTATGCCCAGTCAAGCCGTGCATCTCCGGTACCATCTGTTTCTAAGAGGAACACCATCTTCCTTCCATTAGATGTAGACTCCAACTCAGATTACAATTCTGAAGCCAATGAGATTTCTTTGCTGGAGGGTACCATCAGTTCAGATAATGTATGGGGACTTACCTTGGTTAGACCGCTAAAATCCTGCAAAAAGAAGGAGACTTGACGGAAATCTTGAGATCTACCTTGTCCATCTGTCTGTTGTCAAGTTCTCAGTTCCCCTTGGTCCTGATGGGGTACCCAGAGTCCACCCTTAAGGGGGGGGGGGGTATTGTTATGAGTCACTGCTGTGACTCATTTCTATTTGTGTTTCTGGCTGTCTCCTAGAAACCAAATCTATTAAAGCCCCTGGTCCTTATGGAGTTCCAGGGAGCGTAATTAAGGACTGCTCTGAACAGCTAGCAGGAATTTTTACCATGATTTTTAACCTTTCCCTAGCGTAATACATTGTCCCCAAGAACTTCAAATCAACGGTAATTATTCCCATTCCAAAAAATGGTAAAATGAATACTAGTGAGCCAAATGACTTTCAGCCAATTGCTCTTACTTCACTTATCATGAAGTCATTTGAGAAATTAGTCATGAGACATATAAAGGGTTTTATACTGGCCAATTTTGACCCCTTTCAATTTGCATATAGGGCAAATAGATCCACTGACGATGCTGCCCTTACTTTATTCCACCATGTGCTCACTCATTTGGAAAACAGGAATTCCTCTGTAAGAATTTTATTCGTAGATTACAGTTCGGCCTTTAATACTGTTATTCCCACTTCCCTAGTTAATAAATTGATTCAGTTAGGTCTGGACAGTTTTGTCTGTAAATAGATTTTTGACTTTTTAACCAATAGACCTCAGGCAGTTAGGAACAATAACAAAATTACAATGATTAGTACAGGCGTTCCACAGGGATGTGTGTTGAGTCCATTACTTTATTCCCTGTTTACTTATTATGTCTCGAAATCAGATTTGGTGCATATAATTACATTTGCAGATGACATTGCCATTGTCTTATCTGTGGTAATGACGACTCCGAATTTATATCTGAGGTGCGTAGGCTAGAGGAGTGGAGCCAAGAAAATCACCTAATCCTAAACATGTAGTACAGCTAGGGGTAATAGGTTTTTAAACATACTAAAAGATAACTACTGTATCTGTCCCAAATGATTAAGGAACCTATTAGGAATAACAACACACTGGACCTGGTGATAACAAATAATGTGGAGGCAGGGGTGTATCTACCCATTGGCCAGAATGGCTCTCGCAAGGGGCGCAAGCCGAGCAGGGGGCGCCGCCTGATGGTGCCACCCTTGGCCAATGGGTGGAATCCCTTAAGCCATAGTGTCTGGCAATACCTGCTGTGCTGAGCTGCCTGTGCATTGCCTGGGATGGAGGGCGGAGGAACGCTGAGCAGGCAGGAGCTGGCGGCAGTGTCCGGCACTGCAATGCACTAAAGGGAAGAAACTGAAAATAAACTACAACTCCCAGCAACCCTTGCTGTCGGGAGCTACCGGTGGGAAGGACTGCTGGGGGCTGTAGTTTATTTTCAGTTTCTTCACGTAGTTTGGTGCGGTGCCGGACACCAGCGCCAGCTCCTGTCTGCTGAGCATTCCTCCGCCCTCCATCCCAGGCAGCTCGGCACAGCAGGTATTGCCAGACACTATGGCTATCTGCTGGGATGTTGTGGGGTGGGGACTAGGGCTATGTACCGTGTGGGGTGGCTATGTATGTGCTGGGAGTGGGGGAGACTACTACTATGTGCTAAGGGCGGACTACAGCTATGTGCTGGGAGGGGCATGGGGACTCTGGCTATGAGCTTGGGGAGGTGAGGAGCTATGTGCAGGGAGGGGGACTATGGCTATCTATGCTGGCAGGGAACTATTGTTATGTGATGGGAGGGGGTGGGGACTACTGAATGACTGTGTTGGGAGAGGTGGAGACTATGTGCTGGGGGACTATGGCTGTTGCTTGGGGAGGTGGGGGCTATGGCTATTTACTGGGAGCGGACTATGGCTATGTGCTGGGAGGGGGATGGGGACTATGACTTTATGACTGTGGGGGCTTATCTGGCACTGTGGGGGCATATGTGTATCTGGCACCATGGGGGCATATCTAGCACTATGAGGGCATATCTAGCACTGTGGGGGCATGTGTATCTAGCAATGTGGGAGCATGTGTGTATCTGGCACTGTGGGGGCATATGTGTATCTGGCACTGCACTATTGGGGTCATATGTGTATCACGCCTGCATTTTCATTGGCCATGCCACATGTGGCATGTGACCACACCCATTTTTTGGGATGCGCGAGTACACAGTACCACTAAGGAATTTTTTCTACTTGCACCACTGGGTAGTGCACTACACTACACTTTTTTGCACTACTATTTGCCTCCTCAGCCAGGCCAGGCACTGCTGATGTCTCCTCAGTGTTATAGGAATTACTGTGTGGGCATAATGTGTAAAGGGAACTGCTACTCTGTGGGTATGATGTGTATAAGGGTTACTACTGTGTAGTAAACCTTTCCCACAAGATTATGTTCCTTTTGCAAATGCACCTTCCCTATTTCAAATATGGGGGGCGCCAGTCCCTTACTTTTCCAGGGGTGCCCAGAGCCCTAGATACACCCCTGTGTGGAGGCAATATCTAACATTAAAGTAAGGGAGCCGTTGGCAAATAGCGATCATAATATGGTCACATTTGAACTGTGTTATCGTAAACAGCATTATATGGGTTCGACTAAAACCTTTCATTTTAGGAAAGCAAATTTTATTATGCTCAGGCAATCTATAAAGGGTGTATATTGGGACCAAATCTTTAATGGTAAGAACACTGCAGAAATGTGGGATACCTGTAAAATATTGCTGCGCAAGCCCATGCAAAAGTACATTCCCTTGGCCAGCAAAAGCAAGAGGAGCAATTTTAAACTGATGTGGCTAAGTAACAAAGTTAAGTTAATAATGGACAGAAAAAGGCGAGCATTTAAAGGTTTTTCAATCTGTTGGGAGCAAGGTGGGCTTCCACTGCTACAAAGAATGTATTAAATTGTGCAAAAAGGAAATTAGAGCAGCTAAAATAGAAAATGAAAAACTAATTGCGAAGGAAAGTAAAACTAACCCAAATCCCCCCCCCCCCCCCCCTCAATTATATCAATGGTAACAGGATAAAAAAGACACCATAGGACCACTTAAAAACAACCTAGGAGTACTGTTAACTAGTGACAATAAAAAGGCACAGATATTGAACACAAACTTCTCGTCAGTTTTCACTAGAGAAGTAAATATGGAGAAATTTGAACAAGTTAGTGCAAAGTATAATTACCAAGATTATTTAACATGTTTAAGTGAAGCAGAAATCAAAAAGCGATTACAAAATATTAAGATTAATAAATCTCCCGGACCAAATGGACTGCACTCAAGGGTTCTTATGGAGCTAAGCTCAGAGTTAGCTAGGCCATTATACTTAATCTTTAATGCTGCAATAGCAACTGGCATAGTTCCCAGGGACTGGCGTATTGCAGATGTTGTACCACTATTTAAAAGGGAATGAAATCTAATCCTGGAAATGATAGACTGGTAAGCCTGACTTCTGTAGTAGGAAAAATATTGGAAGGCATATTAAGGAGTATCTGGGATGGGTTCACTACGATATGCCGGCGGTCGGGCTCCCGGCGACCAGCATACCGGCGCCGGGAGCCCGACCGCCGGCTTACCGACAGTGTGGCGAGCGCAAATGAGCCCCTTGCGGGCTCGCTGCGTTCGCCACGCTACGGGCGCGGTGGCGCGCTACGTGCGCCACACTATTTTATTCCCCCTCCAGGGGGGTCGTGGACCCCCACGAGGGAGAATAAGTGTCGGTATGCCGGCTGTCGGGATCCCGGCGCCGGTATACTGTGCGCCGGGATTCCCGTCAGTTGGCATACTGAAGACCACCCTCTGGGATGCTCAAACATAAAGTATAAGAACCAGCATAGCTTTGTAAAAAATAGGTAATGTCAGACTAATTTAATTAGCTTCTACGAGGAAGTGAGTGCAAACTTAGACATGGGTAATGCAGTGGATGTGGTCTTTCTAGATTTTGTGAATGCCTTCGACACAGTTCCAAGTTTGGGCTTGGTGATAATATTTGTACTTGGATCAAAAATTGGTTGGCTAATAGGGAACAGCGAGTGGTAGTCAATGGAACATTTTAAGTTTGGACTGAGGTATTAAGTGGTGTACCACACGGATCTGTGCCGGGACCTTTACTGTTTAACATATTTATAAATGGCATAGTAAATGGTATCGAGAGTAAGGTATCAATTTTTGCAGATGATAAGACTAAGCTCTGTAGGATAATTAGATCAGATCAGGATGTTGCCTCTCTTCAAAGCGACTTAACTAAACTGGGGGTTTGGGCAGCCAAGTGGAGTATGAGGTTTAATATAGAGAAATGCAAAGTAATGCATTTCGGGATCAGAAACGAACAGGCAACCTATACATTGAATGGGGTAATTCTTGGAAAGTCAGTAATGGAGAAGGATTTGGGGGTGATCATAGATAATAGACTTAGCAGTAGTGCCCAATGTTGGGATGCTGCAGTAAAGGCCAATAGGGTGTTAGCATGCATAAAACAGGGAATAGAGACTAGGGATGGAAGCGTAATCCTGCTATTGTATAAATCATGGGTACGGCCCCATCTGGAATACTGTGTACAATTCTGGGCTCCTCATTATAAAAAAGACATAGTAGAACTAGAAAAGATGCAGAGAAGAGCTACTAAATTGATTAAAGGTTTAGAGTCCTTGGAATATGAGGAAAGGTTAGATAAGTTGGGAATGTTTACACTAGAGAAAAGGCGTCTAAGAGGGGATATGATTAATATCTTCAAGTACATGAAGGGACTTTATAGGGCTTTTTCAGGCGATTTACTTATCGAGAGATCTGTACACAGGACACGAGGTCACCCTTTAAAGTTGGTGGAGAGGGAGTTCAACACCAAACGAAGGAAGGGTTTCTTTACCATACAGGCGGTTAGACTATGGAACACACTGTCGGAGAAAGTGGTAATGTCTGAATCTATCTGATGTTCTAAAAAGGTTTAGATAAATTTTTAGCCGAAAATGGCATCCAAGAATTTTATCTGTAAACAAAGTTAATTTGGTAGAATAGCACTATATGTTGAACTTGATGGATAATGGCCTTTTTCCAACCTTAACAACCATGTAACTATGTAACATTAAAAAGACTAAGGAGATGATCATGGATATCAAATAGGTATATCTACAATCCCCTAGTCTTAGGTAAAAAGGATGTAGAGATAGTAACATCTTTTAAATTTTTAAGACATGACTATATCCAGTGATTTGTCATGGAATTCTTACACTGACATTGTCATAAGGAAAGCCCAACAGCGCTTATACTTCCTTAGGAAATTGCGAACAGCAGGAATAAATGAACAATTTTAGTTAACTTTTACTCATGCATTATCGAGAGTGTCCTCACCTATGGTATTTCAGTTTGGTTTGGAAACTGTACCATGGCAGAGCGTAAGTCGCTTGAAAGAATTTCTGGTAGGATAATCGGCTTACAACTGCCCAGCATCCAGTCTATTTATGAAAGGAGGCTCCTTACGAAGGCTAGAAGTATATTGGGTGAAGCGACTCATCCTAATTATGGGGTGTTTATTTTGCTTCCCTCAAACTCACGTCATAGATCGTTACCGTGTAAGAGCAGCTGGCTGAAGGATAGCTTCTTTCCTAAGGCAATTACTATGCTTAATAGTTTTAAATGTAGATAGGACTGTCGTACCTGTCCACGTGTTCACTTTTGTTCTTATGGCTGTTTTATGGTATTCCATGACAGTGGCGGAACTAGCGAGCGGTGGCCCCAGGTGCGACAAAATGCTTTGGGCCCCCCTCATCCCATTCAAGTCCACCCCCTCACCCTTGGAGAGGATCTGGTGAGGGGGACCTGCTCAGGGCCAGAGAAATGGATACCTAGCAACAGTGCCGTAACTAGACGTTTTAGCACTGTGTGCAAGAAACGGCATCGGAGCCCCACCCCTGCATGCAAAACAGGGGCAGTGCATGCCGTAGGTGCGTGCAAACATACATAGGGGCGTGGCTTCATGTGGAAGTGGTGTGGCCACAAAATAATACCAATTCATAAATAGGTGCACAGTAGTCTCCATTATTCAAATTATGCCGCACAGTAGCACCACTACACCAGGCAGAGACCCTTTTACACCTTACGGTGGACAGATTCCCCTTTTTACACATTACGGCAGTCAGCGTCCCCTTTTTACACATAACGGCAGACAGCGTGCCCTTTTTACACATAACGGCAGACAGCGTCCCCCTTTTTACACATAACGGCAGACAGCGTCCCCCTTTTTACACATAACGGCAGACAGCGTGCCCTTGTTACACATAGCGGCAGACAGCGTGCACTTTTTACACATAACGGTAGACAGCGTCCCCTTTTTACACATAACGGCAGACAGCGTGCCTTTTTTACACATTACGGCAGACAGCGTCCCCCTTTTTACACATAGTGGCAGACAGCGTGCACTTTTTACACATAACGGCAGACAGAGTCCCCTTTTTACACATTATGCCAGACAGTGTGTCCTTTTTACACATTACGGCAGACAGTCTCCCTTTTTGCACATTAATGCAGAAAGAAAGAAAGAAAGAAAGAAAGAAAGAAAGAAAGAAAGAAAGAAAGAAAGAAAGAAAGAAAGAAAGAAAGAAAGAAAAAAAGACAGAATGAAAGAATTATACTTACTCTCTCCGCTGGCTCAGGCTCCTCGGTGCAGCCTCTGGCAGAGATCCCGGGCAAGAGAAAAGGAGGGAGGTGGAGGAGGGAGCTGCAGCAGCGCTGTGTTATTGGTGGAGGCGCTGCTGCTGTCCCTCTTTTTCACTATAGGCTGTTCTACGCCGCTGTGAATGCTGGAATGTGCTTCACAGCGGCGGAAGACAGCCTATAGTGAAGCAGAGGGACAGCAGCAGCAGGGCCTCAACCAGTAACACAGCGCTGCTGCGGCTCCCTCCTCCTCCTTCCCCCTGTGTCCCATGCGCTCCTCTCCTGTCTGGGTGGCTGTGTGCTGTGGGCAGCGGTTGCCCACAGCACACAGTGGCATGTAATGAGTCAGTTTTACTCATTACATGCTTTGGGCCCCTGGACAGTGGCAGGCCCCAGTGCAACGCACTGGTTGCACTGGCGGTAGTTCCGCCTCTGTTCCATGGTATTGTTCTTTTATGGTATTTATATTTTTGTGGTATTTGTACTTGCTTATATCAAAATTTCATTGATTGTTCATATTTTGAATATTTAATGACAATAAACTATACTCAAACTCAACTCAACTTGCTGGTCATAGTTCCTGGTTGCAGTGAGAGCCCTTGTCTCTAGGTTCTAGTACTAGTCGTGGAAATCTTTGGTTATTCTGCTACTGTTCTCTGCAGTATTCCTGTGTTCAGTTCTGTGTCAGTTGTATAGTTATCAGCATCCAACTCAGTTATACCTGTGTCTAGCTCTGTGTTAATTATGTAATTATCAGCATCCTGCTCTGTGTCAATTGCATTATCTGTCTTGATTGCTTTTGTTATTTCTCCTTATAGTAATCCTTATTTTCTTGCTATACAGTCTTGTGTTTCCCCAGTTATTTACCTCACCTGCATACCCTCATTACTCCCTGTGCCAGTAAATCTTCATTGTTTTGTCTAACTTCTTTTTGTAGTGTATTGTTTGTGTACATACTGTACTTTATGTTCTCTTCTCACCTGAAAAGTTGTCCAGAGTTTGGGAGAGTTATGTGTTTAGTGTATATTGCTTGTTCTCCAGTCTCTTGTCTTAGAGCAGCTCCTATCCTCTTTTGGTATTTCACTACATTGGCATTGATTCAGGTCCCTCAGGGGTAGAGCTCTTACTACTGCCTGTGGCGTAAGACCTGGCGGCATTCCAGTACTGGTAGGCACGTCCTGCCTTATGGGAAAAGTAGCTGTTACAGGCATGAAGACCTGCTGGTAGGTTCTATGAGACTCAATCCCGGGTGTACAGGGGTCACTGCCCAGATGACACCTGCAAGCTCCTCCCTCATTGCTATTTACCTTTTCTACTTACTCCATTGGTGTGTTTTTGGAACTTCCTATGGGAAGTTGTGGAGGACGTGCTCCTTTTAAAAGGTTTTACAGACTGACAGACGAAATTTACCTTGATGTGCATTGAATTACCTGTTACACTGTGAGTGGGGCAT
Source organism: Pseudophryne corroboree (assembly GCF_028390025.1). NCBI lineage: Eukaryota > Metazoa > Chordata > Amphibia > Anura > Myobatrachidae > Pseudophryne > Pseudophryne corroboree. The sequence goes on from NC_086455.1 coordinate 110,939,721, forward strand.
GCTCATCTGCCCACATGACCTTTCTGTATGTTAAAGAAACCTTTTATGCCTATTCTGTCCTGCACTTAGAGTGAGTGTGGTATGCCCTTTCGATATTTATACACATAAGAGGCTGACTACTTAAGGTGGAATTAAGAACCTTCCACACTAAAAGAAACCTTGATTAGCATGAAACTCTTTCCAGAGTGTGAGTTGGCATACGCTTGTACCTAAAGCACTCTTCTTTCTTCCCCACACACAGTTTGGGGTGAAGCCTCTCTGAAAAATCTATTTTAGACTGTTCTACACATCAGTTTTTTTCTGTTTATTTTATGTTCATCTCGTCTATGACTTGGAGACAAATGGTTTGGAGAAGCCAGTGACAAAGAAGAAAATAGAACTGTGATCATAAGGGACGTATTGTATATGATTTTTTAGTTATTGCATGTTATTGAGTACCCTAGGATTTAGCCTTCTACTCTGTATTGCATGTGATGTTTTCTGTCATTGTCCATCTGTATTGTGAAGCAACATCCAATCAACTTTCTAGAATTCGACTGTATGTAAATTGACAGTATGGAGAGAAATTACAAAAAGCGTAATTGTTTGTGCAAGTTTGCAGTCACCAAAACTCGGTGCAAGCTTGGTGCAATAATCTTCTAAAACTCGCAGCATATAATAGGCTGTGAGTTTTAAGGTGTTTACATAACTCGCTTGTGACACCATGCGGGTTTGCTGGTAAGAAATCCAGCAGAAATCTCACAAATCACAGAGCGAGTTTAATTATAGGCTTGCTTTTTGCTTTCAAAGTGCTGTAGTAATTTAATTGGTCTTTCAAAGTTGCATGATTTCGTCATCATTTGCCTTATAAAAATATCACTTTTGCACTAATCTCACTGATAGTTTGTTTTGTGAAGGAGGAGGCAGGTTATACAGTGTGTTGGTTTGTTGCAAGATGGCTACTAGGAATAGGACGGAGGGTCTTGTGAGGAGGTTAATGTAGTTTTTGGGCTTTCAGAGTTAGTGGAGTAGGGTGAAGGGGAGGAAGAAGAGGGAGAGGCGGATGCAGTGTTTGTCAAAGGCAATATTAAAACTGGGCACAATGGGGGTCATTCCGAGTTGTTCGCTCGCAAGCTGCTTTTAGCAGCTTTGCACACGCTAAGCCGCCGCCTACTGGGAGTGAATCTTAGCTTATCAAAATTGCGAACGAAAGATTAGCAAAATTGCGAATAGACACTTCTTAGCAGTTTCTGAGTAGCTCCACACTTACTCGGCATCTGCGATCAGTTCAGTGCTTGTCGTTCCTGGTTTGACGTCACAAACACACCCAGCGTTCGCCCAGACACTCCTCCGTTTCTCCAGCCACTCCTGCGTTTTTCCCAGAAACGGTAGCGTTTTTTCGCACACACCCATAAAACGGCCAGTTTCCGCCCAGAAACACCCACTTCCTGTCAATCACATTACGATCACCAGAACGAAGAAAAAACCTCGTAATGCCGTGAGTAAAATACCTAACTGCATAGCAAATTTACTTGGCGCAGTCGCACTGCGGACATTGCACATGCGCATTAGCGACTAATCGCTCCGTTGCGAGAAAAAAATACAGAGCGAACAACTCGGAATGACCCCCAATATGTGCTTCTCTTGAGTGCATGAGAGGCTGCATCCCTTGACCGCATGCAGGGGGTTTGTGATGTAGTGAATGCTGTACAGAATGCTGTGAGTTCCTGCAAGTGGCATGTTGAAAACTGTAAAAAGTGCTTCTCTGATGTTAAAAGGGTTCTGTATGCAAAAATAGAAGAGGTGCTGTGTGAAAGCAGAAAAACAGGGGGTTACCCAGTCTCCTTGAAAAAGGATATGTTGGGGAAGGAGAGAATTACCTACTGCTGCCTCACGAGTTCTCTCTACAGCTACTCTGGCTTCAGTGTTGGAGTAGCTCAACTGACCACAGAAAAGCCAATTGAAAGTCAGCCTGGGTCACCTTCCGCTAGCAACCAATCCCAGGACACCCACAGGTATAAAGCTAGTTCACAGACTTCCAAATTGCCAGTGCAATATAGTCTTCAGCCTGCTGTGCTGCTTGCCTGTGATCTCCTGTGGTTACTGTTCCAGCATAGTGACTCCAGTGCAGTTACCATCCTCAGCACTCATTGCTCAAGTCTAGTCCAGTCCAGTCCTGGTGTCGGGAGTATTCTGGATCAGTCTTGATGTCCAAGTCGATTCGACTTCAATCCAAATACATTCCAGTTAATTTTAGAGATGTGCGTCGGGCACTTTTCGTGTTTTGTGTTTTGGTTCTGATTCCCCACTCATGTTTTGGTTTTGGCTTGGTTTTGCCAAAACCACCCTTTCGTGTTTTGGTTTTGGTTTTAGATGTGGATGATTTTTGCAAAAAATCATAAAAACAGCTAAAATCACAGAATTTGGGAGTAATTTTGATCCTACGGTATTATTAACCTCAATAACATTAATTTTCACTCATTTCCAGTCTATTCTGAACACCTCACACCTCACAATATTGTTATATTGTTTTTAGGCCAAAACGTTGCACCGAGGTGGCTGTATGAATAAGCTAAGTCACACAAGTGGGCGGCACAATCACGTAGCCCATCTAGGAGTGGCACTGCAGTGTCAGACAGGATGGCAGATTTAAAAAATAGGCCCCAAACAGCACATGATGCAAAGATGAAAAAGAGGTGCACCAAGGTTGCTATATGACTAAGCTAAGCGACACAAGTGTTCGGCACAAACACCTGGCCCAACTTCTGGTGAAAGGGTCTCAAATTTGCTCCATCAAAACCACCTGCCTTTTTTAACCTTTTTGTTGAATTAAACACCTACATACGAACTTTAGCCAGGAAAAGGTATTTTGCCACAAACAAATTAGCTCAACAAAAATTGGATGGTTTCCCCATCATTCTAGATAATTCTAGATCATTCTAGATAAACAGGATCAATCCAGCTTAAACACACTTGAGTCTTTATTATCGGAAAATCACACTTCAGACTCCACTGTTTTGTTATATAACTCCACTGGTAAGGAAGAACGTTCTTTCAGATTTAAGAACAAATCCAAATTCTTTCCCTTACACCATAGGAGCCCTTCCATTGACATCTTTTACAAGAAAACTCTTGATGAATTTAACACCTTGTGTCAAAAAGAGAAAAAGAAATTCAAATACAAACATAATCTCACTGTTCAAGAAAGACTGGCATTACAGAAACTAACACATGACCCCTCCCTTGTCATCAAGCCAGCAGACAAGGGGGGGGGTATTGTAATCCAAAACACTGATGACTATCTGACAGAAGCATACAGACAACTGAATGATAGTAACACCTATGCCAAACTACTCTCCAATCCATCTCAGGAATATCAAAGATCACTGACAGTCTTAGTCAGTGAGGCGCTGGACAAAGATATTATAACAAAGGATGAATTGAGGTACCTCATCCCCTCTCACCCTGTCACTCCCACCTACTACCACCTTCCAAAAATACACAAATCCCTCACTGCACCTCCCGGTCGTCCTATTATTTCTGGTGTTGGGTCCCTCACCTCTAATTTATCACATTTTGTTGATTTTTTCTTGCAGCCACTTGCATCTTCGTTACGTTCACACATAAAAGACACGACTGCTTTCTTAACCGCCATCTCAGATATCAACTGGAAAAGTTCTTTCTTTTTTATGACTTGCGATGTACAATCACTTTATTCTAATATCCCACATCAGAAAGGGATATCCACTATAGCGTATTTCCTGTCTAATTCTAAAACTATAGAACCTGATTTACAACAATTTATACTTGATTCAATTTCATTTATATTATCTCATAATTATTTAATTTTTAATAAAAAATTTTATTTACAGATACTTGGGACGGCCATGGGGACGAGGTTCGCGCCTAGTTTCGCCAACCTGTACATGGGGGCCTTTGAGGACCTCCATGTGTGGGGGCGTGACTTTGGCGCGGGCCTCGTCTACTATGGCCGTTACATAGATGACTTGTTTATTATCTTTGATGGCGACATTTCCCTTACATCTGATATTACCACCCAGCTGAATAATAATAGTTTTAATTTATGCTTCACTAGTACTTCACATAAATCATCCATCAACTTCCTCGACATTTCATTAAACATAATCGATGGCAGAATTTCTACCAAGACATTCCGGAAAGAGGTAGATACCTTAAACTTCATTCATTACAATAGCTCTCATCACAAACCTTGGTTAAATAATATCCCTTTGGACAGTTCAGACGTATCAAACGTAACTGCAGTAATATATTAGACTATCAATCACAGGCTGATGAATTATCTCTTGCCTTTCAGAACAGAGGCTATCCTAGGACTCTGATTAAATCAGCTCGTGATAAGGCTGACATATTAGACAGAAGGGAACTCTTATTACACAAAGCACATCATCACAACTACGAACCAGATCAACCTCATTTTCTATCCCAGTATAATAGTTCTGCATCAAAAGTCAGAAACATCATCCGTAGGAACTATCCCATTTTACTTACAGACCATATACTCAGGACTGAACTAACTGATTCTCCATCTGTGATTTTTAAGAAATCAAACACTCTGCAGCAACATCTAGCCCCTAGTCTCTTTATAGACAGGAGGACCACTGATGTAATTCCAATGCCTGATAAGACCCCACTTTGGCTCTCAAAAACCTCTGGCTGCTTTAAGTGTGGGGCCAGCAAATGTATTACTTGCTCTTATATTAAGAACAACTCCAAGAGCTTCTGCTCATCTAATTCTATACATTTTGAGATCCGTTCATTTATAATCTGCAACAGTTCATTTGTAATTTACTTGTTAGTTTGTAATTGTAACCTGATCTACGTGGGTAGAACCACACGTAAACTCAGGATTAGATTCTTAGAACATAGACGCAACATACAAAAAGGTTTTCTTTTTCATAGTGTCTCTAGACATTTTTCGGAAAAACATCAAAAAAATCCAGATGAAATTCAACTTATCGGCATCGAAACCGTTATGCCGACAGCACGTGGAGGGGATAGACATAGAAAATTATGCCTAAGAGAGAACTACTGGATTCATAAACTTAGGACACTCACACCAGAAGGGCTAAATGAATCCATAGAATTTGACTTGTGTTAAACATGCGATAGCTGACCCCCTTCCATTGTTATCTGATTAATATTTTTTTGCAGATTTCTATACCTTATCATGTTACTTATTTACTCTGTACGGATCATTTGCAAGCAACCAGCGACATTTGTCATTTAATGATCTCATATCCAGACTGTTCCCTTCTGTCTTTGTATTATTGTGCTGCTTTTCTCACACCAGTAATTTATTTAGCGATATGATAATCAGTTTAAATCAATAGGGATATTTGTCCCCTTTATACTTGAATTATGTGCGCATTAATATTAAGGTTGATGAGTAGTGAAAAATGTTTAGTCACTTATTCTCTATACTCCTTTTTTATCCTCTTTATTTTTTTATTTTTCTCTGTATATCTATCTGTATCTATCTTTTATATTTTTCTACTGATTTTTGTAATCTGTCAAATAACTGGACTCTAACATATTACACTACGATCTATGCATTTGTCATTATAATTCCAGAATCATTAAATAGGATATTTATACAATATCATATACCTTGATATCAAGGCACTTTTATATAATAAAGTCTGGCGATCCATAGGACTATAAAATAGATGCATTATAATATAGAGTTCCTTAGTGATACTACAATTAGAACACGTATCGTGGTTCTAATAAGATCTCACTCTGACTGTAAATACGATACATGATGTAGTGTGACGGGTGGACATAAGACTACACTGAACAGTGCACTATACCTATCGAGATAGTTTATGTCTCTAATTTCTTACACCTTTCAAATAGACTTTAAAAAAAAAAATTTTTTTCTAGATCGCAACAGGCACATATTCTTTGAACCGTTCTTTTTCTTTTATTATGTTGTTTTATACACATTCTGATTTAATAAGTCTGTTCTGGTACCTCTAATACTGCTACTCATTGTATTTGCTCTTACTCAGTCCGTTCAGTGGCGTATACGGTAGAGCCACGGACTGACAACGATACAGTTTCAGTGTTCAAGTCCTGTAATGGATATGAGTAACTTTATGGCCTTTCTCTTATATACCTTTCTGATCTTTAACATGTGTCTGATATAGATTATAGTTATCTCTGGGGTATTAATAACATAATGAAATCATTTCTTTATTCTCAGAATTTCTGTATACATTCCTTTTTTTTCTTAACCTATTTAATTTTGATTATAGATATACTTTTTAATTTGCACTTATTGATTATGTTTTTATATGATATACCCATTTGATGTTATAGAGTGTTATTTTATTTTATGTTTAATTATCTCTGCCATGGTCAGCTATTTTTACTTTTTTGATTCAATGTACCTTTTTGATGTAGAGCCATTTTAATTATTAAATTTATTGCTTCTAATTATATACTGATTACAGACACCTGTCTAGTGGCTTTAAATACTGGTCACACTAGAGGTAGGAATATACCTTTGATAAAGTCACGTGGAGCGTGACGAAACGCGTTAGGACTCCTCCTCCAATACACCTGCTGAGGTCTCTCTTTGAATCCACAAGCACGGATCCATCTGATTTCCTTCTGATGGGTTTTCCTCCACTGACTGCGGTAGTGCCTTACACCGCTCCCGGCCAGACATCGTTATTGGCGGCTTGGTTCTCCTCTTTTCCTCCCGCTGCTGAGCGCCCATGGGCATTGCAGGACTTGGACCGAGGACGCTCGGTTCAAACACCAGCCCACAGAGAGAGGTAATAACAAGCATTTATGACCGAACCCGGTGAGACCGATTAATTGAAAATTCAGGAGCGGTTTTTACTCATACCAACCACTACCCTTATCATCAGCTTTCAGTGACTGTGGATCTTTTTCAAAGACTGTTTTCAATTATTGAAAAATAAGATCTTTACATAGACCACCCAGGTGTTTTTATAGATACATGTATGTTTGTTCATAATCAGTTTTTTTAACCTTATTATGGTTAATAAATTGGCTTTTATAACGGCTCTCATCTTTTTATTTATTATTTCGTTTCTCTTGAGACACAGCGCAGCCGTTTGTTAGTTCTCCATCTAGGAGTGGCACTGCAGTGTCAGACAGGAGGGCAGATATAAAAAAAAGCACATTATGCAAAGATGTAAAAGAGGTGCAATGAGGTAGTTGTATGACTAAGCTAAGCGACACAAACAATTGGTCCATCTAGGAGTGGCACTGCAGTGTCAGACAGGAGGGCAGATATAAAAAAGGCCCCAAACAGCACATCGTGCAAAGATGTAAAAGAGGTGCAATGAGGTAGCTGTATGACTAAGCTAAGCGACACAAACAATTGGCCCATCTCGGAGTGGCAGTGCAATGTCAGACAGGAGGGCAGTTATAAAAAAAGGCCCCAAACAGCACATGAGGCAAAGAAGAAAAAGAAGTGCACTGAGGTTGCTGTATGACTAAGCTAAGCAACACAACCACCTGGCCCATCTGGTAGTGGCATGCAGTGTCTGAATCTCAAAAGTGGCCCACAATTTTTCAGTCCACTGACAGCATCTCCTGCACGCCCCTGTCATTTTTCAAAAATTCTGCAATTGGTGGACTTATACGGCAGTGTCAGACAGGATGGCAGATATAAAAAGCCATGCCCCAAACAGCACATGATGCAAAGATGAAAAAGAGGTGCACCAAGGTTGCTGTATGACTAAGGTAAGCGACACAAGTGTGCGGCACAAACACCTGGCTCATCTAGGAGTGGCACTGCAGTGTCAGACAGGAGGGCAGATATAAAAAAGGCCCCAAACAGCACATCATGCAAAGATGTAAAAGAGGTGCAATGAGGTAGCTGTATGACTAAGCTAAGCGACACAAACAATTGGCCCATCTATGAGTGTCACTGCAGGGTCAGACAGGAGGGCAGAAATATAAAAAAAAAAGGTCCCAAACAGGACATCATGCAATGATGTAAAAGAGGTGCAATGAGGTAGTTGTATGACTAAGCTAAGGACAATTGGTCTATCTAGGAGTGGCACTGCAATGTCAGACAGGAGGGCAGATATAAAAGAAAGGCCCCAAACAGCACATCATGCAAAGAAGAAATGGAGGTGCAATGAGGGAGCTATATGACTAAGCTAAGTGACACAAACAATTGGCCCATCTAGGAGTGGCACTGCAGTGTCAGACAGGAGGACATACAGTATATAAAAAAGGCCCCAAACAGCACATCATGCAAAGATGTAAAAGAGATGCAATGAGGTAGCTGTATGACTAAGCTAAGCGACACAAGTGTGTGGCACAAACACCTGGCCCATCTAGGGTTGGTAAAGTTTGGGGAGAAAAAGAGGAATCTATATTGTTGACGCACTAGGAAAGAAATGGTTTTAATAAAATATAAGCTTTATTGATGTATATTAAAATAGGATAGAATATCTTACCCCAGACTACAGTGAAACATAGAGGTTAAAATCACAAAAAACTGACATATATGTGAATATAGGAAAATTAAAGAATGTGACTAAAGAGTTAAAAAATGTGTCAACGTGTGATTACTCCTGTGTAACGCTGCTCGGTCACCTATGTTTGTCAAAATATTACCACCATTAAGTCACTTGACTATTGTCGTGGTATTATCAGAGACTTACACAATTCATAGTATATTGATCCCACTGTCCAAATTATCAGTCTCCACAGTATCCTGTCATAAATACACCAGCTACTCGTCAGAAGATACCTCACAGGATAGCAACCATATTATAGAGGTTGCGAGTATAGGTGGGTGCAGAAATATCGATTGGTCACCAGTTGAAAGCCATTATAATTATCGATGCCTTCGAATTCTATTGCTGGATATCTATTATTGTACAGTCCCGGACCAGATTCAGCTATAATGAAGGGAACTTCAGTATGCCAAAACACCTCACACTTGCTGTTTATAGCATTAAAGGAAATGATCCTTATTTATTTGGCTGGGAGTGTGGGGAAGGTTGCTTTTAGAGGTATAGCAATCTCAATTTTAATATGAAGCAACCTATGCACAGAATGGTCCTTATTGTTCTTTATTCATTTATTTAGTTAAGATGTAGGTAAGGTTGCTTTTAGGGGTATAGCAACCCCAATGGTAATTAAAAGCAACCAACGTATTAGAGAACATTTGCCTATTATTTTACTTGCTGAATTCTGAGACTGGGAATGGAATTGTGGGTATAAATATCAAAACATTGGTATCAGTGGAATATAGTAGGTGGATTTGTGCCTATGTTTGCACAATAGGTGCCAGTTTAGTAGAAGGAATAAATTCACTCTGCAGTGCTTTAAGCTGACCGATCAAGCCAAATATTGACATGCATATTATATTGCTTAATAATCTTATAATCGTAATAGAGTGTTATACCTGGTCCATCGCACTAATTGTGCCTCCCACCGAATAATATGATTTATTAAGCTATAAAGTCAATCATATATAATTCCCAGCGAGATTTTATTTATGTGCTTTCACTTGAGTATATCACTTTATTTCCCTTATATGAGAGAAATTTATTGGGTAGCTGTCACAGTTTCAATCTTTATACATTTCCATGATAGCAGAGTTTATGCCTTCATGTTATGTGTATCTGTTGCAGTGCTATTACAATGCTGTGTGTTCTTATATTAAATCTGTCCCAGCTAGCTGTTCTTATAAAAATTTACATGGTTTGGAACATTGTAATCGTACACGCTGTCTTAATTGTAGCTACTTCAAAATCCTGTTTGCTCATGTAGCTATTTTCTAGGTTCTAAATGTTACCAGTATGTTTGCTACAATATAGTTACATTAGTGCTGTTTCTATCACAGCCACTCGGTTTCCTGGAAGTATCACAGTATATCAATAGCATCTGAAAACAGTGTAACGAGAACCGCACTATTAGTATCAGTGACAGCTGCCACAGAGTCTGGGCTCTATATCAGGACTCTGGGTGACGTTATTGTTATGGCAAAGGATTTATACTAGTCTTTCATATGGTTGAGAGTAACAGGTAAGTGATGGTGTGGTATATCAGCAGGTATGCAAGTTCTGTCTCTTGTAGCTCGGTATGATATCCCTATAAGTTAAGGCTGACAGGTATCTAAACACAGTAAAAATACATTTGTTTTATAACATTTGGAGGTGCACACACGTGGACACACTGTGCCCTCCAAGCGTTTTTCACTGCACTTATGGCAGCTTCATCAGGGAACAACACTGCAGTCCCACTGCACTAATGGCGGATACCAGACGCACATCTAAAACCAGCATTGTTGTTATGGCCTCACTAATCCGCTTTGCAACAGGGTATATATATATATATATATATATATATATAAATATATATGGCAGTAGCACTGGAATGGATTTATACACCAGTACCACTGTAATTATACAGCAGGATCACTGAATTTATATGGCAGGATCACTGGATTTATACGGCAGGATCACTGTAATTATACGGAAGGATTACTGGAATTATACGGCAGGATCACTGTTATTATACGGAAGGATCACTGGAATTATACAGCAGGATCGCTAGAATTATACGGCATGATTACTGGAATTATATGGCAGTATCACAGGAATTATACAGCAATATCACTGGAATTATACGGCAATATCACTGGCATTATATAACAGTATCAAGGGAATTATACAGCAATATCACTGGAAATATATGCCAGTATCACAGAAATTATACAGCAGTATCACTGGAATTATACGACAATATCACTGGAATTATATGGCAGTATCACAGAAATTATACAGCAATATCACTGGAATTATACGGCAATATCACTGGAATTATATGGCAGTATCACAGGAATTATACAGCAATATCATGTGAATTATACGGCACTATCACTGGAATTATACGGCAATATCACTGGAATTATATGTCAGTATCACAGGAATTACACAGTAATGTCACTGGAATTATACGGCAATATCACTAGAATTATATGGCAGTATCACCGGAATTATACAGCAATATCACGGGAATTATAAGGCAATATCACTGGATTTATATGCCAGTATCACAGGAATTACACAGCAATATCACTGGAATTATACGGCAATATCACTGGAATTATACGGCAGTATTACAGGAATTATAGAGCAATATCACGGGAATTATACGCCAATATCACTGGAGTTATACGGCAGTATCACAGGAATTATACAGCAATATCACAGGAGTTATACGGTAATATCACAGGAATTATACGGCAATATCACTGGAATTATATGACAGTATCACAGGAATTATACAGCAATATCACTGGAATTATATGGCAGTATCACAGGAATTATAGAGCAATATCACGGGAATTATACGGCAATATCACTGGAATGATATGCCAGTATCACAGGATTTATACAGCAATATCACTGGAATTATATGGCAATATCACTGGAATTATACTTAAGTATCACAGGAATTATATGGCAATATCACTGGAATTATATGGCAGTATCACTGGAATTATATGCCAGTATCACAGGAGTTATGCAGCAATATCACTGGAATTATACGGCAATATCACTGGAATTATACGGCAGTATCACAGGAATTATACAGCAATATCATGGGAGTTATACGATAATATCACTGGAATTATATGGCAATATCACTGAAATTATATGCCAGTATCACAGGAATTATAGAGCAATATCACGGGAATTATACGCCAATATCACTGGAGTTATACGGCAGTATCACAGGAATTATACAGCAATATCATGGGAGTTATACGATAATATCACTGGAATTATATGGCAATATCACAGAAATTATATGCCAGTATCACAGGAATTATACAGCAATATCACTGGAATTATACGGCAATATCACTGGAATTATACGGTAGTTTTACAGGAATTATACAGCAATATCACAGGAATTATACAGCAGTATCACTGGAATTATATAACAGTATCACGGGAATTATACAGCAATATCACTGGAATTATATGCCAGTATCACAGAAATTATACAGCAGTATCACTGGAATCATACAGCAATATCACTGGAATTATATGGCAGTATCACAGAAATTATACAGCAATATCACTGGAATTATACGGCAATATCACTGGAATTATATGGCAGTATCACAGGAATTATACATCAATATCATGTGAATAATACGGCACTATCACTGGAATTATACGGCAATATCACTGGAATTATATGTCAGTATCACAGGAATTATACAGCAATGTCACTGGAATTATACGGCAATATCACTAGAATTATATGGCAGTATCACCGGAATTATACAGCAATATCACGGGAATTATAAGGCAATATCACTGGAATTATAAGGCAATATCACTGGATTTATATGCCAGTATCACAGGAATTACCCAGCAATATCACTGGAATTATACGGCAATATCACTGGAATTATACGGCAGTATCACAGGAATTATAGAGCAATATCACAGGAATTATACGCCAATATCACTGGAGTTATACGGCAGTATCACAGGAATTATACAGCAATATTACAGGAGTTATACGGTAATATCACAGGAATTATACGGCAATATCACTGGAATTATATGACAGTATCACAGGAATTATACAGCAATATCACTGGAATTATATGGCAGTATAAAAGGAACTATAGAGCAATATCACGGGAATTATGTGGCAATATCACTGGAATTATACGGCTATATCACTGGAATGATATGCCAGTATCACAGGATTTATACAGCAATATCACAGGAATTACACGGCAATATTACTGGAATTATACGGCAGTATCACAGGAATTATACAGCAATATCACTGGAATTATATTGCAGTATCACTGGAATTATATGCCAGTATCACAGGAGTTATGCAGCAATATCACTGGAATTATACGGCAATATCACTGGAATTATATGCCAGTATCACAGGAATTATAGAGCAATATCACGGGAATTATACGCCAATATCACTGGAGTTATACGGCAGTATCACAGGAATTATACAGCAATATCACGGGAGTTATACGGTAATATCACAGGAATTATACGGCAATATCACTGGAATTATATGACAGTATCACTGGAATTATATGGCAGTATCACAGGAACTATAGAGCAATATCACGGGAATTATGTGGCAATATCACTGGAATTATGTGGCAATATCACTGGAATTATACGGCAATATCACTGGAATGATATGCCAATATCACAGGATTTATACAGCAATATCACTGGAATTACACGGCAATATCACTGGAATTATACGGCAGTTTCACAGGAATTATACGGCAATATCACTGGAATTATATTGCAGTATCACTGGAATTATATGCCAGTATCACAGGAGTTATGCAGCAATATCACTGGAATTATACGGCAATATCACTGGAATTATATGCCAGTATCACAGGAATTATAGAGCAATATCACTGGAATTATACGGCAATATCACTGGAGTTATACGGCAGTATCACAGGAATTATACAGCAATATCACGGGAGTTATACGGTAATATCACTGGAGGGAGAGGAAGGAAGTCGCAAAAGATCACTCCAACGCGTGCAATGGATACTCCGACTTCGGCCGGTATGAGACAATTTCTCCTTCCCCAGGGCTCCACCCCTACGATGGATGCCTCTTTGCCTTCAACTCCACGTCTCTCGCCTGCCTCGGACTCGGCCTCTCAAGGGGGTTCTCAAGTGGCAGACCCACATACCACGACGGATCCGGGAAGCCTCTCTCAGATTCTGAACCTTCTTCAGGCCCTTCCAACGAAGCAAGACTTTGAGCATTTGGAGGGTAGGGTCAGAGAAACTGTCCGCTCGGAGATCGCAGTGGTTCAGGCAGAAATAACGCATATTGGTTCCTGTCTGTCTTCACTGGAAGGCTTCCCTTCAGACACGGCAGCGGCACACAACGCTCTTATAGCCACAGTTCTTAAGCTGGGTATTAAGTATAGATGGGGCTTTCCTTTCGGACTCCAGGTCTCGCAAAATGGGAAACTACTCCTTTAAGGACCCCTCCAACTTGCCCCTTTTCTGCCAAGCGTTAGGTGTACCGCAGGTCTCTCTCCCAGATTGGCAGGAGCCCCTGACACGCGGTGTTCCCCCAGAACTCTCTCACCCTGACAATGACTGGCACCTTGTTCACCATAACCCGAAACCCCATAGAGAACAGCGCTCCCTCACGCAGTCAATGAAGAAATTAGGGTCTCTACATGATTCCACATGATTCGGAACATTTACTTTAGTAATTTCAAGAGACCCTTATTTAGTTTAAAAGGTTTCTTGCAGACTCGAGGGATTTCTTTGCTCTATGGTTCATACTCCCTTTGGGGATGTAATCGAAGCATCGGGATCGTACTTGACTCGACAGGTACCCATCTGACCTGACTGGGTTGGAGGAATTTGTTTTTGGTTATATGATGTCTCTCTAAAGTGTTCTATAGTTGTGTGACCGAACTGTTAGTTATATTTCTGATTGTGATATCAGCATTCCTGTTGGGGCTTGGGCTGGCACTGACCCCCAGTTCGCCCCTACACCACCCGATTATTCTCGGTCCGATGCGACAAATGCGTCTGAGCTCCCGAGAGGCAGTAGTGTGTTTTTCATCTAAGTTCCTGATTTCTGTTTTTTTTTCTTGGGTTAGGTTCTTTGAATTTCCCTCCTTATGTATTTCTTGCTTCTGTTTCATTCTCTCTCTTTTCTCTCCCACCCCCCGATGTGTTGTTTCTGCCCTCCTTGCCGGACTCAGCATTTCACCCTGGTATCTAGATGTTGGCGGTTGACCCCAAAGCGACGGCCATAAAATTGGTTTCCCTTAATGTGAAGGGCCTTAATGTCCCGGAGAAACGCTCAAGGGTGCTTAGGGACCTTTTTGCATTCCGGGCTGATGTTGCCTTTTTACAGGAAACGCATTTCAATGTGGGAGCGGCCCCGGTTCTTAAAGACCGTAATTACCCACACTCCTTTTATAACAACAACAGCAAGGGCAAGTCTTTGGGTGTTGCTATTTTGCTGTCCAAACGCTTGCCCTTTCGGGAAATTACATCAGTGTCTTTAGAGAAGGGCAGGACACTCCTGGTGAAATGTAAACTGTTTGATCAGCTCTATACGTTCATTAACATATACGTCCCCAACCAATCACAACCTAGTTTCTTAGTGAAGGTTCTCAATCGTATTACCCCCTTGGTTACGGGCATCCCAGTTATTGGAGGTGATCTTAATTGGACTCTCCAGCCGGAGGTGGACATCTCCGGGGCGCCGGCTAGACCCTCCCTGGCATCGCACCGTAGAGTACGCCGCTCTCTCCACGACCATCAGCTGGTTGACACCTGGAGGCTCCAACACCCCGGGGACTACACGTTCTACTCCAGACCCCATGACACTTACTCTAGGTTAGATTATTTTCTCTTGCCCCACAGATTTCTGCACCTAGTTAGGGAAACTGACATTGGCTTGATTACCTGGTCGGATCATGTTCCTGTCGCCCTGACCCTGGAGACGTCCTACCCACTCTACAAACAATGTACCTGGCGATTGAACGAACAACTTTTAATGGATACGAGGTTTCAGCCCCAGATACTTGAGACAATCGAAAATTCTTTTATCACAAACAAAACGCCGGATGTCTCCCGGGTCACGGTGTGGGAAGCCCACAAGTGTGTTTTGCGGGGGAAGCTCATCCAGCTAGGTTCTATGCTGAAAAAGGAGAGACTGGGGGAAAAGACTGCTTTACTCCAGCGGCTGAGGGATTTAGAGACAACGTATAAGGCGGGCCCCTCTTCACCGGTGCTGAACGCACTGACCGAGACAAGAGCAGCTCTCAATACCCTGTTGTTTTCAGACATCAAAAGGGATTATAAGCTTTGCAGAAATCGCTTTTATCAATGGGGTAACAAACCGGGGAAGCTTCTGGCCAGGGCGCTCCGCGCGCAGAGAGCCACTCTATTTATCCAGTCAGTACAGGACACGGCGGGGACCCGACGCACCCTCACCAAGGATATAGCTGAGGCTCTCCACTCTTATTACACTAAATTATATAATCTTCAGGAACCTAGAACCCCAGGGTCATTATCGGCTACCTGGGAATTGGTGGCAGGGTACCTCCGTGACGCAGGACTCCCTAGAATATCAGAAGACGATAGCACTTGGCTAGATTCCCCCTTCTCTCTCCCGGAACTGGAACAAGCTCTTAAGGAGGCTCCTTCCGGGAAGAGTCCAGGCCCCGATGGCTATACCATCTCTTATTATAAGCTTTTTAAAGATTCTCTCTTGCCTAAAATGTTATTGGCGTTCAACGAGGTCTCCGATAATTGTGGCTTCTCCCCCCAATCACTAGAGGCCTTCATCACGGTTATACCGAAGGAGGGGAAAGACCCGGCTCAATGTGCCAGTTACCGCCCGATCTCCCTCCTCCGTGAAGTCAGTTCAGACACTGCCAGCTTGAGTCAGGTCATTCCCCTCATCAGGCTTTTGCAGAAGCAGTTGGAGAAATTGAAGGAGGAGTTAAGACGGAGCAATTCTGCTAAGTATGTGGATGGAGCCCTTCATTCGCTTTGCCAGGATTCAAGGGTGGTCAATCTGTTGAAATCAGAGCACTACATTTTGGCCACCATGCGCGATCCTAGGTTTAAAGCCTACGTTGTGTCTCTCTTTCCGGCAGACACAAGTCTGCAGAGGTTCAAAGACTTGCTGGTGAGAAAAATGTCAACTCAAGGGTATCCCCTCCCTACCGCTCTGCATCTCTGTATCCCCTCCCTACCGCCCTGTGTCTCTCTATCCCCTCCCTACCGCTCTGCATCTCTCTTTCCCCTCCCTACCGCCCTGTGTCTCTGTATCCCCTCCCTACCGCTCTGCGTCTCTGTATCCCCTCCCTACCGCTCTGCGTTTCTGTATCCCCTCCCTACGGCCCTGCGTTTCTGTATCCCCTCCCTACCGCCCCGCGTCTCTGTATCCCCTCCCTACCGCCCTGTATGCCATACATGGTCCATACCACTGGCTCCTTGATACCTCCCTGACAAACCCTCACCAGGAGTACAGGAGCCATAACCCCCTGCGGTGCCCCCCATAGTTACCGGTATATCGGTGATGCTCCGCTCTGCCGCCTCCTCCCTATCCCTCACACAGCAAGCGCAGGGCGTAAGCCCAGCACCGAGCACATGACCGCGCTGTCCATGCCCATTGGCCCTGGTACCAGCTCCAGCCATCGCCCCCTCCTCCTACTGCACCTGAGGGGGGCGCGCACATAGCGCATGCAGAGGGGACTGGTGCACCTGCGGCCGCGTGGAGACCTTGCGTGCGCAACATGTCCGTGTTGCTACACCTGAAGGATGGTACGGTGTAGAGAGAGGACACAGCTGCCCCTGCTCCGCATTGTACCAGCACTTCCCTCTGTGTCTAATGACACCATTTACCTCTTCATGCGGGTATGTCTATATCACATACATCCTTTTCCGTGTCCTATATATTGTTACAAATAAAATGACATAGGTATAGGTCCCACACCCCCTCCCCCCCACACCTGCATCCACCTCCCCGTCCACTCGCAGCATCTACATACTCCCTGCCTCATCCGCAGTCCCCCCCCGCACCCGCTACATTCTGTACATCGTGCTCTGCAGGCACTGTTCACGCCGTCGCAAGGGGCTACGCCCCCTTCACCATTGGAAGCACTTTCGTCGTGCAATATTTAACCACTAACAAACCTAGGAATGCAGGTAATACTCATACAAATATTGAACCTAGGCAAGGCATGCAGGGGTTAAGGGGGCGTAGCCCCTTTCGATGGTGTGAAGAGCGCTCGTAGGGCGCGATGAAGCACCTAGTATTATTATAATAGCTTCAAATAAAAGGGTTATTATTATCCAAATAAATTTTACAGGTCTTTGCCGTGTGTGTGTGTGTGTGTGGTGTAGGAGTACTCTCTCCTGTGCCACTAATATTGTGCGTGTATTACATCTGGGCAAATTCCAGAATGTCCCATGTTGTGTGTGCCGAACACTTGTGTCGCTTAGCTTAGTCATACAGCTACCTCAAGGGGTCAGCTTGCTGGGAAGAGCTTGCGTGGAATTTAATAAGTGTGGAATTAAGAAGTGTGTTATCCGAACAGTTAAAAAAACAGTTACTCTGCTTGAGACTGGACTAATCATCTGTGTTTCTTCTCATCTTTCAGGTATGTGAAATCATTGCTATTACACAACAAGGCTCAGATTAACACATATGCTGCTTGCAATCAACATCATCTGTTTGAGTGCATGTGATGTGTTTCTTGTCGTTTCCTATGTATGTGATTGAATTTATTGTGGATAGTTTGCCTGTTTACCCACCCAGTGCAATCTATGTTCTTTGATCAATTAGAATTTCAATCAGGTGACCAAATGTTGAGAGGTAAGCCTGTTCTTAATCAGAGACAGTATTTCTTTAGATTCAGTCAAGGGGTCATCTTACTGGGGGTAGCTTGCATGGAATTTAATAAGTGTGGAATTAAGAAGTGTGTTATCCGAACAGTTAAAAAAACAATTGAACAAACATTGAGCACCAACAAAGAAAGGTAACTTACTTAAATAATTTATTCCTACACCACTTAACCCAAAATGATCTCACAAACGACCACAGCATGTTGATCAAACTACTGTTTCTTATTTCAATTCATGGAATTCTCACCAAATTTAACACATTCTACACTCACCCTAAAACTCACCCCTCTGTGCACATTACACTGAAACAGCCCTGGTGTGTGTGTTAAATGATCTTCTGATGGCAAAAGACAGAGGTGACTGTTCAATATTAATCCTTCTGGATCTCTCGGCAGCATTTGATACCGTGGACCATGGGCTTCTGATTGAGCGACTGATACATTTCTGTGGTCTGGATGGCACAGTTCTAAGCTGGTTCAAATCATTTCTCACAGGCAGGTCACAGAGAGTATCATCTGGATTATTCTCATCACCACCAGTGCCATTGCCATGTGGTGTTCCACAAGGTTCTATACTATCCCCCATGCTTTTTGCAGTATACATGCTCCCATTGGGAGAAATAATCAGGCGCCATGGCCTGGTCTACCACTGCTATGCAGATGATACACAACTGTACTTGTCCTTTGCTCCGGGCACTGATAACCCAATAGCAACCCTAAATGGCTGTCTAGCTGAACTACTGGAGTGGATGAGCGCCAGTTGGCTGCGACTGAACCCGGATAAAAGAGAGGTCCTTATGATACGACCGCAACATCAAAGGACAAGACTGCAGCATAGCCAACCAACTGGACTTACACTCGGGGATTCAGAATTACAGACCAGTGATCGTGTGCGGAATCTTGGTGTTGTCCTGGATGGTGGCTTGACACTTAAACATCAGATATCAGCCACAATCAAATCCTCATTCTTTCACCTGAGGAACATAGCCAGAATCAAGCACTTAATTCCCTCAGATGATATGCCAAAAGTCATACATGCATTTGTATCATCTCGTTTAGACTACTGTAATGCCCTCTACCTTGGTCTACCAGCAAAAGAATTGCAGCGCTTACAGCTGGTGCAAAACACAGCTGCCAGGCTATTAAACAACCAGCCCCGTTCTAGCCACATAACACCCATACTCTACTCCCTTCACTGGCTGCCTGTACGATGGCAAATCATCTTCAAGATTGGCTTACTGAGTTTCAAAGCATTACATGACCAAGGCCCAAGGTACCTGAAACAGCTTCTGACCCCATACTGCCCCACTCGATTACTGCGATCTGTAGATGAAGGACTTTTAGCAGTACCTAGAATCTACCGTAATTCATCTGGGGGTCGAGCTTTTAGTCATGCGGCTCCAACTCTATGGAACTCACTTCCCCGCACAGTGCGAGAGGCCCCAACTATAGAATCCTTCAAAAGTAGACTCAAGACTTTTCTGTTTACTCAAGCATTTCCATAATGTCCCTTTTAGTATCTTCATGCTTCTTTATTTTATGAAAATGTACTTAATTATTTTCTGCACTATATTATGCTATGTATCTGTTAAGCGCCTTGGGTCCTATTGGAGAAAGAGCGCTACATAAATAAAATTATTATTATTATTATTATTACAGCTTCTATTCTCCACTCCCCTCTTCTAACCACTCATAAGCTTTATACTTACTCCACTCCCCTCTTCTAACCACTCATAAGCTTTATACTTACTCCACTCCCCTCTTCTAACCACTCATGAGCTTTATACTTACATAAGTACTTTGACAACCACAATTGGCCACCAGAATAAACACTCGCAAACATCCACCAATATTTATCTCACTCTTCTGCTTTTATTAGCTGGTGACATATCACCAAATCCAGGCCCCAACCACCTGTCCCTCTCACACTCAGCTATCTCAAAACAACATAGAAATCCATCTAACCTCATAAATATCACGTGTCTCTCATCCCCCTCCAAGTCACTAAAATGTGCCTTATTGAATGCACGCTCTGTTTGTAACAAATTAACACCCATCCATGACCTTTCTCACATATAAGACCACCTACCACTCCTATCGTCAGGCCCTGGACATTGGCAAACAAACATATTTCCAATCTCCCATCTCTTATCATGCCACCAACCCCAAGTGACTTTTTAATACATTTAAATCACTTCTTTACCCTTCCTCACCTCCCCCACTAGCTACTATCAGTGCCAAAGAACTGGCTTCCTACTTCAAGGATAAGATTGATAAAACCCAAGATGAAATGGTATGCTCTAACTCAACCAGTGACCTACTCAATTCCCTATCTGGCCCTTTCTCTTCATTTGATCCCACAAGTGAAGATGAAGTATCAACACTCGTTTCATCCTCCAACTCCACTATCTCTCCTCTTGATCCTATACCCTCACAAGTCAGTAAAACGTTGTCTCCTGTGCTTATCCCAACCTTAACTAAAATCTGTAATCTCTCTCTCTCTACTGGTATCATTCCTTCTCTGTTTAAACATGCACTGATTACTCCCATTCTAAAAAAACACAACTCTGACCCAAACACATTCTCTAACTGTCGTCCCATTTCTCAGCTGCCATGTCCCTCCAAGCTACTTGAGAGACTTGCCTACACTTGCCTTACACACTTTCTTAACTCCCACAACTTATTGGACCCCCTTCAGTCAGGCTTTTGTGCCCAACACTCCACAGAGATGGCACTGACCAAAGTAGTGAATGATCTAGCCACTGCTAGATCAAAAGGCCATTACACACTACTTATTCTTCTAGATCTCTCTGTTGCTTTTGACACTGTTGACCACTCTCTTCTCATACAAACACTACAATCCCTAGGTCTTCAGGACACAGCCCTTACTTGGTTCTCATCCTACCTATGTAATCGCTCTTTAAGTGTTCACTTCTCTGATTCTACCACTTCATCTTTACCTCTATCAGTTGGAGTACTGCAAGGCTCAGTCTTGGGTCATCTCAGTGGCGTAAGTTCATCCAAGACGCCCGGAGGCAAGATAAATATTGGTGCCCCCCCCACCCCTGTATTTAGACAAATTATATATATATATATATATATAGATAGATAGAGCGAGAGAGCAAGAGAGAAGGTGAGGACAGCTCTTGCGGTAAGAACTGTTCTTTGTGATGATAGGACTTCGAGTTTACTGACCCGGAATCCTATCTGCGCATGCGTGGGCTGACGTGTGCTGCTGGGGGGGTGCTGGGAGGGATCCAATTGGGCAGAAGGACTTAGCAAAGGGGAAAGGGGGGGGAGATGAAGCAACGGAGGTCAGACAGCAGGGGGGCAGACCAGAGTGAATCCGTGGCGAGCACGGTTTTGCCTCTTCTAATCACAACACCGCCTCGCAGGGGCAAATGCAGGATTTTTATGGGTAAGGGAAGTTTTCCATATGTGTGTCTCTAAATATATATATATATATATATATATACATACACACACAGTATATATAGCACACATGCATATGCCCCCTCACACACATATGCACTACAGAAAATATAGGCTGCTGCAATCATAATAGCCCACCACCCCTGCAAATATTGACTGTTGCAATAATTTATTATAGATCCCCCCACCCCCAGTACTCCAATCCCAGCAAATATAGACAACAGTCGTCTATTGTAGATCCCATCTCTCCACCCACACATATACATACTTCCACCAATCCCCCTCCCTCATCTAGCAAATATAAGCTGCCACAATAATTTATAATAGACACATCTCCCCCTGCACATACACAAGCAACCTGCCTGAGCTCCAGCATCACTGCATGCACCATACAGTTTGAGCGCTGTCTTACCTGCGGACCAGTACGGAGAAAGAGCCCCATAGGAAGTTACTGCAGGAGATGAGCTGCTCGCTGCCGCTACTGCTCCCCCTGCATTAGAATAGCATCAGGCAGCCGTCTCAGTCGAGCTCCACTTGGTCAGCTGCGCCAATGCTTCGGCGGGCAGGGCGGGGGGTTCAAGGTACTCAGAAACCCCTGTGGGCGCGTATGCGGTGCCTCACATGTGTCCCCCCCCCTCCCGCAGCAGCGGCACCAGCAACTCCTCTTCCAACTCCTACAGCCACTGCAACCGCGCAGAAGGGGTGAGCGCTGGAGGGACATCGTGGCCAACGGGCATACAGGCATGAGTCAGTCTGACTCATTACGGCCAGCACAGACCTGAGACAATGGATGCGAGATGCCCCCTTTAGGCCAGGAGACGGCGGCAGCTGACTGTTGCCTCCCGGAGCTCCGCCTCTGGGTACTCTGCTGTTCTCAATCTATACCTCATCTCTTGGTAAACTAATCAGCTCCTTCGGTTTTCAGTATCATTACTGATACTGATACTATCCTCCCCACATTTATCACCATCTGTATTGGCTCGTGTCACTGGATGCCTGTCTGCCATTTCATCTTGGATGTCATCTCGCCACCTCAAACTCAACTTTCCAAAACAGAATTAATTATTTTCCCACCAGCCAAGAGTAGTTACCAACCTGATATCTCCATAACTGTTGACAATGCGACTATCCACCCTAATACACAAGCTCGCTGCGTAGATGTCACCCTTGACTCCTTTGTTCCCCACATTCAATCTGTCTCTAAATCATGTTACATGCACCTAAAAAAACATATCCAAAATACACCCTTATCTTACACAAGACACTGCAAAAACTCTAATCCATGCACTCATCATCTCCTGCATTGATTATTATAATAGTCTCCTTTCTGGACTTCCCAAACATAGGCTCTCACCACTACAATCCATTTTAAATGCAACTGCAAGGCTAATCTTCCTTGCTAGACGTTCTTTGTCTGCCGTTCCGCTCTATCAGTCCCTCTATTGGTTACCAGTATTCTACCATGTTAAATATGAAATACTTTTACTTACATACAAGGCTATTAACCAAACTGCACCATCATACATCTCCTCACTGATCTCAAAATATCTCCCTACCAGACCTCTCCGCTCTGCACAAGATCTGCGCCTCGCATCCACATGTATTACCTGTTCCCACTCAAAATTACAGGACTTTACCTGGGCTTCACTCACTCTGTGGAATGCCCTCCTATGCACAATAAGACTCTCCTCTAGTTTCCAAACCTTTAAACGTTCCCTGAAAACTCATCTCTTCAGAAAAGCCTATCAATTTCCAGGCCCACCCAGATAACCTTCAGTGCTTCCCTATCCAGTTACATCCTCTCTGTACAGTCATATAACTTCACATATTTTGTCTTCCAACATTGCTGGGTGATCATATCATACAACCCATTAAGAACCTAGCAATCTGGTGGACCATTATGCAACAGGTAGCATCTATCTTTGTGTAACAATGCCTATTTCCCTATAGATTGTAAGCTTGCGAGCAGGGCCCTAGTACCTCTATGTCTGTCTGTCTGCATTGCCCAGTTTTGTTCTATAACTGTTGTTCTAATTGTAAAGCCCAACGGAATAGGCTGTGCTATATAAGAAACTGCTAATAAATAAAAATAAATAAATAAATACCTCATTGCATCTCTTTTACTTCTTTGCATGATGTGCTGTTTGGGGCCTAGTTTTTTTAAGTGCCATCCTGTCTGCAACTGCAGTGCCACTCCTAGATGGGCCAGGTGTTTGTGCCGCACACTTGTGTCGCTTAGCTTAGTCATACACCTCATTGCACCTCTTTTTCTTCTTTCCGTGATGTACTGTTTGGGGCCTAGTGTTTTTTAAGTGCCATCCTGTCTGCAACTGCAGTGCCACTCCTAGATGAGCCAGGTGTTTGTGCCGCACACTTGTGTCACTTAGCTTAGTCATACAGTTACCTTGGTGCAACTTTTAGGCCTAAAAACAATATTGTGAGGTGTGAAGTGTTCAGAATAGACTGGAAATGAGTGGAAATGAATATTATTGAGTCTAATAATACTGTAGGATCAAAATTAACCCCAAATTCTGTGATTTTAGATGTTTTTATGTTTTTTTCAAAAATCATCCAGATCCAAAACCAAAACACGAAAGGGTAGTTTTGGCAAAACCAATCCACATCCAAAATATGAGGATGGAACCAGAACCAAAACCAAAATACAAAACACGAAAAGTGCCTGCCACACATCTCTGGTATATATCTAAACATCAATAAGTAAGTATGTCCATTATAAAGCCACTGTCCATTGCGTTAATCCATATTGTCACCATTATACACTGCTCAAAAAAATAAAGGGAACACTTAAACAACACATCCTAGATCTGAATGAATGAAATATTCTTATTAAATACTTTGTTCTTTACATAGTTGAATGTGCTGACAACAGAGCTGGCCCTAACCAATATGATGCCCTAGGCAAGATTTTGCCGGTGCCCCCTAGCACCACCACTGGTTCCGCCTCTGACCTTGCACCTCTTTCCCAGCACCATCACACCTCACCCCTAGCAGTCCTTATTTTGGTGTTTGTACCCCCTATATTTTAAATAGGAACAATTCGCACATTTGGCGCTCAGCCCAAAAAGGGGTGTGTTTTTGCTGGCAAGGGGCATGGCCACACAATAGTAACCCCAGTTCCAATTACGCCACACAGTACTGCAACTTTATTCACATTTGATCATGTGATTGTGTCCATAATTCATATTACATCCCACAGTAGTATCACTTTACCTTATAAACGTTACTCCTCACAGTAGTGCCCCTTATTCACATTACATCACACTGAATTGCTCCTTATTCACATTACACCATACCCTATTGCTCTTTATTCACATTAGACGACACAGTAGTGCCCTTTCTATATGCAATGTCACATAGTAGAGCACCTTATACACATAATGCCACAGAGTAATGCCCCTTACACATATGAGACGCATTATTAATGTCCTTATAAACATAATGAGCCTTACACATTATGACAACCTTTATTAATGCCCTTTTACACATAATGTCCCTTACACATATGCCGCACATTATTAATGCCCTTATACACATAATGACACACATAGTGCCCCTTACACATATGTTGCACATTATTAATGCATTTTTACATGACACACATAATGCTCCTTACACATATTCCAAACACTACTGCACAACCAACCCACCCGCACACAGCA
Source organism: Pseudophryne corroboree (assembly GCF_028390025.1). NCBI lineage: Eukaryota > Metazoa > Chordata > Amphibia > Anura > Myobatrachidae > Pseudophryne > Pseudophryne corroboree. The sequence goes on from NC_086455.1 coordinate 110,965,277, forward strand.
CTCACACTGCCACTAACACTGTGACCTCTGCCTCTGCTCGGATACAGATGTGTCCTCATAAATCTTACCTCAATGCTAACGTCGGGCACCTTTTTTTATGAAAATGCATCTTATTTGCATTGCTATGTGGCTAGGATGCACAAGCAGCTTCTGCTGATTAAAATGATATGCAGCATGCCTATATACTGTGTGAGACAGTGGCTGTATCTGCATATGAAATGCTACACACAGAATATAGGCATGCTGCATATCGTTTTAATCAGCAGAAGCTGCTGATGCCCCGAGGCATATCAAATGCCCTAGGCAATTGGCTAGTTTGCCTATGCCTATGGCCGGCTCTGCCTGACAACGAAATCACACAAAAATTATCAATGGAAATTACATTTATTAACCCATGGAGGTCTGGATTTGGAGTCACACTCAAAATGAAAGTGGAAAAACACACTACAGGCCGATCCAACTTTGATGTAATGTCCTTAAAACAAGTCAAAATGAGGCTCAGTAGTGTGGGTGGCCTCTACGTGCCTATATGACCTCCCTACAATGCCTGGGCATGCTCGTGATGAGGTGGCGGATGGTCTCCTGAGGGATCTCCAACCAGACCTGGACTAAAGCATCCGCCAACTCGTGGACATTCTGTGGTGCAGGAGTTGGCGTTGGTGGATGGAGCGAGACATGATGTCCCAGATGTGTCAATTGGATTCAGGTCTGGGGAACGGGCGGGCCAGTCCATAGCATCAATGCCTTCATCTTGCAGGAACTGCTGACACACTCCAGCCACATGAGGTCTAGCATTGTCTTGCATTAGGAGGAACCCAGGGCCAACCGCACCAGCATATGGTCTCACAAGGGGTCTGAGGATCTCGGTACCTAATGGCAGTCAGGCTACCTCTGGCGAGCACATGGAGGGCTGTGCGGCCCCCAAAGAAATGCCACCCCACACCATTACTGACCCACTGCCAAACCTGTCATGCTGGAGGATCTTGCAGGCAGCAGAACGTTCTCCTTGGCGTCTCCAGACGTCTGTCACATGTGCGCAGTGTCACAACTGAGGGCCTGAGCTGACGGGAGGCAGCCTCAGTTGTAGGGGCTGAGATGTACCGGAACCTGGGAGGTTGTATCAGACCCCTGGACATGTAAGTAACATGAATAATAACTGCCCGAAGGCGTGACCACGACAACTTAGATAAAAGTCAATGATGTTTATTATGACAACTCCGCATCACAGCAGCAATAAGAGAAAACGTAAAAGTCAGCAAAGAATAAATACAGTTCCTGAGTACTACAGCATGGCAGGAGCCACAGGGCACTGGTAGTGTGAGATAGTTCTTATGATCTTCTAGATGGAAAGTCCTTACCAGGCCCGGCTGTAGCAATGGAGATAACCCAGGATTATACCAGCTGGTGTTCCAGGAAGAGCTGGGTTGCTGAAGGTAAAACAGCTGCTGTGGATACTGGCTGGAACCAAACTGTTGTTAGCACGGAGTGGATACTGGCTGGAACCAGTTAAATAATAAATGAACTTTGGGAGCGATGAAATGTGAACTGAAATGTAGAACTTGAGAGCGGAGAAATAATAATTCCGGTGGAGAGTGGTAAAGTGTAGAAAGGACACCGGCCCTTTAAGGGAAGCTGTACTCTGCTGGAAGCTGAGGCTGGAAGCAGGTAGTGTTGTAGCTGGAAACAGATGAATCCACAATGGATTGGAGAGTCAGGCTACACCGCAGGTGGAATGATGGTGCGGGTCTCTATGGTGGAAGTCTTGAGACAGGAGCTGGAACCTGGAAGACAATCATAGAAGAGAGACAAACAGGAACTAGGTTTGACAACCAAAGCACTGACGTCTTCCTTGCTCAGGTACAGCTTACTTATACCTGCAGCAAGGAAGGGGTTGGCTAGGCAATTATGCAAATCAACAACACAGACAGCAGATTGGTGGAAATGATCAGATGACAGAATCCAAGATGGCTGCGCCCATGCAGACACTTGGAGGGAAGTTTGGTTTGTAATCCATGTGGTCTGGGAAACAGTAATGGCGGCGCCGGCCACCGGAGACAGGAGACGCCAGGCTGATAGATGCACATTTAACCACGCGGGCACAGCGGAGGCCGCGGCTGATGAAAAGACCACTCTGTATGTGGAAACTCAGGAACAGCGGAATCCGGTCCTGGAACGCTGAGCCCGCCTTAGGAGGCATCTGAAGGGTAAGTAATGGCGTCCAGATACCCGGATCGTGACAGCACCCCCCCCTTTAGGAGTGGCCCCAGGACACTTCTTAGGCTTTAAAGGAAACTTTGCGTGGAAATTTCGGACCAAGGCAGGAGCATGGACGTCAGAGGCATTGGTCCAAGAGCGTTCTTCAGGACCATAGCCCTTCCAGTCAATGAGATACTGAAGTTGACCGTAACGGTGACGTGAGTCCAGGATCTTGGCCACTTCATACTCAACGCCTCGTTGAGTTTGGACTTTCGGAGTTGGTGGAAGTGAGGAATGAAACCGATTCAAGATTAGCGGTTTCAACAGGGAAACATGGAATGTCCTGGGTATTTTTAAGAAGGGAGGTAACTGGAGTCTGTAAGCAACAGGATTGATGACTTGATCAATTTTGAAAGGACCGATGTAGCGAGGTGCAAACTTCATACTGGGAACTCTTAACCTCAAATTCTTCGTGGATAACCATACCCGATCACCCACCTTGAGAGCAGGAACTGCTCGACGCTTCTTATCCGCAAACTTCTTGTACCTGAACGATGCCTTGAGCAGAGCTGATCGTACGCTCTTCCAGATATTGGCAAACTGATGCAAGGTGATATCCACTGCGGGAACAGAAGTTGCTGGAAGCGGTTTGAACTCAGGGACTTTAGGGTGGAATCCAAAGTTGGTGAAGAATGGTGTTGAAGAAGATGAAGAATGATACTGGTTGTTATGACAGAACTCGGCCCAGGGAAGTAATTGAACCCAGTCATCTTGAGAGGAGGACACATAGATGCGGAGGAAGGCCTCCAAGTCCTGATTCACCCTCTCAGTTTGACCATTGGTCTGAGGATGGTAAGCCGTGGAAAACTTTAACTTGACTTGGAGGACTTGACATAAACTTCGCCAGAATTTGGCTGTGAATTGAACTCCTCGATCTGAGATAATTTCTTCTGGAAGACCGTGGAGTCGGAAGATCTCTTGTATGAATACTTGAGCCAACTTGGAAGCTGACGGAAGACCGGTGAGAGGAATGAAGTGTGCCATCTTGGTGAACCGGTCAACTACCACCCAGATGGTATTGAACTTGTTGCACATGGGCAAATCTGTAATAAAATCCATCGACAAATGGGTCCATGGTCGACGGGGAACAGATAGTGGAACCAGTTGCCCCGCAGGTGACTGGCGGGATACTTTATGTTGAGCACACTTTGGGCAAGATGCAATAAACTCCAAAACGTCCTTTTTCAGAGTTGGCCACCAATAGGACCTAGAGATAAACTCCAGGGTTTTTTGGATACCTGTATGTCCGGCAAAACGGGAAGCATGGGCCCAATGCATGAGCTTCTTCCTTAGTGTCGGCTTCACAAAACTTTTCCCTGATGGGGGCGTAGAGTCCATCCCTACCGTGGAGAATGCCAACGGATTTATAATAGGATGCTTGTCTGAAGACTCTGACTCATTTTCTTGCTCCCATGAGCGGGAAAGGGCATCGGCCTTGCGATTCTGAGAGCCCGGACAGAACTGGAGTTTAAAGTCGAACCTGGAAAAGAAAAGTGCCCATCTGGCCTGACGAGGGTTGAGACATTGTGCGCCTTTTAGATATAGAAGGTTCTTGTGGTCTGTAAGGATGGTGATTGAATGAGAAGCTCCCTCCAACAAATATCTCCACTCCTCTAGAGCGAGCTTGATGGCTAGCAACTCCTGGTCGCCAATGGCATAGTTGCGCTCCGCTGGGGAGAACTTCCGTGAGAAGAAACTGCAAGGATGTAAATGACCATCTTTAGCCCTCTGAGATAACACCGCTCCTACTCCAACGGAGGAGGCATCCACCTCTAAGATGAAAGGAGAGTCGATGTCAGGCTGTTTCAGGACAGGTGCAGAGATGAACCTCTGTTTTAAAAGATGAAAAGCTTGCATGGCTTCTTCAGACCACTTGGACGGGTTAGCACCCTTCTTGGTGAAAGCAGTAATAGGCGCCACAATGGTGGAAAAGTCTCGTATAAACTTTCGGTAATAATTGGCGAACCCTAAGAACCTCTGGACCCCTTTGAGGGTTAAGGGTACCGGCCAATTCTGGATTGCTTGTAGTTTCTCAGGATCCATCTCTAGTCCAGAACCGGACACAATGTACCCTAGAAACGGAATGGACTTGACTTCAAAGACGCATTTCTCTAATTTGCAGTAGAGATGATTGACACGGAGACGGGACAGAACCTCCTTTACCCAGAAACGATGTTCCTCTAAATCGTTGGCAAAAATGAGGATATCATCTAGATAGACCACGACATGACGGTATAGAATGTCTCTGAAGATCTCATTGACGAAATGCTGGAAGACAGCTGGAGCATTGCTCAATCCGAAGGGCATGACGAGGTACTCATAATGTCCGTCACGGGTGTTAAATGCGGTCTTCCACTCGTCACCCTCACGGATCCGGATGAGATTGTATGCACCTCTCAGGTCCAGCTTTGTAAAGATGGTAGCTCCGCTAACTCTGTCAAAGAGCTCAGTAATCAGGGGTAAAGGATAGCGGTTCTTGATGGTAATGTCGTTCAAACCTCTGTAGTCGATGCACGGCCGCAGACCACCATCTTTCTTCTTTACAAAAAAGAAGCCTGCGCCGGCTGGAGAAGAAGAAGGTCGAATGAACCCCTTTGCTAGGTTCTCTTTAATGTATTCCTCCATAGAATGTGTCTCGGGGAGAGACAACGGATAAGTTCGGCCTTGAGGTGGAACCTTCCCTGGAACGAGATCAATCGGGCAGTCCCATTCTCTATGAGGAGGAAGGATATCAGCAGAAGCTTTACTGAACACATCCGTGAAATCTTGATATGGAGGAGGTGGAACATCAGACGACCTGGGGGAGGAAGAACAGACAGGCAACACTTTAAACAAACATGTCTTAGTACAGGAGGAACCCCATGCCAGGATTTGCGTAGTCGTCCAATCAATTGTAGGATTGTGAAGACGGAGCCATGGAAGGCCCAGGACCACAGGATGTGTGGCTCTTGGAATCACTAAAAATGAAATAAGTTCGGAATGAAGAACTCCCACTCTCAGACGAACTGGTAGAGTCCTTAGAGAAATAACTGTATCAAAAATTTTACTGCCATCCACAGCAGTTAAGGAAAAGGACGAAGGAAGTCTCTCGGTGGGTAGGGACCACCGTTTAACATAGGCTTCAGTAATAAAGTTCCCAGCTGCTCCGGAATCCAGGAGGGCAATGACGTTCTGATAACGTTGAGCAACTTGAAGCGAGACTGGGAGGTTACAATCTTGAGGAGATGGAGAGGAGATCATTACTCCTAGCCGGCCCTCTCCTTGGCGAGCTAGGATTTGGAGTTTCCCGGACGTTTGGGACAAGCATTAATGGTGTGAGACGGAGCTGCACAATACAGACAGAGAAACTCGGAGAGACGTCTTCGGCGCTCAGCAGGAGTTAAACGGGAACGGCCAATTTGCATGGGTTCATCTGTAGTTGGTGACAGTTGGCGAGGAGGAGGAGTAGAAGATTTTGGAGCAGATGATCTTCCACGCTCAGTTGCTCTCTCTCTGAAACGCAAGTCAACTTTCGTACAAAGTGAGATTAGCTCATCTAACTTGGAGGGTAAGTCTCTGGTAGCTAACTCATCTTTAATACGCTCGGATAAACCATGCCAGAATGCAGCATACAGGGCCTCGTCGTTCCATGCCAGTTCGGATGCCAGGATCTGGAACTGTATAAGATATTGTCCTACAGTACGTGATTCCTGGCGTAAACGGAGAATCTCAGACGAAGCTGAAGTTACCCGGCCTGGCTCGTCGAAGATGCGCCTGAATGTTGACACAAATGCAGTGTAAGAAGATAGCAGGGTGTCGGACCTCTCCCATAACGGTGATGCCCAATCAAGGGCTGAGCCACTGAGAAGAGAAATAATGTAAGCAATTTTTGTACGGTCACTGGGAAAATTGCCAGGTTGTAGCTCAAACTGAATCTCACACTGGTTGAGAAATCCCCTGCAGAATCTTGGAGATCCGTCAAATTTTGCTGGCGTTGGAAGATGAAGACGTGGAGCAGAAATGGGTAAGGTGGGTGGGGTTATAGCTGGAGTCACTGTGGTTGACGCACCAGACGCGCCTGATCCACGGAGAGTTGTCTGAATCCCATCCAGCCGAGTAGAGAGATCCTGGAGACAGCGGATGATGTGGCCCTGTGCAGCCTCCTGATGTTCTAGTCGGGCTGCCAGTTCTTGCATCGGCCTGGCCGCTTGATCCTGGTCTCCGGCTGGATTCATTAGGTCAGTGCTTACTGTCACAACTGAGGGCCTGAGCTGACGGGAGGCAGCCTCAGTTGTAGGGGCTGAGATGTACCGGAACCTGGGAGGTTGTATCAGACCCCTGGACATGTAAGTAACATGAATAATAACTGCCCGAAGGCGTGACCACGACAACTTAGATAAAAGTCAATGATGTTTATTATGACAACTCCGCATCACAGCAGCAATAAGAGAAAACGTAAAAGTCAGCAAAGAATAAATACAGTTCCTGAGTACTACAGCATGGCAGGAGCCACAGGGCACTGGTAGTGTGAGATAGTTCTTATGATCTTCTAGATGGAAAGTCCTTACCAGGCCCGGCTGTAGCAATGGAGATAACCCAGGATTATACCAGCTGGTGTTCCAGGAAGAGCTGGGTTGCTGAAGGTAAAACAGCTGCTGTGGATACTGGCTGGAACCAAACTGTTGTTAGCACGGAGTGGATACTGGCTGGAACCAGTTAAATAATAAATGAACTTTGGGAGCGATGAAATGTGAACTGAAATGTAGAACTTGAGAGCGGAGAAATAATAATTCCGGTGGAGAGTGGTAAAGTGTAGAAAGGACACCGGCCCTTTAAGGGAAGCTGTACTCTGCTGGAAGCTGAGGCTGGAAGCAGGTAGTGTTGTAGCTGGAAACAGATGAATCCACAATGGATTGGAGAGTCAGGCTACACCGCAGGTGGAATGATGGTGCGGGTCTCTATGGTGGAAGTCTTGAGACAGGAGCTGGAACCTGGAAGACAATCATAGAAGAGAGACAAACAGGAACTAGGTTTGACAACCAAAGCACTGACGTCTTCCTTGCTCAGGTACAGCTTACTTATACCTGCAGCAAGGAAGGGGTTGGCTAGGCAATTATGCAAATCAACAACACAGACAGCAGATTGGTGGAAATGATCAGATGACAGAATCCAAGATGGCTGCGCCCATGCAGACACTTGGAGGGAAGTTTGGTTTGTAATCCATGTGGTCTGGGAAACAGTAATGGCGGCGCCGGCCACCGGAGACAGGAGACGCCAGGCTGATAGATGCACATTTAACCACGCGGGCACAGTGGAGGCCGCGGCTGATGAAAAGACCACTCTGTATGTGGAAACTCAGGAACAGCGGAATCCGGTCCTGGAACGCTGAGCCCGCCTTAGGAGGCATCTGAAGGGTAAGTAATGGCGTCCAGATACCCGGATCGTGACACGCAGTGAGAACCTGCTTTCATCTGTGAAGAGCACAGGGCGCCAGTGGCGAATTTGCCAATCTTTGTGTTCTCTGGCAAATGCCAAACGTCCTGCACGGTGTTGGGCTGTAAGCACAACCCCCACCTGTGGACGTCGGGCCCTCATACCACCCTCATGGAGTCTGTTTCTGATCATTTGAGTAGACACATGCACATTTGTGGCTTGCTGGAGGTCATTTTGCAGGGCTTTGGCAGTGCTCCTCCTGTTCCTCCTTGCACAAAGGCGGAGGTAGCGGTGCTGCTGCTGGGTTGTTGCCCTCCTACGGCCTCCTCCATGTCTCCTTATGTACTGGTCTGTCTCCTGGTAGCGCCTCCATGCTCTGGACACTACGCTGACAGACACAGCAAACCTTCTTGCCACAGCTCGCATTGATGTGCCATCCTGGATGAGCTGCACTACCTGAGCCACTTGTGTGGGTTGTAGACTCCGTCTCATGCTACCACTAGAGTGAAAGCACCGCCAGCTTCCAAAAGTGACCAAAACATCAGCCAGAAAGCATAGGAGCTGAGAAGTGGTCTGTGGTCACCACCTGCAGAACAACTCCTTTATTGGGGGTGTCTTGCCAATTACCTATAATTCCCACCTGTTGTCTATTCCATTTGCACAACAGCATGTGAAATTGATTGTCAATCAGTGTTGCTTCCTAAGTGGACAGTTTGATTTCACAGAAGTGTGATTGACGTGGAGTTACATTGTGTTGTTTAAGTGTTCCCTTTATTTTTTTTGAGCAGTGTATATATGTATATATATATATATATATATATATATATATATAAAAAATAATATTAGTGTTTATTAAAACTTTTTTTTAATATATCATCCACAGGAATTTTTTTATGTAACTGCTGTAAGGTAATCTTACACCAACAAAAAATCTTAAGTGTACAAATTAATCATACTTACCATGGGGGTCATTCCGAGTTGTTCGTTCGTTATATTTTTCTCGCAATGGAGTGATTAGTCGCTAATGCGCATGCGCAATGTCCGCAGTGCGACTGCGCCAAGTAAATTTGCTATGCAGTTAGGTATTTTACTCACGGCATTACGAGGTTTTTTCTTCGTTCTGGTGATCGTAATGTGATTGACAGAAAATGGGTGTTTCTGGGCGGAAACTGGCCGTTTTATGGGTGTGTGCGAAAAAACGCTACCATTTCTGGGAAAAACGCGGGAGTGGCTGGAGAAACGGAGGAGTGTCTGGGCGAACGCTGGGTGTGTTTGTGACGTCAAACCAGGAACAAAACTGACTGAACTGATCGCAGTTGCCGAGTAAGTGTGGAGCTACTCAGAAACTGCTAAGAAGTGTCTATTCGCAATTTTGCTAATCTTTCGTTCGCAATTTTGCTAAGCTAAGATTCACTCCCAGTAGGCGGCGGCTTAGCGTGTGCAAAGCTGCTAAAAGCAGCTTGCGAGCGAACAACTCGGAATGAGGGCCCATATGCATTTTAAATTGTATGTTGTATCTTTATTTCCAGCCGACACAAATCTGAAAAGATGCAAATAGCTGTTGGTGAGAAAATTGTCAGCTCAAGTGGAACATGAAATGGCAACATCTCTTACTTCAGAAACTCAATTTTCTTAAGAGGCCCACTGGTGGTAATGCAGATCAGTCAGTAAATTTTTTTGACATCTTGTCCGGACTGAAAGAACTGCCCGCAATTAGTGACATGTCTACCGTGACTGCATATGCTATGGTCACCAACAGTGGCATCGGAACGGGGGGGGGGGGTTGCAAGGGGGCAGCACTAAAATATGACATAGACACAGGCAATGGGGAGGAGGAGCACTTACCTCCGGATCCCCGCGGTGACTTGTTCTTTAAAAGTCTGCCTCCGCAGTATGCTGTGCCATGCTCTGTCCTACTGTAGCTGGTTCTTCACACATGCATTACTGGGAGGAGGCGGGTATGCTCCATAAGGCTCATCATGACCACGCCTCCTCTTAGTAATGCATCTGTGAAGAGCCAGCTAGGACAGAGTATGGCATAGCACACCGCAGAGGCAGACTTTTAAAGGAGAAGTCACCATGGGGATCCGGAGGTAATCGCTCCCCTGTACTAGGGGTGAAGATTGGGGGGAGAGCCAGTCTGACATTTTTTCTATGCCCCCCCAACCTCAAAACATTTTGGCATTTCTGGTCACCATTCAAAGAATGGTTGATGATTATTTTAATGATAGCATCCAAATAGGCATGTCAGACAGTGCATTTCATTATTTGCAGGAAAAAAAGGAAATTTGGAGGCTCTTGTACAAACTGGCTTTACTATACCTAAGTTGCTCACCCTCCGATGTGTACTCAGAAAGAGTTTTCAGCGCACCCAGGAACCTTGTCAGCAATCTGCGTGGAGTTGGATGATGATGACGATGGTGACATCTTGCCTAGCTAGAGCCAGTTTATATACATAGAGACCATTGGCAGCTTGTTTTGCGGAGGCCCAAACAAACCAATCATTTTAGTCACATGTGGCAGTCCATGTCACTGAAGTGATTGGTTTGTTAAACTGTACATGTCCTGAGTATTGCAGCTCTATAATGCAGACTTAAAGAGGAAACTGCACACCTAATGGCAGTGAAAGGCGTTAAAGGATCACGCTAGGCTGATTACCATTTTCGTATGGAGCACTTTTTAGTCTGCATTATAGAGCCACAATACTCCTGCCTCCAACAAACTGAGCCCCAGCTGCGTTCTCCCTCCCCTACCCGGACTTCTATACAGAGGAAATACCTGGAGCTACAACAAGTGCTGATCCCGGCTTGTGTGGGGAGGTCGAGCATAGCACAGCTTGGGAGGCTATTCTGTGCAACACTAAGAGTGACTGCCAGACTGTGGAGCTGCAAAGTTGCACTGCTAACTAGGGAGGCCAAACCTGGGCCATTTTTTCAATCCCAGGACTCTGATTGGCTAGGGTTACAAAAATAAAAAAATACTCACCATCCCCAGGTCCAGATGTCAGCAGTGCTGTTAGCGGGTCCGTGTGGTAGGCGGCTGTGCTGTCGGCGGGTCCAGGCAGCAGGTGGCGGGTCTGGCAGGTGTTGAGTATGGGTGGCAGGAGGTGGGTGTGGGTATTCCAGGCCGGCGGCGAGGCTTGAGCTCTGCTGCGCAGCATGACCTCTAACACATGTCACACTGCGCAGTGCACATAGCTGCGCTGCAAGGGGGCAGGGGGAGCCGGGCAGCTTCTGAGCCGTATGCTGAACTAGCTCAGACGCTGCCTGGCATTAAAAAAAAAAGCATTGGCCCGAATCCTAGGAATGGAAGCTCCAATTCCGGCCAATTTTAGGCCAAAATCCTGGGATACCGCCTATCCCGATCCTGGGATTGGCCACCATACTGCTAACAGGAGCATATGACAATATACCGCTGAGACATATGGCTCATTGCAAAGTTGTAAAGTACCAAAAGGACTACGCTCTGTAAGGATATATCACTTTTTTAGGAATGTATGTATTATATATTGTTTGATTTTTATACATGTTTGTATTTGACTATATTTTATTAAATATATAAACTGCGCTCTTAGTGATACTTAGTGATAGGTTTATTTATTTGTATTACACTTAATGTAAGAGACTGTAGGGTGCAAATACAGGCTGGAGCCAGCTGCTGCCAGTGGAAATGTAACACCCTCAGGGTTGGCAGGGTATGTCTAAGTGGTTGAGAGAGGTATCACAAGTGTTGGGTGGCTATGTGACAGACCTTTCCCCTGAAATCTTGTTCCCCAAACCTTCCCGTAGTACCATGCTGATAGCAGTAGGATAGATTAAGAAGACTCAGAAGTCAGTTGTCAATTCCAACAGGAGTCTGGATTTAAAATGATTGATTGATAGATTAAAGTATGATACTTTGGTTATAAATCACAAAAAGACTATGGCATACAAAAAGAATAGGAACATGCAATTCACTACAGTTCACACCACAAAAGATAAACTAATATGCAAAAGAGTAATTGGAATCTGAGTAAAGAACAATTGAAATCACAAACTAACATACTGTAAAATCATTGGGATCATGAAATAATATCAGACACTGTGCACTCCATTTTCGAATGTGATGACAAAAAGGATAATTGCTCTCCCTAGCCAAGGTGACAAATATCTTCAACCGTCAAGTATCATAGAAGCTCTGGTTAACGTCTACTGCACCACAGTGTATCAATGGGAGAATGGGACACAAATCTTGGGGTTAGGAAAATGTCAATGATGCTTTTACCCAAAGAGGCTGTAACTGGTGAAGGAATGGTAAGGCCTCCTTACAGCAACAACTCACTCACAATAAGGGACTCCTGCATAGAACAAACTCAATCTCTCTCAGTTGCATGCGTACACAGCATCTATTCTCGGAGACAAGAGGAACTGGGGGCATGCCAGCAGCTCATAGAGCGCTGTCCATGCCTCCACAATGATGGAAAATGGGGGGCCGTGGCTTGCGATCACGGCATTACCATAAAGCCACTGCCCCTTTTGCTGAGGCCATGATCCCTTTTCAAACGGGCGTGGCTTTGCCTCACTGGAGTCCTGCATCATTCCTCCTGAAGGATGGGAGGTATGCAATATGGATTGTATAGTCCATAACGGTAGAACACATAGTACATATCGAACCATGTGTATACAGTTTGCGATGCTGATGTACGCTCCCGCAGGGTTGGTATCACAGGAGAAAAAATAGACTGTGCATGCAGCTCAATTTTGACTAGAAAGTTGACAATCCTGTGCATATCGGTATATGTGTACAGTACTGACTGATAAAATCCTGAGGTAACCTCCTGAAATACAAGCCCAGTATTTAAATTGGCTATTTTTACTATAGTAAAATCATCCATAACCAAAATCGCACCATGTGTATAGTCAATATCAGCGGTACTGGGCTCTGGGGAGTTCAAGGGAAATTGCAAAATCAAAATCGGCTATAGCCAGAATTGCACCGTGTGTAGGCCCCTTTACTCTAGACAAGTGTTCAGGTGCATATTTCATACATTTCTGAAAGGGTTTCAATGATTTCATCCTGTGGCTACGGTATAGGACTGAAAATGATGCCAACAAAAAACAAGTGCTGTTTGAAAAAACTTAAGAGCTGATGTGTGTAAAAGGTAAAAGGTTGAGGGGAGACAGAGGTGAAAAAATTAAACAATGTGAAACAAAAAATGAAAATAAAATAAAGAAAGAAAGAAAGAAATCAGTTACTAATGTTACAGTCTCTTTTAAGAGGTATTTGGAATATGGGAACCTTTATAGATTGCTGCTTCTGTGTTTGCTATTTTGTTCATATTAGCCCATCTGAGCTGAGAGTAATTCTGTCCCTACCTTGCCCTGTTGTTGGCGTCTTGTCTGCTGCCGATTGTAGAGGTCCGTAGAGGGAAGGCAGCAGTGGTTTGTTTTTTGTCCATTAGTCCAGTGCCACCCTCAGCAGTCTGTGGGAGAGGCTGAGCCCGCTGTATTGCTAAGCGGCAGTCTGTGGGGTGAGGCAGCACGGACCCGTCTCTGTCCCAGTGACGCCTGCTGTTCTGCTAAGCGCCGGCTGTGTGTAGTCTTATTCGTAGCGGTTCCCAAATTTCTTATTGTGTTCCAACGCGTTTCAAACCTAACAGGATTCTTTCTCAAGGAGTGATTTCCCCTTTCTCAGGGTACTTTTTTATCGTAAAAACTTTGACAAAACTTTATGTAAAACTTGTATTTAAAAAACAGAAGGTCCAGATATTTTTGGTGGTAACCATGTTTTTCTGTATGCTACTTCTTATAAGTTAAACTAGATATTTTTTTATCTTTCATTAGACTGCTCCAAAAGAATAAAAATAAAATAAAGAGGTAAAAAAGCATAAAATAAAAGTAAAATGAAAATATGAATGAGAATAAAAATAAAAATTAAAGATAAATAAAAATAAATATAAAATAAAAATAAAATAAAGATAGAAACATAATAGAGGGTAAGAGCTAATGATGAAATGAAATGTGGTGTGGTGTATTTTTTTTCAGAGGATAGCTGGATATGTTATTTTGAGTCCAGTTATTTATGATCTTCTGCTCTTCATGATGAAGCTTATTTGCATCTGTATTATAGAAAAGCTTTTAGTTCTATATCGATATTCAAACCACCAGTTTCCAATGTTTTGAATTTATATATCCATTTTGTTTCTGTTATGTTCAGTGTTTTTATTACATTGTCTCCTCTCCAATGTGGGGTTATGAGTAGAATTCCAATAAAGCTAAGCCCTTTGGGGTCTTGATTGTGTTTTTCCAAGACATGGGCTGACACACTGTGAGTTCTGAGGCATCTTTTTATATTGTATATGTGTTCTGCTATTCTTACTTTTAATTTGTGTTTGGTTTGGCCCACATACTGGATTCCGCACGGGCATTCTAAGCTGGCGCTTAGCAGAACAGGAGTCACCAGGACAGAGACACGTCCGTGCTGCCTCATCCCACAGACTGCCGCTTCGCAATACAGCAGGTGCAGCCGGGACAAAGACCTCTTCCACAGACCACTGAGAGCGGCACTGGACTAACCGACAACAGTGAACCACTGCTGCCTCCCTCCACGGACATCTACAAATAACGCTGACAACAGGGCAGGGTAGGGACAGAATTTCTCTCAGCCCAGATGGGCTAATGTGTACAGAATAGCAAACACAGAAGCAGCAATCTATAAAAGGTTCCCATAATCCAAATACCTCTTAAAAGAGGCTGTAACATTAGTAACTGCTTTATTTATTTATTTTATTTTAATTTGTTTCATTTTTTGTTTCACATCGTTTCATTTTCTGTTTCCCTTTTTCACCTCTATCTCCCCTCAACCATTTACCTTTTACACACATCAGCTCTTAAGTTTTTTCAAACATTGCCTATATCGTAACGTTGAGCTGCTCATGCAACCTGAATTCAGCACAGCATCTGTTCATATTTACAATCATTAATTACCTAACCAGTAGCTGCTGCTTACCAAAATGACACATAGTGAATACATGACCCACAGACAGAAAAGGAAAAATATAGATTACATTTTTTCCATTAATAATAAGAAAAACTTTGAACCAGACATTGAAGAAGAAAAATTATGTGGACAATTTCTAAGATTAGAAACATTATACACTAATAAAATTAAAACAATGGTGGAAAATCACAACACTTTCAAAATATTTAGAACAGGACATTGTCCCTAGGGGTCTAAGGATACAAAAAAATTGCACTTTTGAACCCGCAGATATCAATTTCAATAAAAAAAATGGAATGAGATTCTAGACACATGTTCGAACAGTTTAATTAATCTAATAATAGAAGATAGAAAATTGTCACTGAAAAATATAAACAAATTAATCACAATAATTGAGAAAAAATTTGAAACACTTCAAGCGATGGAAGAATACAAAAATCTAATGAAAATGACAAACAAAAAGATGAAAAAGCTGGAAAATTCAATCATAAAAACAAAACAGAAAAAAATCCTAAGATATCATGGAGAAAAAGATGCATACTCAAAAATGAGAAATGAGGACTAGCTACAGGTGGAGATAATCCTAAAGCCATAGACACGAGATGGAGAAAAACAAAAGACCAGTACCAAAACCAAACACCAAGAGTACCCTGAAGGGACCTGCAATATAAAGCACAAAATAAATCTCAACCGCCATGCAATGCAAGAAACTACCAGTATCTTTACCAAAACCCATAGAAACTGATCAAACAATCATTCAGATAAAGCGAAGAAGAAGCAAAGAATAAAGAAAGACAAAATTACAGAACCCTCATGAACAAAATAGAAAACAAGAAAAAAAGCACAACAGGACGAAAACACTCACAAAAGAGACAAAATAAAGACAGAAGACGAGAGCGAGTATGACGATAACACTAATTTTTGAGAAACAGTTTGGGGTTTAAGAAAACCCCCAGAATATGTTCTGTCAGCACAAAAAAAGAGGAGAAACAATCCAATATAAGAAAGACAGGAACGAGAGGAGGAAAAGGAAAGAGTAAAAATTTAGGAACAATGATAAAAAATCATGATGACACAGAAACAATCTTCAATCTAAGCCAGAAAATACTAACAAGGGATGAGGAAAACATCTTGATAAAAGGCCTAAAATTTGCACCACATTCTGGAGTCAATAAATTTGATCTCTATATAGACACGCAGAAGTTCGTAAGAAAAATTTGCTTTACGAAATTTTTCTCACAGCAACAAACAAATATCTCAACAAAGGACAATCCAACGGAATTTGTACACACCGACTTAAAACCTAATTCAACCTTCTTTTCAAGCCATGTCAAAGGCACTCACATACTTATCTTCCAGAAATTGGTGGAAAAAGATATAGAAAACCCTACCAGACAGGATGAAGATGAAATACAACTTCACTTTACAGGACAAGAAAGCACTAAAAGCTCTAAAAAATGATCCATTAATAGTAATAAAAATGGATAACAAGGGAGGAGGACTCGTAATTCAGGATGTACAGAAGTATAAAGAAGAAGCAACAAAAATTCTCGGCAACACACATACATATAGAAAATTAAAAAAGGACACAACTGAAGAATTCCAAAGAGAACTGGTAGAACAATTAGAAGAAGGACTAACCATGGGAATAATTACGAAGAAAGAATATGAATACATCCGCATAGATGATCCAAGGATTCCAACATTCTACCACTTGCTGAAAATACATAAAGATCAGAAAAACCCTCCAGGAAGACCTATCGTCTCTGGATTGGATCAATTTAATCAAACTTATCCAAATATATAGACCAATTCCTGCAAGATCTGGTGGGAAAACAACACAGCTATTTAAAAGACACAAGTATTTTACAAATGCTAGAAACAATATAGTGGAAGGACATATATACATCACTTTATACAAAATCACTTATAAAATCACTTTATACAGTGATAGACCACACGGCTGGATGCGAAGCAACTCGCCACTATTTATCCAATCAAATAAACATATCAAATGTACAAATAAACTTCTTGATGGACAACATAGACTTTATCCATCAACATAATTATTTTGGTATGAAGAGGAATTTTTTATCCAAGACTGTGGCACAGCAATGGGAACATTATTTGCACCAAGCTACGCAAACTTATTTGTAGCTTGGTGGGAAGATAATATATGGACAAATAACCAATATCAAGACAAAATTCTTCACTGGTAAAGATACATAGATGACGTGTTTTTTATTTGGACCGGAGCATCAGAAGAACTGGAGGGGTAAAAAACATATATGAATACCAACACTCTCAATCTAGAGTTCACCACGTCATCCAGTCAGAACTAGGTCACCTTCCTGGACCTTGAAATATACATAAAAGACAAAAAAATAGAAACAAGAACACACATTAAAAAAGTTAATGGCAACACCGTATTATCATACCACAGCAATCACCATAGACAATGGATAATCAACATTCTAGGAGACCAATTTCAGAGAGTACAAAAAAATGAAGAAGAAATACAGAGGAAGCGACATACAGAATACAAAGTGAAAAACTGAAAGAGAAATTCATACAAAAGGGATACAAAGAAACAACTTTGCAACAACAAGTAGAAAACATTGAAAAACTGGACTGAAAATAAGTAATAAGCTATAACCCAAAACAAACACAGAAATTACTACTATTTTTCATCATCCAATACAACAGTAATTATGTGGAAATCGAAACATTTTTGAACAGTCATTGTCATATCTTACTTCTGGCAAAAACCTCAGAGGGAAATTACCAAAAAAACTAAAATCCTTTACAGTAAAGCAATAAATTTACAACAACCCTTAACCAGAAGCTATCCTACCAAACAAGAAACAAAAAAAACGAAACAAAATATACAAAAGGTTTTCACCATTGTCTGCACTGCATGGGATACAGAACTGAGAACGCCAGCACAAAAGCAGTCAAAAGAATAAAATCAGAAATAACAAAGCAGGAACATAAAATAAAAGAACACATATTCTGCAACTCAGAAGGAGTCATCTACATGTTAGAATGCCCGTGCGGAATCCAGTACATGGGCCAAAATCAAACGCAAATTAAAAGTAAGAATAGCAGAACACATATACAATATAAAAAGATGCCTCAGAACTCACAGTGTGTCAGCCCATTTCTTGGGAAAACGCAAAGGGTTTAACTTTATTGGAATTCAACTCATAACCCCACAGTGGAGAGGAGACAATGTAATAAAAACATTGAAAATAACAGAAACAAAATGGATATATACTGTAAATGAAACACAGTGGAACCGGATGGTTTGAATATCAATATAGAACTAAAAGTCTTTCTAGAATACAGATGAAAATAAGCTTCTTCATGAAGAGCAGAAGATCATAAATAACTGGAATCAAAATAACATATCCAGCTATCCTTTGACAAAAAATACACCACACCACATTTCATTTCATCATTACCTCTTACCCTCTATTACTTTTCTATCTTTATTTTATTTTTATTTTATATACATTTTTATTTATCATTTATTTTTATTCCCTCCATGGACATCTGCAAGTGGCAGCAGACAAGACGCCGACAACAGGTCAAGGTAGGGACAGAATTACTCTCAGCCCAGACGGGTTAATGTGGACAAAATAGCAAACACAGAAGCAGCAATCTATAAAGGTTTCCATAATCCAAATACCTCTTAAAAGAGGCTGTAACATTAGTAAATGCTTTATTTATTTTATTTATTTATTTATTTATATTTTAATTTGTTTCATTTTTTGTTTCACATTGTTTCATTTTCTGTTTCCCTTTTTCACCTCTATCTCCCATCAACCTATTACCTTTTACACACATAAGCGCTTAAGTTTTTTCAAACATTGCCTTAATCGTAACATTGAGCTGCTCATACAACCTGAATTCAGCGAAGCATCTGTTCATATTTACAAAAAACCAAGTGCTGTTCTGCGTAGTGCTGAGTGCCATCAGAGAGGAAGCACTGCTTATAGGTCAGTTCCATCTAATACTAGAAAACACTTCTATCACTAACACCTGAAGACCTGAGTAATATATCCCATTTGGCCCTTATGAATTGCTTGTTGTCATTTGTTTTGCATAATTTCTATATTTTATGGGTGCCAATTAATACAGTTGAAAGGTTCAGTGTAGAAAAACAGCCTAGTTGGAGGAATTGTTATTCTAGGCCTGTCTGCAGGAAATATTTTAATTGCATTAAGCCTATTCAGGTTTTTAGCCAAATATCCAGGATAATTTCCTTTAACGATCTACTTGCTACAGACAGTGAGTGGTTCCATAGTACAGCGTGAAATTAAGGCATGAAAAATCACAGAGCCAATGTCTGCACAACATGTGTTTTTCTATAAATACATGTTGTTACTGACAATCAAATGCCAAACAATTTGACAAGGCTGATTGAGACTTTAACTGTAGATAATAGTTTTTTTCCCTATTGGTATGGTAACTTTGACTTTACTACTAAATAGTATTGATTAAGGCTGCCTTGTCAGAAGAAATGGTAGAAAGGTGCATGGCCATTGATTACCTTTTACCAAGGTGATAATTCTGTATCTGATATTCCTATGGGCTTGTGTATTATTTTACAGTGAAAGTTAGATCACATATGGTGAAATTAAATATACCTGTCTGAATAATAACAAAAAAAGTGCACATTTTTGTTAAAAAAATCTAATCATGACTGTAATGTTACTGACCTATTTGATTCTAGGTCCCGGAAATGTCCCTGAAAGCATAGAGCATAGGATTGCTGTCATACAAGAATATTATAGAATTTTAAATATTTTAAAAACAAAACAAAATTCAGTTATTTCCTCGGTAAGCAAAGATACAGTTTTCTGTGAATTAAATTAGAGTATCGTGTTTTGGTTTTGGTTCTAGATTCATCACAATGTTTTGGTTTTGCATAACCACCCACAAATGTATTGGTTTGGAATTCGGAATTAAAATCCAAAACTTTTCAATTTCCTGAAAATGGATAAAAAAACTGCTAAAATCAAGTTTTTTATGTAATCCAAAACCCAAAATTTGAATTTCAAACTTGAATTCAGAACCATGGGAAGATCTGAACTAGGACTCAGTTCAGTTTGGATCCCCAACACTCGGATGGGTTCGAATTTCTATAGAACCGAACTGCACATCTCTACATAAATGCCGTAAGTTACAGAAAGGCTATAGATATGATAGAAAAAAATTGTTTACACAAAAAGCAGTTTGTAACAGACACACATTTTTATTTAGTGCTTTTATGTAAATTGAATGATAGGGAGTGCTTTCTTGTGTACAATGTTTACTTTTAGCACAATATGGGGGTATTTAAAAGGCTGCTATGTGCTGGTAAAATTTGCGGCTTCACAAATCACCAAAACATCACATATTTTACTGTGCACCTCTACAGGCTGCAAAGAAAATGTATATTTATGGGGGACGCAAAGGTGTCGGAGAAACAGTAGGAATGTCAAACCTTGCAAATAATTGTAATGGCAATGAGGATAAAAAGAAACTAACCAATGTGTTCAGTTTCATTGGACAAAGGTTTGCTGGGTGGAACATTTTATACCTTTTCACCCCTTTAGGAGTCGAAAAATCCCTGCTTAGTGGATGGCTGCAAATAACTGTCACAGTTTCCAGACAGCCATCACATCTGTCACAGTTTCCAGTTAACCCAGAAGGTCACATGTTCCAGGTCACCCAGCAGGTGCACAGGGAGAGTTCACCAACTGTCACATTTTCAAAGAGAACAATGGTGAGGCATTGTAAATGGCAGGCAGATATTTTGCCACATAACTGTTAAATGACGCAACCAATTACATCTCCAATATTTTTCTGCAAATATACGATCCAAGGGGGAGATTCAGCATGTCAATATTGAGCCTGAAATAGCAATGTCTTAAAACTGCAACTGCGAAAAATCGCTTGTGACGTGCCACCCCGAAATGTTAAAATACGCCCACCGATGCAATCGCAACTGTGTGTCTGCAGTCGCGGAGGTGCAATCCATACGCATTTTTCCAATCATTTCCCACAAACTTCATATTAACACCCACGAACGGTTACTTCCTGTTAATCACTCTACAATTGCATTTCACTGAGGCTGTGATTTCACGCGCAGTGCATTCGCAGCACTTGCATAGTCTTCTGATAATCGGCTAATTTGCATTTTTGAAATATAGGATTCCAAGCTGAATGAGGGCACAAGACCTTTCATTTGGTATATAATGTTCCCTGCTCAGACAATGGCATCGTAGAAGTACTGTATGTCAATCATAAAAGTTACCCTTCTGCTATTACTATAAAGATAAGCTGTGAGAAAACAGTTGTTTCTCCAGGTGGAGGACTGATGGAGGAGGGCTGCTTTAGAGGAGTCTGGCCATGGATGGAGCACCATCAAGATAGAAGACATTTACCTAGAAGAAGTAATTTATGGATCATCTACTGCCTGAAGGACCCATTACCTTTGGAGCCATCATGGAAACAAATCACCACAAAAGAGGCCATCAGCTATGAGTGAACCCATACTGCTATGGGATTCTGTGTACATGCATTAGAGACAGAGAGCAGACAGAGAGGGGGGTGCTAAGTTCCCCCCCCCCCCGGTATACCCCCAGCACTCTTACTATTACCTGTAACAATATTCGAACCTATCTGGTAATAGAATTTCAGAGAATTGGTTACATGCGTTTGCAAAGATATATAGTTACATAGTTGTTGAGGTTGAAAAAAGACAATTGTCCATCGAGTTCAACCTATATTATGAATTTATTATTTGTATTTTTTATTTTTTTTAATTAAATGCTGTGTCCCTGGATATTTTTTTCCGCTAAGAATTTATCTATTCCATTTTTAAACTTATTGATTGAGTCCACCATTACTACCTTCTCTGGTAGAGAATTCCAAATCCTTACTGCTCTTACTATGAAGAACCCTTTTCTCCGTTGAATATGGATTTTTTTTTCTTCTAACCTCAGGGGGTGTCCTCGCGTCCTATGTAGTGTTTTTTTGGTAAACAAGTAATTTGCCAAATCGTTGTATTGTCCCTTAATGTATTTATAAATATTAATAATGTCCCCTCTTAGTTGCCTCTTTTCCAGTGTGAACATATTTAACCTTTTAAGTCTTCCCTCATAATACAGTGCCTCTAACCCCTTAACCAGTTTAGTGGCTCGCCTCTGAACCCTTTCAAGTTCCAAGATATCTTTTTTTATAGTGCGGTGCCCAAAATTGTACACAATATTCCAGGTGTGGCCGCACCAATGATTTATACAGTGGCAGGATTATACTCTCATCCCTTGTCTCCATACCCCGTTTTATGCATGCTAACACCTTATTAGCATTTGTTGCTGCATTTTGACATTGCGTACTGCTACCAAGTTTATTATCAATGAGCACTCCCAATCTTTTTCAACTATCATTATCCCTACATTTTGCCTGAGTGTTCTTAGTCCCAAAGTGCCATTTGTCTATATTGAACCTCATTCTCCATTTATACGCCCAGACCTCCAGTCTAGATAAGTCATTTTGTAGAGACTCAACATCTTTGTCTGAATTAATTATTCTACATAGTTTAGTATTATCTGCAAAAATTGACACTGTGCTTTCCAGTCCCTCTCCTAGGTCATTGATGAATATGTTAAACAGCAATGGCCTGAGTACTGAACCCTGCAGTATTCCACTGAGTACTGAAGCCCATTCAGAGTACATCCCATTAATCCCCACTCGCTGTTCCCTATTAAACAGCCAATTACTCACCCAAGTACAAATAGTGTTTTATACCCCAATCTCTCTTAGTTTGAGAATTAGTCTCCTGTGTGGAACTTTGTCAAAGGCCTTAGCGAAGTCCAAAAACATCACATCCACTGCTTCACCCTGATCAATATTATCGCTCACTTTCTCGTAGAAGCTTATTAAGTTAGTTTGACATGACCTGTCCTTCACAAATCCATACTGATTCCTAGTAATAACTTTGGAGGTATCCAAGTACTCTAGTATTCTATCCCTTAATATACCTTCTAGTATTTTCCCCACTATAGATGTCAACTTACTGGTCTATAGTTCCTGGGGAGCTTTTTACTACCCTTTTTAAATATTGGGACTACCTCTGCTATACACCAGTCCTTTGGTATCATTCTTGATCTAACTGACTCGCTGAAAATCAGATATAGAGGTTTCTATATCTCTACGTTGAGTTCCATAAGAACCCTGGGGTGGAGTCCATCCAGCCCAGGAGATTTATTTATCTTAGTTTTGCATAGTCTCTCCCGGACTATTCCCTCGTTTAACCAAGTACAAAGCAACGGGTCGTTATTATAGTTTATGTTATGCTCTACTCTCGTCAACCTGTCCTCTTTCGTAAATATTGATGAAAAAAATGTAATAAAGTGATCCGCTTTTTCCTTATCATCATTAATCAAGATAGCCAACTCACCCTTTAAAGGCCCAATATTCTCCCTTTTTAACCTTTTACCATTTATATACGTAAATAACTTTTTGGGGTTTGTTTCACTCTCCTTTGCAATTTGTTTTTAGTTTTCTATTTTAGCTGATCTGATTGCTTTTTTGCGTTTTTTTGTTACATTCCTTGTAGAACTAGAATGATTCCACCGTTCCGTTAGACTTAAATGCTTTGAAAGCACGCCTTTTTTATCCATTTGTTCCTTGACCTTCTAATTAAGCCACATCGGTTTGAATTTCCTACTCCTGTTTTTGTTGACTTTGGGAATATATAAATTTGTGTACTTATTGAGCGCAGTTGTAAAAATGTCCCACATTTCAGCAGTATTCTTACCATGAAATACAATTTCCCAATTGATGTCCTTCATTGCTTGTTTCAGCAATATGAAATTAGCTTTCCTAGAGTTAAAAGTCTTAGTTAAACCCTTATATTGTTTTTTTTTTAAAGCTGATATCGAATCATATTGTGATCGCTATTTCCTAGGGTCTCCCCTACTTTTGTATTCTTATTATTTCCTCAGTATTAGTTAGTACTAGGTCCAGTATAGCCCTTTTGAAATATGGTTTGTCAGTTCCGCACTAGCAGTGCACTATAAAGCCATACTTAAATATAAACAAATCTGAAAATAACCAATATAAACAGTGCTAATAGCCAAATCTTTAGATAGCACTTTACTTATTGGTGGTGAACCCAAAAACTTTTGTAGGTTAACTACACATATATGGGAAAGGAAAAGACAAAATAAATCCTTTTTGGAAGCACTCTTATTTGAAAATAATAATAATGACAATCAATCAAAACAGTATACAATGAGATGATGTGATAATGAATAATCTAAAACTTAACATTTATTCTGTTCCTTTAAAATATCGACCTATGCGGTCCAAAGTAATTGAAATCTCTATCTTAATTTCTAAATAAGAGATGAGAGGGTGAAATATAGATTACAATGGTGAGAGTGGGCAGCATAGAACAGCTCCACCAGTGTTTTTCAAATGAAAATATAGGTGATCATCTTGATGATATCCATAGTGCCTGGTATTCCTAAGTGGTCCCCCATCAAAGTACTAGCCAGGTCTATCCTATCAGCTTCCGAGATTGAAGATCGGGCTACTTTCAGGATAGTACGACCTTGAATAGTAAAGATGATATATGAAGGAAGAAAGAAGCCACTTCTGCTGTCTGTACTCTGCCTGCTACACGTCACTGGATAAATTGGCCCCAGGCTTTTCCAGATGAGAGAGTGTTGGAAAAAAAGAGCCATCACCTGTCTTAAAGTGGAGTAAATCGAATATCAAAATAATTTTTCACTTTAAATATAAGACAGAAGAAAGAAAGAAACACTTCTGCTTTCTGTTGTGACAGTAAAGTGTACGCTGAAGAGGGCGATTCCCTTGCCAGCACTGCTGTCAGCCAGATGAGAGAGTGATGGAAGGAGGTACAGCTCAAATAGAATATTTGGGATGATTAATACTACATAGCTTGATTGTATTAGTTCATTCAAAAGGCATCCCGATTTCATATATAACTGATCACCTCTGAATTTACTAGACAAATGTGCACAAGAACAGCAATGAATAAGCTAATATTTCTAAAAGAGGAACCAGCTAGGGTTCACACACTTTAGTTCAATTGTATATCCTAAGCATTGGTCATTCAGCATACAATAGTAATTCCAGTTAAATAGTCAGACAGGAGTAGCAAAATCTGTGAGGATAAACAAGATCATATTCACCTAAAACACATTTAAATAATGGGTCATTAATAACAGGAAGACCCTGGTCTCTCACATAGGAATGTTAAAATTAAACAATGTTGCAGAAAAAATCATCAAGCAGTAAGTCTGCAGAATCAATTCAAAGGTTCATTGGTCAATGCAATAAGCCTATATCAATTCAACAAGAAGGTATCCACATATATAAGTCCTTAATTATGCTCATTACATAGCACAGTACTGCAGAAGGTATATCATCAGAAATTGTTATACTAATTAATTCAGAGAATCATTCATCTTCTGCTAGTAAAGCTGTAAATTAAGTCTGTAAAGATTCTGACACGTTAGATTACTGATCAATGATATAAACAATCATAAAACAGAACTTTTTACAGAGAAAAACTGCAACATATGTAGCAAGTGTAACAAAGCACCTCAATAATAATTTATTTATTTATAGGGACGGCAGGGAGATATTCTTAACTAGAATTAGTACTAGGTATATACGTTAATAAATTTGAATATCAATCCTGCAGAGGGATATGTATACATATAAATCCCTGATAATAGTCCTCAAGTATTGGCGTGAAATATGGGAGGAGGGAGGGGGAAACAAGGCAAATGCAGCCGTGGATGAGCACTAACAGGTGACACACATCACATTACCGATAGCCGCTCCAAACCAATTTGGATGCCAGCGTTCGTCAGTCTCCTCCGATGCTCCGGCCCAGCCTGCTTCCACTTTCCCTCACACACCTCTCACACGCGCTGAGGTGCAGCGGCCGCCCGGACCACAGAGGGGGGCGTGGCCGCATGACGTCCCTTGATGACTTCAGTCCTGACGTACGTTTCACCACTGGGCTTGTTCACGGAAGCCTCAATCCCACAAGCCCAGCCGTAAATTTATAGGGAGATGTGCAAATAATCAATGATAATTGAAATCAAACCAATTAATTGGATAAAGTCTTTTCAGTTCATAAATAGTATACAATCCTCATGATTCCAAGATAGTGAATTTCATTAGCGCTGGGTTTTATCTATATAATTGATACATGAATCTGGAATTAATCCACCCTAGTTAATTAATAAATTAGTATAACAATTGTATTGACAGGTGAATCCAGCTTAATTCTTAGTATAGTAAAGCCAAAAGGCCAGGAAAGAAAGGGTTTCATCATTAGATAAATCTGACTCAAGTGGAGCAGCAAGAACATATATATACATAAATGTATGTAAAGAAGATTTTGTACAGTGGTCATTAGTTTACATAAATATATGTCTACAACATAAGTATCAGGGTGGATGAATTAATTATAAAGGAACAACTTAATTATGGTACTATAGAGACGAATGCATATATATATAAATCTCCACATACACACATATAAAATCTGCTATTGTGAATAGATTCATTTCATATTTTTAAATTTTAAATTTTTAAATAATTAATTTTTATAGTTGTGTGTTATTTATTATTGGAGCGCACCGTGTAAATGAGCATCATTCCAAAGAGAAATGAATACGAAAGAAATTTTGAAATGTATTCGTAAGTTACCTATAGATGAGTGTCATTCCAAAGAGAAGTGGTTACAAAGTGACGTAAAAAAATATACATGTGAAAAATTACATGCACTACTTAAAAATATTAATAATATGCCTAAGCAAAAGTGTGATGATGTTAAATTGATATTATTAAAGACTGGGACTATGTGTAAAAGTGTACATATGACTTAGTGAACGTAAAAGAAATCAAGATAAAGAACTAAGTGATGAATGAAAAGGAACCAGCAAATTATGTGTCTGACAAAGACACCTATACTAAATAAAGCTACTGAGTGAGAATACGTGAAAGTATGTGAATTGTGTGCGCAGAAGATAGAGTGTGCACAACAGAAGGAGATAATGTCTGGGGGACCTGAAAAGTATATGATTTAAATAAAAATCATGCCATATATCAGTATTTGACAATGTGCTGATAAGGAAATGTATATATATCTCTCTCAGGACCATTAGAGTCAAAAGAAGTTTACTCAAGAAACAGACTATAATTTATGTTCTCATTCAAACCTCTTGGTATAGGGGAATGTAGCTTGAAAATCCACTCTGATTCATTTTTCTGTAATTTATTCATTAGATCTCCTCCTCTTAGGCCCATTTTAAGGTGTTCCAGGCCAAAGATTCGTAGATCTTGGGTTTTGCTGTTGTGGGTCTGAAGAAAGTGTTTTGCAACAGTAGTCAAGGTCTTAAATTTGGATGCATCTGATCTGGCATTACGGACATTACCCACATGTTCCAGTGCTCTGACTTTGAGCATATGTGAGGTCATGCCCACATATTTCAGGTCACAGGGACATGTAATGCAGTAGATTAGATTTTCTGTTTTACAATTAAAGTAATCCTTAATCTGGATGGATTGATTATATCTGTCCACAATAGCTGCTTGATTATGAATATGAGGGCAAGCCTTGCATTTCCCACAAGGGTAACTGCCCTGTAAAGGTGTACGAGGTCTAGATGATTGTGAGAAGTGACTCTTCACCAATTGGTCTCTGAGATTGGGTGCTCGTCGCCAACTCATATTAATCTTATCACCTATATGTTCGGATAGGTCATCATCCATTTGCAGTATGTGCCAATAATTTTGAAGAATTTGGCTAGCTTCTTTCCAAATTCCACAGAAGTCACCAATAAATCTCATCACCCCTGCTTTTTTTGGGGCAGGATTCTTTTTGTCCAGAAATATCAAGGATTCACGTTGTACCTTACTCACATCATATTGGGCTTTCTTAATCAAACGGTTGCTGTAACCACGTTCCTTGAGTCGGCTACTTAGTTCTACACACTTAGATCGAAAACTTTGTTAATCTTTGGTCGAAAATTATTACTAACCAAATATTTTAATCAAAGAAAGGGTGAAGTAACAACTACATTTACAGATGCACTATCACAACGGGATATCAAGGCAATTAGGATTCTGGAAGAACTGGCTCACGAACAGGTGGATCTTACTGAAGATCAAGATCCACAATACAAACGACCCACATGTAAAAAGAAATCTACATTCTTTCCAGGAGACCATAAATGTCCAGAAATTAAAGTTTTTCTCAACCTGGTATCTCGGGATTTCGACAAATCATACCAAAAACAGAAATATCATCGGAAAGTTGGTAATCTGACTCATTTACAGAAGCATGCCTTAAAACAAATTTGAAGCTGGGATGACATTATAATTAAGCCATCAGATAAAGGTGGAAATATTGTTATCTGGCCAATCAACCTTTATATGAGAGAAGCCAGCCGCCAATTGAATGACATTTCCTGCTATAAAATCACTCTGTTTGACCCTACTCAAAATTTTCTTATAAAATATAAGAGAATAATTGACAGACAACTGCAATTGGGAATCATCACAAAAGGAGAATGGGAATTCCTAGCCACGCCACACCCCCAAACACCAACCTTCTACTTATTGCCTAAAGTACATAAAAATGTCAAAAATCCTCCTGGAAGGCCCATTATATCAGGCAATGGGGGCCTTCTAGAGAAAGCTTTCTGGATGTACATCTCAGACATCACATTCTGACTCTTCCTTCTTACATCAAGGATACCACCGATGTATTAAAAAAGGTCCATGATGTACATTTGGAGGAATCATATCTATTGGTGAGCCTCGATGTTGAGGCTCTGTACACCTCCATGAAACATGATTTGGGGGTTATGGTAGTAAGATACTTTTTATCAGTAGAAGGAATAGGTGATTTTCAGGAATTTCTGTTGGAATTATTGGAGTTTGTATTACTTCATAACTACTTCCTGTTTAATAACCGTTTCCATATCCAATTAAGGGGTACTGCAATGGGGGCAGCTTTCGCCCCTACGTATGCAAACCTGTTCCTAGGCTGGTGGGAGCGAGAATTTGTCTTTAAAGACAATCAAGAACACTACACCAACCATATCATCACATGGATGCGTTTCATAGATGATATTTTCATGATATGGGACGGTCCAGAAACCAAACTGGAAGAATACATCCAAACCCTTAACAACAATGACATTAATTTGAAATTCACCTATACTAGCAGCCGAGTGAGCATCTCCTTTCTAGATCTTAGGATTTATCGAGATGATAACAACAAGATTGCTACAGAGATCTTTAGGAAAGAAACATCGACCAATAGTCTTCTCCACTCCTCGAGTGCACATTTTCCACCGACTATTAGGAATATCCCTAAGGGTGAATTCCTTCGGCTCAAACGGAACTGTTCAGATGAACAAAGTTTTTGATCTAAGTGTGTAGAACTAAGTAGCCGACTCAAGAAACGTGGTTACAGCAACCGTTTGATTAAGAAAGCCCAATATGATGTGAGTAAGGTACAACGTGAATCCTTGATATTTCTGGACAAAACGAATCCAGCCCCCAAAAAAGCAGGGGTGATGAGATTTATTGGTGACTTCTGTGGAAGTTGGAAAGAAGCTAGCCAAATTCTACAAAATCATTGGCACATACTGCAAATGGATGATGACCTATCCGAACATATAGGTGATAAGATTAATATGAGTTGGCGACGAGCACCCAATCTCAGAGACCAATTGGTGAAGAGTCACTTCTCACAATCATCTAGACCTCGTACACTTTTACAGGGCAGTTACCCTTGTGGGAACTGCAAGACTTGCCCTCATATTCATAATCAAGCAGCTATTGTGGACAGATATAATCAATCCATCCAGATTAAGGATTACTTTAATTGTAAAACAGAAAATCTAATCTACTGCATTACATGTCCCTGTGACCTGAAATATGTGGGCATGACCTCAGGTATGCTAAAAGTCAGAGCACTGGAACATGTGGGTAATGTCCGTAATGCCAGATCAGATGCATCCAAATTTAAGACCTTGACTACTGTTGCAAAACACTTTCTTCAGACCCACAACAGCAGAACCCAAGATCTACGAATCTTTGGCCTGGAACACCTTAAAATGGGCCTAAGAGGAGGAGATCTAATGAATAGATTACAGAAAAAAGAATCAGAGTGGATTTTCAAGATACATTCTCTGATACCAAGAGGTTTGAATGAGAACATAAATTATAGTGTGTTTCTTGAGTAAACTTCTTTTGACTCTAATGGTCCTGAGAGAGATATATATACATTTCCTTATCAGTACATTGTCAACTACTGATATATGGCATGATTTTAATTTGAATCATATACTTTTCAGGTCCCCCAGACATTATCTCCTTCTGTTGTGCACACTCTATCTTCTTTGCACACAATTCACATACTTTCACGTATTCTCACTCAGTAGCTTTATTTAGTATAGGTGTTTTTGTCAGTCACATAATTTGCTGGTTCCTTTTCATTCATCACTTAGTTCTTTATCTTGATTTCTTCCTCCCCTTTCATTTACATTCACTCAGTCACATGTACACTTTTACACATAGTCCCAGTCTTTAATAATATCAATTTAACATCATCACACTTTTGCTTAGGCATATTATCAATATTTTTAAGTAGTACATGTAATTTTTCACATATATATTTTTTTATGTCACTTTGTAATCACTTCTCTTTGGAATGACGCTCATCTATAGGTAACTTACGAATAAATTTCAAAATTTCTTTCGTATTCATTTCTCTTTGGAATGATGCTCATTTACACGGTGCGCTCCAATAATAAATAACACACAACTATAAAAATTAAATATTTAAAAATTAAAACTGTAAAAATATGAAATTAATCTATTTACAATAGCAGATTTTATATGTGTGTATGTGGAGATTATATATATATATATATATATATATATATATATATATATATATATATGCATTCATCTACTAATTTATTAATTAACTAGGGTGGATTAATTCCAGATTCATGTATCAATTATATAGATAAAACCCAGCGCTAATGAAATTCACTATGTTGGAATCATGAGGATTGTATACTATTTATGAACTGAAAAGACTTTATCCGATTAATTGGTTTGATTTCAATTATCATTATCATTGATTATTTACACATCCCCTTATAAATTTACGGCTGGGCTTGTGGGATTCAGGCTCTTGTGAACAAGCCCAGCGGTGAAATGTACGTCGGGACTGACATCATCAAGGAACGTCGTGCGGCCACGCCCCCCTCTTTGGTCCGGGCGGCCGCTGCACCTCGGCGCGTGTGAGAGGTGTGTGAGGGAAAGTGGAAGCAGGCTGGGTCGGAGCATCGGAGGAGACTGACAAACGCCAGCATCCAAATTGGTTTGGAGCGGCGATCGGTAATGTGATGTGTGTCACCTGTTAGTGCTCATCCACGGCTGCATTTGCCTTGTTTCCCCCTCCCTCCTCCCATATTTCACGCCAATACTTGAGGACTATTATCAGGGATTAATACGTATACATATCCCTCTGCAGGATTGATATTCAAATTTATTAACGTATATACCTAGTACTAATTCTAGTTAGGAATATCTCCCTGCCATCCGTATAAATAAATAAATTATTATTGAGGTGCTTTGTTACACTTGCTACATATGTTGCAATTTTTCTCTGTAAAAAGTTTTGTTTTATGATTGTTTATATCATTGATCAGTAATCTAACGTGTCAGAATCTTTACAGACTTAATTTACAGCTTTACTAGCAGAAGATGAATGATTCTCTGAATTAATTAGTATAACAATTTCTGATGATATGCCTTCTGCAGTACTGTGCTATGTAATGAGCATAATTAAGGACATATATATGTGGATACCTACTTGTTGAATTGATATAGGCTTATTGCATTGACCAATGAACCTTTGAATTGATTCTGCAGACTTACTGCTTGATGATTTTTTCTGCAACATTGTTTAATTTTAACATTCCTATGTGAGAGACCAGGGTCTTCCTGTTATTAATGACCCATTATTTAAATGTGTTTTAGGTGAATATGATCTTGTTTATCCTCACAGATTTTGCTACTCCTGTCTGACTATTTAACTGGAATTACTATTGTATGCTGAATGACCAATGCTTAGGATATACAATTGAACTAAAGTGTGTGAACCCTAGCTGGTTCCTCTTTAGAAATATTAGCTTATTCATTGCTGTTCTTGTGCACATTTGTCTAGTAAATTCAGAGGTGATCAGTTATATATGAAATCGGGATGCCTTTTAAATGAACTAATACAATCAAGCTATGTAGTATTAATTATCCCAAATATTCTATTTGAGCTGTACCTCCTTCCATCACTCTCTTATCTGGCTGACAGCAGTGCTGGCAAGGGCATCGCCCTCTTCAGCGTACACTTTGCTGTCACAACAGAAAGCAGAAGTGTTTCTTTCTTTCTTCTGTCTTATATTTAAAGTGGAAAATTATTTTGATATTCGATTTACTCCACTTTAAGACAGGTGATGGCTCTTTTTTTCCAACACTCTCTCATCTGGAAAAGCCTGGGGCCAATTTATCCAATGACGTGTAGCAGGCAGAGTACAGACAGCAGAAGTGGCTTCTTTCTTCCTTCATATATCATCCTTACTATTCAAAGTCGTACTATCCTGAAAGTAGCCCGATCTTCAATCTCGGAAGCTGATAGGATAGACCTGGCTAGTACTTTGAAGGGGGACCACTTAGGAATACCAGGCACTGTGGATATTTTCATTTGAAAAACACTGGTGGAGCTGTTCTATGCTGCTCACTCTCACCATTTGAATCTATATTTCTCCCTCTCATCTCTTATTTAGAAATTAAGATAGAGATTTCAATTACTTTGGACCGCATATGTCGATATTTTAAAGGAACAGAATAAATGTTAAGTTTTAGATTATTCATTATCACATCATCTCATTGTATACTGTTTTGATTGATTGTCATTATTATTATTTTCAAATAAGAGTGCTCCCAAAAAGGATTTCTTTTGTCTTTTCCTTTCCCATATATGTGTAGTTAACCTACAAAAGTGTTTTGGGAGCACCACCAATAAGTAAAGTGCTATCTAAAGCACTTTATTTTCAGATTTGTTTATATTTAAGTGTGGCTTTATAGTGCACTGCTAGTGCGTAACTGACAAACCATATTACAAACGTACTCTTACCGAGATTATTCTCGGCTTCTAGTTCTGGCACAGCAACGGACTACTACTCAGTATAAGTGAATGATATAATCTAATTTCTGAGACCTATTCTCTTATCTGCCTGTTCTTAAATTTATGCCTCGATTCTCAAACCTAGCCTAAAAATGAGTAATTTCAATTTAAAAAATGAACTGAATAACAAACGTTTGATGGATGATATTGACAGCATATTTCCTAATCAATTAACTCAATCATCTGTGGATCCCAATTGGGAAGATGATCTCTTTCAATTAAAGAGACCTTACAAAAACGGATAAGAATCAATTGGGACCTTATTAGTTTTGAACAATATAACAAACAGAAAATCACACCAAGGGGCCTAAGGCCTAAACTTTTTCCTTCTTTTGAACTATGCACTGAGAACCTACGCAAGGAGTGGGAAACTAGTCTATTAAAATGTTCACAGGAATTAATGGCCATCCTTATAAAACACAATCATTTGAGACTAGAGGAATGTACCAAAGAAATTGATCAAATTCGACTCAAATTGAAACAATGGGAACAGGACATGGGTTTTCAAAACACATTTGGAAGGATCAAAAAGGAGCTTGAAACTTATGAGGATGTGATAATAGAGATAAAAAAATCCAAATTCTCCAGGGATAAGAGGGATTTCCTTACGGGGAGTATATTTAAGTGGACTGAGAATATCAAAAAACAATCAAATAAAAGAGATACACAGAGATTTGATCAGACACCCTCATCATCTGAGATAGAACCTTCTGACACTGAAGATATTGATACTAGAGAGATCTATAATCAGAGACGGGGTACCAACTCCCAGACTACTGCCTCCTCCTCATCAAACTCTTTTTTAGAGGATATCAAGGGTACCTTCCGTGGATGCCCCGGTGAACCAAAACGAGGCGGGGCAAAAGGAAGAAGAGGAAGAGAGAGATGGAGGTCTCCTCAGCCACATCGATAGCCATCCAGGCGGAGGAAATAAATAACCCCGCTTTATCAGCAACCAAACTTAAAATTATCAACTTGTCCTCCCATATACTGACTTCCGACCAGATTTCAGTCCTAGAAAAGGGTCCCTCATTCTCGCCGACATCTGCATTTGATCCATTTAAATGGGAAACTAATCTGAGACTTTTTGGTCGAAAATGATTACTAACCAAATATTTTAATCAAAAAAGGGTGAAGTAACAAATACATCTACAGATGCACTATCACAACAGGATATCGAGGCAATTAGGATTCTGGAAGAACTGGCTGACGAACAGGTGGATCTTACTGAAGATCAAGATCCACAATACAAACGACCCACATGTAAAAAGAAATCTACATTCTTTTCAGGAGACCATATATGTCCAGAAATTAAAGTTTTTCTCAACCTGGTATCTCGGGATTTCGACAAATTATACCAAAAACAGAAATATCCTCGGAAAGTTGGTAATCTGACTCATTCACAGAAGCATGCCTTAAAACAAATTCAAAGCTGGGATGACATTATAATTAAGCCATCAGATAAAGGTGGAAATATTGTTATCTGGCCAATCAACCTTTATTTAAGGGAAGCCAGCCGCCAATTGAATGACATTTCCTGCTATAAAATCACTCTGTTTGACCCTACTCAAAATTTTCTTATAAAATATAAGAGAATAATTGACAGACAACTGCAATTGGGAATCATCACAAAAGGAGAATGGGAATACTTAGCCACACCACACCCCTGAACACCAACCTTCTACTTATTGCCTAAAGTACATAAAAATGTCAAAAATCCTCCTGGAAGGCCCATTATATCAGGCAATGGGGGCCTTCTAGAGAAAGCTAGCTGCTTTCTGGATGTACATCTCAGACATCACGTTCTGACTCTTCCTTCTTACATCAAGGATACCACCGATGTATTAAAAAAGGTCCATGATGTACATTTGGAGGAATCATATCTATTGGTGAGCCTCGATGTTGAGGCTCTGTACACCTCCATAAAACATGATTTGGGGGTTATGGCAGTAAGATACTTTTTATCAGTAGAAGGAATAGGTGATTTTCAGGAATTTCTGTTGGAATTATTGGAGTTTGTATTACATCATAACTACTTCCTGTTTAATAACCGTTTCCATATCCAATTAAGGGGTACTGCAATGGGGGCAGCTTGCGCCCCTACGTATGCAAACCTGTTCCTAGGCTGGTGGGAGCGAGAATTTGTCTTTAACGACAATCAAGAACACTACACCAACCATATCATCACATGGATGCATTTCATAGATTATATTTTCATGATATGGGACGGTCCAGAAACCAAACTGGAAGAATACATCCAAACCCTTAACAACAATGACATTAATTTGAAATTCACCTATACTAGCAGCCGAGTGAGCATCTCCTTTCTAGATCTCAGGATTTATCGAGATGATAACAAGATTGCTACAGAGATCTTTAGGAAAGAAACATCGACCAATAGTCTTCTCCACTCCTCGAGTGCACATTTTCCACCGACTATTAGGAATATCCCTAAGGGTGAATTCGTTCGGCTCAAACGGAACTGTTCAGATGAACAAAGTTTTCGATCTAAGTGTGTAGAACTAAGTAGCCGACTCAAGGAACGTGGTTACAGCAACCGTTTGATTAAGAAAGCCCAATATGATGTGAGTAAGGTACAACGTGAATCCTTGATATTTCTGGACAAAAAGAATCCAGCCTCAAAAAAGCAGGGGTGATGAGATTTATTGGTGACTTCTGTGGAAGTTGGAAAGAAGCTAGCCAAATTCTACAAAATCATTGGCACATACTGCAAATGGATGATGACCTATCCGAACATATAGGTGATAAGATTAATATGAGTTGGCGACGAGCACCCAATCTCAGAGACCAATTGGTGAAGAGTCACTTCTCACAATCATCTAGACCTCGTACACCTTTACAGGGCAGTTACCCTTGTGGGAACTGCAAGGCTTGCCCTCATATTCATAATCAAGCAGCTATTGTGGACAGATATAATCAATCCATCTAGATTAAGGATTACTTTAATTGTAAAACAGAAAATCTAATCTACTGCATTACATGTCCCTGCGACCTGAAATATGTGGGCATGACCTCACGTATGCTCAAAGTCAGAGCACTGGAACATGTGGGCAATGTCCGTAATGCCAGATCAGATGCATCCAAATTTAAGACCTTGACTACTGTTGCAAAACACTTTCTTCAGACCCACAACAGCAGAACCCAAGATCTACGAATCTTTGGCCTGGAACACCTTAAAATGGGCCTAAGAGTAGGAGATCTAATGAATAGATTACAGAAAAATGAATCAGAGTGGATTTTCAAGCTACATTCTCTGATACCAAGAGGTTTGAATGAGAACATAAATTATAGTGTGTTTCTTGAGTAAACTTCTTTTGACTCTAATGGTCCTGAGAGAGAGATATATACATTTCCTTATCAGTACATTGTCAAATACTGATATATGGCATGATTTTAAGTTAAATCATATACTTTTCAGGTCCCCCAGACATTATCTCTTTCTGTTGTGCACACTCTATCTTCTGCGCACACAATTCACATACTTTCACGTATTCTCACTCAGTAGCTTTATTTAGTATAGGTGTCTTTGTCAGTCACATAATTTGCTGGTTCCTTTTCATTCATCACTTAGTTCTTTATCTTGATTTCTTCCTCCCCTTTCTTTTACATTCACTCAGTCACATGTACACTTTAACACATAGTCCCAGTCTTTAATAATATCAATTTAACATCATCACACTTTTGCTTAGGCATATTATTAATATTTTTAAGTAGTGCATGCAATTTTTCACATATATATTTTTTTACGTCACTTTGTAACCACTTCTCTTTGGAATGATGATCATCTATAGGTAACTTACGAATAAATTTTAAAATTTCTTTCGTATTCATTTCTCTTTGGAATGATGCTCATTTACACGGTGCGCTCCAATAATAAAAAACACACAACTATAAAAATTAAATATTTAAAAATTAAAAATTTAAAAATATGAAATTAATCTATTTAAAATAGCAGATTTTATATGTGTGTATGTGGAGATTATATATATATATATATATATATATATATGCATTCGTCTCTATAGTACCATTATTAAGTTGTTCCTTTATAATTAATTCATCCGCCCTGATACTTATGATGTAGACATATATGTATGTAAACTAATGCCCATTGTACAAAATCTTCTTTACATACATTTATGTATATATATGTTCTTGCTGCTCCACTTGAGTCAGATTTATCTAATGATGAAACTCTTTCTTTCCTGGCTTTACTATACTAAGAATTAAGCTGGATTCACCTGTCAATACAATTGTTATACTAATTTATTAATTAACTAAGGTGGATTAATTCCAGATTCATGTATCAATTATATAGATAAAACCCAGCGCTAATGAAATTCACTATCTTGGAATCATGAGGATTGTATACTCTTTATGAACTGAAAAGACTTTATCCGATTAATTGGTTTGATTTCAATTATCATTGATTATTTGCACATCCCCCTATAAATTTACGGCTGGGCTTGAGGGATTGAGGCTCCCGTGAACAAGCCCAGCGGTGAAATGAACATCGGGACTGACATCATCAAGGGACGTCATGCGGCCACGCCGCCCCTCTTTGGTCCGGGCGGCCGCTGCACCTCGGTGCGTGTGAGAGGTGTGTGAGGGAAAGTGGAAGCAGGCTGTGCCGGAGCAGCGGAGGAGACTGATAAACACCGGCATCCAAATTGGTTTGGAGCGGCGATCGGTAATGTGATGTGTGTCACCTGTTAGTGCTCATCCACGGCTGCATTTGCCTTGTTTCCCCCTCCCTCCTCCCATATTTCACGCCAATACTTGAGGACTATTATCAGGGATTTATACGTATACATATCCTTCTGCAGGATTGATATTCAAATGTATTAACGTATATACCTAGTACTAATTCTAGATAGGAATATCTCCCTGCCATCCCTATAAAAAAATAAATTATTATTGAGGTGCTTTGTTACACTTGCTACATATGTTGCAGTTTTTCTCTGTAAAAAGTTCTGTTTTATGATTGTTTATATCATTGATAAGTAACCTAACGTGTCAGACTCTTTACAGACTTAATTTACAGCTTTACTAGCAGAAGATTAATGATTCTCTGAATTAATTAGTATAACAATTTCTGATGATATACCTTCTGCAGTACTGTGCTATGTAATGAGCATAATTAAGGATTTATATATGTGGATACCTTCTTGTTGAATTGATATAGGCTTATTGCATCGACCAATGAACCTTTGAATTGATTCTGCAGACTTACTGCTTGATGATTTTTTCTGCAACATTGTTTCATTTTAACATTCCTATTCCATTATTAATGACCCATTATTTAAATGTGTTTTAGGTGAATATGATCTTGTTTATCCCCACAGATTTTGCTACTCCTGTCTGACTATTTAACTGGAATTACTATTGTATGCTGAATGACCAATGCTTAGGATATACAATTGAACTAAAGTGTGTGAACCCTAGCTGGTTCCTCTTTAGAAATATTAGCTTATTCATTGCTGTTCTTGTGCACATTTGTCTAGTAAATTCAGAGGTGATCAGTTATATATGAAATCGGGATGCCTTTTGAATGAACTAATGCAATCAAGCTATGTAGTATTAATCATCCCAAATTTTCTATTTGAGCTGTACCTCCTTCCATCACTCTTTCATCTGGCTGACAGCAGTGCTGGCAAGGGCCTCGCCCTCTTCAGCGTACACTTTGCTGTCACAACAGAAAGCAGAAGTGTTTCTTTCTTTCTTCTGTCTTATATTTAAAGTGGAAAATTATTTTGATATTCGATTTACTCCATTTTAAGACAGGTGATGGCTCTTTTTTCCAACACTGTGTCATCTGGAAAAGCCTGGGGCCAATTTATCCAGTGACGTGTAGCAGGCAGAGTACAGACAGCAGAAGTGGCTTCTTTCTTCCTTCATATATCATCTTTACTATTCAAGGTCGTACTATCCTGAAAGTAGCCCGATCTTCAATCTCGGAAGCTGATAGGATAGACCTGGCTAGTACTTTGATGGGGGATCACTTAGGAATACCAGGCACTGTGGATATCATCAAGATGATCACCTATATTTTCATTTGAAAAACACTGGTGGAGCTGTTCTATGCTGCCCACTCTCACCATTGTAATCTATATTTCACCCTCTCATCTCTTATTTAGAAATTAAGATAGAGATTTCAATTACTTTGGACCGCATAGGTCGATATTTTACAGGAACAGAATAAATGTTAAGTTTTAGATTATTCATTATCACATCATCTCATTGTATACTGTTTTGATTGATTGTCATTATTATTATTTTCAAATAAGAGTGCTCCCAAAAAGGATTTCTTTTGTCTTTTCCTTTCCCATATATGTCCAGTATAGCCCTTTGCCTAGTTGGTTCCTCAATTACTTGGGGCAAGTAATGATCTTTTAGCATGTTTAAGAACCTGTTTTCCCTAGCTGTATTTACTGTTTCTGTGTTCCAGTTTAAGTCCGAGTAATTAAAGTCCCCAACAATAATGACGTCCCCCATACCTGCAGCTTTTTTGATTTGCTGCTAGAGTTGTAATTTGCCAGCCACACTAATATCTGGCAGTTTATAGCATGTCCCTATTAAAAGTTTTTTTGTATCTTTACCCCACTCGAAATCTCAACCCATAATGCCTCTACATTATCTCCAGTCCCCTCGTAAATGACCTCCTTTAAATATGGTTTTAAGAATGGTTTAACATAGAGACAAACACCACCTCCCTTTTTATTAGTCCTATCTATCCTGAAGAGAGTGTACCCCTCAATGTTTGCCGCCCAGTCATTAGAATTGTCCCACCATGTCTCTGTAATGCCTATTATGTCATATTGGTCATTAAGTGCAATTGTCTCCAATTCCCCCATTTTACTTGTTAGGCTTCTCACATTTTCAATCATACACTTAAGTTTAGTAATTCCCTGATCCACAAGTTTTGTTGTACATAACGTTTCCTTAGGAACCTGGATTTTCCTTAAATTACCATTGCTAAATATTTTTCTCCTTCCCCCCTCTCCACCCCCATTATACATTATCCATCCCACTATTCTTCGCTCTCTAGTTGTCCAACTAATAATTTCTAATCCCTCCCCTCAGGCACCTAGTTTAAAATGTCCTCCAATTTTCTAACCATCCTTTCCACCAGCACCGCTTCCCCCTCCTCATTCAGGTGCAATCCATTACGACAAAAGACCCTGATGCCTTATTTGGATCAAGGAAAAGGGATTGATATACTTTGAAACCAAGCCATAATCTGGTACACAGTTTAATTATTTGCGCATCTCTATCATTCTGGAGAGAAGTACTACACCATAGGCACTTGTTTTCCTGTTTGATCGTATATAAATATATTGATGAAGTCCCGATAGGACGAAACGCGTTGGGTGCTATGATACCTACCCTCTCAAAAAGCTAAGAACCTTATTTATCTACTTTTTTATGATGATCTTATGTCCAATTTTTTACTATTAGGACGTTTTTTTCCTCCTGTCTTATCTAAGTTTGTATTATTAATTTTATACTAACTTATGTCTTATATACAGTTTTAGTAATTTTTTGGCTCCTTGTAATAGGGCTATTATTTTATTCGCTTTTATTGGTGCCTATTACACTTATTAAAAAATATTTTCTTTTAAATTTGAGTCTCCTTCTAGTATAAGACACCACTGGTCGCTAAAAATCACCTTATCCTCTTTTACTTTTATACTATACATGAAGCACCTT
This sequence comes from Pseudophryne corroboree, assembly GCF_028390025.1. Classification (NCBI taxonomy): domain Eukaryota; kingdom Metazoa; phylum Chordata; class Amphibia; order Anura; family Myobatrachidae; genus Pseudophryne; species Pseudophryne corroboree. The sequence continues at coordinate 111,005,964 of NC_086455.1, forward strand.
ACCAATGCTTCTTTCTTTAAGGTGTAGCTGACGCCCGAATATCCTAAAGGGAGTGTCTAGAAAAAGGAGACCAATTTTGCTCATTCATAAACATCCTGGTCTACATTCTAGTACAATTTGGTATCGCGGTTAAGCGCCGATAAGCTTTCCCCCATCACATATATATATATATATATATATATATATATATATACACAGAGCAATGGATAAGGTGTTTATAAGCGACCAATGGTGTCACATAAGATTAGGGAGAACAACTATGTTAAAATAGATTTACAATTTATTCATACACAAATCACACCAGTAAAAAATGGAATACCAAAACCACAGATAAATAATTGCTAAAATATCTCTGGAGCTGGATAAAAGTACAAAAAAATTCATCTATAAATTCATGAAAAATAAGAGGACCATAAAATGCATAATACCACAAATACCGGTAAAAAACAAGATATAAAAGATAAGATCGCTTAACTTGAGAGGATGGGTTAAGTCTGGTAGCATCAAACGCGTTTCATCCTATCTGAACTTCATTAAGGGGTGGTATGTGAGTGGGACAGCTCAGATATATATACATGCACTAATGAGGAAGTGATTGTTACATTACTTCCTGTCAATTACAGGTTCAAAAATATAAGTGATTAATTATGGTACAAAATATACTATTAGTGGATCCTCCTCAAAGTTAGCCTAATGCTGGAAATAAGCACTACATTTAAAGCACAATTTGAGTATTTAAACTTATATTAGAGCACCGAGAATTCATTTCATCCGGACTTCCTGTCCGGATCGCGGGTGACGTCATATCCGCCACACTTCCGGCGTCGGACAGTCTCTAATACGCACGGGCTGTCTCTGGATAGCGGACCTCAGACGTCCATGAGCCACTGCGCATGCGCCCGCCTTGTGTAGCAGGATCAGGTGGACGCTGTGTGTCACTTCTTCTGTAGTGTGCATGCGGCGGCCATTTTCTTGAAGTAAATCATATCAGCAGACATTTCTTTTAAGGGGTGTAAAGTCCCGGCGGCCATCTTTGGTATGATAGTTCCTATTAAAAACACCTAAAAGGTGCTCATATTCCGGGAGCATAATGAGCATTAGAAAAATAGAAAAAAGGGGGAGAATAGTTTAGAATTTAAAAAGGCTCACAGCTCATTATATTTGGTCCATAACCTCTAAATACAATAAATATTAAATACCAGCAGAGTGCTGTAAATTAATATAAAAATATATGTGTGTGTGTAAAACCATATATACAAAAAAATAACTATTTTTAAACTGTATAGGAGAGGGAGAGCAATAGATGCGCATTAAGTGTTATACTTATAAGAGAAAAAATTGTAATAGGATATTCGATATACAGGAGCATGGAGGTATTATAGTAGACCCTCACGCACATATATATACACACACCCACACCCACATATATATATGTACATATATATACACACACATGTGTGCATGGCCACATACTGATGGTTATAATATCCATTTAATCCACCTCTAGACATATACCAGAGCTCCCATAGCAAATATGCAGTTTGAAGAGAGAGGTTCAGGTTAGAAATGTATACAACCTCATATTCCTCTTTCAAAATACAGCACCCAGTCTTCCATGATGGTCTCCCATCTATGTACTGGCTGGGCCCAACACTGCTTGGCTTCCAAGATCAGGCGGAGTTGGGCATCTCCAGTGTGGTATGGCTGTAGTAGTGGTATGAAACAGATCGAAATAGGTGGAATAGAGCGAAATGAGAAGTAGGAAATAAAGAAGGTCACTCTGGTGGGCAATAGGCGATGTAATATAAGGCTTACGTCATAGAAACAGGGTTCTTTCATAGCCCTCATTGAAGCCATCTGGATGAAGGGTGTTCAATTCGAATACCCAGTACATCTCCCTTCTGGATAGAAGGTTGGAAAGATCACCACCTCTCTTCCCAAGTGAAACCAGTTCAATGCCTTTAAAAATAAGTTCATCAGGGTCTGAATTGTGGCACAGATGGAAGTGCTTTGATACTGCATGCATCAGGACTTTGTTTTTGATGTGTCTCACATGTTCCTGGATCTGGAGCTTCAAAGGTCTCTTGGCTTTCCCTATGTACTTTATTCTACATGAGCATTCCAGCATGTAAATAACTGAGACAGTATTAAAGTTGATGAACTGTTTGATCTTATAGTCTTTGGAGTTCTTAGTGTTCTTGAAGGTTTTCCTGCTGGGGTGTACATACCGACGCACATTACAGCGACCACACTTGTAGCAACCAACACACTTTGGCATATTGGAAGGTACTTCTGGATTTCTCAGCATGCTTGGTGCCACAAGGTCCTTTAGATTCTGTGATTTCCTGAATACCACTGATGGTTCTTTTGGAAGGTAATCCTTTAAAATGGGGTCCATTAGGAGTATGTTCCAGTGTTTCTAAAAAAAAGTCCTTTTTATAAGATTCTCATGTCTACTATAGGTAGTGATGAATCTCACTGTGTCCTCTTTCTTTTCCCTGGGTTTATACTTTAGAAGTTCTTTCCTCTCAAGGTTCTTTGTCTTTAGGTTGGCTTCTTCCAATAAATGATTTGGATACCCTTTCTCCTTAAATATTTCAGTATAGACTTGTAGCTGTTGATCCCGGTCCTTGCTGTTCTTACAGTTCCGGGTGATGTCGCTGTCTAGGTAGCGCCGGTTCGGTCCTTCAATTATCATGTCACCTCTGGATATCAGGTCGCAATGTATTGCTGAGAGAACTCAATAAGACACACACAGCCGCATGTCTCATAAGTAATCTGTTTACTGTATTTTCTTCAGAGCATATATAAGGCACATTGTACACATTAGTCATGGTTGGTCAGCTCACATTACTGTCCCCGAAGGTGGGGGCACAGATAAGAACAACATATGTTCTTTCCATCTTTGGTAACAACAAATGTACAGTGTACAGTTAATTTTACAGCATGGTTACATCATACACTTTTCAGTTCTTCTATTCTCAGCTCGTTCTCCCTATCAACAGTCTATATTCTTAACTTGTACTATAAGCTGCATGCAGCTGTCCCTTAATTCTTATAGACAAATATGGTACAGACAAGTTTGCTGACTGTCTCTGAAGCTCAATACAGTTTCTTAATACACTTTCATATAGTGAGGCTTGTAATATGTTCAGCCCTTATTTGGAACACAAAACCTCCTACATGTGTATACATCCATTTGATTATTATAACACAATATGGCAACAAAACATTAATCTAACATTTCCCTCCTTTTTATAATAAATCAAACATTACAGGTTTATCTAGCACATTCCTAACAAGTCTATGCAATAACAGTCTACTCTAATGATACTGATGGCTACCTATCTCCCTACAGGTAGGAAGCTACACCCTATTTGTCACAGAATTGGTGTCTTTGTCTTGGCTTTCGTTGGTAGACCTTTGATTCATATCCATTAGGGCAGACTGTTGTTGGACCTGCTTTGCTAGACTCTTCTGTATTGACTTATATTTGGAGGTGTCCAAAGCATCCTTTACTCATTTCTGGCAAACTGAAATACAACAAAGCAGTATCTTAAAACACAAATATAATATAATTGCAATTCCAACTGCTTTCAATAAAAACATTAGGATTCCTACAATCCATCCTTTAATTCCACTGAACCATGAAACTGGATTCAGCCATGACAGCCAACCCCATTCACCCTCTAGTGTATCAGGGATGTTATGTTTGTTGGCATAGGTCAGTTTTGCATCTTCTATCTCCTGTACATGTCTTTCCACTACTTCTTGAGCATTGTCTGTTTCATTGGTAATAAATGTACAGCAAAACTTTCCTGTTTGTGTATACAATGTCATGCAATAACCTCCTGTCTGTGCTGTTAAGTAATCCAACAAAAGCCTGTGTTGTAACTGTTCTTTCTTTATTTCTTGGATCTCTTTCCCTACATATCTGAAGGTACTATCGTACATTTCAGTAATGTCATCTAAGAGTCCTGCAAGAGATTCAACTCTGTAATATGCATTTGACCCAAAGAGGTCCATTTCTCCCTGCTTGCTTTACCTCTCTCCTACCTCTGTGCATAGGACTATACTTTCCCACTTGACCTTTTTGGTTTTTTAATCATTTCTTTCAGCTCCTCGTGATCTATTGCTCTTGCTGATGGTACTATGCGTCCTAGGGTGCAATTCCCATAATCACCATAGTTGAGCCACTTATAGGCATATTTTCCACATAGAAAATACAAATCTCTTGTAAGCCATGGGGGTATATAGTCCCACATTCTTTTTAGGTTCTCCAGTGCTACTCTGGCATCTCCATGTACTACTAACTGAGCAGGGGTGCTTCCTGTCTCATTCATCCAGTTAGGGAAATCTGGCCCCGGCCATACTCCAATGTTTATCATTGATCTCCCTTCAAGTGGTGTCCCTCTATAGGTTGTAAGGGTTATGGGGTATGGAGCTTCTCCTGGCTTCGTATCCCCCTTTACACCACCCACTCTGAATGGGGCTGTAGTACAAGGGTAAAATGTCCCTAGTTAGACATTTGATGGATAATGTTGAACCTGTCTGTGGTCAACCATACTTTCCCTTTCCCTTTTTCCAAATTCAATGCAAAAGAATACCTCTGGGGCAACTAGATGTGCCAGCAACTTAGGTGGTTTCTGGTTTACATATCGATCTGATCTTGCCTTAAATAATGCTTCATCTATGTAGTCTTCTTGAAATTCCTCCCATTCCTCAAATGTGATGGGAAGGAATGTCCACTCTCCCCCTCCTGCTGAGGTGGGACCATGAGAGCAGACCCAACAATTTGTGGTGTCAAGGGCATTCCCTACTAACTGATGCAACTGTAGCAACATGTTTTGGTCTGATCCACTAGGGGCCTTACACCATTCTGTACAAGACTCCTCTGGTGGATGTCCACAGTGCTCACAAATACATTTTGGGGTGAGTGACAGATTTCTGCATTCATAGATAGGGTTTTCTACTTCCCTTTCCTGGTGTGTTATGTTCACTTCACTGCCTCCTCCTTTCTCCAAAATGTCATGTAACTCTCTTTTGTGTCCCCCTATTTCATCACTTATGTTTTTCTTGTATGTGTGGTGTTGACATGTCAGTTTCTTGTTACACATACAATCTATTTCCCCAACTACAACGTATATGGCAAGAATAGTGCCTACTGTTACCAGTGGGGCACCCAATATTATTCCCCAAAGTGCTTTATCTGGCTTAGGGCCTAGTAATTTGTACATTTTTATTTCTTATCCAAACTTAACTTTCAAAAGTTTGCAATGTGATGCATGCACCCAAGCCTCTCTGTCTTTCAGCTTCACAGATGTCGGGGTAGTTAGTAACACCTGGAATGGGCCATCATATCTGGGCTCCAGAGATTTCCTCACGTGTCTCTTCAGGTACACCCAATCTTTTGGCTGGAGATGATGTGGATTCTGATCTGCTGTAGAGTCTGGAAGGGAAGCATGTGCTACAACATGAAGATGGGTTAGTCTCTCAGTTAGACTTTTCACATAAGCAGTTAAATCACCATGTTTAGGCTGCAATTCCTGTGGATAATAACATCCTATCTTAGGTATACTACCAAACAAGATTTCATATGGTGAATATCCTGACTTTTTGTTAGGTGCAGTTCTAAGACTAAATAGTGCCAAAGGCAAACAGTCAACCCAACCCTTCCCAGTGTCTTGCATTGCCTTCATGATCTTTGCCTTGATGCTATAGTTCGTTCTCTCCACTAGTCTGCTAGCTTGAGGACGGTAGGCTGTGTGGAAGGCCTGTTGTATGCCCAGGTCTTCCATGATATGAGTCATGACTGCTCCTGTGAAGTGACTTCCTCTATCTGATTCAATCACTTCTGGTACTCCGTATCTGCATACTATTTCAGTCAATATTTTCTCAGCTGTATTCTTTGCTGTGGCTTTGGCTACTGGGAAGGCCTCTACCCCTTTGGAGAAGGTGTCGACACAAACCAGTACAAACTGGAACGGGCCTTGAGTTGGCATCTGAATATAGTCTATCTGTAGTCTCTGAAATGGCATATTGGCTTTTGGAATGGCTCCTGCTGGAGTCTTGGTTCTACTTCCTGGATTTGAAATTCCACATATCCAACATGCTTGTGTGTGCTTCTCTGCTGCTCCTTGGAATCCTGGGGCTATCCATTTTTTGTTGACTTGTCTTGTCATTTGATCTTTTCCTGCATGGGTAATTCCATGGCTTACTTGGCACATAGCTGAATATAGTACTCTTGGCAAACATGTCTTATCTTCTGTTTTCCAGAGTCCTGTATCTTGGTCTTGTATGGCTCCCTTCTTTTGCCATGTGGCTTTTTCTAAGGGACCTGCTTGATTCTGGAAGATGATGAGTTGTTGTAGATCAGCCATGTGTGCTGGGTTCTGAGTTTCATTTTCAGCTAGCATTATTTGTACTTCGGATTTGTCAGAGCTTTTGGCTGCTCTCTTTGCTTCGGCATCCGCCAAGTTATTTCCTCTTGTTTCTTTAGTTTGGTTCTTGTGTGTGCTTGGATTTTTATGATGGCTACTTTGGTTGGCTTGTCCAGAGCTTCAAATAGTTTCTTTATCAGATCTGCATGTTGTATCTGTTTTCCTGTAACTGTCTTGAAGTCTCTGCTTTTCCAAATCTGGCCATAATCTTGCGTAATTCCCCAAGCATATCTGGAGTCTGTGTATATATTAGCTGTTGTGTTTTCTGCATACTCCAGAGCCTTAGTGAGAGCTATTAGCTCTGCAGCTTGTGCTGATAGCTGTGCTGGTAAGCTTCCTGATTCAATGATATCAGTCTCTGTTGTAACAGCATACCCTGTATATGGGGTTCCATTATCATAGTATCTTGATCCATCCATATAGAGGCTGTGCTGGGCATCAGGAAGGGCTGTGTCTGTGACATGAGTCTCTTGTTCCATCAGAGCTATGCAGTCATGGGAAAAAAAATTATTGTGAATATTTTCATCACTTTCTGCATTTCCCCAGTTCACGTGGTCCTCATCATCCTGGTTATTCTGGGTACCATTGCTAGAGATATTATATGTCTCTCTTCTCCCTCCTTTTGAATCTAGAGATTCATACTCTGCTCCTTCTTCCTGCAATAGGGCTGGTAGTAGAGTTGCTGGGTTGAGGGTGGTGCATCTTCTGATGGTGACATTGGTGGCACTTAGTAGAGCTACTTCATACTTGGTGAGTCTTGCAGCTGATAAGTGCTTGGTTCTGGCTTGATGTAGTATTTCAGTTACCGCATGTGGTACCTGAATGATCAGTTTATGATTAAGCACAATGTCTATGCATTTCTGTTTGAGGACTGCTGTTGCTGCAACTGCTCTGATACAGGTGGGTGCTCCTTGGATAATGTTGTCCAGTTTGCTTGAAAGATAAGCCACTGGGCGTTGCTTACTTCCATGCGTCTGTGTGATGACTCCAAGTGCATGGCCTCTTTCCTCATGGCAATAAAGAGTAAAAGGCTTGATGTAGTCTGGCAGACCCAATGCTGGTGGAGATGCTATGGCAGCCTTGAGGTTCTGAACTGCTTCTTCAACTTGTTCTGTGGTGTAGATTGGAGCATCTTTCTTTGTGCTGTCATACAAAACTTGCATATAGATAGAAGCATGTGGTATCCACTCTCTGCAGTACCCAACAAGACCTAGGAATGATCTGGTCTGTTTAATAGTCTTTGGTACTTTGGTTTGTAGAATAAGCCGTTTCCTTTCTTCAGTAAAGTGTCTGACTCCTTGTGAGATACAGTGACCAAGGAAGATGACCTTCTTCTGGCATAGTTGAAGCTTTCCTTTGGAAGCTCTGCAGTTTTGTTCTTCCAGAAATTTCAACAGTGATACAGTCTCTTGTTTACATTGGTCTTCTGTGCTTGTGGATAGCAGTAGATCATCTACATACTGTATGAGCTGGGTGTTTTCTGGAAACACTGGTCTCCAAGCTTGTAAGATGAGTGGCATTGCTTCAGTATAGTCTGACGGACTGGTTGCTCCTCCTTGTGGAAGTCTGGTCCAACAGTACTGTCTTCCATCATGGGTGAAGGCTAGCATTGCCTGTGATTCTTCAGTGATCGGAACGGAAAAATAGGCGCTGGCCAGATCAATTACCATAAACCAGGCCCCTGAAGGTGGGATCTGGTTCAGCAAGGTATGAGGATTTGGCACAATAGGAGAATTGATCACCAGTCTCTTGTTGACTTCTCTTAGATCATGAACAAGTCTGTATTGTACTTCTTGTGCTCCATCTTGACCTTGACCACCTCTCTTTTTCACAGGAAACAATGGAGTGTTCCATGGGGATCTACACTGGACAATGATCCCATTTTCTTGAAAGGCTTGGATTTGCTTTGTAATAGCTTCAGTTTGTGCTGGGGTGAGAGGATACTGCCTGATTGAGACAGGTATGGTTCCAGGCTTGAGCTGTAGGTGGACAGGTTGAACTCGTAGTAGTCCAGTATCCATCTTTCCTTTTGACCATAGTCTGTCTGGAACTTGAGAAGTAACCCATTCTGGGAGGGTTGGTTCTGAGCTGGACTTGGCAGTTTCTTGTAGTAGGTAAACTTCAATTGCTGCTTCAATGTTGGGCTTCATGATAGCTGTAATATTGCTGGTATACTTGATTCCTTGTGGGGTATACTGAATAGTTACTTGCATGATGTTAAGGATATCAGCTCCCAACAAATTCACTGGGCATGTAGGTGAAGTCAGAAATTCAATGGTTACAGGTGTAAGTTCATCATTTATAAGGAGAGAAGTTGGCTTACTTCTTTGAAGAGGGAGGGGCTGTCCTCCCAGTCCTGTCCCATCAACATAGTGGTTGGTTAAAAGTTCTTTTGGGACATCAGTTTTCTTAAGTACAGTGACTGCTGTCCAGTGTCCAAAAGGCATTCCAGGGTGTTTCCTGTAGGAAGAGTAAGCATAACAGTAACTTTAATGGGGTCAGTGTAGGTGTTGCTTGAGCAGGTGGACCCCGGAGCAGGATTCTGTCATTCCCGTTGTACCGTGAAGGCTGGAACAGCATCCTTAGATTTCAGCCACGTCAGGTATTTTCTGCATTCCTTCTTCTGATGACCTGAAACCTTGCACCAAAAACATTTACCCGTCATGTCTTCACCTTGTGCATACCTTGTAGTGTAGGGCCTGGAGTTATTAACACCTCTACCTTGGTTTTGGACCTTATGTGTCTTGGTGTTAGACTGGGCAGCCTGTACCACATGTATAGTAACAGCTGGTGTTTTGAATGTTTTTCTATCCTGTTTTCCTTTTTCGTTATCTTCAATCCCTTCTAGGACTTCTACTAGTGAGGTAATGTTCATCAAATTTGCTTCTGGTCTGACAGCATACAACTGCTGCCTGTATTCAGGTCTAAGTCCATTAAGGAATCTAGTCTTGAACAGTCTGGCATTATTAGGCTCTGCAATGGGAAAACCTTCATTTTCTTGTTTGACAGACAGTTTGTCATAATATTCCCTTATGCTGAGGTTTTTCTGTATCAGATCAGGCTCAGCTGGTGCAGTGTCTCTGATTTGCTTACATCTGGCTTGTACTCTATATAACAGGTGTGAGCCTGAAGCCATAGTATAGCGGTTGGCTTCAAGGGGAGCATCCTCAATTTTCCCTCTATCACCATCTGCCTCCTGGGCAGCTATGGCAAGAAGCATAATATATTCACCTATTCCTATGGAAGCTCTAAGAATCTGTTCTAAATCAACCCAACATGGTCTATACACAAGATATACCTGTTTAATCTTTTTTTCAAATTCTGCTGGGCTTTTTCTGATATTTGGTAACTCATTTACAATACGCATAATGTCTGAGGGGAACCACGGTATGTACTGTTCCTGTTCCACATATTCTGCAATGTAACCATCAGCACCAGGTAACCTGTCAGTTGTATGTCTGGGATTAGCATGACTACTAACTCTAATAGGCATTACATTGTAATTTTTACGAGATATTCCTCTTAGATCTCTATTAGGACTACTAGCAAAATTCCACAACCTCCTAAATATCCCTGGAGTTTTTGGTTTAACATTTCCCCCTTCATTAACATATTGTGATTCACATGGTCCTGAATTTGGCTCTACCCAGTTACCACAAAAGAAACATTTTTCACTGCCCTCCGGGACACATCTCCCACAATAAAGACACTTTCTTTCAGGGTAGTGGATAACATCCCTAAGAACCAGTGTACCTTCTGGATTTTTTTCATAACTTAAAGTATTTACATAACGTTTTTCAGGTGTCATTTGTTCTGCATATGTTGCTGAAGGAGTTAAAACTCCTGCTATATCATGTGTCCTTGATTCTGCATGCACTGGTATTAGTGAGGGATATAAGCTCCCTGTAACAGCTGGTGATTTTAGTTCTGCATGCATTGAAACTGCTGAGGGGGCTGACCTTCCTTCCACATTCCCATCATTATAAATAGCATTACAAGTTATAGGAACATAGGGTGGTGGTGTTACATCAGACATACAATCTTCCGGTCTAATCTTTTTCTCATCTTCCAGTTCTTGTGAATCAATAAGCCATATGTTTACAGTGTCCAAATAACCTTTCTATTGTAACCAGTGACCATCCGTGGCCTGAAACCTTTTCCAAGCCTGTGTATCTAAAATTCCTTCCTTAGGAAAATTAGCCCTTTTAAGAATAGCATTAATACGCTTAATTCCTCTCCTTCCTTCACGTTGTGCCACAATCTGTATTGTTGAACGTTCCTTAATCTTACTCCCTTTCCCTCCCATTGGGGTAATTAAGCCCTCTGGGTGTGGCCGAATCCACCTGCGGTGAAGAGGGATATGTCCTCGGGCACAAAGTATCTGTGTATCACTGGCTATAAGTTTTGTTTGGACACAAACCTTTTTCTGCCTATTTTTGTTTCTACTGAAAATTAACTTAACTTGTCTGGCTTTAACCTACCACATCTACAATGCATGTAATCTAAAACACCATATTTAACCTTTACTAATGTCTGAGAACTTGCTGTGCACACTGCCAGTATGCTTCAATGATCAATAGGTTAATCATTCAACTATAAAGGATAAGATTCATTTCTATGCACTGACAACAATTGAGCATTTAAATGATATCCCACAATACTAGCAAATTCTGTTAAAACGCCTTTCCTATTCTGAGATGGTTATCTATGTTGCAAAAAACACTGGGTAAATCTTGCATAATAATTAACCTTGGTACACCTTTGTACCACACACAATTGTAAACTAGGTACGCCTTTGTACACAATTCCAATTGTTCTGTGGGCGCATGCGCTAATAAAACATAGACAAAGACTTAGTCATTCAAGCACTTTAGACTTGTACAACATGTAACAATGATTTTATCAATGGTGCAGGCGAGGTTAGTTTTTTGTCTCATACGACCACCCAGGGGCTTCCATTGACAGGTGACAGGACAAGCCTATAATAGCACGTGCCAAGGGCCGTCTTTGATGACCTTATGGACTAACCACCTTTATACACTTTACACCATTTCTTGTTATTTTAAAACAGACAGTTTACGTGACACAGACAAGACAGTAAGCTGTTCATTGTAGCGTCAACCGTGGATCGGCATACCACAAATTCCAGCTAGCAATCAGGTCCCGTAAATGGCTGACCCAAACTTTCATACACATAGAACATACAAACATATAATAACAACAGCATTATGCCTTACGCCTTATGCCTTAGCACTACACTGCAGCTACAACAAACAATGCACTTTAGCTAAGCAATACACGCTATACACCTGTATCTGCCTTAGATTACAACAAGCAATACACTTTAGCTAAGCAAGCAATATAACATAATTCAAGTAATCTAGGCTGTGTGACAAGATAATTGGGTTTCTTTATAATGACAGTCAAGGAAGGACATAAATGCACATTGTTTCTATAATGTACTAGAATTACACTCAAGGAGTCTGATTCTGAGTAAAATATGACTGCAACACAATCGTTTTACTCACCCAAAAATTGAGTCCGTGAGAACAATTCGCTTCCAACATAGAAAATCTCATTAGATGCCCTTCCTTGCGTTAGCCATCCCGCATGAGTCCCGTATTCTGTTGAACAGTGAGAATGGGATATTATTCTTCCATTGTTGACAATGATTGCTCTTGTAGTGGACATAGCTGTTCATGTCGACCTTCTTGATGTAATTCTTGGTAACCACTTCTTTCCCCCGAATGTGTCAATACCAGGTCCAGGAATTGGCCGCATGCACACTACAGAAGAATTGTATATATGGTTTTACACACACATATATATTTCTATATTAATAAACAGCACTCCGCTGGTATTTAATTTTTATTATATTTAGAGGTTATGGACCAAATATAATGAGCTGTGGGCCTTTTTAAATTCTAAACTATTCTCCCCCTTTTTTTCTATTTTTCTAATGCTCATTATGCTCCCGGAATATGAGCACCTTTTAGGTGTTTTTAATAGGAACTATCATACCAAATATGGCCGCCGGGACTTTACACCCCTTAAAAGAAATGTCTGCTGACATGATTTACTTCAAGAAAATGGCCACCGCATGCATACTACAGAAGAAGTGACACACAGCGTCCACCTGATCCTGCTACACAAGGCGGGCGCATACGGAGCAGCTCATGGACGTCTGAGGTCCGCTATCCAGAGCAGGCGCGTGCACATTAGAGACCGTCCGACGCCGGAAGTGGGGCGGATATGATGTCACCCGCGATCCAGACAGAAAGTCCGAATGAAATGAATTCTCAGTGCTCTAATATAAGTTTAAACACTCAAATTGTGCTTTGAATGTTGTGGTTATTCCCAGCATTAGGCTAGCTTTGAGGAGGAACCACAAATATTATATTTTGTACCATAATTAATCACTTATATTCTTGAACCTGTAATTGACAGGAAGTGATGTAACAATCACTTCCTCATTAGTGCATGTATATATATCTGAGCTGTCCCACTCACATACCACCCCTTGATGAAGTCCAGATAGGACGAAACGCGTTGTGTGCTACTAGACTTAACCCATCCTCTCAAGTTAAGCGATCTTATTCTTTATATCTTGTATTTTACTGGTATTTGTGGTATTATGCATTTTATGGTCCACTTATTTTTCATGAATTTTTAGATTAATTTTTTTGTTCTTTTATCCAGCTCCAGAGATATTTTAGCAATTATTTATCTGTGGTTTTGGTATTCCATTTTTTACTGGTGTGATTTGTGTATGAATAAATTGTAAATCTATTTTAACACAGTTGTTCTCCCTAATCTTATGTGACACCATTGGTCGCTTATAAACACCTTATCCATTGCTCTGTTTACATAATCTATAAAGCACTTTTCCAATGCTTTTCTCTTAAGGTGCAGCAGACACCCTATTATATCTTAGGGAGTGTCCTCATAGGGAGATATTCGAACATCCATATATTTATTTATTAATTTTATTTATTGTGTTCTTTGGTCTAACTACTAGTGTTGATCGGCAATCGCGTATTGGCGCTGTCCGCTCTCTCCTTATATACAGTATTTTTGGTATACCTGCTCACGGCTGCCTGTAATTAAGTCGATACCACATACACAGTATGTTCAGAACCAGTGAATACACCAGTAAAAGAAGCAATGTATGCCATAAGATTTTTAATGAAAGCAATGCCCCTGATAATGTAACAAACACTGATACATTTGATGAAATGTTTTGGAGTATGGAAAGACTTTTGATCAAAGAAGTGAAAGTATGGTGGGATGTAAAGGGGCTAGAACACTATATCAGCGTGGATCGAGTACCCAGGGGACTCAGAATTATGAAACAGCCCACCTTTGGAACAGAAAATCCTGAATTTATGAAAGAGTTGGATAATACACTCCACAGCTGCTCAGTCAAACTGATGCAATTTCTTGTCACGGAGAAGAAACGTATCATCTCCATTTTGGAATCAGAGATAAAGGAGACTGAGACAAAATTGGAAGTATATAAGGACAAGGAGGACTTTAAGATAAATGAAAAGGTACTAAACAAGAAATTAGAACATATCGAAGATGAGTTTATAAGAAATAAAGGGAAAAAGTTCTTAAGGGACAAGCAGGACTATGAGAGTAACAGAATTAAGAATTGGAGTATATTTAATGGAGATGACAAACAAGATCCCAAAGGGAGAAGAGAATATTGGCAATCTGTGCCAAAAAGGAGAATGGACAACAGAATAAACACCTACCATCCACAAAGAAATCAGAACATACAGACTACTAACAGATTCTCTGCATTGCAAAGACTGAACTCCAACAATAAGAGGGATTTTTTATCACCAGGCCCAAACAAACGATTCTGAGACAAGACAAGAAACCTCCCCAAGGAAAGAGTCACACACACAACTCCTCTAAAAAGGAGGTTCACAGAAGAAGAGGATGTCGTGGGGGCAGGAGGAACAAGCCAATACAAAAACAAAAAGAGGCACCTACAGTAGAACATGTGGCACCAAAAGGAATTTTCAATTTATCAAGTCCTGCACTATCAGAATATGAAACCTCATTACTGAACAAAGGACTTTCGTATGCACCCACTAAGTGAATGAATAAATTTGATGTATTTATTGATTTGAACAAATTTATAAGAAAATTAACCCTTAAAAGACACTATCGCAAGAAAGAAGATGCCATCATCCAGAATTATGAACAATCAAAGTCGGGTCTGAAACCCACTTCAAAATTCTACCCCCTGGAATCCAAGGGCCATAATGTGGGCATCTTTTATGACCTAGTTAAAAAAGATCTATGCAACATTGAAATAGAACCAATCAAGGAATGAAACATCACAAATAGAGAAGCAAGAGCTATTAAGGAACTCCAGGATAATAAAAACATTGTTATAAAATCTGCTGACAAAGGGGGGGGGTTGGTTATAATGGATCGGGAGGCCTATGTTAAAGAGGCAGAAAGACTATTGGGGGACAGAACTTCTTATACCCCACTCTCAACAGATCCGAAGGAAATTTATGTGGAGGAACTTAGAACCATCCTCTTGAAAGGTTTTAGGAGTGAGATTCTCACCAAAGATGAATACCAGTGCCTGCTTAATTCCAACCCCACCACCCCCATTTTTTACTTTCTACCTAAAGTGCACAAATCCATGACGAATCCCCCGGAAGACCAATCGTTGCTGGGATTGATTCCCTAACGTCCCATTTGTCAGAATATGTAGACATATTTCTAAGAAAACGTGGTAAACCTACCTGCATATTTGAAAGACACCACATCAGTTCTTAACCTGATGGAATCCTTCGAATGGAAAGAGACATACAGATGGATTACCATTGATGTGCAGTCACTTTACACCTGCATAGAACATGACAAGGGGATTGAGGCCTGCAATGAATTTCTCCGTAAAGATGCCCTAATCACAGTAGGACACAGAATTTTGATATGCGAATTGATAAATTTCATTTTAAAACTTAATTATTTTACGTTTTTAGATGATTTCTTCCTTCAAATCTGTGGGCACGATTTTTGCACCGAGTTTCGTTAATCTTTTTATGGGACAATGGGAAAATAATTATGTTTTTAAGGATCATCCATTTCAGCATAACATCGTTTTTTATAGACGTTACATAGACGATATTTTAATCATATGGGATGATGATAATTTAAGCTTTAAGGATTTTTTTATGTATATATAAAACAATGATATGAATCTCAGCTTTACTGCCAATGATAGTGCAGATGAAATTGAATTCCTGGACCTGGTATTGACACATTCGGGGAAAGAAGTGGTTACCAAGAATTACATCAAGAAGGTCGACATGAACAGCTATGTCCACTACAAGAGCAATCATTGTCAACAATGGAAGAATAATATCCCGTTCTCACAGTTCAACAGAATAGCCCGGAACTGTAAGAACAGCAAGGACCGGGATCAACAGCTACAAGTCTATACTGAAATATTTAAGTAGAAAGGGTATCCGAATCATCTATTGGAAGAAACCAACCTAAAGACAAAGAACCTTGAGAGGAAAGAACTTCTAAAGTTTAAACCCAGGGAAAAGAAAGAGGACACAGTGAGATTCATCACTACCTATAGTAGACATGAGAATCTTATAAAAAGGACTTTTTTTTAGAAACACTGGAACATACTCCTAATGGACCCCATTTTAAAGGATTACCTTCCAAAAGAACCATCAGTGTTATTCAGGAAATCACAGAATCTAAAGGACCTTGTGGCACCAAGCATGCTGAGAAATCCAGAAGTACCTTCCAATATGCCAAAGTGTGTTGGTTGCTACAAGTGTGGTCGCTGTAATGTGTGTTGGTATGTACACCCCAGCAGGAAAACCTTCAAGAGCACTAAGAACTCCAAAGACTATAAGATCAAATAGTTCATCAACTGTAATACTGTCTCAGTTATTTACATGCTGGAATGCTCATGCAGAATAAAATACATAGGGAAAACCAAGAGACCTTTGAAGCTCCGGATCCAGGAACATGTGAGACACATCAAAAACAAAGTCCTGATGCACGCAGTATCAAAGCACTTCCATCTGTGCCACAGTTCAGACCCTGATGAACTTATACGGAAATGGGTTCTCTGCACACTGAGGTGTTAGTCTGAGGCGGGGTGTGCTGCTGGTAATGAGGGGTGTCCCGCCCCCCCTTAAATGGTAAGTATACAGATTCCCAGAGGAAGACCCTAACAGGTCGAAACGTGTTGGAGCTACCCACCTATACTACATTGGACTGAGGACGAATATTCACTACAAAGAAAGACAGTACTGCTAATCCTTTCCGCAAAACCATCCGGTCACGTGATCCGGAGTTCCGGAAGCAACCGGTTGCCAGGCGACAGAAGAAGCCCGAGACAGCGGAGAGTGGAAGGCGGAGGGGAAGGGAGAAGGTAAGTCCCTGTAGGAGGAGGAGAGGCACGGCCAGCCGCTCGGAGAGCTCCGGCCGTGTCCACTTCGCCTCTGTGACAGGCGCACACCCCAGGTCAGCGGCCCCACAGAGCGGGCCTGATTCGGGCGCTCTACTGTGGGATGTGCTGCCGGAGGAATAGCGCCAGTCCAGGGTCCTTATTCTCCACTCTAACCAAAGCATACACTATCGCTGTCAACTGTTCATCACTTCACAAGAGAATCCTTCACTTCAGAGCACAGATTAGCGGGACGCCGCAGTCTGTATAGACTTGTGAACCGTTTGGACTTTAGTACATATTATCATTATTATTTTTTGGGGGCATTTTTCTTTTTCTTTTTTTCTTTTTCTTTTTTTCGACTTTACAAAGATTACAGCATTTGTTGTTTCAATTGAACCTTGCACTTCAGAATTTAAGCTCAAACCAGGAGCGTGCCCCAATCACTGATTGACTTTTAAACCGAATTTATACCTGTTGGAAAAGAAAGTATCTCAGCATCTTAGAATAAACAACCCTAAGTATATTACCTGCTTTTTCATTATTGATTTTAGTTTCACTTTATAACCGTATCATTCACCACTACAAATAGGGTTTGAGCGCTGGTTCCCTGATGAACTTATGTTTAAAGGCATTGAACTGGTTTCACTTGGGGAGAGAGGTTGTGATCTTTCCAACCTTCTATCCAGAAGGGAGATGTACTGGATATTCGAAATGAACACCCTTCATCCAGATGGCTTCAATGAGGGCTATGAAATAGCCCCGTTTCTATGACGTAAGCCTTATATTACATCACCTATTTCCCACCAGAGTGACCTTCTTTATTTCCTACTTCTCATTTCACTCTATTCCCCCTATTTCGACCTCAGTTTCATACCACTACTACAGCGATACCACACTGGAGATGCCCAACTCCGCCTGATCTTGGAAGCCAAGCAGTGTTGGGCCCAGCCAGTACATAGATGGGAGACCATCATGGAAGACTGGGTGCTGTATTTTGAAAGAGGAATATGAGGTTGTTTACATTTCTAACCTGAACCCCTCTCTTCAAACTGCATATTTGCTATGGGAGCTCTGGTATATGTCTAGAGGTGGATTAAATGGATATTATAACCATCAGTATGTGGCCATGCACATATGTGTATATATATATGTACATATATATATATATGGTTGTGTGTGTGTATATATATGTGCGTGAAGGACTACTATAATACCTTCACGCTCCTGTATATCGGATATCCTATTACAATTTTTCTCTTATAAGTATAACACTTAATACGCATCTATTGCTCTCCCTCTCCTATACAGTTTAAAAATAGTTGGTTTTTTTTGTATATATGGTTTTACACACACATATATATTTCTATATTAATTAACAGCACTCCGCTGGTATTTAATATTTATTATATTTAGAGATTATGGACCAAATATAATGAGCTGTGGGCCTTTTTAAATTCTAAACTATTCTCCCCCTTTTTTCTATTTTTCTAATGCTCATTATGCTCCCGGAATATGAGCACCTTTTAGGTGTTTTTAATAGGAACTATCATACAAAATATGGCCGCCGGGACTTTATACCCGTGACACACAGCGTCCACCTGATCCTGCTACACAAGGCGGGTGCATGCGCAGCAGCTCATGGCGTCTGAGGTCCGCTATCCAGAGCCAGTGCGTGCGCATTAGAGACTGTCTGACGCCGGACGTGGGGCGGATATGGCGTCACCCGCGATCCGGACAGGAAGTCCGGATGAAATTAATTCTCTGTGCTCTAATATAAGTTTAAACACTCAAATTGTGCTTTAAATGTAGCGGTTATTCCCAGCATTAGGCTAGCTTTGAGGAGGAACCACTAATATTATATTTTGTACCATAATTAATCACTTATATTCTTGAACCTGTAATTGACAGGAAGTGATGTAACAATCACTTCCTCATTAGTGCATGTATATATATCTGAGCTGTCCCACTCACATACCACCCCTTGATGAAGTTCAGATAGGATGAAACGCGTTGGGTGCTACCAGACTTAACCCATCCTCTCAAGTTAAGCGATCTTATCCTTTATATATTGTTTGTTACCAGTATTTGTAGTATTATGCATTTTATGGTCCTCTTATTTTTCATGAATTTTTAGATGAATTGTTTTGTACTTTTATCCAGCTCCAGAGATATTTTAGAAATTATTTATCTGTGGTTTTGGTATTCCGTTTTTTACTGGTGTGATTTGTGTCTGAATAAATTGTAAATCTATTTTAACACAGTTGTTCTCCCTAATCTTATGTGACACCATTGGTCGCTTATAAACACCTTATCCATTGCTCTGTTTACATAATCTATAAAGCACTTTACCAATGCTTTTCTCTTAAGGTGCAGCAGACGCCCTATTATATCTTAAGGAGTGTCCTCATAGGGAGATATTCGAACATCCATATATTTATTTATTAATTTTATTTATTGTGTTCTTTGGTCTAACTACTAGTGTTGATCGGCAATCGCGTATTGGCGCTGTCCGCTCTCTCCCTATATACCATATATATATATATGTATATATATATATATATATATATATATATCATCTGAGAGGGGCCCAGAGATATCACTGTATGGTGCCCCAAGATTTCTGTTGCTGGCCCTGATCTCTATATATGGTAATACAAGTTGAGTATCCCTTAACCAAAATCAAAATCCCAAATTTGTGTGTGCCCTGCTGAGATGACATAAATATTATATATATTATATATATTATTTATAAATACATATATTTAAAGATAATATATATAATACATATGTCATTATCTCAGTAGGGGACCCAAAAATGTGTGATTTTGAATTTTGGATAAGGGATACTCAACCTGTACCAAAAATAGAGTATAATAGCATATTGATATATCAGCAGTCAGTGTGTCAGCCCAGCCATGATTGTAGCAGGCAGATGTTGTACATTGTACTAAAAATAACGTTGTCACCCCCCGCCTTCCCCCACACCTAATTGGAATTTGAGTTAGGTGAATGTTATACAAAATTAAAAAAATACTGTAATAAAGTCCACTGAAGAACCTCATGTTTTTCTCTGTGCATGTCATGGCTCCTCTCTCTGTGCACCTGATGTAATACATCGGATTGAAGACACAAGCGTGTGCTGGAGCTGGCACCCAACGGCTGTCTAATCGCTAACAGCCTGCCGGGAGTATTCAGCTAGCCCTGCTCCCAGACAATTTCAGAAATGCCCTTTATACAGCCGTGTCGGCAGTACCCTGGGACCAGCAGCCACTTTGGTTGCATTGTGTTAAATCCACTACTGCCACTGCACATCTATAACATAAAAGTATTGTGACTCTGCAGGCCGTTCCCCATTGCGCTCCTATATTATAAGCACTGTCAGTCATTTGCAAAAAAAAGTAAAAAAAAACTAGAATTGTTTTTGTTTTTTACACAGCTGGTGTGTGGTGTAGGTGCTGTATCCCACTGTGTATCCATATCATATAAGTACTGTTATTCTGCAGGCCAGAGCCCATTGCATTCACGCAATATATAAGTACTATGACTCCCAGTGGATGACGATTTTCTGAAAAAGAAGTTCAATGAAATAAATAATACTATTAAACTGTAATTGTTTTTGTGCATCTCGAGCGTGTTCATCAATATGGAACACAACGATCAGTCAGGAGAAGAGGAGGAGCAGCAACCAAATACTAGCACTGCAGATGCTACCACCAGTCATGATGATACTAGTCCTTCAACATCGTCTACTAAAATGGATGCCCAAGGGCATATAGGGTTTAAATCAGGGCATCTTAAATAAAACAAATATATATTTTACAGTGGTAAATAAAACATTTTAAAAAAGGGAAAGGTTAGTGTAGGAAAAAAAATTGCCAACATAACATTCACAACATGTGGTGTCAAGGAAAGGATCAGGCCTTGGCCTTTATTTATGAGTGGTTGTTCTGCAACTGCCTCTCATGATGATGCAAGCCATTATCATTCAGAGTCTAGAAAGGATGTAAAAAAATGAAAACCAGAAAATCATGGCTGGAAAAAACCACTAAGGCAGTAGAACAAACTTTGTGTTCAGAAACATCACAATTTCTAGTCTAAGTATGCCCGTGAGTGTTATGTGTGAGCCCAGCCTTATCTAGGATCTGGTTACATTCAGTGATAGTTGGTAATGGAAGATATGTCTTTCCATCTATGACTCAACTTGAAAGCCAGTAACACTTCTTCCTGTTGGATTAAAACTCCTTACACAAGTCTTTAAGGACTATTGGAATGCTGGGGCCTTTAATATGAAAGGTCTTAAAGAAATTTGATTTGGCTAGAGACTTGTTACTTTGGTCATCTAGGAATGCATAAAGTTTGACAGCTCAGGTTGGCTGGCCTTTACGGTAGACTCAGATTGAACAGATTTGGAAGCAAGATCTGCTGCTAATGGCATCTTTGCAGACTTAAATACATTGTGAAGTTATCTCTGGTGTGACTGCAGTAGTGTCATTTTCTTTTACATTGTGCTCCCCACCATGCTCTGTGTTACCATAACTGTTGTAAAGTCCATGGAGGAGGCTGGGGGTACAGCTGTGTTGGTATCTATGCTGTGACATTCTGTGCAGTAAGCACTAGCCTTACAGTCCTTGGCAAGGTGAGATGTGGAAGAGCAGTGCTTGGAGGAGATAAGGTTTTCTCTTAAGAAGTCTTTGCAGTTTGCCAGAGACTTTTTGTTCTGAAGGCTCTGCAATTTAGGAGAGGCTACTAAGGTAACCTAGGAAATTTTTCAACTCTTTTGAACAGTGCACTTTCTACTGTTTCTGGTGAGCCATAGCACTAATCAATACCCCTTTCACACCGCAGCTTTAACCCGGTAAATTGCCGATTTTTAAGCCTTCCAAAACAATTCTAGCTGCGGTGTGAAAGGGCCACCTTGAATTTACCGTTTTCAAAATACCGGTATTTTGAAACGGTTAAAAAGCAGGGTCCTACATGGTTCAGACCCGTTTCATTGTGCAGTGTGAAAGGCTCAGAAATGGTATTTCCAAGCCACAGAAGGTGATAGGCTGTCTCCATGTGTGATGTCACCAGGCAGAAGCAGGAAACTGGTGGAGAAACACATGAGACACATGAGAGGGAGTTTAGAAGCGTTTTATTACTCAAAATATATTATACAATGGCAGGGCCGTTTCTAGCCAATTTGGTTCCCAGTGCGAGATTTAAAAATGCAACCCCCCCCCCCCATTCACATAAGAAAAAATGTGTCCCCCCATAGATATAAAGAGGAAAAGTATGCGCGCCACAGGTGCGCGCGTTCCCGGCAAGGGGGCGTGACCTCATTAAAATGGGCGTGGCTTTGTTAAGATGGGCATGGCCTCATCTGATCTCATCATCATGGCCACCACAGGATAAAAAAAAGTCCTCATTTTACACATTACAGCAGGCAAGTGTCCCCATTTTACACAGCACGGTAGGCAAGTGTCCCCATTTTACTCATTGCGGCAGGCACGTGCCCCCATTTTACACATTGCGGCAGGAAAGTGTCCCCATTTTACACATTGCGGCAGGAAAGTGTCCCCATTTTACACATTGCGGCAGGAAAGTGTCCCTATTTTACACATTGCGGCAGGCACGTGCCCCCATTTTACACAGTACGGCAGGCAAGTGTCCCCATTTTACACATTGCGGCAGGAAAGTGTCCCCATTTTACACATTGCGGCAGGAAAGTGTCCCCATTTTACACATTGCGGCAGGCACGTGTCCCCATTTTACACAGCATGGCAGGCAAGTGACCCCATTTTACACATTGCGACAGGCACGTGCCCCCATTTTACACAGTACGGCAGGCAAGTGTCCCCATTTTGCACATTCCGGCAGGCAAGTGTCCCCATTTTACACATTCCGGCAGACAGGTGTCCCCATTTTACACATTCCGGCAGGCACGTGCCCCCATTTTACACATTCCGGCAGACAAGTGTCCCCACTTTACACATTCCGGCAGGCAAGTGTCCCCATTTTACACATTCCGGCAGACAAGTGTCCCCACTTTACACATTCCGGCAGGCAAGTGTCCCCATTTTACACATTCCGGCAGACAAGTGTCCCCACTTTACACATTCCGGCAGGCAAGTGTCCCCATTTTACACATTCCGGCAGACAAGTGTCCCCACTTTACACATTCCGGCAGACAGGTGTCCCCATTTTACACAGTACGGCAGGTGGTGGTGGGGGGGAGGGAGAGAGAGAGAGGGAGAGGGGCTGACTTACATTTGAAGCAGTTCTTCCCGCTCTTCAGCTGCCTCTCCCTCATCTGCGCAGCACTGGCCCCTTCTCCCTCCTCCCGAGTGCCCAGCTCGGGGGGCGGGGTTTCGCGGAATGACGCGATTGCGTCGTGACGTCACGACGCAAACACATCATTCCGCGAAACCCCGCCCCCCGAGCTGGGCACTCGGGAGGAGAGAGGAGGAGGGTTTGAAAGTGCTCAGGAAGTGCCGCGGCGGGCGCCCCGTGCGGTTGCACGGCTCGCCCGCCGCAAGAAACGGCACTGTACAATGGCAAATTGGAGTGATGAGGAGGTGAGGGAGCTGCTTGGGATCAGAGGGGATGAAGAAATATGTAGGCAAATCACTGGGACAGTGAAGGATGCAGTAATCTACAAAAACATGGAAAAGATGCTTGAAGCTGCTGGGTTCCATCGTACGACTAGCCAAATTATTAATAATTAATTAATAATTATTAATAATGTGTGGGTTAGAAAAGTCCATTTAAAATGACAACCACTGTTTACTATGGGAGAAACGGGTTCAGTGTGAAAGGTACCAAAACGGTAATGAAACGGTAATATACCAGTTACAACATGTGATGTGAAGGGGGTTTAACTGCTCAGACCCATTTTAAGAACCGTTTAAAGAACCGTTTTAAAAGCAGGGTTTGCGATGTGAAAGCAGCATAAGTCTGTCCCTGATCATTTTAAGGCCATTCTCAGGATGGTTAATATTGATCACTTTTATGCTTCTAGCATGTTCAGCAGATTCATTCCCAGGCTATTTAATTGAGAGGTTTATCTCTTCACTATATAAGGCCTAATCCTCTAATGGTATTTTGGAAAGAGTATTGCCAGGCTCTAAAGTTCTCAGGGCGATCATTGAACTTTGAAAGTTATTTTGTTACTAGCTCACATTGAGCAAGAAACTTAGCAAAGTCTAATGTGCCCTGATTGGCTCTAGTAGATGCTATTGGTGCATTAACATCGTGGGTAAGTGGTGTGATCGATGTCATAGCTGCTAGAATTGTCTGGTTCCTGCCAGCTTGAATCATGCCACTTTTGTGTGCAGGAGGCTGTGCCTTTGTTGCACTTCACAGATTCAGACACCTGACGTGGAGGAAAGTTCTCTCTTGTGGGTTTGCCATTTATAGAGTTCTCTTGCTTGCAAGCTTGCAATTTTTTGATGATTTGTGACGCTCCACAGCGTGTTTAACTTGTTTTGCTAATGGAATCTGGTTGTGACTTGAAAGACATATTCTGATATGAGTTGCAGTGAGTCCTAGGATCTGAACTCTGAGCCAAGTACATTAATGGTTCCCTTTATGTCAAAGAGTTCTACAGACTCCCAAGAACTCTGCTTCAGCTGTGGCGGTTGCAGCTTTCTACTTAGCAGTGAGCTTATCCATAATTGCTTTGAAGCTGCTCTTATCCGTATCTTTCTCTGCTTCCAAATGCAATTTCTCTATTCTCAATTGCATTTCTTGCTCAGAAAAGTTGGCCTTTACCTTTGTGGCTTCAACTTTTCTGTGTGCAATGACAGCTGCTTTACTGACAGATGATGATTTTGAGGAACCAGAGATTTGGGACCTTGTTTTGTATGAAGATATTGTTATCTGTAACATGATGATGGGGTGTACTGTAAATGCTTTACTGTGTAGATACTGCTGTACTGCTGTACGCAGGTAACTGTACGGACAGTGTAACAGGTCTCAGAGGAGTCAGGGTATTAGAACTGTTGTTAAGCTACTTGACTGTGCAAGGACTGTTGTATTGCCGTATGCAGATGGCTGCACTGAAAGTGTACAGGTTTTTGTGAAGTCAAATGTTGGTACCCTATTGCTCAGTTGCCACAGTTAGTGTAGTGTATAGCAAACTGTTGTGCTGTATTATGCAGATAGTAGTGGTTGGCAGTGTAACAGATCTGTAAGGCAGCATATATCTATCCCACTTGCTGACAATGTTTGCTGACAAAGTGCCTTATTCGGAGTTGGATGCAGCCACTGCATTCGCATGCAACGGCCAGGTCCATAGGTTCTGCACACGTGCCCCGGCGATAGTGCGCATGCGAAACCCTTCACCACACGATCACATGAAGGATGACTGACAGGTGACGGCATCTGGGGGGCGGTAACATGGCATTGGGGGAGAAGATCAGGAAACGCAGTCGTGTCATGGCCATTTTCAGTCAGAATATATGCATCATACTCACTGACAGCCCAATGTTTTATTGTTTTACCTTCACTATGGTGCTTCTTTAACCAAATTTAGACAGACAGCATGTCCACCTCTACTTTTCAATAATCCCAATCAGTGATTATGTGTGATGATCTGAAGAATGGTGTTTATTATACAATAGAGGAAACTGGTAAAACTTTACATAGAAATTATAAAATGCAATTACAATAAGCGTAGATAGGACAATGCAATGCAAACATATAAAGATGTAGGATGCAGAAACATGAAGTATGCAAACATTACTTAATCAAATGTACAAAAGATTGGCTACCGCTGGCATACACAACTGTCAGATCTATGATGGTAGATTTAAGGGTCAGAGTTTCTTACCGTCAGATTCTATACTGCAGTTGAGCATGCATGATGTCTGGCTGGGACCATGAGGAAAGTAGAACATGAATGCCTCCAGTGAATTGACCAGAACACCCTGAGAACCTTGCTATGGTGGGTTGTGAGGTTCATGATTGAGCTACAGTACAGTACTGCGCTGACCACTAGATCGGGCTGATAACATAAAATTGCGTAAACACAGAGATAAGTGCACAGTATAACAAACACTTGCTAAAGACATGACTCTCTCTCTCTCTCTCTCTCTCTCTCTCTCTCTCTCTCTATATATATATATATATGTACACAGTATTTAGAGATGAGCGGGTTTGGTTTTTTTGAAAACTGAGCCCACCGGAACTTCTGGGATCTGAGGGACTCCAAGCTAGGGTTTTCCGCTTTGCTTGTATTCTAAGTTGAGGCAAAACATCATCATCCCTGCATCGGATACCCGTGAGTTATGGATTCTATAGAAGTGCCTGCAGCGATGATTCAGCACCATTTCACAGCAGACCATGAAGAGAGCTGTGTGCTCGAAAGCAGAGGCGTAACTAGGGTAGGGCTTGCAGGATGCGTGCCCTGGGTGCCGTGGTGCGCACAGCTGAGGTGGGCACTGCCGTCCAGGGCATCGCCCCCCCTGCCCACGTACCCGCAGCCACCTGACCATCCGCATCCGCTTCTGCAACCCCCGTCTGCAGCTGCTTCCTCACCCACCGCCTGCACCTGACCCAATTTAACCACTGAGCAAGTCCCGGTGGTGCTTGGCGGTGTTACTGCAGCAGCAGCTCCTAGCCTCCCTCCTTGCTAGGGCTGCTGCCGGGAGCGTGACCGCTATGCCAGCATCACGCTCCCTGAGCTTCTGTCTGCCGCCAGACCTCACCGTTACCTCCGGCTCCCTGCTGAAGCTGAAAGGAGAGGAGGGGAAATGAGGGAAACACTAGACACACAAAGAGAGGCATAGAATGGGGGGAAGTTATACACAAAGAGAGGCATAGAAGAGGGGGGTTATACACAAAGAGAGGCATAGAAGAGGGGGGTTATACACAAAGAGAGGCATAGAATGGGGGGGTTATACACAAAGAGAGGCATAGAATAGAGGGAGGGTCACAGAGAGGCAAAGAAGGGAGGGGGGATACACACAGATGCATAGAATAAGGGGTGGGAGGACACAGTGAAGCAAAGAATGAAGGTGGGGAAGGGACACAGAGAGACATAGTGGCTATTCAATTAGCCCCGATGCCGTTTCGGCTGATAAAACGTCCGGTTATCGCAATTAATGACCAATGGGCATTATCATGGTATGCAATTACAGGCCATTTTTATCAGCCAAAATTGGACCCACGAACGTGTGATAATACATGGGAATGGGGATAAGTCTCTTATCGCAGCTATGGCAGGACACTTATCGCGTATTCTGCTTCGGATGCCTGAGGCACCTGAAGCATAATCCCTGATTAGTGCTGGCATCGGGGCTAATTGGATAGCCCCCAGCGATAAAATTACCTCAGCGGTCATTGACAGTGGGTAACTAGATACACCCCATGGAATGATAGGGGAGATGATGCGTGCTGATGGTGTGCTGAGAGACGACATGGAGAGGTGATGGTGTGCTGAGAGATGATGCAGGGGGAGGTGATGGTATGCTGAGAGACAAAGCAGGGGGAGGTGATGGTGTGCTGAGAGATGTCACAGGGGAAGGTGATGGTGTGCGAAGAGACGACAGACAGGGAGGTGATGGTGTGCTGAGAGATGACACAGGGAGGTGATGATGTGCTGAGAGATGACATGGGGAGGTAATTGTGTGCTGAGTGACATCAGACAGGAAGGTGATGGTGTGCCGAGTGACAACAGACAGGGAGGTGATGGTGTGCTGACAGATGACACAGGGAGGTGATGGTGTGCTGAGAGATGACACGGGGAGGTGATGGTGTGCTGAGTGACGTCAGACAGGAAGACCATGGTGTGCTGAGTGACAACAGACAGGAAGGTGATGGTGTGCTGAGTGACAACAGACAGGAAGGTGATGGTGTGCTGAGAGATGACACAGGGAGGTGATGGTGTGCTGAGAGATGACACGGGGAGGTGATGGTGTGCTGAGTGATGTCAGACAGGAAGGTCATGGTGTAGCTGAGTGACAACAGACAGGAAGGTGATGGTGTGCTGAGTGACGACAGACAGGGAGGTGATGGTGTGCTGAGAGATGACACGGCGAGGTGATGGTGTGCTGAGAAATGATGCGGTGGGGACTCAGGTGATGGTGTGCTGAGAGATGCAGGAAGGATATGATGGTGTAGCTGAGAGACACAGGGGGCAGGAAGTGACAAGGGAGGCACGTGTCTGGTTGAACCGCTATTGTATGATGATGACCTTGTTAATATTCCTACACAAACAGGTATCTTCCAGGCAATGTGACGTACATGAATAGTAAATACCAAGGAAGATACATTTCTTCAGAGGTTCCACATAGTGAGAAAGCATCATATAGGTACGGTGTGTATGCAATGGAAAGGAATGTTACCATAGTGACAAGAGACAGGTGGACGGGTGGCGTATCATTTTGGCACGGCCCATTTTCAGTGACCACGCCCCTTCTGGCATGTGGCCACGCCCACTTCTTTGACGCACGCACATATTGTTCTTTATATTTTTTTAATATATTTTTTTTTTGGGGGGAGCGCCGTTCTTCATCTTGCCCTGGGCGCCAAAGACCCTAGTTACGCTTCTGCCCTGAAGGTCTGTGCGCTGTGTCCACCCACTCCAGTGCAGGCTCAGCTGATCTACTATATCTGTGTGTCCACTGTGTCCATTTACTCCAATGGCTGATCTGACCTATCTGTGTACACTCCGCCTACAGGGGGAGTGTATTTTTGCTGTGCAAGTGTGCTTTCCTATATGTAGCAGAGCTGCTAAAAATCAGTTTGTGCAGTCTATGCACAGCCCAGGACTTACTCTTCCAGTGGGATTGAATCCTGCTGATCGGGGTCGGAGCTGACGTCAGACACCCTCTCTGAAAACACTTGGACACGCCTGCATTTTTCCGGACACTCCCTGTAAACGGTCAGTTGCTACTCACAAATGGCTTCTTCCTGTCAATCACCTTGCATACGCCCATGCGAATGGATTCTTTGCACCAGCTTATCACTGACCGGAGATGCCCGTTATAGCTGTTCAACGCGCCTGCGCATTGCGGTGCATATGCATGCACAGTTTGGATCTGATCGTCCGCACAGCAGCGATCAGATCTGAATTACTCCGAAATTGTCCATCGAGTTCAACCTGTTAGTCTTAAAAATATTACAGTAGGAGATCACTCATTTTAACTTTGGTGAATGTTTAACCATTATGTTGATTCCTCTTATTTATTTATTTATTTATTATTTTATTATTATTTTATTTAATTTTGTTACTGTAGTGCGTGATTTACTGTTACGCACACCAGTGCTAACAGGAGTATACCGGTGTATGAACAGAGAGGGAAGCGAAGTAAACTAACTCACAGACAGTATAACATAACATACACAGGAGGTGATGGAATAACTAATAAACACAAAGTGAACGGAGAAGCCCAAAGGCTCAGGAATTGGGTGTCTCCCTAGTGTCAGGAATGCTCAGATGGAATAGAGCGGACAATGAAGCGATGTGTAGTGATTTAACATGTGGAGCACCTGAAATGATGTTGCTAAGAGCAACAGAGAAAACCCCAAAGGGTTACCAACGGGTGTGGGAATAAACTCCTTGGTCAGAGATAGAAATATAGACACAAGGAGAGTATCCATAATCCTAACCCCCACTTGCAGGGCAAAGGTTCAGCTTACTGCCACTAAACTGACACCTGGACGCCCTGCACAGTGAGGGAGGATTAAGCAAGCAGGTCTGAGAGTACAGCCGCAAACCTGCTGGGTTCACAGAATAGCAAAAGAACCCCAGCAGGTCAAACAACTGACTCCAGTCTTACTGCTAGGTCCGGATTGGCAGAATGAAGTACCAAATCCCAAGGCCTATTCGCAGTAAGCAACAAGTAAATACAAAGTCACACAGTACTAGCTAACTCTCTGGAACTGACTAACAAACAAAGATTCAGCAGCATTTTCCTAGCCTGAGAGGATGGTTTATATAGCAGGTGCTGTCCACGCTCCACTCAGACCTCACAGACTGTGAGCACAAAACCAGCGCCGGATTCCCTGCCGTGCACAGAGCCTGTAACCACTACACAGTAAAAACCCGGACCGGAGTATCAGCTGCGCTCAGGTTACTTCGCTAACACTTGCCTCCCGGTTGCCATGGCGACGTGGCAGCACAGAGCAGGAGATCCTAACAATACCCCCCTCTGACGAGGGGTCAAAGAACCCCTACCACCGGGTTTATCGGGGAACTGCGAGAAGAAAGAGCGTATCAGTCTGGGGGCATGAAGATCACAACTGCGCACCCACGACCGCTCCTCCGGGCCATACCCCTTCCAGTGCACCAAAAATGACAGCCGACCCCGAACCATCTTGGAGTCAAGAACCCTTTCAACCACAAACTCCCTCTGACCCCGTATCAGAAGAGGAGAAGGTCTTCCACTGGAAGAAGGATTATTAACCGCCAGTTTTAAAAGGGAACAATGAAATGTTTTATTGATACCCAATGAACGGGGCAGATCTAACTGAAATGCCACCGGATTGATAACCCTGGTGATCTTATAAGGGCCGATGAACCGGGGGCCAAACTTATGAGATGGCTGTCTCAACTTCAAATTCTTGGTGGACAACCAGACGAAGTCTCCTAATTTGAAGCTGCAGGGTCTTCTCCGCTTATCAAAAACCCTTTTGGTCACTAATGACACAGACACAAGGGCTTTCTTCACTTTCCTCCAAATACCCCTAAGGACCGAAACAACAGAGGAACCACCAGACGTGGAATCCAGGGGGTCAAAAGAATTGGCCTTAGGATGATGCCCATACACACAAAGGAAGGGAGAGATCCCTGTAGCAGAGTGAGCCGCGTGTTGTTATAGGCAAACTCCGCCATGGACAGATGAACAACCCAGTCAGTATGACACTTGGAGACATAACACCTGAGGAACTGCTCCAAGGACTGGTTCACCCTCTCAGTCTGCCCATTAGACTGTGGATGGTAGCCTGACGACAAGCTCACAGAAATCTGGAGATCAGAACAAAATGCCCTCCAGAATTTGGCCACAAACTGGGATCCATGGTCAGAGACCACATCAAGTGGCAACCCGTGGAGGCGCACAACATGCTGCATAAATAACTCAGACAGGCGTCTGGCCGATGGCAACCCAACCAGTGGAACGAAATGCGCCATCTTCGAAAACCTGTCAACGACAACCCAAATGGCTGTCATCCCCGAGGATTTGGGCAAGTCCACCACAAAATCCATGGAAATGTGGGTCCATGGCTTAGACGGAATAGAGAGTGGATGTAATGGGCTGACAGGAATCCCTCTAGGAGTTTTATTTCGGGCACAAATGTCACATGCCCGAACCCACTGATCCACATCCCTAGCCACCGAGGGCCACCACACCGCCCTAGACAGCAACTCCCGAGTTCTGGCAATACCCGGATGCCCTGCCGACCTCTTGGCATGGAATTCCAGGAACACTCGCTGTCTTAACCTAGGAGGCACAAACAAGAGACCTACCGGAAGGTCTGGAGGAGCCTGCTCCTGTGCTCTAAGGACTAATGACAAGAGGTCCTGGGTAATGCCCACTTTAATACATGATGGGGACACAATGGGCAATGGCTCCTCAGTGGTCTCTTGAACTGGAGCAAAACTCCGCGAGAGCGCATCAGCCTTGATGTTTTTTGACCCAGGGCGATATGTTATCAAAAAATTAAAGCGAGCAAAAAACAAAGCCCATCGTGCCTGCCTGGCATTGAGCCGCTTCGCTGACTCTAAATATGCCAGATTCTTATGGTCGGTGAGAATTGAGACCACAAACTTAGCCCCCTCAAGCCAGTGTCTCCACTCCCCGAGTGCATCCTTTATAGCCAACAATTCCCGGTTACCCACATCATAATTCATCTCGGCAGATGAAAATTTATGGGAAAAGTAAGCACCGGAATGAAGGCGATTATCAGACACCCCCATCTGAGAGAGCACTGCCCCAATACCTATCTCAGAGGCATCCACTTCTACCACAAAAGGACGCTCTGGACCTTGGCCGAGACAAATGCCCTTTTGAGATGGGCAAAGGCCGCTTTGGCCTCACAAGACCAGTGAGCAACATCCGCCCCTTTCTTAGTGAGTGCCACCAAGGGGGCCACTATAGACGAAAATCCAGCGATAAACCGTCTATAAAAATTCGCAAAGCCCAGAAAATGCTGAAGCGCCTTCAAACTAGTGGGCTGCACCCAATCCAGGACTGCCTGTACCTTAGAACCCTCCATTTGGAAACCTTCTGAGGAGATAATATACCCTAGAAATGCGATTTGCTGGACTTCAAACTCGCACTTCTCCAGCTTCGCCCCAAGCTGGTGGTCTCTGAGTTTCTGGAGGACTAAGCGTACATGCTTCCGATGTTCCTCCAGGGAATGAGAGAAGATTAGGATGTCATCTAGATAAACAACTAAGAATCTATCCAAATATTCCCTGAGCACATCGTTCATGAATTCCTGGAAGACTGCCGGGGCATTAGAGAGCCCAAAAGGCATCACCAAATATTCATAATGCCCTGAGTGGGTATTAAAGACAGTCTTCCATTCATCCCCCTCTCTTATTCGGATTAGATTGTAAGCACCGCGTAGGTCAATCTTAGAAAAAATGGTGGCAGTACGAAGCTGGACAAACAAAACCGAAATGAGAGGCAGTGGGTACGAGTTTTTAATCGTGATACAGTTCAATTCCCTGAAGTCGATGCAGGGTCGCAATGAACCGTCCTTTTTACCCACGAAAAAGAACCCCGACCCAACTGGGGACTGTGAGGGTCTGATAAATCCCTTAGCCAAGTTCTCCTGAATGTACTCTGCCATAGCCTGAGTCTCAGGACGTGACAGGGAGTACAACCTGCTCTTGGAAAGCTTAGCATCCGGCAACAAATCAATGGCACAGTCATAGGGGCGATGGGGAGGTAGTACCTCCGCAACTTTTTTGGAGAACACATCCGCAAAATCTGCATAACATCCTGGCAATCCTGGCAAACTTAGCTGCGAGAGCCTGACTGGAAGGCTCAAGCAACTCCTGAAACAATCACTTCCCCAACTAAGAATCTCCCCAGAGACCCAGTCAAATTGAGGGTTATGGGCCCTTAACCAGGGTAACCCCAAAACCAATGGGGCAAAAGAACAGACAGTCACATAAAAAGACAATTTTTCAGAGTGTGTGGCTCCAATAAACAAAGGAATTTGGCTGGTGCAGGAGGTCATTTTACCCTGGGACAATGGTTCCCCGTTTAACCCACAGATCTCAATCTCTGATGCCAAAGGTACTGAGGGAACAGAGTGTTCCAGGGCGAATTGACGGTCCATGAAAACGCCATCGGCCCCACTGTCAACAAAGGCCTCAGTCTTGACAGTTTGACCGAGGATCTCCAAAGTCACCGGAATGAGAAAAGTCTTTTTAGGAAATTCTAACTTCTGGCCTGACAGGATATTTCCCATCACCCTCAGGCCCTGAAGTTTTCCGTTTTTTCTGGGCATGATACTACAACATGACCTTTATTCCCACAGTACAAACACAAACCCTGCTGTCTCCTCCGCGTCCTCTCACGCGAGGAGAGGCGGGTAGCCCCAATCTGCATAGGCTCCTCGGAATATTCCTCAGAGTCTGAGGTTCCCTTGGGAAAAAAGGAAACTGCGGTCCCCCTTTCAAGCCTACGCTCTCTCAGCCGTCTATCCACCCGGATGGATAACTGCATGAGCTGATCTAAGCTATCAGGCGAGGGATATTGTACCAGTTGGTCCTTTATCTGGTCAGAAAGGCCCCTTCGGTACTGGTTTCTCAGGGCTGGGTCATTCCACTGGGTATCATGAGCCAGCCTCCGAAACTCCGTACTATAAACCTCAGCTGGCCGTCGCCCTTGCTTAAGAACCGTAATCTGAGCCTCGGCTGAAGCCATCTTGTCAGGGTCATCATACAAAATGCCCAGTGCCGTAAAAAAAGCATCAACACTTTTAAGCGACGGACAGTCAGGCTGTAACCCATATGCCCAGACCTGTGGGTCTCCTTGTAGCAAGGAAATCACCATGCCCACCTGCTGAATCTCCGACCCAGAAGACTGGGGCCTAAGCCTGAAATATAGCTTACAGCTCTCCTTGAAACAAAAGAACTGCGAGCGATCTCCGGAAAAACGATCCGGGAGATTTACTTTCGGCTCCTTAACCCCTGAACTTGCCGCTGCTGCTGCGGGAGCTCCGCTAGCGGCCTGCGGGGTGTTCATTTTAATGGACATCTCATTAAATTGTCGAGTCAGGACCTGCACCTGATCGACCACCTGTCGCAAAGTATTTTGAGGGGTATGCTCCATATTCCCACAAAATTTCAACAGGAGTAGGGCTGCTGAATATGTTACGCACACCAGTGCTAACAGGAGTATACCGGTGTATGAACAGAGAGGGAAGCGAAGCAAACGAACTCACAGACAGTATAACATAACATACACAGGAGGTGATGGAATAACTAATAAACACAAAGTGAACGGAGAAGCCCAAAGGCTCAGGAATTGGGTGTCTCCCTAGTGTCAGGAATGCTCAGATGGAATAGAGCGGACAATGAAGCGATGTGTAGTGATTTAACATGTGGAGCACCTGAAATGATGTTGCTAAGAGCAACAGAGAAAACCCCAAAGGGTTACCAACGGGTGTGGGAATAAACTCCTTGGTCAGAGATAGAAATATAGACACAAGGAGAGTATCCACAATCCTAACCCCCACTTGCAGGGCACAGGTTCAGCTTACTGCCACTAAACTGACACCTGGACGCCCTGCACAGTGAGGGAGGATTAAGCAAGCAGGTCTGAGAGTACAGCCGCAAACCTGCTGGGTTCACAGAATAGCAATAGAACCCCAGCAGGTCAAACAACTGACTCCAGTCTTACTGCTAGGTCCGGATTGGCAGAATGAAGTACCGAATCCCAAGGCCTATTCGCAGTAAGCAACAAGTAAATACAAAGTCACACAGTACTAGCTAACTCTCTGGAACTGACTAACAAACAAAGATTCAGCAGCATTTGCCTAGCCTGAGAGGATGGTTTATATAGCAGGTGCTGTCCACGCCCCACTCAGACCTCACAGACTGTGAGCACAAAACCAGCGCCGGATTCCCTGCCGTGCACAGAGCCTGTAACCACTACACAGTAAAAATCCGGACCGGAGTATCAGCTGCGCTCAGGTTACTTCGCTAACACTTGCCTCCCGGTTGCCATGGCGACGTGGCAGCACAGAGCAGGAGATCCTAACATTTACCCAGCATAACCCTGTATATCCTTATCCATTAGGAATTTATCTAGCCCATTCTTATAAGTAATGATCGAGTCCGCCATTACTACTGTATCAGGCAGGGAATTCCAAGTACGTATTGTCCTTACTGTGAAGAAACGTTTCCGTCTCTGTGTGTGAAATCTCTTCTCCTCTAACCTAAGCGGGTGTCCACGTGTCCTTTGTGGTGATCTTACCAAAAGCAAATCCCCCACTAGCTCTGTGTACTGACCCCTTATATATTTGTAAATGTTAATCATGTCCACTCTTAATCTCCTTTTTTCCAATGTAAACATGCCTAGCCTATCAAGCCTTTCCTCGTATTCTAGCGTCTCCATTCCCTTAATCAATTTGATTGCCCGTCTTTGAACCTTTTCTAGTTCCAGGATATCCTTTTTGTAGTATGGTGCCCATACTGTAGTTGTGCACAGTATTCGAGATGTGTCCTCACCAGTGATTTAAACAATGGGAGTATAACACTCTCATCCATTGCATCAATTCCCTGCTTTATGTATGCTAATACATTGTTTACCTATTTTGTCACATTCCTACTTTGGGTACTACTGCTAAGTTTGTTATCTATGTGAACATCTAAATCTTTTTTCAGTACAGAATTCCCTATTTTCTCCCCATTTAGTATGTATGTGGTATTTCTGTTCTTGCTACCAAAGTGCATTACCTTACATCTGCATTCTCCATTTAGCTGCCCATGTTTCCAATCTAAATAAGTCATTCTGTGGAGACTTATCATCCCTCTCCGAATTTATAACCTTACACAGTTTGGTGTTGTCTGCAAAATTTGACACTGTACTCTCTAGACCTACTTCTAGATTGTTAATGAAAATGTTAAACAATAGTGGCCCAAGTACAGATTCTTGTGGCACCCCACTTAGTACTTCAGTCTAATTTGAAAACATTCCATTTACCACCACTCCCTGCTCCCTGTTTATCCAACCAATTTCTAACCCAAGTGCATATTGTGTTCCCTAGCCCAAGTTCTCTTAATTTGTTTATAAGTCTCATATGAGGTATCAAAAGCTTTGGCAAAGTCCACCTCCTTACCCTGATCTAGCTTCGCACTAATTGTTTCATAAAGTCCTATTAAGTTAGTTTGACATGCTCTCTCCTTCACAAATTCATTTTTTGTTTCTATTAATAACCTTATTGGTTTCCAGGAATTCCTGTATTCTATCCCTTAAAATATAAGTGTATATATGTTTCACACTGGTGATGTACTATGTGTCACAGTAGTGATGTACTGTGACTTTGCAGGCCATACCCCACTGCACCTATGTTGACATAATAAATATAAACACCTTTGTTGACATAATATAAGCAGTGTAACTCGCTGCTTTGTTTTGTCATTTTCAAAAGCCAACTGCTAGCACTGCAGCTGCTGCCAGTCATGATAGTATAATATATACTAAAGTGGTCCAGGGGGCAAAGGACATGTAAAATTGAAATCTTTCACATTGTTAATAAAAAGGGGAATCGGTGTCACCTTAAAAAGCAACAAGTACAACAATCCTAGAAGGATTCAGGGAAAGCCAACACAAATTCTAGGGCAGATATGGGGCTCCAAAGTAAGGAGGTGCATGAAAACTGAGAGGATTGAGGATATAGGGGTATATTTACTAAAAGTACATTTTGGACGATGCTTGGGCGAGGTTTGTCGATTTTTGAACAATTTTGTGTTTAAGGGTCTAAATAATTTTAAAGAAATTTCAAAAATCATCTTTTAGTAAATATGGAATTTAGACCCTGAAATACAAACATTGGCCCTCATTCCGAGTTGATCGGTCGCAAGGCGAATTTAGCAGAGTTACACACGCTAAGCCGCCGCCTACTGGGAGTGAATCTTAGCTTCTTAAAATTGCGACCGATGTATTCGCAAAATTGCGATTACTAACTACTTAGCAGTTTCAGAGTAGCTCCAGACTTACTCTGCCTGTGCGATCAGTTCAGTGCTTGTCGTTCCTGGTTGACGTCACAAACACACCCAGCGTTCGCCCAGGCACTCCCACCGTTTCTCCGGCCACTCCTGCGTTTTTTCCGGAAACGGTAGCGTTTTCAGCCACACGCCCCTGAAACGCCGTGTTTCCGCCCAGTAACACCCATTTCCTGTCAATCACATTACGATCGCCGGAGCGAAGAAAAAGCCGTGAGTAAAAATACTTTCTTCATAGTAAAGTTACTTGGCGCAGTCGCAGTGCGAACTTTGCGCATGCGTACTAAGCGGATTTTCACTGCGATGCGATGAAAAAGAACGAGCGAACAACTCGGAATGAGGGCCATTGACCATAAAAATTGACCCAGATAGATTTTTAGTAAATATTCTCCCAAAATCCCACATTTACCAACAGATGATTTTTGACATTATTTTTTAAAAAGGATGTAAAAAATCATCTGTTAGTAAAAGTCTGATTTTATACACTGAAACACAAAATCGAAAATGGACCCAGCATTGACAAAAAAAAATAATTGACCAAACAAGACTTTTAGTAAATATACCCAATAGTGTTATAGCATAGGGAGGAACTGCAGTATAGGCACCAAACCAGGTCTTCTAACAGTTATAATGTTCTCTCCCTGGGGGTAATTCCAAGTTGATCGCAGCAGGAAATTTTTTAGCAGTTGGCAAAACCATGTGCACTGCAGGTGTGGCAGATATAACATTTGCAGAGAGAGTTAGATTTGAGTGGGTTATTTTATTTCTGTGCAGGGTAATACTGGCTGCTTTATTTTTACACTGCAAATTAGATTGCAGATTGAACACACCACACCCAAATCTAACTCTCTCTGCACATGTTATATCTGCCTCCCCTGCAGTGCACATGGTTTTGCCCAGTTGCTAACAGAATTCCTGCTGCGATCAACTTGGAATTACCCCCACCCCCCCGCCCCTATACAATGTCCCACAGCTTCTGCCCTTAGGGACATTTATGAGACTTCAAGATTTCCAAGATGGCTGCCAGCAGCACCAATATCCAGAAGCAAGCCAGGATCTTAATAAGAAGCTGGCGATGGCCAGTAACCACACAAGTGCAGTGGGAAGCTTCTAAAAGCAGCACCCAGTGCACAGACACAGCAAGCCAGCTGCCCAGAGGCTGATAGAAAATCAGGAAGCTGCTGCACAGGGAGAACTGTTCACAACCCTGACAGGCAGACCCAGGGAGTGTAGGACTTGAGAAGCACAGCCAACAGTGGTAGTTAGCGGGTCCCAGATGCTTGTTGAGAGACTCAGACGGTGGCGCCTACTGACAGTCAGATCCCACTTCTGGATCATGGGCAGACTTCACTCCAAGGCAGAAGGTGAGAGTATAGGCCACAACTATGGATGCAATCCTCTGGCAGCAAAAGTACTGGTAAGTGTGTTGAATTGGCTGAGGGCCATCAATAACCAGGGGAAGACCTCTAAAGTAGTGATTATGCAGCCCCACACCAGGAGCACAGACAAGACACATCCTCTATTGCTGCTTGTTAGCCCCTGTCCCCCTATGCTTTAAAAGCATTTTTTTCTTGAGCTCCCTGTCAAAGACAGCTTGAGAGTGTCAGAGTTCAACCATTGTGTATTTTAATAAGCCTATTCTATTCCCTAGATATATTATTTATTGTTTAAAGTTTTCTCTTGCATTTTCAATTCTTGTTCGAAAAGTGGGCTTCATTTCATTGACCAGGTTCATGAAACCTGTTTCCAAATCTAACAGCAGAGATGGACTAGGAAGATTTGGGTTAGGTTGCAATCGAAGACTAGCTCTGTGATGATTAATAGGAGAGGAAGATAGGTGAGATGGGTTGAATAAAGATGGGGGGGGGGGGGGGGGGAGATGATGCTGGGGACTAAGTTATTATGCCAATTGTCCCTGAGGAAATGGTGTTTTACATGATTTTGAATCTTTGTATTGTGCGTTGTAATGTATGATCTTATATATCTCTCTCTCTCTTGGTGGAAGAAGCAATGTGGTATTATGAAACTATTTGTCATAATGCTTTCCAGAGAGGCACAGGCATAACATAGATTTAGATCTCCTGATTGGTAACCACCCATGTACTCACAAATACACAGTGTAAACTATAGACAAGCACCTACTTATCAGGTTGGCCTTGTATTTCTCACTTCCTCAGTGCTTCCTACAAGGGTGGCAGGAACTTCCTCTTGAAAGAGAAGTAAATTACTGCACAGACTTCAGTTTTCATGTTCTCCTAGGAGGCTTCATGCCCTATACTAAGATGGCCACTGAGATCTCTACTGAGCAATATGAAGGTACCATCCTGTCTTTACTATGTAGAGTGACATGGTGGAGGACAGAAGTCTCCTACTTAGCTCCTATGAGAGATCTGGTTAATACCTTCTATAAAACTGTTCCAGCATCCCTGCACCACTACCTATTTGCAGTATACAAATGCTGTTGAAAGTGCATTTAGTTCAGCTTCTTGCGCAGAACAGTGTGGATGGAGTTGTTCTTGGACCAGGACTTCATCCATTGTTGTTACTGCATAATCTGTAAGTGGTATCCCTTCATGATAATACCTGGATCCATCCACAAACAGGGTAAGGTCTGCATTGTCCAATGCCAGTTTGGTAACATTATCAAGCGGAGACATCTCTGATTTCATGAGTTCAAAACAATCATGATGAATTTTTTTTTTTGAGTGTTGTGTTTTTCTCCAGTTTGCTGTATCTTCTATGTCTTCATCATATAGTTCATCAGATAATGGGTGCTTTCTCCCCTCTTTTGAATCCTCTACTGGTAGCAATGTAGCAGGATTCAATAATGTACAAAGTGAAATGGTGACATTCGTAGGACTCAACAGCGCTACTTCATATTTGGTTAATCTAGCTGCTGAGAGATGTTTGGTTCTTGCTTGATTCAGAATTTCTGTAACTGCATTTGGTACCTGTATTGTTAAGGGGTGGTCAAGCACAATGTCTGCAGCCTTGTCTTTAAGTTTCAGGTGGACAGGTTGTACTGTCAACAATCCAACATCCGTCTTTCCTTTGGACCAGAGTTTGGATGGTACCTGGTCTAGTCATTCTGGAAGTTGGTCACCTTGTGGCTTCTGTTCTTCCATCAACATTATAGCAGCTAGCTTGTTATAAGCTTGTTGAAGCTTGTCGCTTGTTCTTGTGGATAATGTTATTTCTTCCTTTGTATACTGTACTGTGGCTTGAATGACTGATAACACATTGGCTCCAAGTAAATTGACTGGACAGTCTTCAGAGATGAGGAACTGCACAGGTACTGGAATAACTT
Organism: Pseudophryne corroboree; assembly: GCF_028390025.1. Classification (NCBI taxonomy): domain Eukaryota; kingdom Metazoa; phylum Chordata; class Amphibia; order Anura; family Myobatrachidae; genus Pseudophryne; species Pseudophryne corroboree. The sequence goes on from NC_086455.1 coordinate 111,046,328, forward strand.
CTTGTCCCTCAATCATTTTGCAGGTTTACTTTTCTTCAGAGGGACTGTTGTACCTGCCAGTCCTGTTCCCCAATATAGTTTCTTGTGATTGCAGTTTTGTTGGTACCTCCTGTTGTCTTAATATAGTTGCCTTGCTCCAGTATCTATAATACAGTCCAATAGTTCCCCTCCCGGTAGGGTAAGGGTGGTTGCTGCTTTGGGTCCAGGAGAGTCAATTACCTGTACCGGGAGGTACAGTTCTGGAGCGCTTATTTCTTATGAGCTGGCCTCAGAAGCCGCCCTATTCTGAGCCCATGTCTTGCATTTGGAACAATCCTTCTTCATGTGTCCTTGTTCATTGCAGAAGAAACACAAACCCTTCGTCTTAGATTCTTCTGAAGAGACTTTCCTTTGGGGCTTCTTCGTGTGTTTCTGGACATCTGTTACTTGGATCTTGTTCCTGTTTCTTGCATTACATGGACAGTTATTCTGGGTACAGAGCTCTTTTCTTTCTGTTTTCTATTCTTCTCTTCTTATCTTTCTTCTATGGCCTCTAAGACTTGTAGGAGTGATTCCGTGGTTAAAGTAGAGGCTTCTGGTCTAACATGGAACAATTCTCCTCTCAAAGCTTCAGTGAGACCATTTAAGAAATGTGTTTTCAAAAGCCTTGCATGTTGAGCATTGGCCACATCAAATCCTCAATCTATATGTCTTTGATGCAGCATATTATGGTACTGTCTGACAGTCTGACCACTCTTCTGTTTAACATCTGCAAATGCAGGTACTCTGTCTCTTTGCTGGTTAGACCAGTGTTCTAATCTGTGCATGTACTGTTCCCCACTTATCTTTGTCCTTTGTGCATCTACTGTTGGTGGAACTACTATGTTTGCAGCAGCTCCTACTGGATATCCTCTTACTTCAGCTTCAGCTGATGAACCCAATAATACTGAGTTTAGTTCTCGAAGATCTATCTAAGATTCTGTACAAACAAGATTTAATCTCTTCATATAATTCAAATATGCAATTGGACGCTTGCGTGGGTCTGGAGCTTTGGAATTATGTCATTCATATCTGATGCAGCCCATGGTCTGTGTTGTTCCTGCTAGTCCTGCGGCATTAAGGTCTCTAGTGATTTGTACAAATACTGGGTATGCCGTGGTGTTCTCTTCAGGATATGGTGGTGTCTGTGTCTGATAAAACATCTGGACATGTGGTGCACAGGTATTACATGAACATGGTGTACTAAGTTCCCCTCATTGCATTTTCTTACACTGTTCTCTTCTATGTATTATACTTGTCCCAATACTTGTCTGGGGACTGTTTTCCAAAAACGGGTTGTTCTTAAACATTATGGGTGTGTTCTGGCTATTGTCACAGGGTGGTTCGTTGGGGGGTAGCCAATTGTCACAAAAGGGGCAATGTTCATATCCTTCAGGTATACATTGGTGACATTGTGGACACTTTCTCTGCCTTAATTCCTTTTGCAGACCTGGATATATTGGTTTGTATGATTCTGAAGAAACTATATACCACTTTCCATCTTTTTCCTTCAGTACCACATTAGGTTCTGGTGAGTGTAAGGGTGCTGCAGGTGTCGTCAGAGTTGGTGCTGTGTTAGGTACTAATGGTGGTGGTACCTGAATCAATGGTGTCACTTGTGGTAGTGGTGGTGGGTTTACTGCTGGTGTTAGTACTGGTATCAGTATGTCCCATGCTATGTCATCTAAAAATTCTGGTTCTTTTTTGGGCAGATATTCTGTCGCTACTCTCTTCCACATTTCTACTTGATGTTTCTTTTCTTTCTTTTCTATCCAAACTTTCTGTTCCCTAAAAAATATTTCCCATCTCTTGAAAGCTAGAGTTCCCTGAGGGAGAAATCCTGCCCTTTTGAATACTTTTTGTATTCTCTTAATGGCTTCAGGACCTTCCTTTTGTCTGACTATCTCAATGGAAGTTTTTGGTGCTTGATCTGCCATATCCTTGCGCCTCTGTGCCCCCATATGGGTTACTGGTCACAGTTACCTTAGTGCCCCCATATGGGTTCCCGGTCATAGATACCTTATGTGTAGTCTGACCCTTTCAAGGTCCTTATTTTGCCCTCTCTCTAGATTCAATTACCTTATATACTGCCACTCCTATTACCTCCTGTATCCTTTTGTAAAGACAAAAATATTTGCCCTCCTTTTGCTCCTGTACCTGTTTTATTCATGGGCAAATTTAACACCAGTGATACCCAAAACAGGATTTACCGGTAAATCCTTTTCTCCTAGTCCGTAGAGGATGCTGGGGTCCACTTCATGACCATGGGGCATAGACGGCTCCACAGGAGCCATGGGCACTCTTAAGACTTTTCAATGGGCGTCAACTGGCTCCTCGCTCTATGCCCCTCCTCCAGACCCCAGTTATAGGAACTGTGCCCAGGGAGACGGACATTTCGAGGAAAGGATTTACTTTAATACTAGTGGTGAGATACATACCAGCTCACACCTCAACCATGCCGCACAACATGGCATTCAACAGAACACATGCCAACAGGCATGAACCAATTAAAGCAACATGCTGAAACTAATATAACACAACTTGTGTAACTCTAATAACAAAACTGCAGGTAAAGTTCGCACTGGGACGGGCACCCAGCATCCTCTACGGACTAGGAGAAAAGGATTTACCGGTAGGTATCAAAATCCTGTTTTCTCATACGTCCTAGAGGATGCTGGGGTCCAATTCATGACCATGAGGTTTATACCAAAGCTCCAGTACGGGCGGGAGAGTGCGGAAGATCCTGCAGCACCGATTGACCGAACTTGAGGTCTTCATCGGCCAAGGTGTCAAATTTGTGAATTAAGCAAATGTGTTTGACCCTGACCAAGTAGCTGCTCGACAAAGTTGCAATGCCGAGACCCCCTGGGCAGCCACCCAGGATGAGCCTACCTTCCTAGTGGAATGGGCCTTCACCGACATCGGTAACGGCAATTCAGCCGTAGTATGAGCGTGCTGAATCGTACTTCTGATCCAACACGCAATAGTCTGCTTGGAAGCAGAACACCCAATCTTGTTGGGAGCATACAGGACAAACAAAGACTCTGTTTTCCGTATTCGAGCTGTTCTAGCGACATAAATCTTCAAAGCCCTAACCACATCTAGAGACTTTGACTCAGTAAACGTGTCAGTAACTACTGGCACCACAATAGGTTGGTTTATGTGGAAAGATGAAGCCACCTTCGGAAGAAAATGTTGACGAGTCCTCAACTCTGCCCTATCTTCATGGAAGATCAGGTAATGGCTCTTGTGAGACAAGGCTCCCAATTCAGACACCAGCCGCGCGGTTGCCAATGCCAAAAGCATCACCACTTTCCAAGTGAGAAACTTCAATTCTATCTCTTGTAGAGGCTCAAACCAATCTGATTGAAGGAACTGCAACACCACGTTAAGGTCCCATGGTGCCACTGGAGGCACAAATGGAGGCTGGATGTGCAGAACCCCTTTCACAAAGGTCTTAACCTCTGGAAGAGAGGCCAATTGTTTTTGGAAGAACACTGACAAGGCCGAAATCTGGACCTTGATTGATCCCAATCGTAGGCCCGCCTCAACACCAGCCTGCAGAAAATGGAGAAAACGCCCCAACTCAAACTCTTCCGTAGGAGCCTTCTTGGATTCACACCAAGACACATATTTTCTCCAAATACAGTGGTAATATTTTGACGTTACTCCTTTCCTGGCCTGTATAAGGGTGGGGATGACTTCCTTGGGAACACCTTTCCGGGCTAGGATCCAGCGCTCAACAGCCATGGCGTCAAACATAGCCGTGGTAAGTCTTGATACACGCACGGCCCCTGCTGCAGCAGGTCCTCGTGAAGCAGAAGAGGCTGAGGATCTTCTATGAGCAACTCCTGAAGGTATGGGTACCAAGCCCTCCTTGGCCAGTCTGGGGCAATGAAGATTGCTCGAACTCTTGTTCTTCTTATGATCCTGAGCACTTTTGGGATCAGCGGAAGTGGAGAGAAGACATACACCGACCGGAACACCAACTGGGCCACCAGTGCATCCACTGCTATTGCTTGAGGGTCTCTCGACCTTGAACAATATTTCTGAAGCTTCTTGTTGAGACGAGATGCCATTATGTCTACTTGAGGAACTCCCCAAAGACTTGTCACCTCTGTGAAGACTTCTTGGCGTAGGCCCCACTCTCCTGGATGGAGATCGTGTCTGCTGAGGAAGTCTGCTTCCCAGTTGTCTACTCCCGGAATGAAAATTGCCGACAGAGCCTTTACATTTCTTTCTGCCCAGAGGAGGATCTTCGTCACCTCTGCCATTGCCGCTCTGCTTTTCGTTCCGCCCTGCCTGTTTATGTACGCGACTGCTGTTACATTGTCCGACTGGATCTGCATGGGATGATCTTGAAGAAGATGTACCGCTTGTTGAAGGCCATTGTAAATGGCTCTCAATTCCAGCACGTTTATGTGAAGGCAGGCTTCCTGACTTGACCATTTTCCCTGGAAGCTTTCTCCCTGAGTGACAGCTCCCCAGCTTCGGAGACTTGCATCCATGGTTACCAGGAGCCAGTCCTGAATCCCGAACCTGTGTCCCTCTACTAGGTGAGAACTGAGTAGCCACCACAGGAGCGAAATCCTGGCTTTTGATGACAGGATTATCTTCCGGTGCATGTGTAGGTGGGATCCCGACCACTTGTCCAACAGGTCCCACTGGAATACCCTGGCATGGAACCTGCCAAACTGTATGGCCTCGTAGGCCGCCACCATCTTCCCCAACAACCGAATGCACTGATGGATCGACACACTCGATGGTTTCAATATCTGTTTTACAATTTTCTGGATTTCCAGAGCCTTTTCCACCAGAAGAAATACTCTCTGAACTTCTGTGTCCAGAATCATCCCGAGAAAAGACAATCTTGTTGTCGGTTCCAACTGTGACTTTGGATAATTTATGATCCAACCGTGTTGTTGGAGTATTGACAGGGAGAGTGTGATGTTTTGTAACAACTGCTCCCTGGATCTCGCCTTTATTAGGAGATTGTCTAGATAAGGAATTATATTGACTCCTTTTTGATGCAGGAGAACCATCATCTCTGCCATCACCTTGGTGAATACTCCCGGCACCGTGGAGGGACCAAAAGTTAACGTCTGGAATTGGTAATAGCAATCCTGAACCGCGAATCTCAGATAAGCCTGGTGAGGAGGATAAATGGGAACATGCAGGTAAGCATCTTCTATGTCTACAGACACCATGTAGTCCCCCTCCTCCAGACTGGAAATCACTGCCCTCAGTGATTCCATTTTGAACTTTAATCGTTTCAAGTAGAGATTCAGATTTTTCAGGTTTAGGATCGGTCTGACCAAGCCATCCGGCTTCGGAACTACAAAAAGGCTTGAATAAAACCCCTCCCCTTGTTGTGACAAAGGTACCAGGACTATGACCTGATTCTGACATAATTTTTGGATTGCCGCTGTTACTGCTTCCCGAGGTCGATTTGAAAAATCGGCATGGGGGAACGTCTTGAAACTCCAGCTTGTATCCCTGGGACACTATTTGTAACACCCAGGGATCCAGGCCAGACAGAATCCAACCTTGGCTGAACAGTTTGAGACGTGCCCCCACTCGAGTGGCCTCCCGCAAAGGACCCCCAGCATCATGCTGAAGATTTGGCAGAAGTAGGGGTAGACTTCTGCTCCTGGGAACCTGAAGCTGCTGTGGACTTCTTTCCCTTTTTCCTTCCCCTACCCGCAAAGAAGGGGGAACCTCTCGCTTTTTTGTATTTATTGGGCCGAAAGGACTGCATGTGCGGGGGATATGTATTTTTTGCCGGTGCAGGCGCAGAGGGCAAAAATGTCGACTTACCTGCGGTAGCTGCCGAGACTAACGCATCCAGGGGTAATTCCAAGTTGATCGCAGCAGGAATTTTGTTAGCAGTTGGGCAAAACCATGGGGGTAATTCCAAGTTGATCGCAGCAGAAATTTTTTTAGCAGTTGGGCAAAACCATGTGCACTGCAGGAGAGGCAGATATAACATGTGCAGAGTTAGATTTGGGTGTGGTGTGTTCAATCTGCAATCTAATTTGCAGTGTAAAATTAAAGCAGCCAGTATTTACCCTGCACAGAAACAAAATAACCCACCCAAATCTAACTCTTTCTGCACATGTTATATCTGCCTCCCCTGCAGTGCACATGGTTTTGCCCAACTGCTAAAAAATTTCCTGCTGCGATCAACTTGGAATTACCCCCCATATGCACTGCAGGGGAGGCAGATTTAACATGTGCAGAGAAAGTTAGATTTGGGTGTGGTGTGTTCAATCTGCAATCTAATTTGCAGTGTAAAAATAAAGCAGCCAGTATTTACCCTGCACAGAAACGAAATAACCCACCCAAATCTAACTCTTTCTGCACATGTTATATCTGCCTCCCCTGCAGTGCACATGGGCCCTCATTCCGAGTTGATCGGTCGCAAGGCGAATTTAGCAGAGTTACACACGCTAAGCCTACGCCTACTGGGAGTGTATCTTAGCTTCTTAAAATTGCGACCGATGTATTCGCAATATTGCGATTACAAACTACTTTGCAGTTTCTGAGTAACTTCAACCTTACTCTGCCTGTGCGATCAGTTCAGTGCTTGTCGTTCCTGGTTTGACGTCACAAACACACCCAGCGTTCGCTCAGACACTCCCCCGTTTCTCCAGCCACTCCTGCGTTTTTTCCGGAAACGGTAGCGTTTTCATCCACACGCCCATAAAACGCCGTGTTTCCGCCCAGTAACACCCATTTCCTGTCAATCACATTACGATCGCAGGAGCGATGAAAAAGCCGTGAGTAAAAATACTATCTTCATTGTTAAATTACTTGGCGCAGTCGCAGTGCGAATATTGCGCATGCGTACTAAGCGGATTTTCATTGCGATGCGATGAAAAATACCGAGCGAACGACTCGGAATGAGGGCCCTGGTTTTGCCCAACTGCTAACAAAATTCCTGCTGCGATCAACTTGGAATTACCCCCCCAGTCCTTCGCCAAATAAGGCCTCACCTTGATATGGGAGAGCCTCCATATTTCTTTTGGTATCTGCATCCGCGTTCCACTGGCGAATCCACAATGCCCGCTGCGCCAATACTGCCATGGTAGCGGCTTGTGAACTCAAGAGTCCAATATCTTTCATCGCTCCTAGCATGTATGCGGCAGCGTCTTTGATATTCCCTAATTTAAGGAGTATCTCATCTTTATCAATCGTGTCAATTTCTGATGACACGCTTTCTGACCATTTTTCAATAGCGTGACTCACCCACGCGCAAGCAATTGTGGGCCTGAGCAGCGTACCATTGGCAACATAAATGGATTTCAATGTAGTTTCCATCTTTCGGTCTGCCGGCTCTTTTAGTGAAGCCGTGCCAGGTGCAGGGAGAATTACCTTCTTTGTCAACCTGGACAGTGCACTGTCTAACACAGGGGGTGACTCCCATTTTTTCCTGTCATCTACCGGGAAAGGATAAGCTATGTGAATCCTTTTGGGAATACAAAATGTATTTTCGGGATTCACCCATATCCCTTCAAATAGTGTATTAAGCTCGTGGGAAGGAGGGAAAGTGACCTTAGATTTCTTTTCTTTATAGAAATAAGCCTTCTCCTGAGGTACAGGAGTGGCTTCCGTGACTTCCAGAACTTCCCTTATAGCCACAATCATATATTGTATATTTTTTGCCAATTTATGATCTATTTCTCTGGAGTCACTATCGTCGACACAAGAATCAGTGTCCGTGTCGGTATCAGTATTCACAATATTCACAAATGGTCTCTTATGTGACCCAGAGGGGTCGCCTGCGGATGGAAGAACAGAGCCCTGAAAAATCACATCCTCCACAGATTTTCTCCAGCACTCAGCATGAGTTCAGACTTATCTAATCTCCTATTGATATGATGCATACTATCACGTATTTCTTTCACCCATGCAGGCTCTTGGTGTGTCGGCAGCGCCACCACATTACACTTCTGTGTCCCTAAAATGGTTTCCTCCGGGGAGGAACTCCCTGCCTCTGACATGTCTTACACACGTGTACAACACACACACAGACACACTGGGACTTATAGGGGACAGACCCACAGTAAAATCTGTCAGAGGGACACAGTTTAGGAGCAGCCAGTTCACAACCCCAGCGCCAGTATCTAATGCCTGTAAACACAGAATGCCCACTGACATGCAGCGCTTTTTACACAGTAAAAAACACTTGTAAAGCACCAAATTCGCTTGTGCCCCCCCCACTGCTTTGCACCCTGATACTTGTAGTCAGAAGTGAAGGAGGACCAGCGATGTCTCTGCAGCCTGAGGATAGAGAAAATGGCACCGAGCAGTGTGCTGGCTGCCTGAGGAAGAAGCTCCGCCCTTTTTACCTCAGAACTTTTCATAATATTTATACTGGCGGGGGTAGGGCTGTGCCTGGGCATCTTATGCCCCCTTTTTGCCAGTTTATAGAGGTGTTTTTGCTGCCCAGGTTGCCCCCCCCTGCGCCCTGCACCATGCAGTGCCTGTGTGTGTGGGCAGCAATGGCGCTCTGCGCTCCCGCCAGCCGCGCTGTACCTCAGCCGTCACTTTTCTTGATAGAAGATCTGTCTTCTTCTACTCACCTGTCTTCTGACTTCTGGCTCTGTGAGGGGGTGACGGCGTGCTGTGGGAGTGAGCATCTAGACACGGCTAGCGTTCAGTACCCTTCAGGAGCTAACGGTGTATTGTCAGCCAGAAGCAGAGCCATGAAACTCTTCAGGAAGTTGGTTCCTACTTCTGCCTCCTCAGTCCCACGAAGCAGGGAGTCTGTTGCGAGCAGTTATCCCTGAAAATAAAAAACCTAACATAAGTCTTTTCAGAGAAACTCAGTAGAGCTCCTCAGAGTGCATCCAGTCTGCCTGGGCACATTTCTAAAACTGGGGTCTGGAGGAGGAGCATAGAGGGAGGAGCCAGTTCACGCCCATTGAAAAGTCTTAAGAGTGCCCATGGCTCCTGCGGAGCCGTCTATGCCCCATGGTCATGAAGTGGACCCCAGCATCCTCTAGGACGTATGAGAAATAATGCCTTGTACTTTCTTTAGGTAATTGTGGTCCGATGTGTGTGTTCCCACCAATATGGTCAGTGCGTGTTGTGCCTTTTTTATGTGGTTCTCTAATGTAAACCCCTGGAGTTGTTCCTGGAGGCAGGATCCCCCGTAAGTGTGGGTATGGGATCTCCCTCTGTTTGGAATACTAAAACTCCTGAATTGTTCCACCATTCAGTATTTTCCTAACACCTTGTACCCCTGCCTAAGTTCCCAAAGACAGTATAATATGACTACCAGCGCTAAGAGACACACTAAAGTAATTATCCCAATTTCTGTGCCCTCATCCAGCTACTATTTCTGATACTCTGGTCTTCGGGTTATCTCCTTAAAATAATATTTCATATATATTTATATATATATATATATATATATATATATATATATATTGTGACAAGAACACTGGGATAGTGTTTGAGGGCAGGTATATTTGTCCCAGGTTCTTGTCTTACATGTTTTAGAAAATGTTAACTTCTAGGAAAAATGCTTTTTGTTTTGTCTGAACCTTTTCAGTTTGCTGTAAAAGCTGGGTAAAGGCTCTGAGAGAGAGATAAGGCGAGTTCTAGACATTGGGCCCAGTTCGGGTCTTTGGCCTCACAGAGGGCTAATCAGGGTTTCAGCTGTGTAAGTGTGTTATAGTGCTGCTAACCTGATTAGTATGGGCAGACTGCCTGGGAAGGCTGAGGGATCTGTGTGTGAGAGACATGCTTTCTGATGCAAGTAAGCTATACAGTATGTACTGAAGAACTCTGTGTTTTGTTTAGTGACAGTTAGGAATATCTTATGTTTAGTTAGTGCCGGACAGGCAAGGTATTTTTATTTTGGGGTTTGTTTTATTTTCTGTTTCAATAAAACTGGCCGGGGTCAGTTGTACCAGAAACTGGACTTGTGTTGTTCCTCAGCTGCTGCGTGCTACCATATTCCCCAGGAAAAGGCGCCTTGCACCCCTACAGTGTTACAACTTGGTGGAGAATGCGAGCAACCCCGTTCTGCGCATAAGTGAAAGCAGCAGCTTTGTGAGGCCTGCAGAAAACGGTGGTTTATGCAGATACAGCCCAGTGTGAAGTTACTGAGACTCACCCCTGAGGGTTTGATATATGTCTTGGGTGAAAGCAGCTACAAAGCCGCCTGAAAAATCTGTCGACATGGAGGATCTGCTTAAAGCCTTGCTGCAAGCTACAGCGGCTCAGCAGGAGGCCAACCGACAGCAGCAGGTGGCAATGGAGGAAAATAGGAGACAGCAGCAGGTGGCTATTGACGAACTTTACCGGCAACAGCGTCAGGATAGAGAGGCCTTAACAGAAGTGGTGCAGAGCCTTGCAGCCCGGATTGGAGATGTGGCCGTCAGTGCTCCGACCAGCTCTAGTTCTATACGGGCCAGTCACTTCTTGCAGAAAATGACAGAGGCTGACGATGTGGAGGCCTACTTGACCACGTTTGAAAGGACTGCAGAGCGTGAGAACTGGCCAAAAGCACAGTGGGCCAGTCTGCTGGCACCTTTTCTGTCAGGTGAGCCCCAAAAAGCGTACTTTGATTTAAGCCCTGCTGAGGCTCGGGACTATGATAAACTAAAGACTGAGATCCTGACCCGCCTGGGAGTCACGCTGTCAGTACGAGCACAACGGGTGCACCGTTGGGTGTACGCCATGGAGAAGCCTCCGCGCTCTCAGATGCACGACCTTATTCAGCTAACAAAAAAATGGCTACAGCCAGAGACATTAACTGGTCCCCAGATGGTTGAAAGAGTCGTCATGGACCGCTACTTGAGATCTTTGCCCATGGTCCTGCGCAAGTGGGTGAGCCATGGAAACCCGGGTACTGCTGACCAATTAGTAGACATGGTAGAGCGGTATTTGGCAGCAGAGGAACTACTGATGACCACCCAGCAACCCATAGATCCTCGACAGCGCCCTTCAGTAAAGACTGGTAAGACTGTTCCGTGGGAAAACGTTGCTGGGCGGTTAAGAGAACGCAAGGCTGGAGAGACTGTAAACACTGGCCCTGGAGACAGGCCAATGGGGCTAGAACGGTCTATGTTGCCCAAACGGGTTGATAATCGTGTGGTTAAATGTTTTAGATGTGGTATGCCAGGTCATGTTGTTGCCAATTGCCCAGTCATGCAAGAACCCATGCAATGTGGTGCTGCCTTTGAATGTCGCAGAATGTCTTTCTTTGCTAGGTTAGCCTGTACTGTGGTACCTTCACCTGAGCTGGAAAAACAAATGTGTGATGTGTTCTTAGAGGGTAACCGGGTAGAGGCCTTGCTAGATTCAGGAAGTTTAGTTACCCTCGTGAAAGCTGGGTTAGTGAACCCCTTAAAGGTCCAGCAAATACCTATTGGGGTAACTTGCATACATGGGGATACCCAACATTATGCCACTGCTGAGGTGAATATAGAAACTTGTTGTGGGTCAGCAATGGTTAAAGTGGGACTGGTCCCTACCTTGGTGCATGAGGCCATAATAGGGAGGGATTTTCCTCATTTTTGGAAACTGTGGGAATCACGGTTATCAACAGATGTGAGAAGTAAAAAGCCAGTTGATAATACCGGTGATTTTATGGATGTACGTGGGTCTTCGGAACTTTCTGGCCCTTTGCCTTTTGCTAGTTTGGCTGGGGAAGTGACAGATGGGGAGTCCAGTGAGGACCCTCTTGCCGGGTACAGAGACATAGTAGTTAGAACTGAAAGCGTGCCTGACCTGGAGGTAAAGAAGGATCTGTTTGCGTCTGAACAGTTAAAGGATCCTACCTTAATAAAGGCTAGAGAGAATGTTAAGATTGTTAATGGGGAACCTGTGGTACCAGGTGACAGGGTTACGTATCCCCACATGGCCATCTGTAATGAGCTCTTGTACCACATTGTCAAAAGGGGTGAGGATGTGGTAGAACAGCTGGTAGTTCCCCAGCCTTATCGGAGAACGGTACTAGATTTAGCTCATAGTCACGTTACCGCAGGACATTTAGGGGCAGAAAAAACCACTGAAAGAGTTTTACAAAGGTTCTTTTGGCCAGGGGTTTATAAAGAAGTGTCTGAATATTGTTCTTCCTGTCCTGAATGCCAGTATCATGCCCCTAGACCCCATTTCAGGAGCCCACTAGTTCCCATGCCTATTATAGAGGTCCCGTTTGACAGAATAGCCATGGATCTCGTGGGGCCCTTGTTAAAGTCTGCTCGGGGCCATCAGTATATCCTGGTAATTATGGACTATGCCACTCGATATCCTGAGGCTGTCCCTTTACGCACTATCACAACCAAGGCGATAGCTAAGGAGCTGGTGCAGGTATTTAGTAGAGTGGGAATACCAAAAGAAATTTTGACTGACCAAGGTACTCCATTTATGTCAAGGATCATGAAAGAATTGTGCAAGTTATTTAAGGTCACTCACCTCAGGACGTCCATCTACCATCCCCAAACTGACGGGTTGGTGGAAAGGTTTAATAAAACATTAAAAAGTATGTTAAAAAAGGTTGTTGAGAGAGATGGGAAAAACTGGGATTGTTTGTTGCCCTACTTGTTAATGGCCATCAGAGAAGTTCCTCAGTCCTCTACGGGGTTTTCTCCGTTTGATTTGTTGTATGGTAGACACCCCAGAGGGTTGTTGGATATTGCCAAAGAGACGTGGGAAGGACAGCCCACTCCTTATAGAAGCGTTATTGAGCATGTAACACAAATGCAGGATAGGATTGCAGCCGTGGTACCTGTTGTCAGAGAGCACATGGAACAGGCCCAAAGTGCTCAACAGAGGGTCTATAACCGGAGTGCCAAGATACGGGAATTTGCTCCTGGAGATAGAGTTCTTGTTTTGGTACCCACTGTGGAAAGCAAATTCCTAGCTAAATGGCAGGGTCCATTTGAGATTAGGGAAAAAATGAATGAGGTTAATTACAAAGTATACCAGCCGGGAAAGAGAAAACCCGAACAGATTTACCATGTTAACTTAATCAAACCCTGGAAAGATAGGTTGTCTCTGTCAGCGGAGCCTTGCCCTTCGGTGTCTTCACCCCGGTTGCTTCCCGCAGTGAAGGTGTCAGAGACATTATCAGCTGATCAGAACAATCAGGTTAAAGAATTTCTCATCCAAAATAGGGAGGTATTTTCAGAGCTGCCTGGCTGAACGACCATAATAAAACATGACATTGTCACAGAACCAGGGGTCAGGGTTCATTTAAAGCCATATAGGATTCCTGAAGCTCAGCGAGAAGCTATTTCTAAGGAAGTTAAAACCATGTTAGAACTTGGAGTCATAGAGGAGTCTAACAGTGAGTGGTCCAGTCCCATAGTGCTCATCCCGAAGCCCGACGGTAGCATACGCTTCTGTAATGACTTTCGTAAGTTAAATGAGGTGTCCAAGTTTGACGCATACCCCATGCCCCGTGTGGATGAGCTTGTAGAAAGGCTGGGAACAGCCAGGTTTCTCACCACATTGGACCTGACCAAAGGTTACTGGCAAATACCTTTATCTGATAGCGCCAAAGAAAAAACAGCCTTTTCGGTTCCGGAGGGGCTGTACCAGTATAAGATGTTACCCTTTGGGTTGCATGGGGCTCCAGCAACCTTTCAACGGGCGATGGATAAAATTTTGAGGCCCCATAGAAAATATGCAGCTGCCTATTTGGATGATGTGGTAATTCACAGTACAGACTGGGGGTCCCATTTGGTTAAAGTACAAGCAGTACTGGACTCAGAGAGGCAGGGTTAACTGCTAACCCAAAGAAGTGCTGCCTCGCAATGGAGGAGGTCAAATACTTGGGCTTCACCATAGGCAGAGGTCTGATTAGGCCCCAATTGAATAAAGTTGATGCTATTCAAAACTGGCCTCGTCCAGTGAATAAAAAACAGGTAAGGGCTTTTTTGGGATTTACTGGGTACTATAGACGGTTTATTCCTAATTTTGCGACCACAGCGGTGCCGTTGTCAGACCTTACCAAAGGGAAGCAGTCAAATGTGGTGAAATGGAACCCTGATGCAGAAAAGGCGTTCCAAGCGTTAAAAGTGGCTTTGTGTTCACAACCGGTGTTGATAACACCAGATTTTTCAAAAGAATTTGTGGTACAGACAGATGCCTCAGAGGTAGGGATAGGTGCTGTGCTGTCCCAAACCAGAGATGGGGACGAACACCCTATCATTTATTTGAGTAGGAAACTCAATGAGCATGAAAAAAGGTATGCCATTGTGGAAAAGGAGGCTTTGGCCATTAAGTGGGCACTAGATACCTTGAGATATTACCTCTTGGGTAGACAATTCAGACTAGTGACAGACCATGCCCCTTTAAAATGGATGTATGTAAATAGAGGCAAGAATGCTCGTGTAACTAGATGGTTTCTAGCGTTGCAGGACTTTAAGTTTACTGTCGAACATAGACCGGGAACACAATTGGCCAACGCAGATGCATTGTCTCGCATCTTCTGTTTGGGGGCTACAAGTGTTCCGGCCCCTAGGTCAAAACAGGGGAGGGGGATATGTGACAAGAACACTGGGATAGTGTTTGAGGGCAGGTATATTTGTCCCAGGTTCTTGTCTTACATGTTTTAGAAAATGTTAACTTCTAGGAAAAATGCTTTTTGTTTTGTCTGAACCTTTTCAGTTTGCTGTAAAAGCTGGGTAAAGGCTCTGAGAGAGAGATAAGGCGAGTTCTAGACATTGGGCCCAGTTCGGGTCTTTGGCCTCACAGAGGGCTAATCAGGGTTTCAGCTGTGTAAGTGTGTTATAGTGCTGCTAACCTGATTAGTATGGGCAGACTGCCTGGGAAGGCTGAGGGATCTGTGTGTGAGAGACACGCTTTCTGATGCAAGTAAGCTATACAGTATGTACTGAAGAACTCTGTGTTTTGTTTAGTGACAGTTAGGAATATCTTATGTTTAGTTAGTGCCGGACAGGCAAGGTATTTTTATTTTGGGGTTTGTTTTATTTTCTGTTTCAATAAAACTGGCCGGGGTCAGTTGTACCAGAAACTGGACTTGTGTTGTTCCTCAGCTGCTGCGTGCTACCATATTCCCCAGGAAAAGGCGCCTTGCACCCCTACAGTGTTACAAAATATATATATATATATATATATATATATATATATATATAAAATCTGATGTTACAGGTATATTGGGCTGGACTATAGGACAAATACTATGTCTCTGTACAGAAATAAAATTTACAGGATAATATGTTACCACATTACACCAATCTTCTCCTACAACTTGTGACAGATATTTTCTACTAAGATCTCTTCCCACAATGACCACTGTTTCCCCCACCTCCCTATTTTCCACCCAGATACAACCAACAGACCTATCTGCAATTTCTACAATTTTTGGTGCTGCAAATACTGAACTTTTAAGCAAAACAAATTCAGTTCTAACATAAATCTGGCAATCTAGACATATAACACAAATGTCACACAACACACCCTCCAGACTTAGGAGCCTCATAGGGCCACCTAGAGGAACCGTGAAGGACCCTGACCTAGAATCGTGGGTACGTATCCAGACACCTTACTTAAGAATGTCCATGTATCACTTCTTTCTCATGAGAACCAAGGTCTATCTGCAAAAAAGATCTTTGGACCCAGGGGCACCATTCCCAAAAGACAGTACAAGCCTTTAGGTTGCATTCAGGAAGGGGTGGTCTTTGGTCCTCTAATCAATTTAGCCAGCCTTTTATATTCATCTCATGTACCACTCATACAACACACTCATATCATGCAGTCATACACTAATAATGAGACAACATATACTTTAAAGACAGAAGGTTACTGTTTTCTTGGATCTCCGCTAGCCTGAACCCCACCATACCTCAGGAGGAGCTGAAAGAGAGTAAGAATGTGAAAATGCACTTGTCTTTGCTTACCCCACTGTACAGATTATTTCAGCTGGTTCCTGGATATCAGCGGTTGGTCTGATCAGTGGCGGCAGGAATGTGGGGAAATCCCGGACAAGACCTCTATGAAATGTTGTGGTAATAAGGCTTATACCTCAATCACTAACACCTTAGTAGCCATTCTGTCTTGGAGATTCAAAGTACTGGACACAGCCGGCTGGGGAGCAAGAAATCACACTACACAGTTGTCAGTATAACACTGCTCTGTCCTTCCTGTGACAGGAAGAGCTTTTAATTATGCAAAAATAAAAAGTGGGCTCGTTACATGCCTTCCAATCACAGTGAAGTATTCATGATAAAATTAGCTAATCATACAAAGTACAAGTTTCAATGACAAAAAAAAGACACATTCCCAAACTATTGTCAAGACAGTGAGGCGATTGCTGAGGATATTCTATTTCTCTAATTCTCTGTCCTCTGGCTTCGCATTGTTTCTTGTAAAGTATTTAAGGAAAACGCCTGTTGTCTCGAGCACATATAAAAGCAATGATGACCTTTCAATATATGTAAAGGTTTATATATACAGTATTTAGAATATATTTAAACATTAATACACCTTAAGAATTTTAATCAATATTACTCCTACACTGCTCTCTCTGCTGGGGGCCTCACATTCTCACACACACACACACACACACACACACACACACACACACACACACACACACACCCACACCCTGACCTGGAGGTCACCATGGTGGTGGTGTTGGAGTCCTTTTATGCTCTAGTTACTCCTACCAACTCAGACCCCAGAACCATCCCTTACATTCTCTACATTTGAGGTCCAAACTATATGCCGCTTCCAACCTGTCCATCTTAGAGTAGCTGTCATTTACCATTCCCCTGGCATTGCCTCCAAATTCCTTGACAACTTTGCTTCCTGTCTTCCTCACTTCCTCTTTTCTGACATTTCCTCCATTATCCTAGGAGATTTCAACATCCCTATTGATATCCTCATAAAATCCTCAGCCTCTAAACTAATGGCATATTTAGAGGGAGGGCGATGGGGGCATTCACACTCCCTACAGCCCCATACCACGTGCTGCTGTATTGGATCTCCTCATTCTCCTCCTCTGTGCCCATGTGCAGCCACCACCAGCTTCCCTCCACCGCAACCTCAGCCAATCGACTGTCTCTGGCCTAGCTATGTGGCGCAGGTGGCTCACACCAGCCCAGCTGCCGAGATGTGTGTCTGTGAAGCCAGATCCAGTGCACAGGGGAACGGGGGTGATAGGCTGAGCAGTATGTAAGTTGCCAGGGGAGAAGTGAAGCAAGCACTCCGGGCAACTGCTGCTGCTGGGGTAGAAGCTGGTGACTTCGGAGTGGGAGGATGTGGATGTGCAGTCTCTGCCAGACATGTAATCTCAGCTGTGGGAAGCCTCCATGTGAGAAGCAGTGGGTAGGGAACATGGGGCAAGCAGGCACGTGCTTAAGTAGGGATGGATTTAGCCTATACAATTTCATCTTTAGGTCTGACTGCCTGTGTTTGAACACTGTAGCTGTCAGCTCTGTCTTTGCAGCAGATACAGGAGACTTCTCTCTTTCTCCGACCCCTATCTCTCTCTCTCACCCCTGTCTGTCTCTCCTATGATCTCTCTCTCTGACCCGTATCTCTCTGACCCCTGTCTGTCTCTCCACTGATCTCTTTCTCTGACCCATCTCTCTCTCTCTTGATCTCTTTCTCACTCATGATCTTTCTCTCTCTGACCCGTCTCTCTCCACTGATCTCTCTCTCTTTCTCTGATCTCTGTCTGTCTCTACACTGATCTCTTTCCCTGACCCCTGTCTCTATTTCTCTCTTCTGATCTTTCTTTCTCACTCAACGATCTCTATATCTCTCTCTCTCTGACCCATCCGTCGCTCCACTGATCTCTCTCTCTCTGACCCCTGTCTGTCTCTTCACTGATCTCTCTCTCTCTCTCTCTCTCTGACCCCTGTCTGTCTCTCTCTGGGAGGAGAAATGAGTGGAGGGGAAGAAGGCAGGATTTGTTCATAAACCACCCCCTTAAAAGAAAAGTCTGGATCTGCCCCTGCTCTAAACTCCTTAACCTCACATCTTCACTTTGTCTCTCCCAGTGGACCTCCTCACTCTCCCATGTGAATGGGAGCTCACTGGATCTGGTCTTCACTCACCATTGTGACATTTCTGATTCCAACACCCCATTTTCCCTTTCTGACCACCAGCTGCTCTCCTTTAACTTATCTGTCTCTGCTTTCCTATCTCTACTTCCGAAGGCTACCATCATTAAGCATAAGATTGAGGCTATTGACACCACATCCCTATCTTCCCTGTTTGACTCACTTCTCTCTCCTATGCTCTCTGTCTCATGCCCTGAACAAGCCACTTTCCTATACAATGTATCCCTTACATCTGGTCTTGACTCTGTCGCTCCACCAACCACTATTCACCCTTGCAAATTAACACCTCAACCCTAGCACACCAAATGCACCAGATATCTGCAAAAATGCTCACGTACTGCTGCTCGACACTGGAGGAAATCAGGCTCTAAGTCAGACTTCCTCCATTTTTACTTATATTCTTGTACTTCAGTTCTGCCTTTTCCCTCACTAAACAGTCATACTTCAAGAACATAATTTCCTCCTAGTCTTCCAACCCCCTGCACCTCTTTGCCACTCTCAACTCACTTCTCTGCCCACCTCCATCTCATCTCCCCTCCTCATTCCTTGCTCTTGACTTTGCCACTTACTTCACGTCCAAAATTTACTCCATACGTCAGGACATCACATCCCACTAGATCATCAGCAACCAGCCACCTGTTTTTCATTACCAACCCTCCCCATTCCTCTCACCAACTCTGACATATTTCTCCTATGTATCTGATGAGGAAGTCATGGCCCTCTCTGTCGTTATCCCACCACCACCTCCCAACTTGACCCTATCCCCTCCTGCCTCTCCTTTTGCTTGCTCCCATCTTGCCCACCTTCTCAATCTCTCCCTCTCATCAGGCACTGTCCCCTCTGCTTTCAAGAATGCATTCATCTCTCCTATTCTTAAAAAAAATACCCTTGATCCAAACACTCTCTCCAACTACTGACCAATCTCTCTCCTCCCTTTTGCCTACAAATTCCTTGAGCATATTGTCTACAACCGCCTTACTTCCTTTCTTTCCTCTCACTCACTACTTGACCCATTCCAGTCTGGCTTCTGTCCTCTCCACTCCACTGAAACTGCCCTCACAAAAGTCAGCATTGACCTCCATGCTGCCAAATCTAAGGGCCACTACTCTTTGCTTATTCTGCTTGATCTATATGCTGCTGTTGACACTGTGGACCAACCTCTCTTACTGCAAATCCTTCACTCCATTAGTCTGCATGATACTGCACTCTCTTGGGTGTCTACCTACCTCTCTTCTCTGTCTCCTCTCATGGCTCAACCTGCCCCTTACTTCCACTAACTGTAGGTGTCCCCCCAAGGTTCTGTTCTTGGTCCTCTCCTTTTCTCTCTCTATACGTCCTCTTTAGGGGAACTCATTAGTTCTTTTGACTTCCAATATCATCTCTATGCTGATTATACTCAAATCTAGCTTTCCTCCCCAGACCTCTTCCATGCTCTCCTCACTTGTATCTCCAACTGTCTCTCTGCTATCTCTTCTTGTATGACCCAACGATTTCTGAAACTTTACATGTCTAAGACTGAGCTGATCATCTTCCCACCCTCCTGCACAACCTCACCTCACACATTTTCATTATCTGTTGATGGCACATCTATCTCTACTAGATCCCAAGTGTAGTGTCTTGGAGTAATCCTTGACTTTTCCCTCTCCTTCAGCACCTCTGACAAACCTGCCATTTTCATCTCAAAAATATTTCCAGGATCTCACCCAGGATACTACGTTACTAAGACCCTTATCCACTCACTGGTCATCTCCAGACTAGACTACTGTAAACTCCTCCCAACTGACATCCCTGACAAATGCCTCTCTCCACTCCAATCTATCCTCAATGCTGCAGCCCGGCTCATCTTCCTCACCAAATGCACAATGTCAACCTCCCCTCTCTTACAAGCCCTTCACTGGCTTCCCTTTCCTTTCAAAATCCAAATCAAGCTTCTCACACTTGCCTACAAAGCCCTCACCCACTACTCTCCAGTTTACATCTTTGACCTTATCTCCCTTTACACTTTCACCTGTCCACTTCCTTCTGCTAATGCACGCCGACTCTACTGCCTGATTACTTCCTCCCACTCCTACCTCCAAATTTTTTCATAAACTGCTCCCTTTCTCTGAAATTCTCTACCTCTACATTTCCAACTCAGACTCTCCACCTCTCTACAGAACTTCAAATGGGCTCTCAAGACCCACTGAGCTCTAAAAACCCACTTCTTCACCAAACCCATCCAACTCTCACCCTAACCCTTTGTTCCAGGCTCAATGTCTATCCCATCTGTGACACCCCTGTCTGTCTCTCACCTTTAGACTGTAAGCTCTCACGAGTAGGGCCCTCTTCCCTCATGATCTTATCCTTTTCTTACTTTTATAATCTTCTACTGCACCAAATCCTGTAGTTACTGCTACCCCGATACTTATTTCAGTGTCATCTGCTGATGTACCTCTGTTTATTTACACTGTACTTGTCCTATATTGTCTTTAGCAGTAAGTCACTATTTCCCTGTTTTGATTATTTTATGTACTCTGTACTTGGGGAACTCTTGTGGTGCTATATAAATAAAGGATAATAATAATAATAATAATAATCAAACAGTGTGGGAGGAGTGAGCTGGGAAATGACCAGCTGCTCAGGGCGTGAAGGGCACCCCCCCCAAAATAACGATAACAGGAACATGGAAGTGAGGCCTCACCCCTCCATCTGATGCCCCACCCTTTTATCTGAGGCCCCACCTCTTTCCAGATACAGGAACACCTTTGGCGTACCAGGTCCCAACATTATAGCTTTTAAAGTTGGGAGGTATGAAATATGGAAGTCATTTCAAATAGGTTAATATCATTTTAAAATAATTCTAACTCTCTGGGGTAAATTTACTAAAATGGGAGTTCTATTGAAGATGGGATGTTGCCCATAGCAACGAATCACATTCTACTGCTCATTTATCTAGCACCTTCTAAAAAATAATAACTGGAGTCTGATTGGATGCTATGGGCAGCATCCTATCTTAAATAGAACTCCCATCTTAGTAAATTTACCCCTCTGCGTTCACTTTATCTGTCTCCAAGGCTTAGTAAATAGACCCCTAATTCTCCTCCACAGATGATACTATTGCTAGTTGTATTCCAAACCCCTTGGTAGCAATTAGTAAACTCGAGCAAATACTTGAAGAAGTGGAAATGTGGTTCCACAAATGTCAAGAGCAGGTGTAGAACACTCTGTGAGACACCAGCAAGATAATTTACTAGCAACTAGCTTAGCAGCAGACCTAGAGATGTTCAAAGGTTCAAAAATATGCATCAAAACCTCTGAGGGGTACTACGGAAACTTGCATACCTGGACTGGA
Organism: Pseudophryne corroboree; assembly: GCF_028390025.1. NCBI lineage: Eukaryota > Metazoa > Chordata > Amphibia > Anura > Myobatrachidae > Pseudophryne > Pseudophryne corroboree. The sequence goes on from NC_086455.1 coordinate 111,067,730, forward strand.
ATCATATACCTTGATGATATCCTATTAGTTTTGCGTCTATATTTTGTTCCTAGTAAAACAAATAGCAAAAATGTAAAGAAAAAAAAACAACAACCCACCAAGTCATCACTGAATTTCTGACAATATAAAACTAACCAAATACTGATGTTTAGGACTCCTTAATTGGAAACCGTCACTGGAATGATGGTAGCTTAAAAGTCTTATGGGCAAGGTTACCAATTTAAATAATAGCTCTTAGCACTAGTACATTGTTGGTTTTAGTTTCAAGAAGCTTTGCATTTAAATTCTCCAGTGTCTTCCTCAAGTTGTAGTATGATTTTAGCTTGTGATGCCTACTCTGCCTTGTCTACTGCCTGGACTGACCTCATTTTTTTTTAAATACTTTCATTTTATTGGAGTATATAGCATCGAAGTAAAATGATAATGTCCAGACATAAAAAGTCCAGATGTCCAGATATAAAGTAATCAGGGGGTCTTGTAAAAAAAACAGATTTCATCCCAGGGTATTGAACGAAAACAACTTTTAATTTGTCTTTTTACAGCAGGCAGTTTGAAATCGATAAAGCTTTCCCAAACTGTGAAGATTTATGCTGTACACCCCTCTTTTTGGAGAGAGGGCTCCAACCAATCCATACACTTTAAAAATAATAATTTAGCCTTAGACAAGTCCAGAGAATCGGGTCTGGGTTGGATCCACATCTGAAGAATACATTTTCTAGTCACTGCAGGTACTGTACATCCAAGAGTAACTTTTTGCCCTTTCTAGAAACCTTAGCGCCTCTGGGTAGTATTCCCAAAATTGCCCCATCATGGGAGAGAGGGACATAGTTAAGTAAATTATCTGAAGCAAATCTCCAGATGAGGACCCAAAAACCTCTAATTACTGGGCATGACCATCAACAATGCATTAAGTCAGCATCTTAGCCTCTTGATTTGGGGCAATTGGAATGAGGACTGAGGGTTGTAATAAATCTCTGAGGCAGAGATCCACCATAGTTAAATTAGGGAAATGATTTAGCCATTGTCGCAGACCAGAAGAGAACTGAATTGTGGTCTAAATATGGCCACAATAGCTGATAATGTAGTGCTATAGCTCGTTTAAATGGAGAGGGCTGCAGCAATATTTTATCTAGGGGATTGTTCCAATCTAAAGAAGAAAAAATATTTATGACAGTATTGGCAAAATATTGTGCCTTAAAATAAGCAAAGCCAATGGGCCTAATGCAAGGAAAACAGGAAACCACCAATGAATAACTAAGAACATTTTTAGAAGATTTGTCTAACAATTGACCCTTGCATCTGAGGCCCTGTGAAGCCCATAGAGGAAAGGGTGGGCAGACATGCCATTTTGAAAGTGCAGGTTATGAAGGAAGAGTACATGGGGGGACTTGTAAGGATTTAAACCAAATTTATGGTGTAAAATAAACCAGACATGACATACTGAATTTAGCAGGGGATTATCAAGAGCACTCTCCAGAAGTAGAAAGGATGATACATTTAGGCCTTGTGAAAGATTAGATTCCAGAGGTGAGTTGGTATTAGAGATGAGCGCCTGAAATTTTTCGGGTTTTGTGTTTTGGTTTTGGGTTCGGTTCCGCGGCCGTGTTTTGGGTTCGAACGCGTTTTGGCAAAACCTCACCGAATTTTTTTTGTCGGATTCGGGTGTGTTTTGGATTCGGGTGTTTTTTTCAAAAAACACTAAAAAACAGCTTAAATCATAGAATTTGGGGGTCATTTTGATCCCAAAGTATTATTAACCTCAAAAACCATAATTTACACTCATTTTCAGTCTATTCTGAATACCTCACACCTCACAATATTATTTTTAGTCCTAAAATTTGCACCGAGGTCGCTGTGTGAGTAAGATAAGCGACCCTAGTGGCCGACACAAACACCGGGCCCATCTAGGAGTGGCACTGCAGTGTCACGCAGGATGTCCCTTCAAAAAAACCCTCCCCAAACAGCACATGACGCAAAGAAAAAAAGAGGCGCAATGAGGTAGCTGTGTGAGTAATATTAGCGACCCTAGTGGCCGACACAAACACCGGGCCCATCTAGGAGTGGCACTGCAGTGTCACGCAGGATGGCCCTTCCAAAAAACCCTCCCCAAACAGCACATGACGCAAAGAAAAAAAGAGGCGCAATGAGGTAGCTGTGTGAGTAAGATTAGCGACCCTAGTGGCCGACACAAACACCGGGCCCATCTAGGAGTGGCACTGCAGTGTCACGCAGGATGTCCCTTCCAAAAAACCCTCCCCAAACAGCACATGACGCAAAGAAAAAAAGAGGCGCAATGAGGTAGCTGTGTGAGTAAGATTAGCGACCCTAGTGGCCGACACAAACACCGGGCCCATCTAGGAGTGGCACTGCAGTGTCACGCAGGATGGCCCTTCCAAAAAACCCTCCCCAAACAGCACATGACGCAAAGAAAAAAAGAGGCGCAATGAGGTAGCTGACTGTGTGAGTAAGATTAGCGACCCTAGTGGCCGACACAAACACCGGGCCCATCTAGGAGTGGCACTGCAGTGTCACGCAGGATGTCCCTTCCAAAAAACCCTCCCCAATCAGCACATGATGCAAAGAAAAAGAAAAGAAAAAAGAGGTGCAAGATGGAATTGTCCTTGGGCCCTCCCACCCACCCTTATGTTGTATAAACAAAACAGGACATGCACACTTTAACCAACCCATCATTTCAGTGACAGGGTCTGCCACACGACTGTGACTGATATGACGGGTTGGTTTGGACCCCCCCCAAAAAAGAAGCAATTAATCTCTCCTTGCACAAACTGGCTCTACAGAGGCAAGATGTCCACCTCATCTTCACCCTCCGATATATCACCGTGTACATCCCCCTCCTCACAGATTATCAATTCGTCCCCACTGGAATCCACCATCTCAGCTCCCTGTGTACTTTGTGGAGGCAATTGCTGCTGGTCAATGTCTCCGCGGAGGAATTGATTATAATTCATTTTAATGAACATCATCTTCTCCACATTTTCTGGATGTAACCTCGTACGCCGATTGCTGACAAGGTGAGCGGCGGCACTAAACACTCTTTCGGAGTACACACTTGTGGGAGGGCAACTTAGGTAGAATAAAGCCAGTTTGTGCAAGGGCCTCCAAATTGCCTCTTTTTCCTGCCAGTATAAGTACGGACTGTGTGACGTGCCTACTTGGATGCGGTCACTCATATAATCCTCCACCATTCTATCAATGTTGAGAGAATCATATGCAGTGACAGTAGACGACATGTCCGTAATCGTTGTCAGGTCCTTCAGTCCGGACCAGATGTCAGCATCAGCAGTCGCTCCAGACTGCCCTGCATCACCGCCAGCGGGTGGGCTCGGAATTCTGAGCCTTTTCCTCGCACCCCCAGTTGCGGGAGAATGTGAAGGAGGAGATGTTGACAGGTCGCGTTCCGCTTGACTTGACAATTTTGTCACCAGCAGGTCTTTCAACCCCAGCAGACCTGTGTCTGCCGGAAAGAGAGATCCAAGGTAGGCTTTAAATCTAGGATCGAGCACGGTGGCCAAAATGTAGTGCTCTGATTTCAACAGATTGACCACCCGTGAATCCTTGTTAAGCGAATTAAGGGCTGCATCCACAAGTCCCACATGCCTAGCGGAATCGTTCCCTTTTAGCTCCTTCTTCAATGCCTCCAGCTTCTTCTGCAAAAGCCTGATGAGGGGAATGACCTGACTCAGGCTGGCAGTGTCTGAACTGACTTCACGTGTGGCAAGTTCAAAGGGCATCAGAACCTTGCACAACGTTGAAATCATTCTCCACTGCACTTGAGACAGGTGCATTCCACCTACTATATCGTGCTCAATTGTATAGGCTTGAATGGCCTTTTGCTGCTCCTCCAACCTCTGAAGCATATAGAGGGTTGAATTCCACCTCGTTACCACTTCTTGCTTCAGATGATGGCAGGGCAGGTTCAGTAGTTTTTGGTGGTGCTCCAGTCTTCTGTACGTGGTGCCTGTACGCCGAAAGTGTCCCGCAATTTTTCTGGCCACCGACAGCATCTCTTGCACGCCCCTGTCATTTTTTTAAAAATTCTGCACCACCAAATTCAAGGTATGTGCAAAACATGGGACGTGCTGGAATTTGCCCATATTTAATGCACACACAATATTGCTGGCGTTGTCCGATGCCACAAATCCACAGGAGAGTCCAATTGGGGTAAGCCATTCCGCGATGATCTTCCTCAGTTGCCGTAAGAGGTTTTCAGCTGTGTGCGTATTCTGGAAAGCGGTGATACAAAGCGTAGCCTGCCTAGGAAAGAGTTGGCGTTTGCGAGATGCTGCTACTGGTGCCGCCGCTGCTGTTCTTGCGGCGGGAGTCCATACATCTACCCAGTGGGCTGTCACAGTCATATAGTCCTGACCCTGCCCTGCTCCACTTGTCCACATGTCCGTGGTTAAGTGGACATTGGGTACAACTGCATTTTTTAGGACACTGGTGAGTCTTTTTCTGACGTCCGTGTACATTCTCGGTATCGCCTGCCTAGAGAAGTGGAACCTAGATGGTATTTGGTAACGGGGGCACACTGCCTCAATAAATTGTCTAGTTCCCTGTGAACTAACGGCGGATACCGGACGCACGTCTAACACCAACATAGTTGTCAAGGACTCAGTTATCCGCTTTGCAGTAGGATGACTGCTGTGATATTTCATCTTCCTCGCAAAGGACTGTTGAACAGTCAATTGCTTACTGGAAGTAGTACAAGTGGGCTTACGACTTCCCCTCTGGGATGACCATCGACTCCCAGCGGCAACAACAGCAGCGCCAGCAGCAGTAGGCGTTACACGCAAGGATGCATCGGAGGAATCCCAGGCAGGAGAGGACTCGTCAGAATTGCCAGTGACATGGCTTGCAGGACTATTGGCATTCCTGGGGAAGGAGGAAATTGACACTGAGGGAGTTGGTGGGGTGGTTTGCGTGAGCTTGGTTACAAGAGGAAGGGATTTACTGGTCAGTGGACTGCTTCCGCTGTCACCCAAAGTTTTTGAACTTGTCACTGACTTATTATGAATGCGCTGCAGGTGACGTATAAGGGAGGATGTTCCGAGGTGGTTAACGTCCTTACCCCTACTTATTACAGCTTGACAAAGGGAACACACGGCTTGACACCTGTTGTCCGCATTTCTGGTGAAATACCTCCACACCGAAGAGCTGATTTTTTTGGTATTTTCACCTGGCATGTCAACGGCCATATTCCTCCCACGGACAACAGGTGTCTCCCCGGGTGCCTGACTTAAACAAACCACCTCACCATCAGAATCCTCCTGGTCAATTTCCTCCCCAGCGCCAGCAACACCCATATCCTCCTCATCCTGGTGTACTTCAACACTGACATCTTCAATCTGACTATCAGGAACTGGACTGCGGGTGCTCCTTCCAGCACTTGCAGGGGGCGTGCAAATGGTGGAAGGCGCATGCTCTTCACGTCCAGTGTTGGGAAGGTCAGGCATCGCAACCGACACAATTGGACTCTCCTTGTGGATTTGGGATTTCGAAGAATGCACAGTTCTTTGCTGTGCTGCTTTTGCCAGCTTGAGTCTTTTCATTTTTCTAGCGAGAGGCTGAGTGCTTCCATCCTCATGTGAAGCTGAACCACTAGCCATGAACATAGGCCAGGGCCTCAGCCGTTCCTTGCCACTCCGTGTGGTAAATGGCATATTGGCAAGTTTACGCTTCTCCTCCGACAATTTTATTTTAGGTTTTGGAGTCCTTTTTTTACTGATATTTGGTGTTTTGGATTTGACATGCTCTGTACTATGACATTGGGCATCGGCCTTGGCAGACGACGTTGCTGGCATTTCATCGTCTCGGCCATGACTAGTGGCAGCAGCTTCAGCACGAGGTGGAAGTGGATCTTGATCTTTCCCTAATTTTGGAACCTCAACATTTTTGTTCTCCATATTTTAATAGGCACAACTAAAAGGCACCTCAGGTAAACAATGGAGATGGATGGATTGGATACTAGTATACAATTATGGACGGGCTGCCGACTGCCGACACAGCGGTAGCCACAGCCGTGAACTACCGCACTGTACTGTGTCTGCTGCTAATATATAGACTGGTTGATAAAGAGATAGTATACTCGTAACTAGTATGTATGTATAAAGAAAGAAAAAAAAACCACGGTTAGGTGGTATATACAATTATGGACGGGCTGCCGAGTGCCGACACAGAGGTAGCCACAGCCGTGTACTACCGCACTGTACTGTGTCTGCTGCTAATATATAGACTGGTTGATAAAGAGATAGTATACTCGTAACTAGTATGTATGTATAAAGAAAGAAAAAAAAACCACGGTTAGGTGGTATATACAATTATGGACGGGCTGCCGAGTGCCGACACAGAGGTAGCCACAGCCGTGAACTACCGCACTGTATTGTGTCTGCTGCTAATATATAGACTGGTTGATAAAGAGATAGTATACTCGTAACTAGTATGTATGTATAAAGAAAGAAAAAAAAACCACGGTTAGGTGGTATATACAATTATGGACGGGCTGCCGAGTGCCGACACAGAGGTAGCCACAGCCGTGAACTACCGCACTGTACTGTGTCTGCTGCTAATATATAGACTGGTTGATAAAGAGATAGTATACTCGTAACTAGTATGTATGTATAAAGAAAGAAAAAAAAACCACGGTTAGGTGGTATATACAATTATGGACGGGCTGCCGAGTGCCGACACAGAGGTAGCCACAGCCGTGAACTACCGCACTGTACTGTGTCTGCTGCTAATATATAGACTGGTTGATAAAGAGATAGTATACTCGTAACTAGTATGTATGTATAAAGAAAGAAAAAAAAACCACGGTTAGGTGGTATATACAATTATGGACGGGCTGCCGAGTGCCGACACAGAGGTAGCCACAGCCGTGAACTACCGCACTGTACTGTGTCTGCTGCTAATATAGACTGGTTGATAAAGAGATAGTATACTCGTAACTAGTATGTATGTATAAAGAAAGAAAAAAAAACCACGGTTAGGTGGTATATACAATTATGGACGGGCTGCCGAGTGCCGACACAGAGGTAGCCACAGCCGTGAACTACCGCACTGTACTGTGTCTGCTGCTAATATATAGACTGGTTGATAAAGAGATAGTATACTCGTAACTAGTATGTATGTATAAAGAAAGAAAAAAAAACCACGGTTAGGTGGTATATACAATTATGGACGGGCTGCCGAGTGCCGACACAGAGGTAGCCACAGCCGTGAACTACCGCACTGTACTGTGTCTGCTGCTAATATATAGACTGGTTGATAAAGAGATAGTATACTCGTAACTAGTATGTATGTATAAAGAAAGAAAAAAAAACCACGGTTAGGTGGTATATACAATTATGGACGGGCTGCCGAGTGCCGACACAGAGGTAGCCACAGCCGTGAACTACCGCACTGTACTGTGTCTGCTGCTAATATATAGACTGGTTGATAAAGAGATAGTATACTCGTAACTAGTATGTATGTATAAAGAAAGAAAAAAAAACCACGGTTAGGTGGTATATACAATTATGGACGGGCTGCCGAGTGCCGACACAGAGGTAGCCACAGCCGTGAACTACCGCACTGTACTGTGTCTGCTGCTAATATATAGACTGGTTGATAAAGAGATAGTATACTCGTAACTAGTATGTATGTATAAAGAAAGAAAAAAAAAACACGGTTAGGTGGTATATACAATTATGGACGGGCTGCCGAGTGCCGACACAGAGGTAGCCACAGCCGTGAACTACCGCACTGTACTGTGTCTGCTGCTAATATATAGACTGGTTGATAAAGAGATAGTATACTCGTAACTAGTATGTATGTATAAAGAAAGAAAAAAAAACCACGGTTAGGTGGTATATACAATTATGGACGGGCTGCCGAGTGCCGACACAGAGGTAGCCACAGCCGTGAACTACCGCACTGTACTGTGTCTGCTGCTAATATATAGACTGGTTGATAAAGAGATAGTATACTCGTAACTAGTATGTATGTATAAAGAAAGAAAAAAAAAACACGGTTAGGTGGTATATACAATTATGGACGGGCTGCCGAGTGCCGACACAGAGGTAGCCACAGCCGTGAACTACCGCACTGTACTGTGTCTGCTGCTAATATAGACTGGTTGATAAAGAGATAGTATACTACTAATATTATATATACTGGTGGTCAGGTCACTGGTCACTAGTCACACTGGCAGTGGCACTCCTGCAGCAAAAGTGTGCACTGTTTAATTTTAATATAATATTATGTACTCCTGGCTCCTGCTATAACCTATAACTGGCACTGCAGTAGTGCTCCCCAGTCTCCCCCACAATTATAAGCTGTGTGAGCTGAGCAGTCAGACAGATATATAATATATATAGATGATGCAGCACACTGGCCTGAGCCTGAGCAGTGCACACAGATATGGTATGTGACTGACTGAGTCACTGTGTGTATCGCTTTTTTCAGGCAGAGAACGGATATATTAAATAAACTGCACTGTGTGTCTGGTGGTCACTCACTATATAATATATTATGTACTCCTGGCTCCTGCTATAACCTATAACTGGCACTGCAGTAGTGCTCCCCAGTCTCCCCCACAATTATAAGCTGTGTGAGCTGAGCAGTCAGACAGATATATATAATATTATTTATATATAGATAATAGATGATGCAGCACACTGGCCTGAGCCTGAGCAGTGCACACAGATATGGTATGTGACTGAGTCACTGTGTGCTGTGTATCGCTTTTTTCAGGCAGAGAACGGATTATAAATAAAACTGGTGGTCACTGGTCACTATCAGCAAAACTCTGCACTGTACTGAGTACTCCTAATGCTCCCCAAAATTAGTAAATCAAGTGTCTCTCTAATCTATTCTAAACGGAGAGGACGCCAGCCACGTCCTCTCCCTATCAATCTCAATGCACGTGTGAAAATGGCGGCGACGCGCGGCTCCTTATATAGAATCCGAGCCTCGCGAGAATCCGACAGCGTCATGATGACGTTCGGGCGCGCTCGGGTTAACCGAGCAAGGCGGGAAGATCCGAGTCGCTCGGACCCGTGAAAAAAAACATGAAGTTCTGGCGGGTTCGGATTCAGAGAAACCGAACCCGCTCATCTCTAGTTGGTATATGTATATCCTTGGGTTAACCAATCACACAGGTAGCGCAAATGAGCCGCATAACTATAGTGGACTACGGGGTCTATTTACTAAGCCTTGGATGGAGATAAAGTGGGCAGAGATAAAGTAATAGCCAATCAGCTGCTAACTGCTATGTCATAGGCTAGGCTTGAAAAAGGACAGTTAGGAGCTGATTGGCTGGTACTTTATCTCCATCCAAGGCTTAGTAAATAGATCCCTATATTCGGTATGTTCACACCTCCATTGCGACTTTGTTGCTGAATTGTACTAAGGCTAGTTTGGGAAGATTTACCATACCAAATAAATGTATGAAATAATGTGTCAATCTATTTAGCATCAGCAACAGTAAGAAGAAGAGGTACAGACTGAAGGGGAAATAATAGTTTGGGAAATGAAATCATTTTTAAAAGGTTAATGCAACCAAAATAAGAAAGGCACGGATGATTCCAACTCCTTAGGTCTCATTTTAGAGTACCAATTGCCAAAGAAATATTAAGCCTATACAAATCTAATATATTCTTAGGGATGCACATACCCAAATAAGTGATGGAGCTACATTCCCAAAGTTGTGCCAGGCGGGGGCTCAGACAAAGTTAAACTGGAAGCCTGAATCCAGTTGGAATTCTGATATTCGAGTCATGAAAGAGAGCAAAGATGAGGCAGGATTAGAGACTCATAACATGATCATCTGCAAAAGCCACTCTCTTTAAAGGCCAATATGAATCCCCTGAAACTTAGGCCAATTTTGCAAAATGTGCAACATTAGATCTAAAGAGAGGTTAAAGAGTAAAGGTGATATGGACACCCTTGTCTGGTGCACCTAGACATCACTATTGGAGGACTCCAAGAGCAATTAATAAAGGGAGAGGTACAGGGGGTAGTGTAAAACTAACTAATAAGTACTGTAACAAAGATTCTGTTCTACAATGCCTAGCCTGTAGCACATGTTGCAAGAAAGACCAAGCAACAGTATCAAATGCTTTTTGGGTGTCTATGGAGTACATTGGACGCAGTAGGAGGAGAAGCCACGATTGCCGACACCAATGAATGAGTACATCGAACCTAGTGCAGACCCTGTACAAAACCCATCTGATGGTCATTAAGAAGTGAAAGTAAGATGCTCTGTAATCTATTAGCCATAATCTTTGCCAGGATTTAAAATCCACTTTGAGCAGTGTAATAGGGCGGTAAGAAGAGCAAGAACAAGGGTTTTTATTAGTTTTATATACACCCAACGAATAATCCCACACCAGTTATATATTCGCTATAATACATAGTAACTTAGTTATTGAGGTTGAAAAAAGACAAAATGTCCATCTAGTTCAACCTTTTATTTATAAGTCTTACACTAATCTGTATTTAACACTATTATAACTATATGGACCCAGATGAAGTTATTAAGTGTAACTAACACTATAAATCATTCATCTTCTAAAATACATTCACTTTAAATGCTACATCCTTGGATATTTCTTTCAGTTAGGAATTTATCTAATCCATTTTTAAACATATTGATTGGGTCCACCATTACTACCTTCTCAGGCAGTGAATTCCAAATCATTACTGCCCTTACTGTGAAGAACCCTTTCCTTCATTGGGTATGAAATATTCTCACCTCTAACCTCAGAGGGTTTCCACGTGTCCTGTGTACAGATTTTTCAATAAACATATCTCCTTATAGATCCTTGTAGTGTCCCTTTATATATTTGTAAATATTATTAATTTCTCCTCTTAGCCGCCTTTTTTTGAGTGTGAACATATCTAACCTAGCAAGCCTTTCCTCATAATCCAGTGCCTATAATTCCTCAATCAATTTGGAGACTCTCCTCTGAACCCTTTCAAGCTCCAAGATGTCTTTTTTTGTAGAGCTGTGCCCAAAACTGAACACAATATTCAAGGTGTGGCCATATCAATGATTTGTACAATGGAGGGATTACACTCTCATCCCTTGACTCAATTCCCCGCTTTATGTATGCTAACACCTTATTTGCTTTTGATGCTGCACTATGACATTGGGCACTGCCACTAAGTCTATTATCAATGAGCACCCCCAAATCTTTTTCAACTAGTTTCCCCTACACTTTTTACCATTTAGTTTGTAGGTTGCATGATTGTTTTTAGTCCAAAAGTACATAAATTTCCATTTTTCTATACTGAACCTCATTCTCCATTAAGGCGTTTATCATTTATTATGATTGCTCTAACCTTAACAATATACTTTCAGCTAGCTTATCACCTGAAAATAACGACACAGACAACAACTGCATAGATTTAAAAGGTTATTGTATTTATTAATTTGATTACCCTAAATGTAGGGATGGCAAGGAAGATGTTACAATGGCCAGGTAGAGTTTACTATACCATACAACTCGTGGCGACTGAAACGCCCCCAACTGTAATGGCAGCTACTGAAACGCCATAACTATATATAAGCATGTGCTGTGAAGGACTCACCACCCCTTACTGGCACCGTACGGACCTCCTAGTGGGAATGCCCATTATCCCCCCTCAGGGGCAGGACATCACCGGCCATCCATCAAAGGGGTAAGTGCCCCACAGCGATCAATTATGCTACATATGACTGCTGGCCGTAGCGCCTTCTGGGCGAATTAAATGAAATAAAAATTCAGATCGAATTGGTATTAGAATTGTAGAGCAGAACAAAAATAAAAAAATCGGGAAGGTGGGTGTGCTTCCAAACCGACAAGAGGACTTCAATCCTCAAACTCATCCCTGTAAAGGCTACTAAAACCCTCCTACCCTCTACTGCTGATAGGCCAAGCCTAAACCAATAATAAACAGCCTAATACCCTTGATCCGCGTAGCAACATGGCCTAAACTAACCAGTCACAAAAATCAAAGACTCTTACATATTTTCGGGCCTAATCAGCTCTCTCCCACTTTAAGTCGTCTATCATTTATTGTGATTGCTTTAACCTTAACAATATACTGTACTATAAGCTAGCTTATCAACTAAAAATAACAACATGGACAACAACTGCATAGATTTAAAAGGTCATTGTATCTATTAATTGGATGACCCTAAACGTAGGGATGGCAAGGAAGATGCTACAATGGCCAGCTCCAGTCAAATATATCATACAACTTGGCGGCAACTGAAATGCCCCCAACTGTAATGGCGGCGACTGAAATACCCTAACTATATATAAGCATAACATGCGATGTGAAGGACTCCCCACCCTTTACTGGCACGGTTGGACCTCCTAGTGGGAATGCCCATTGTTCCCCCTCAGGGGCAGGGTGACACTGGCCGTCCATCAAAGGGGTAAGTACCCCCACAGCGACCACTTATGCTACATATGACCGCTGGCCGTAGCACCTTCCCGCCACCACCAGGTTCACAAACCTTACTCTAAAAAGGAAAATATACCTCTAAGAACACAACAACACCCAATGGGGAAAGATGCACCCCATCCTTCCTGAAAGAGTGGGGACTCTGAAGCACCAACAATGTGTGCCTAATAGCGACACCACCAGAAGACACTACAAATTTCGACACTGCAAAATGTATCTTCTTCCGTGCCCTGTCCAGGGTAACCACACCGTAGGAACCTCTCCACGCACACCTGGGTATAATATCCGACCAAACCAAATGGACTTCAGGCCAGCGAAGCCGTGGCAATTCCAAATCCGACTTGACCATCAATGTCAAATCAATACCCTTAACTTGGCCTATTTCGTTACCACCCAGGTGAATGACTAACCAGTCAGACTATCCCCACTGTTTTTCCCCCTGGAACACGAGATCCAAGAAACCAGCCCATTTAAGGCCCCGGACACCCAGCCATCTGACTCTTCTACTGCCCAACAACTCAGACACTCATCTACCGACAGGGTGCCGCTTGGCCCAAAACACATAAGAGTTGCCTACCATCCAGACCTGCTCACAGGGACCGTTGGGAGCTGTAACAGAAATATAACCTAATTGTCAGAGAACGCAAAATTGTGTGCAGATGACAAAACATACAAAAAACTTAAACAAACTGTAAACAGCAACCCAAGCGAAGGAGAAAACTTAGAAAACCTCCTGTGGACCTTGAGAAACAGCCAATTGTAATTAGGCCCCCTCGGAGGAAAAAATAAAAATTCTCTGTGCACCCTTGATTCCCGAATGCTAGCCATTCACAAACCGATGGGTAAACAACGTTTTTGGGTTGGCGCAACAAGCGCAACATCAAACCTTATCCAACCGAACATAGGACTTAAAAGCCGTGGACTTCCAACACCCCATATCCTGTATGGCTGCCGTTGAAAGACCTCTAGCTGCAGCGCAAGTAGCCGCCCATATGCGGAATGAGTGCATCCCATAATCAGCGCCGTTCAGCCCCAATTCACATAAACAACGTTTCAACACTGCAGTGAACTGAAACCTGGTGAGAGGCAGGGAATCCCTGTGTAGCAAGAATTGAGAGCCACCCGGCGGCCGAAAGGGCAAATAGATGTGCGCAAACCGAACCGGGCATAACTTTGGTTCCATATGACTTTTTAAAGTCACCCAACGTCCCTGACCCAACTGGTAGGTCTAGGAACGAGGTATCTTGCACAGCACCACCTCGGCCCGGCATACTACGTCCGGAAACAACAGACCGGTATCCCCGGACCGTTTATTCGATGCCACTAGTTTGCTGACCCTAAATGCACCAAAAAATGCCCAGGAATAAGACAATCTGAACAGGGCCGCCTCAAATTCGGAATCTGTTACTGCAGTGAGAATCACCAACAACTCGCACAACAAACGCAAGTCTATGGGCCTGCGCAAATCCACGGGATGCAGCTTCTCTTTTGAGCAGCCTTTTAAAGCTTTGGACAGGACAAAATATTTAGTGGGATCGTTCTCACGCCACAAGCGAGCGTGGAACAAAATACCCGCTAACGCAGAGCTCATGGCTGCCTTGGACCTACCCTGTTTGCAATAGTCCCAAACGTAAGCCAGCAACAGCTCCCCCTATGACTTACCTTCTCCCACAAACCTAGTGCAATATGACTCCCAGTCTTGCCAGGCTGCAGAATATACCCGATGAGTCGAGATAGCCAAAGATTTCTGGGCCAAATCTGCTATGCCTGATCTATAATCTGCCAGACATAAGGCGGACATGTCAATCCCAGGAACTCAGCTCCCAGAGCCAACTCACGAAATCTACTGAAGTTGAAACGTGACAAAGCATCCGCAATGCCATTATCAACCCCAGGCACATGACGTGCAGCAAAGGTAATGTTGAAATGCAAGCATTTCAACACCAGAAACCTCAACAACCGCAATGCTTGGGGCACAGAGGAACATTGGTTGTTGATGGCCTGCACCGCACCCAAATTGTCATACCAGAATGTGATGGTCTGATTCGCCAATTTGGGAGCTCATAACTCTACCGCTACGATTATTGGAAAAAGTTCCAACAAAAACTAATTTGCCGTAAAGCCTTGAGAGACCCAGGAAGGAGGCCAGGGAGCAACACACCACTCGAAGAAAGCCCCGAAACCGGTGGCCCCCGCAGAATCCGTGAACAACTGTAGGTGGGCATTAGATACAAGCCGGAGAGGCCACAGCAACTCTAAATTAAATTCAACTAAGAAAGTAGACCAAACTCTCAGGTCATCCTTGATCTCTCTAGACAGTCAAATGGTGTGATGTGCCCCGGACACCCCTGCAGTGGCCCTCTACAGTTTATGGCAGAAAACCCTCCCCATGGGGATAACCCTGCAAGCAAAATTGAAGGAGCCCAGAAGGGATTGAAACTGACGCAGCCTGACCCTGCTTTTGCTCAAACAGTACGGTATTTGGTTCAAAAGCTTCTGCACCTTATCGGGCAGAATGCGGCAGCAACCTGCTGCCATATCCACCTTAATACCCAGTTTGGAAAGGCAGCACGTAGGACCTCTGGTCTTTTCTGGGCTATGGGGACCTCCAACGTTTGAAACAGGGCATCTGCATAGGACAGTAACTCTTGGCAGACGTTGCTATCTTTTGGCCCTATAAAGAGAAAATCATCCAAGTAGTAGGCAATGTCATCATAGTCGGTGCCTGTATGAATGCATCAATGCAAAAAACTGCAGAACTTCTCGAAATAGGCACAAGAGATAGAACATCCCATGGGCAATATAGTAACTC